>NC_044562.1:73399766-73999766 GCF_007565055.1 Rhinopithecus roxellana | reverse complement strand
CCTATCTATACTCTCTTCTAGCTCCCCAGCTGCTGCTTAGGAATTTAGGTAACTTCAGGTAAGATTATTTTATCTGCCCACAGTGACTACTGAAAGATTGGGCATGTGACCTAAGCTGGCCCAATGAAGGAAATTTCAAAATTTATTGCAAGACTTGAACAAGGTCACTCTTTCTCCTCTGACAGATGTGAACTAAAAACCACATGGCCAGTGAAATGCAGGAAGCCATGTTACAACCATCAGAGGAATCAGCCAAAAGATGAGTAAAGCTGGCCAAAAGGTAGAGACAGAAAGAAATTAAGACCTTAGGGAAAGTTCTGAGACAATGCACTGATCATGTACTGCATGAAACCATGTATATTATCTTCTCAGTAACTGCAAGCCAATATATATAGACTACCTTTATTTTTTAAGCCATTTTGGACTGGAATTCTACTGTAACTGAAAGTATCACAACTCTTATATTATGCTTCCTACCATAAATAAAACATTGTAATAGTGAGTATCTACTGTCCCATATTTAAAACGGGATACAGAAAAAATAAGGGTGAAATGCATAAGGTATATTCAGAAAACAAATATATCTAAGGAAAATACATCCAACTGACATAAGAGGTGAAAGAAAGGGTATGTTCAGGCCAACAACAGTCCTGTCTTCAGAAATTGTTGAGTTCGGCCATTAACTTGCCCAAGGTCATATAGCCAACAATCTTTTTCAAAGGGTTTTTCATTTCCAAACACTGATAATGTGTACTGAAAAAAAAATTGTGACGCAAAATTTCTGACACAAAGAAGGTATAGAACAAATGTTGATCCTATTCCCACCTTTGCTGGAGAGTCCATGCCAAAGAAATTCTTGTTGCCTTCCATCTAACCAAATTCTATCCAGTTTAAATTTTCTTTCTTAAACATAAAATGATTTGTTTAAATAATGTTTAAGCGTTTATCATATGCAAGAGTATCACCTATCAAAGGACTGGATTAGCTTGTCAAATTAAATAATTTCAGTAACAGAGACAAAAAGAAACACACTTTACAAGAATGAGAATGCTGGCTGGGCGCGGTGGCTCATGCCTATAATCCCAGCACTTTGGGAGGCCAAGGCGGGCGGATCACGAGGTCAGGAGATTGAGACCATCCTGGCTAACACGGTGAAACATCATCTCTACTAAAAATACAAAAATTAGCTGGGCACGGTGGTGGGCGCCTGTAGTCCCAGCTACCCGGGAGGCTGAGGCAGGAGAATGGCGTGAACCCGGGAGGTGGAGCTTGCAGTGAGCCGAGATGCGCCACTGTACTCCAGCCTGGGAGACACAGCAAGACTCCATCTCAAAAAAAAAAAAAAAAAAAAAAAGAATGAGAATGCCGTTCCGATTTACCATTCATAACTCAAATGTCAGGCTGGGTGCAGTGGCTCACGCCTGTAATCCCAACACTCTGAGAGCCTGAGGCAGGCTGATCAGTTGAGGTCAGGAGTTCAAGACCAGTCTGGGCAACATGGTGAAACCCCATCTCCACCAAAAAATACAAAAAAATTAGCCGGGCGTGGTGGCATGTGCCTGTAGCCCCCAGCTACTTGGGAGGCTGAGGCAGGAGAATTGCTTGAATCCAGAAGGCAGAGGTCACAGTGAGCAGAGATCGTGCCACTGTACTCCAGCCTGGGCAACAGAATGAGACTCCATTTCAAAAAAAAAAAAAACCTCAAATGTCACCTCCTATTACTTATCAGAAGATAGTATCTGATAAATCTGTAGCTAACTGTTGAACATTTAATTTTTGACCTAATTCAGAACATTCCAATTCACATACTAAAAATAAGCCAAATTATTTACAAGTGGGACCAAAATTTACCTCCTGCACAGGAAGAAAATATGACAGAGCCTCTGAGAAGCAGTTTCTTAGACAGACTGAGTTTCTTAGACAGAACATATATCAGATTTGAGCAACCAGATACAAGAAGACAAGGAAGCTCTCCTTAGAAACCCAACTGTGGGAGTCGCAGTACTGGTTCACATACTTGGGAAACATGATCTGAACATGAACTCTCAACAGCAACAACAACAAAGATTGGCAGCCAATTCAAATTCCTTTGGTGTATCATAGATCTAGGTAAATGTTTACTTGAATGAGTCTCTGATTTCCTAGAGGAAAGTCATTTCTATTACTACCATAGCACCGTGCAATAGTGCTTCCTTTTGTCATTTTGCTAAGTATTACCATTTATATGATTTTAAATATCTACAAAATTCTGTTCTGTAATAACACAGATGTCCACAAAATTTATCTAAGTGAAAATCATAACTATTATCTTTAAAGTATGGGGGCACAAAAATGCGGCAGATTATATTTCTTACACTGTTGATTTACCCAACTACTACTCCACTTTATGGCCCCAAATTACCCTGCTGAAAGACTGTACTAACTTCTTTAGGGGAATTTAATAAGGGCCTTCTTTAAGGGAAACATATTTTAAAGTTCCCCTCCTTTCTCCTATAACCCCCGTTTAGTTAAGAATTCACTTAATATCTTCTTTTATAATCGTGTCATAATAATTGTTACGCAAGATAAAAATTAACTAACATTAGAAGGAGTCAACAATTATGTCTTAAAGAAATTTTGAGTAAACTGAAAAAGAAGAGAGGGAAAGAACCCACAAGCCAACACAACATTTAGCCTATTCCCAGAAAAAAAAAAAAAAAAGTGCCCCATTAGACATCAGTAAATATAAACGAGTTACAATTTAGTCACTATCATACTGGACTGAATCTTTTACATCTTCTTCAATTCATCCTCAGAGGCTACATGAGAGATAGGACTCTGGCACAAGTCAATTCAGAATTTATAGAAATATAATCCTTAGGCCAGGAGTGGTGGCTCACGCCTGTAATCCCAACACTTTGGGAGGCTGGGGTGGGTGGATCACTTGAGGTCAGGAGTTCAAGACCAGCCTGACCAACATAATGAAACCCTGTCTCTACTAAAAATTCAAAAATTAGCTGGGCACGGTGGTGCATGCCTGTAATCCCAGCTACTTGGGAGGCTGAGGAAGGAGAATCGCTTGAACCTGCAAGGTAGAGACTGCAGTGAGCTGAAATTGCACCATTTTACTCCAGCCTGGGCAACAAGAGCAAAACTTCATCCCCCCCGCCCAAAAAAAAAAACCAAACTCTATATATATATATTCCTTATAATTTTCAGTTACTTGGTAAAACTGTATTACATAGTAATTAAAGTATGAAAGTAATAAACTAATACTAAAGATTAGTGTATAATAATCAATATAAGATTATTATACTTGGTATTAAGTTAAAATTAACTATAAATCACAAATATTTTTTCCTTAAGGTTCAAAACCCACTGTCTTAGTATGCATGCTATCACTATAGGAAGTAAAGTACTGGTGTATAAAACTGATAAGAAGTGCTACTGACTTATTAGGTAGCCTAAAATTCCAACCAAGGGCTTTCATTTTCAATAATGGCACAGTAAGATCTCACTGGAAAACTACCACTGACCACCCTGGTGGGGAAAAACACTATAAAACACAGACAAGATACAAAAAGCAGCTACCTAAAGGCACTGGAGAACAAAGGAAATCAGAAAGACTGGTTAGGAGTACCTGCTCAAAGAAGGGGAGTTATATGAAGGAAATTCATGTTTTCAAGGCTTTTAGCTTGCAACCAAGTATTGCCAACACAGGGCAAGCTACAGATAAATCAGTCTTTCTGTCCTGGAGAAGCAGAAAACCAAAGCTAGGGAAACTGTAGCAATGGAAGAATGCAAAGAGAAGAGAAAGAGACAGGAAAAATAGATGAAATCCCCTCAGTCTACTCACCTCTTTGATTGATATCAGAACTCAATCAAAGAGGTGGGCAGACTCAAAGCAGATCAGCTAAAGACAAAGTGAAGTGAGACTGGAGCTGCCATCTAAGAAACAGAGATTCAACTGTCTACTAATACAAAACCAAAAAACAAAACAACCCCCCTACACATATGACAGAAGAACTGGAACCTAGAATCACCAGAACGTAACATTCATAATGTCCAGGATACAATCCAAAATTACCTAAGAAAAATCAAGCATAATGCTATCAGAAAACAAGTGAGATTGAATTTGAGATGATCCAGATGGTGGAAGTAGCTGAGAAAAAATTTTAAGTGCCTATTAAAACTATCTTCAATAAATAAAAGTAAATTATGCACACAATGAATTGGGAGACAGGCACTCCCAGCAGAGAAATAGAAATGGTGGGAGAGAAGGAAGAA
The DNA here is from genome assembly GCF_007565055.1 of Rhinopithecus roxellana. Lineage (NCBI taxonomy): Eukaryota > Metazoa > Chordata > Mammalia > Primates > Cercopithecidae > Rhinopithecus > Rhinopithecus roxellana. The sequence continues at coordinate 73,995,500 of NC_044562.1, read as the reverse complement.
GAGAAGAAGAAAGGAGGGCAGGGAGGAAGGGAGGCAAATTTAGAACTGATAAACACAATATGTATCTCTATCTATCTATCTATCTATCTATCTATCTATCTATCTATCTATCTATCTATTTATCTATCTATCTATGGATATAACAGCCAAATTAAGATGACTGAGGAAAAGAATACATCAAAGATAAATCAACAGAAACTAATTTGAACACACAGAAGACAGAATAAAAATGAACAGAGCCTCAGGGACCTACTAGATAATATAAAATGGTCCAACATGCATATAATTTTTCCTTTTTTTTGAGACAGAGTCTCGCCCTGTAGCCCAGGCTGGAGTGCAATGGCGCAATCTCAGCTCGCTGCGACCTTCGCCTCCCAGGTTCAAGTGATTCTCCTGGCTCAGCCTCCCAAGTAGCTGGGATTACAGGCACACAACATCATGCTCAGCTAATTTTTTGTATCTTTAGTAGAGATGGGGTTTCGCCATGTTGGCCAGGTTGGTCTCGAATTCCTGACCTCGTGATCTGCCTGCCTCAGCCTCCCAAAGTGCTGGGATTACAGATGTAAGCCACCGTGCCCACCCCCAACATGCACATAATTAAAGTCCTAGAAGGAGAAGGGAAAGAGATGGGGAGAAAAAAAATTTGAAGAATTAATGAATAAAAATTTACACAATTTATTGAAAGCAATTTATAAATAGAAGTGCAATGCTAAGACATACAATAGCAGAGGTATGATATAAATGTCAAAGGTAAAGAGCAATTCTTGAAAGAAGCAAAAAAAAGTTTCAATTAATCATTGATGTTTTCATTAGAAATTAAGGACAGAAGAGAGTACAACAATATTTTTAAAGTGCAGAAAAAAAATTAAACAAACCTGTCAACCAAGAATTTTATATACAGCAAAAATATTCTTAAAGAATGAATCTTGTACTAAAAACATTTTCAGATGAAAGAAAACTAAGAGAATTCATTGCCAACAGCCCTGCACTACAATTAATGCTATAAAAAGGTCTTCAAAGTTAAAAGAAATGATAAGTAGAACCTCAGATTCTCAGAAAGAAAAGAAAAGCATCAAAAATGGCAAATATCTAAGTAAGTGCAAAAGGGTTTTTGTTTTTTCTTTTCATGGCTTCTTCATAATACAAATATGTTTAAATAAAAGTCATTTATGATATACTAAATGCCACTGAAATGTACATTTTTAAATGGTTAATTTTAGGTAATGTAAATTTTATCTCAATTTTTTAAATTGTGGGATTTACAATATGTGTCAAGTATTACACACAACTATGGCATAAAAGATAGGGAGGGAATATGGGATTATAAACTTGCAAGTTTTCTATATTTTACATGAAGTGATACAATATAAACTGTAAACTATAAAAAAAAACTTAAAGGCATCTGTAAACAAACTGAAAAGTTAAAGATATATATTGTAATCACTAGAGCAATCACTTAAAAAAAGTGAAATCTAGTTGGAATTGAAGATGAATGTTAAAATAAAATCCTAAGAAATATTCAAATAATCAAAAAAAAAAGTAAAGAAACAGAGGAACAAACCACAGAAGCAACAAATAAAACACAAATAAAAATTTACAAATCCAAACCTATAAAGTCCATTAGGCAATGGAATAAGCACTTTAAAAGGTGTTTACTATCAGAATTGGTAATAAAATAGAACACAATCATATGTTCTGTATAAGAGATACATTTTAATATAAAGACATGGCAAGCACAATGGCTCACACTAGTAATCCCAACACTTTTGGGAGGCTGAGACAGAAGGATTGCTTGAGGCCAGGAGTTCAAGATCAGCCTAGGCAACATAGCAAGCCCCCACTTCTACAAAAACTTAAAACTAAAAAATTAGCCAGGCATGGTGACATGAGCCTGCAGTCCTACTTACTTGAGAGGCTGAAGTGGGAGGATTGCCTGAGCCCAGAAGTTTGAGGCTGCAGTGAACTGTGACTGTGGCACTGCACCCTAGCCTATGCAACAGCACAAGATTCTGTCTCCAAACAAACCAACAGGGATAGGTTGAAAGTAAATGGATGGAAGACAGTAAGTATAAGACGGCCATAGTAGCTGTATTAATATCAGATTAAATTGATTTTAAAATAAAAAGTACCACATATTTTTTAATGAGAAAAAAGTAAATTCATCCAAAAGGCATAATATTCACATAAAGCATAATATACACATAATGTATATGTGCCTAATAACAGCTTCAAATTACAGGAAGCCAAAATTAACATAAGTAAAGATGAAATGAACGATTCTACAATCAGAACTGAAGATCTTAATACCCTTCTCTTAACTAAATTAATGGAACTAGATGAAAAAAATCAGTAAAAATGCAGAAGATATGAACAATGCTATTAATCGTCTTGAACGAAGTATTTATAGAACATTACATTCAATAATAACAAAACACGTTCTTTTCAAAAGCATGTAGTTCATTTGGCCCAGACTATGCATAGCCAAAAAACAAGTCCCAAATTTAAAAGAACTGAAATCACACAGAAGATGATCCCTAACTACAAAAAAATTAAATTAGAAATCAATAACAGTAAGAATGCTAGAAAAGCCCCAAATACTTGGAAATACACAAACGTTTTAAGAATCAACGGATCAAAGAAGTCACAAGAAAAATAAGGAAATATTTTAAACTAAGGGATAATAAAAATATAACCTATCAACGTATGTGGGATGCAGCTAAAGCAGTGCTCAGAGAGAAGTTTGTAACTTTAAATAATCATATTAGAAAACAACCTCCAAAATTAATAATCTGAGTTCTCACCCTAAGAAATTGGAGAAAGAAAAAGTAAATTAAAACCAAACAGGCGTTTGATGGGCAGCAGGAGAGGACAGTGGACTCCAGAGAGCCCTGAGCAGCCCCCACCTATCACAGCCTTCAGGGCTTCACACGGGAGGAGCCCCAGCTGGCGCAGCAGGCCCACTCACCACCTCCGCAACCACTGGGGAGACCCAGCAGCCGCCGGCGCCCCCACCCTGCCCTCAGCGCTGTCAACAGCCAGCCCAGCACCAGGGGCAGCGGGGAGCGGGGGCCCATTCGGTCTCACATAGACCAGCAGGGACAAGAAGGTCACCACTATGAAAGTTTTGGGAACAGTAAAACGGTTCAATGTAAGAAATGGATACGGATTCATCAACAGGAATGACACCAAGTGAGATGTATTTGTACACCAAACTGCCATAAAGAATAACCCCAAGAACTACCTTGGCAGTGTCGGAGCTGGAGAGATGTGGAGTTTGATGTTGTTGAAGGAGAAAAGAATGCAGAGGCAGCCAGCACCGCAGGCCCTGGTGGAGTTCCAGTTCACGGCAGTAAATATGCAGGGGACTGTACCTTTATGAGTCCCTATCTACCTCCCAGGGGTCCTCCAGGCAACTGCCAGCAGAATTACCATAATAGTGAGAGTGGCAAAAAGAACCAGGGAAAAGAGTGCTCCCTAAGGCCAGGCCCAACACGCAGGGCCTACGGAAGGAAAAGTTCCCACCTTCCTACCTCCCGGCAAGGAAAAATTCCCACCTTACTACATGCGGAGACCCTACATGTGGGGAGAAGTGCTGGAGGGTACCCACAACCAGTGGGCAAGAGAACAAGGCAGGCCAATGGGGCAGAGTAGGTATCGGGGAGACAGACCATGATTCTTCAGGGACCCTCTGCCAAAGGTAGTCTAGAGAGGACAGAAGTGAAGAGGATAAGGAAAAATCAAGGAGATGATACCCAAGGTCAGACACCTCAGCAACAGTGCCACTACAACTTCAAGTACCAGTGCAGACAACCTGAAAACTCTTGATATGGTTTGCCTGCTCTGTCTCCTTCAAATCTCATGTTGAAATGTAATCCCCAGTGTTGGAGGTGGGGTCTGGTGGTACATGCTTGGGTCATGGGGGCAGATCCCTCATGAAAGACTTGGTGCTGTCCTCACCATAAGGAGTTCTTGTTCTGAGTTGAGTGCGATCTGGTTGTTTAAAAAAGAGTGGCACTCTCTCTTGCTCCATCTCACTTGTTCCCTCTCTAGCCATGTGACACGCCACCTCCCCCTTTGCCTTCTGCCGTGACTGGCCGTGATTATAAGCTCCTGAGGCCTCACCAGAAGCAGATGCTGGTGGCATGCTTCCTATAGGACCTGCAGAACCGTAAGCCAAAACAAACTTATTTTGTTTATAAATTACCCAGCTTCAGGTATTTCTTCATAGCAACACAAAAATGGACTAACACAACTCTAAACCACAAGATGGCAAAGTGGTGAAAAATGTCAGATCGCCAGCAGATAAGGCTATCCACTATCTACCATCATCCTGTTTAGTCATCTAACAAGAAGAAATGAATATAAAACTCCAGCAATAAGAAATGAACAAAAGATTGGAGCTGAAGACCTTAAGTACTTGCTTTTTGTCCAATGATCAGATAACTAGAACTATTTGCATTACCTACGCAGCGTGAGGTTTTTATTACTTTAACCTAAATATGCTTCTTTCTGTTAATAACAAACATATTTTTAAGCCTGTTTTTTTCCCAATCTGCCTTTAAAGAAAGGTTTTTAAATTGTTTTATATTTGTTCAAGTTAAGATTTTTAAGAACTTCATTTGAAATCTGTGATAAAAGTTTACAACTTGATTTTTTTATAAGTCAACAACCTGTAAGCACCTGTTAAAAAAAAGGTCTTAAGTAATTTTAAAATACCCAAATAGGTAGAAAGAAGGAAATAATAAAAGATATGAGAATAAACTGGTGAAATAGGAAATGAACAAAGAAAAAAAAAATCAGTGAAACCCATAGTTCTTTAAAAAGCTCAACAAAATTGATAAACCACTAGATAGACTAATCAAAAAGAAAGACAAAAATTACACTTCATTCTAACATCACGAAGGAAAGAGGAGACATTATAGGTCCTAAGTCATTAAACATACAATGAGAATATTAATAATTTTATGCCCAATAAATTTGACAGCTTAAATGAAGTAATCAAAATGCTAGAAAGACAAAAATTACCAAAACTGAACTAAGAAGAAATAGAAAATAAGAATAGTCCTACATCGGTTCAAGAAATTGAATCTGAAATAAAAACCTTCCCACAAAAAAAAACAATAAAAATAAAAGATAAAACTCCATGCCTAGATGGCTTTAATGGTAAATTTTATCAAGCATTTAGGGGAGAAATAACATGAATCCTCCATAAATTCTTCCAGGAAATCAAAGAGAAAATACTTCACAAGTGATTTTTACAAGGTTCATATTACCCTGGTATCAAATTCTGACAAAAATTACAATAAAAGAAAACCACAGAAACAATAATCCCTCATTAATACAGATGTAAAAATCCTTTAAAACATTTTTAGCAAATCAAATTCAAAAGCACACAGGTTTATTTATAATGACAGAGTGAATTCATCTTGGGAATAACAAAAGCTTACCATTCAAAAATCAGTCTATGTAATTCACCATATTAATAGAATAAAAAGGAAAAACCAGATCATTCCAATAGATAAAAGAAATTCATTTGACAAAATTCAACACCTATTCAGGATAAAAACTCTCAGCAAACTAGGAATAATGGATAACTACTTCAACCTGATTAGGGGCTTCTAAAACTAACCTATAATATAACTTATAATAGCAGAAAAATATTAAATACCTAGGGATAAAATGAACAAAATATGTATAAGATTTATACTCTGTAACCTATCAAAGACTGTTGAGAAGAGATCCAAATAAATTTAAAAATTTATCACCTTCATGGATTGGTAGTCTCCACTGACAGTTTCAATACAAAGTCAAAAATCAAAACATTCCAGCAAGCTTTTTTTTCAGGTTCTTAACTTTATACAGAAATGCAAAGGAACTAGAAAAGCTAAAGAAATCTTAAAAAATAGGAAAAGGGTCAGAAGACCTACACTATCTAATTTTAAGACTTACTCTAAAGCTATAGTAATCAAGACAGTATAGTACTGCCAAAACAAATAGATCAATGGAACAGAATAGAGTGCATAAACTGACCTGCACTTGACCTCCTAAAACAGTGAATTGATTTTTGACAAGGTGCCAAGTTAATTCAGTGAGAGAAAAATATTCAACAAATGATTCTGGAAAAACTATGCATCTCTATGGAAGAAAATTAACACCTTACCCCATGCCATATGCAAAATTAACTAGAAAGATGATAGGCCTGAATGTAAGAGCTAAAGTTATTTAATATTAAACTTTAACAAAAGAAAATATCTGTAACACTGCGCTGGGTAAAGATTTCTGAACCAGACACAAAAAACACAAATATCAGAGAAAATCAACTGATAAAATGAACATCCTAATGAAAAATTTTGTTCTTTGAAAGACATAATTTAAAAAAAAAAAAAAGCCAGCCACAGACTAGGAGAAAATTTCATATAATATATACTTAACAAAGAATTTGTATCTAGAATATGTAAAGAACTCTTTCCACTCAAAAGAAGACAAATAATCCAACTAAAAATGGACAAAAGATTTAAACAGACACTTCACCAAAGAAGATATACAGTTTGGAAGTAAGCAAACGAAAAACGGTCATCACTAATAGGCTGGAAAACAGAAATGACAGCCACAATGAAATATTCTCTATAATGCCTAAACTAGAAACAATTGACAATATCAAGTGTTAGAAAGGATGTGGAGGAACTGGAACTCATATTGCTGGTTAGAAATCAAAATGTTACAGTCACTTTGGAAAACAGTATGGCAGTATTTTTTTTTTTTTTTTTTGAGACGGAGTCTTGCTCTGTGGCCCAGGCTGGAGTGCAGTGGCCGGATCTCAGCTCACTGCAAGCTCCGCCTCCCGGGTTTAGGCCATTCTCCTGCCTCAGCCTCCCGAGTAGCTGGGACTACAGGTGCCCGCCACCTCACCCAGCTAGTTTTTTGTATTTTTTTAGTAGAGACGGGGTTTCACCATGTTAGCCAGGATGGTCTCGATCTCCTGACCTCGTGATCCGCCCGTCCAGCCTCCCAAAGTGCTGGGATTACAGGCTTGAGCCACCGCGCCCGGCCGGCAGTATTTTATAAAGCTAAACATACAGTTACCATACACTTCAGCAATCCAATTTCTAGATATTTACCCAAAAGAAATAGAAACATATATCTATACATACATTTCTACACAAATAGTTCATAACAATAAAAACTGGAAACAATTCAAATGTCCACCAGTTAATGAATGGACAAGCAAACTGATAATATTAAAGGCTACATAGTAATAAGGAAGTATTAATGTACACAATATGAATGAATATCAAAAACATTATGCTAGGTTTAAAAAAGGTCAAACAGAAAAAACTATATACTGTATGATACTACATGAAATTTTAAATATAATAAAAATGCAACAATAGAAAGCAGATCAGTGAGTACTTAAGGATAAGGGTTAGGGGAGAGGATCAACTGCAAAAGGACACAAAGAAACATTTTAGGATGATTGAAACATTGTGTATTTTGACTGTGATAGTAGATCTACAACTGTGTACAATAAACTTCATCAAACTGTACACTAAGAATATATGATTTTTGTTACATGTATATTTTACCTTAATGTTGTCTGGAGAAAACACCATACAGACAAACTTGATATACATACATTATTTTTGATAAGATTTCATACTTGATTACTAAAGTTCACCATTATAGGCTGATAGGAAATTAACTAAGATTGAATTTTACCTATTTTGAAATCTTAATATGGGAGAATAGCAGTTTATAATAATTTGCTGTTAAATGAATTTCAAAAATTATTTTGGCCTCAGGTTTCCAGAAATAAAAACGAAAGTTGATTTAATAAAAACAAAAATTGGAAAAGATAGCAATTTAAAATACATGTCACAAATAGGCAAATAAAAAACAATTTGACGGGAAACAATTTGCTGTAAGTGGATTAATTACTTTCTACTTCTAATGATTTGGGGATTTCCTAGACCCATTCTCAATGACGAGGGGCTTTTCTAAACTCCTTCTCAGGTGCCCCCTGTGCTTATGCAAGAAGGCTGTTGAAACAGTACTCTAGGATATCAAAAGCTAAACATTTCATCATGGTAAGGTCTTACACCTAGAGAGACAAAGAGCTTTTTATCACAAAAAGTGGGAGGTATGGGGATGAATTAAAATAAAGAAAACAATGCATGTTTCTGCAAAAACTTTATTTTCAAGAAGAACCATTTTATCTTAGATGCTAAACTCATCAATTCAAAATTTTGTTTTCAAAAGATTCCCTCAATAAAGCAATTCATTTCTGTGCTATTTAGTTTGCTGTATTTTTACAAGCACCAGGCTGAGCAGACCATGATTGAGAGAAGCCATCTTATGCACATTGCTGTTGTCCCACATCGTTCAGAACAAACCTTTTTAGATCGTTAACTACCACAGGAGTGCTGATTACACAGGCACCAGCAATTTCCTAACCAATGACCACCTGAACAATGATGTGTTCAGCTTCTCAGACCCTGCAGCCTTTCAAAGGTGAATCATTTCACAGTTTGGAACTAGATCTCCATAGCAACTTCCCTTTGAGGGTTTTAGAATCACCATCCAGTAATTCTATGATCATCAAGCTCAACCATTCCCAATGGTTCTTTTCACAGCAGATGGAAAAGGAAGCCTTGAAATTTTACAGTCTATTTCAAGCAATTCATCTGGCAGCCTATTAGAATTCAAAATATTTCGACCTTCAATCACAAAGCATGTTATCTGAAGCTGTGGTGATCTCAAGTCAAGACAAGCAGACGTTTTAGTCTAATCATCCATGATGAGAAGAGACTGACAAAAACTCTTAATTCAACCACCATCAAAATGCTTATTTTAACTGCATGAAAGTCTTTCAACAGGCAATGAAAACACACCATGTACCATTTTATCACAACCTTCTGTTCAAGGAAAATATGAATTCTGAATATTGACATGGATCTCTGCACTTCTTAGACTGCTTGGAACAAATATGTTTCTTAAAAGTTAGCATAAATCCAATTTAAGAGCACTATTATCCTCTGCTGCAAAAGCTAGAAACCTTAAGCAAACAGCAATGGACTTTTGACAAAGTCAGCTAGCTTAATAAAATCAAGTATATTTGGATTTCTTAAATTTTTTTCAGACTTTCGACAAAGTCTGCCAGCTTAATAAAATCAAGTACATTTGAATTTCTTAAATTTTTTCCAGACTTTTGACAAAGTCAGCCAGCTTAAAAAAATCAAATACATTTGGATTTCTTAAAATTTTTTCAGACACAACCTAAAATGATTAATCAGAAAATTAACATCAACTTCTCAGAAAATTAATATCAATTAAAAGGAAAGAATAGATCTCAAAAAAAACTTAATTTACAAAAAGTTGTTGACTTTTCCCCAATTCAACTAATTCTCTAGTGATTTCAAAATATACTAGCCCTATTTTTTAAATATTGAATTAAACCACATAAAAAAAAAAAAGCTGTACATTTCAAATTGCTACTAAACTACAGCTAATTTATCCAAACTCTTTTTACACCTAAAGGTTCAATGCTATGTAATAATTTCATTAACATTCAGTATTTATTATAGGTATTAGCCAAATACAGGTATTTATTTCAGTATTTATTATAGATGTTTGGTGGCATATTATAAGCCTATGCAAAAGTTAAAAACACCTATTTTCTGTTTATTAATTAAATCAAAACACAGCTGTCTGGGAAGAACTAAACTAATTTTATGAATAAACTAAATCAAAATAAACACTGGTAAAACAAGACAATTTTAATTTATAAATCCACTCCTTCCACAAAGGAACACTATAAATAATCACCAGTTTCAAAGCCTGGTGGAACTGGTGGATCTGGAAAAGTAAGATAGAAATTTAATTAATTCACGAGCAAGAAAAAATATAGTAAAGTTACTCTACTTCCTTAAGATAAACATACACTTGATATGATCAAATTGTTATTACTTTCTGCATACATTAGGCCAGCTAACTTAAACTGTCTTTATACGGGCCTATGAACAAAGTACATTTCAAATCACATATATAGTATATATGCTATTTTCTATTCAACATCTTTAACCTAAGTTTTATATTTGATTTAAATGTCTAATCACAAAATGAGAAGATAGCAAAATTATTTTATGTTGTAAAACTAGTTCCAAAAAACTTGTACAAACTTGATAAACTCCTGACTTCTGAAACTAAGTACAAATTTACAAAGAAATAAGCAATTTATCAATTATTTCAATAAGAACAAAATTAAAACTTTGCTCCTAAACAGTATTACCTTCTATTTTCAAAAGTTCCACTTCCACCAGAAAGGAATGAGTATAGCAAGAAAGATGCCATATCTTATCCATTTCTTACTTGTCTTATTTTGTATTGGTTTAGTTTATGATCTGAGCTATATAACTTATATTAAAACTACATTAAGTATTTTAAAAAGCAAATGTGAGTAGCGATTTTAACCAAAGATAATGCTTAAGTTAAAAGGATAATGAATGGGCAGAAAATTATATGCACAGGAGCGTATGTATTTTTTAACTGTAAGTAGTTTATTTTACACATATCCAGGATAAAACATTACCATGGGCTGGGCGCGGTGGCTCAAGCCTGTAATCCCAGCACTTTGGGAGGCCGAGACGGGTGGATCACGAGGTCAGGAGATCGAGACCAACCTAGCTAACACGGCGAAACCCCGTCTCTACTAAAAAATACAAAAAAACTAGCCGGGCGAGTTGGCGGGCGCCTGTAGTCCCAGCTACTTGGGAGGCGGAGGCAGGAGAATGGCGTAAACCCGGGAGGCGGAGCTTGCAGTGAGCTGAGATCCGGCCACTGCACTCCAGCCTGGGCGACAGAGCGAGACTCCGTCTCAAAAAAAAAAAAAAAAAAAAAAAAAACATTACCATGAAAAGAAAAAAAACCAAAAAACTTAAAAACTAAATTCCTAAAGTGTAACTTTATGGTTACAGTTTGACAAACTGTGAGAAATGACTAGCTATTGTACAATACATCAAAGTTTAAATAAATAGAAACGTCTCAAAACAGTTACACATAAGTACTCAGTATAGTATACTGACTTCAGTTTATTAAATATTCAAAACTTCATGTCCATATGCTAGATATTCAAATATATATATTTGCTACACTAAAGGCTGATCTATGGGAATCTTATATTAACTTAGGAATACTTCTTTAAAAAACTCTTCAATATCAACAGTTATGGAACCTATAAATATTTTTGCTGAATTATCTGAAAAACAGAAAAAGGTTCATGTGGGATAAACATATAAAGGTTTTTAGACATATCTACTGGGTAACAATATTATAATAAATTTCCTAAAACGACATGCTCCTTACAAAGCAGATTTACTAACATTTACTTACTGACTAAATCTGAATTGTAAAGAATTTCATCATTTGTCTTAATTGTTCCACTGGGCTTCAAACTTCTTAAAGACAGATATATTATGAATTTTACTAACCCAGACCTTAGGGTTTGACATCTGACATCGTAAGCACTTAATAAATGTTTGCTATCAATTATTAGACAGTAGTGATAGCTATAATTGAAACGCTCCATGTTTCTGAAACATTCTGGACTGGCAACTTTTCACTTGCAACTCACATAATGAGAACCAGAAAGAGAGTGATTTAATGAGAAAGCATAATAAAATAGAAAAATATCTTGATAGAGCTTCATTTTTTACTTTTCTCCTTTACTCACAAATTTATAAGAAATCTGCTTCTAGGTTATAAGCTAACAGAAACTACTGAGTCTAACAGCCTAGGGCAACCTTAAGTTTATTTTATAACATATAATCAAGCAACATACTGTAATTGAAGCACATTGAAAACAGCAGTTACTAGCTAATTAACATTAGCAGAAACATTTTTCTCAATGAAGGTTAAAAAAATCTAAAGATTTGATAATAAAAGTTTGTTATAAATATTATATTTATGTGGGCAACTATTAATATTTTACCTTCAGTCTAATACCGAGAAATGTATCCATTTCTATTCTTATCAATAGCTTTATCCGCATTTTGACTACAAAATGCTGGGAACGGATAAGTAAAACCAGACTCCTCAGCTTTAAGTATAGCACCAGAAATCCAGCCATATAATCTGAGTACAAATTTGTTGTATGTGTGTTAGTGCTCTATTTCTTCAATCAATATAGCAAAAGTGTAGTTACCACAATACTTGACCTCTGACTGGGGCAGCAATCTAAAGGAAAGCACCTCTAGCAAATGTGTTATTCCTCAGATAAGACAGCAGGATGCAGTATAATGGCTAAAACCTTTTTTCCTAAAGACAGTCATGCAGCTTCAGTGACATTCTAAGTCTTCACTGTCCTGTGGACACAAAACTTGAGGAGAACCCTTTTCTACTGGCCTACCTGGCCCTAACTGAATATTCAAGTATGAAAATACAAGTTACACTGGAATTTCTGCATACATCATTTGATCCTGGCAGTCTGGGAAAAGATAGAAATCAAAAGTAGTAAAATAATCTGTTTTAAGAAGTGTCCATGATAAATGTCAAAGTTTTAAAAACAAACAAATCCTAACTGCATGTTTTGGTTAAAGAGGTTGCTTAATAGCAAGTAATAAAAGCATTTAAAAATGCACACACCCTTTGACTCAGTACTTTTAGGAAATTATCATTTTAGTACTTTTAGGTATTTATCTCCAAGGAAAACAAATCAGGCAAGAGGACAATGGTACATATAAGGTATGTACAAGGAGGCTGGTAGTATCATTCACTCACTCATTCAACAAATACTGAAGAGCACCCCTGTATCTATGGTCTTGGATCTTACATTCTAGTATGGCAAAACAAATAACAAACAAACAAACAAACAAAAACCATGATTTGCTAATACTTTATCAGAGAAAATTATGGAAAAGGAGCAACTGGCAACATAGAGGTCACTGGTGACATAAACAAGGGCATTTTAAAACACTCTTTTGGGAGCAAAACCTCACTGGAATAGGTTTTTAAAAGGAATAGAATGTGAAGAAGTGGAGACAACCTCTTTTTAGCTTTGTTGTGAAGGCGAACAAAGAAATAAAACAGTAGCTGGGGAGAGGAGGGAATGAGGGCCAAGGGACTCTGTTGTTTTGTTTTTCTTTCATGCTCATTGTTTAAAGATGGGTGATATTACTGCATGTTTGCAAGCTCATGGGAACCAACTAGAGAGAAAATGTGACACAGGTAAGAGGGCATGACAGCAGGATCACAGTCCTATATGACAGAGGGAAGCAGATTTCATGTGCAAGTGGATGGGGTTAGCCTTGGCAGGGACAACTCACTCGTTATAATCAGAGGGAAAGGTAGAGTATATGATGCAAGTGGATGTAGGGTGACAGAACTCAGACAGCAGGCCTCACTCAGTTTCATGGCACTCACATTTGCTGTTGCCTCTGTTTACAAATATTTATGTGATTTGTTCCCTTACCTCCTTCAGTTATTTACTCAATTGTCAACTTCAGTGAATCTCTCCTGGCCTTTAAAACTACAAACTCCACCCCAACACTTACTATACTATGCTCCTTCCCTACTTTTTCTCCTCAGTATTTATTACCAATCTAATATACAACATACTTTACTTTTTAAACACCTTGTTTATTGTCTATCTCCCTCCTTTAGCATATAAGCACTTTGAGGGCACAGATTTTTGTTTCGTTTGTTCACTATCATATCCTTGAGTGAATAAATTCTGGGAAAAGAGGGAGGTAATTCTCTTCTGACTGCCTCTGTTTTCTCAATAAAATAAGGAACTGAAAGAGGGAAGAAACAGTTAAATATTTGAAGAACTAAAAATCTGAAATGACCTAAATATCCATCATTTAAGTAAACTGTGGTATGTTCCTATGACAAAATGCTACATAGCCATTAAAAAGAGTTAAGAGTGATCCACATGTATTATATGCAATTTAATTTCTTTTTAAAAATTTATTTCAATTTCTGTGAAGTACAAATGGGTATTGAGGAAGGTGCACACATATGGCAGCAATGGGCCACTCACCTGCAGTACAAATGTATTACTGTGGTCATAATTATCAGACAGAAAATCATTTTTGTTTCTCCTAAATAAAAAAAAATCCCTGTTTTCATCCCTCAATTCACCATCTTATCAACAACCTTCCCAAGCAGGTCTCTCCAGGTTAGGGCTGTCTTTTTATCCTGTTTGTAAGATGCCATGCAATATCCAAGATGTTTTGAGTTGATTTGATGGTGACAACAAAACTGTCAGTTACTCCATCCCCAATTACCTCATCTAATTGTGGGAGTTAAACTAAAAGTTTTCCATAAATGCCAGAATCTCACTGTTTGTCAAAGAATTTAGTTCACTGAAAAGTGTGTACTGCCCCAGTTAATAAAATGTTCAAAAGTTTCACTGTTAAGTGGCTCCATACAATCTCTAAAAATGCCATTTTTTTGGAAGCCCAGCATCACATCTTTAATAAAATGGGACACTACTTCAGCAAAAAAAAATGGTCAATCTTGGCTAATATAACTACTGTAGCTGCACATAACTTACTCCCAGAAAAAAATACAACAAGTGCAGTTCTGAGGGAGGGATTAGTTACAATGTGTTGGCACACCAAGACTCTAAGTTAGCAGAAAGTAGGCCACTGGCATCAGAATGAGCTGGCAAACAGCAAAGCCAGACTTGATAATCCAGCCATGAGCTGTGCAATGAGGAGCCAAACTGAGACCAGAAGAATTCAGTCTCTCATGGGTTTCTTCAGATATTTCAGGAAGTATGCACTAGGGTACAGAAAACATGTAGAAAACAGAGCACACAAGATCCAGGTTGGAGAAGGGAGAACCCTAGCTGGAAAATCTGAATTCACCACTTAGCATTAGTGGCCTTTATCTCTCCATGCTATCTGTTCAGTACTCCCAAATAGCTACCTTATCCCTCTATCGAATACCATACTCCTCTGATAACTAGACTGTTCTCATTGATGTAGAACTAGTGGTACTGTGATGTGTAAGAGGGCAAAAATAAGCAAACGACGATTTTGATCTGGATGCTACCACTTACACATTGGAAGTGTTAAGCAAGTCAAAATCTAAGTCTCAGTTTCCTCATTTGTAAAATGTAGATAATAGTAGTACTTTCCTCTTAGGATTAAATGAGATGATTCATGTAGAAGGCCTTGCAGAGTCCTGATCTCAAGAGGAACTCAATAAAGGGTACTCAATATCTCTTCTTCTCATTAATACTATCAGAAATGTTCAGGTCTCTAAAGATAGGAATTTAGCTTTGATTTCCAAATCAAGATGACCAAAAGAAAAACTGGGGCTTTGGGGTTGAGACACAGGTATATTCTTTGATTTCATTTCTTCCTCTCTTGTTCTCAACCAGCAGGCTATAGTCCATGCAACTAAAGAAGGAAATTCCAGCCTGATTCCATGCTGGCTGCTCAGCTGTCCATAGGATGAAAGTTTTTTATAATAATCCAAGTATTCAATGTTGGTCTGGTGAACATGAAGACTGACATCTATCAAATTAAATTTAGCATTTAAAAATGAGTGTTTCCTCCTCTGCTTTGAGAGTGGCCTAAGTTTATCCTGCTTTCAAAAGAAAATATGGAAAGGAAAGAACAGTAACTTCACAGTGAAGAAACCTGACCAACATTACCTTAACCAAGCAAGGAAGATCACTAATGGCATGTAGTTATCACGTACTCCAGGATATGATGTGAAGTGTACTTTACCTCTATAATATTCTTTCCAAAAACCCACAACCCAGTCTAATCATGAGGAAGATATCAGATGAGCCCAATATAAGGAATAGTCTATAAAATATTTGAACAGTGAAGGATGTCAAGGTTATGAAAAATAAAGAAAGACTAAGAAACTATCAGGAGAACAGAGAAGACTAAGGAAACATGACAAGTAAATGTAATGTGATATCCTGGATTGAATCCTGGAACAGAAAAATGACATTAGTGGAAACTGGTGAAATCTAAATGAAGTCTACAGTTTAGTTAACAGCAATATACCAGTGTTGGTTCCTTAGTTTTGACAAATGTATCACAGTAAAACGATAACATAAGAGGTAATGGAAACTGAGTGAGGTGTATATGAGAACTCTATGTATTATCTGTGAAACTTTTCTGTAAATCTAACACTGTTCCAAAATAAAACATTTATTTCAACAAAATGGGCAAGATATTCAGACTATATTAAACAAGAAAAGCAAGTTTAAGCATCATATGCATAGTATGTTCTCAAGTTGTTTGAAAAGTAGCTTTTTTTAAAATTATAAAGTAATATGTATGTCTATAATATATGAAGAAAATACAGATATATTAGCTAGGGTAAATAAGGCTATGGAAGTAAAAGAGATTCCAAAATACTGTGGCTTCACAAACAGAAAAGTTTATTTCTCTTTAATTTCAATCTTAACATAAATGGTCCAGCTTGGTGGAGCAGCTCCCCGTTCCTTGTAGTCATTCACAGATTCAGGTACTTTCCAAGTCATGGCTCTGCTATTCTCTAAGGCACTGTCATCATCTGAATGGTCTGAGTACTTCCAATTAAAACAGCATAAAAGGAAAAGAGCAACTACTAGGAAAGGCACAATGTCTTGAGATCCAGGCCAAAAAGTGTCACATACCAATTCTTTTCACAACCCATTGCAGAAAACACAAACACATATTCTCAAGGTAAATTGGGAAATGTAGTAAAAAAATAAAATGAAATAAAATGTAGTAAAGATGAGCAGCCATGTGCCAAGAAGAAGGAGAGCATGGATTATAGTGGACAACTAGTAATCACCATTAAAATACATAGGTAAAAGAAGAAATCACCTAGAAATCTATAAATAACCACTGTCAACATTCGAATACTTATTTTTTGAGACTTTTTTCCTATGAGCCTATTTTTTTTTTTTTTTTTTTTGGTTAAACAAACCAGAATGCTTCTATGTATAATCTATTCTTTCACTTGTAGTGTGACAGACAGCTTTCCACTTTAATACAGCCTGCATAGTATTCCACTGCACTGAATTAATGTGCTAGATCCAATTTCCTCTCATCTGTATTTAATCCATCTTTCAAGTATTTCTTTAAAACCTACCTCATCCAGGAAGGCTTTTGCTATGTTGAGTTTATACATTCATTCTACTGATGCTGATTTATCATTAATTCCCAATGATAGTCTGAAATGCATAATTTAAATATGAGTATAAAGTAGTCTGAGAATTTCAAACATACAAGCTTTATATATTCAACCTATATATTAGTCACTAAGGAAGAAAGTATATTTTTCACATTTTCCTTAGGTAATCTCTACAGTTATTAATAAAGAATTATGCAAACAAACTGTTCTTTTAAAGAATTTTTCAGGCCGGGCACGGTGGCTCATGCCTGTAATCCCAGCACATTGGGAGGCTGAGGCAACTGGATCACCTGAGGTCAGGAGTTAAAGACCAGCCTGGCCAACATGGTGAAACCTCGCTTCTACTAAAAATACAAAAATTAGCCAGGTGTGGTGGCACGTGCCTGTAGTCCTAGCTACTTGGGAGGCTGAGGCAGGAGAATCGAGTGAACCCAGGAGGTAGAGGTTGCAGTGAGCCAAGATTGCGCCACTGCACTCCAGCCTAGATGACAAAGCAAGACTCCATCTCAAATAAATACATAAATAAAGTATTTTTCATATATAAACAGCAATCAGAAAACATAACACAAGAGAATACCACATTTACAATACCAACAAAAAAGAGACAAGACATCTAGAAATAAACTTTACAAGAAATATGCAAAACCAACATGAGAGACCTTTAACACATTTCTAAATGCTCCAATAGTATACTTCAACAAGTAAAAGAACGTATCATGTTTTTGAATGGGAAGATTCAAAACATGTAAGTAAGTTAATGTATAAATGTATTGTCTTCATAATAATAATTCCAACAAGATTTCTACTTGTAGGATGTAGAAAGCTGATTCTTAAGTTTATATGGAAAAAATAAACAAGACCAAACACTCTGAATATGAAAAGGAAATAAGCTTGACAAGATACAGGTTGAACTCCATAATCCAAAAATCTGAAATCCAAAATGCTCCAATATCCAAAACTTTATGAGCTCCAACATGACGCCACAGGTGGAAAATTCCAAACCTGACTTCTGTGACAGCTCACAGTCAAAATGCAAGCACACAGCACACAGTTTACTCAGCATATCCAAGAGGAAAGAAGATCCTCTCAGCCCTCTTGAGCTGGCATATCTTTTCCGATCATACCCAGACACCTCCATGCAAGCACATCCACAAAGGGTATAAAATGGCATGTGTTGTGCAGGCTGGACACACAGGTTCCCTGCTGATGTTCCCACATAGGGCCAAGACCTATGTGCATTACTCACTTGTTTTTCGCTTATTCTGTGCTCTGGGGTGTAAAAATATTCTTGAAAATGTCAAAAAAAAAAAAAAAAAAAAAAAAAAAAAGGCCTGCTGATGCCCCTACAGCTAACAGTGATAAGAAAAAAAAGGAAGTGTTTATGTTTATCTATAGCACAGAAAGACCTGGAGAAATTGAACAGTGGTGTAAGTGTGAAACGTCCTACAGGAGAGCATGGTGTTGAAATGTCCACCATATATGACACGAAGAAACGAGGGTATAAACTGTTGGCACTCTATACCAAAAGTGATGAACAGAAGTTAATGAAAAACAGAAAAACACCAAATAAAGCCAAAAATGAAGATCTCAATCATGTATTGAAAAAGTGGATCCATCAGTATCACAGTGAACACATGCCACTTAATAATATGATCAGTCTTTACCCAGAGCTACCATGAGCAAGCGGAACCAGGTATCGTACGTACGGCCAGCCGAGCCAGCGTTTCTGGCCCGCTTCAAGGAACGGGTCGGCTACAGGGAGGGACCCACCATAGAGAGTAAGAGAATTCAGCCTCAGCCCCCAGATGAAGATGGAAATCACAGTGACAAAGAAGATGAACAGCCTCAAGTGGTGGTTTTGAAAAGGGGAGACCTGTCAGTTGAAGAAGTCATGAAAATTAAAGCAGAAATAAAGGCTGCCAAAGCAGATGAAGAACCAGCTCCAGCTGATGGAAGAATCATATACTGAAAACCAGTCAAGCGTCCCTCAGATGAAAAATATTCAGGTTTAACAGCAAGCTCAAAAAAGAAGAAGCCAAATGAAGATGAAATAAATCAGGACTCGGTCAAAAAGAGCTCACAAAAACAAATTAAAAATAGTAGCCTCCTTTCTTTTGACAACGAAGATGAAAATGAGTAAGTGTAAATATTTTGAATTTAGTCTACTTTGAAAGTATATGGAGTGTTTTTTAAAATAACATTTTTTCCTATTATAAAGACACTACAAGTTCCTTATAGAAAGTTTAGGAAATAGAGAAAAAAATTTAATAAACTACATCTATTCATCAATCAGAGGGGTATTGACCCCTCTGACTTAAAATGCCAACTCTATAGAAATTAGCTAGTATTAACATTTTGTTATTTCCCTTGTGTGGTTGTATATGTATGTAAATTATATTTTTAAGCAAAATACATTTTTTTGTGTGTAAACAAAATTTTATAAATACAGTTGTGTTGCAAAAAAATAAAAAATAAAAAAATATGATCAAAAAACAAGCAAAGATCTACTGAAGAACTAAAAATTAAAGGGGATTGTGAATACTCAACAGCCTGGTTGTAGAAATTTAAGACACTCCATTCAATTTTTAAAATGTTGTGGTGATAAAGCATCTGCTGATCACAAATCAATGAAAAATTCACTGACACATTTGCCAAGGTCATCACTGATGAAAATGTGATGCCAGAACAAGTCTATATTGCTCGAGAAAAATCACTACTGTTTTGGTGTTATTGCCCCAGAAAGATACTGACTACAGGTAATAAGACTGTTCCTAAGGAATTAAGGATGCCAACAACAGAATACCTGTGCTAGGATGTGCTAATACAGCAGGCACACTTGCTGTGAGAGCCAAAAGCTTGCATCCTTGCTATTTTCAAGGAGTGAACTTCTTACCGGTCCATTATGCTAACAAAAAGATATGGATCACCACAGACACCATTTCTAATTGGTTTCACAAACATTTTGTACCAGCAGCTCATGCTCACTGCAGGGAAGCTGGACTGAATGACAACTACAAGATCTTGCTATTCCCTGGAAACTGTTTTGCTCATCCTCCAGCTGAAATTCTCATCAAAAGTAATGTTTATGCCACGTGCTTTCCTCCAATGTGACTTCTTTAACTAAGTCATGTTAAAGGATACCAGGGTATCCTTAGATCAACGAAGAGTAAATATAAAAACACTTTCTTGAATAGCATGCTAGTAGCAGTGAACAGAGGCATGGGTATGGAAAGTTTTCAAAAGGAGTTTAGCATGAAGGATGCCACATATGCTGTTGCCAATGCTTGGAACACAGTAACTAAAGACACAACCTCTGTCCTGTGACTATATTGAGTGATGATGATGAACAAGGTGGTGACTGTGAAGGATTCTGTATGTCCAGTGAGAAAAAATGATGCCTGACCTCCTTATATATGCAAAATATATACCTTCAGAGTCTGTCAGCAAGCTGGAATAACCGAATATCAAAGACGTTTTTAACATCAATAATGAGGCTCCAGTTGTTCATTCATTGACCAATGGTTAAACGGCCAAAATTGTTCTGAATCAAGGTGATCATGATAATACCAATGATGAAGAGGACGTTAATTCTGCAGAAGTACATATAGACCACATGGTGAAAATGTGTGATGGGCTTATAAAAGGACTAGAACAGCATGTGTTCACAACAGAACAAGGAATCACGTCAGTTTATAAAATCAAAGACAGGTTGCTAAGACAAAAAAACATCATTAATGAGGCAGATGATCTGAAGCAAACATTTTTAAAAACCATCCAGCAGAATGTCTCCTCATGCCTACAAAACCCACTTTCTAGTCCTTCACTTGCCTCTAATATTTCTTTTCTCCTAAATAAATAAATAAATAAATACAGTATACAGTAACCTTTTTATCAAAACACAGCATCATAGATGGAGACTGAAAGCCTACTGCTGTTGGTTGTTGTTGTTCTCTAACAGCTGACACGGGTATTCTGGTGATGCTACTGTGCTGCTGAGTTACCCTGAACACATCATCTTTTCACATATTAATGATATATTATATTTACTGTTAAGTACTTACAAGTAAATAAGTGTAAGAAAATGGCTGCTTAATCAGCAGCATATAAATTCAGAGTCAGGAAGGATGGTGATGCAAAACAACTACAGATTGTCCCCATGAGTGGCTGAGACAGTGACAACTTTGCTTTCTGATGGTTTGACATATACAAACTTTTGTTTCATGCACAAAATTATTAAAAATATTGTATGAAATTACTTTCAGCTATGTGTATAAGGCGTATATGAAACATAAATAAATTTCATGTTTAGACTTGAGTCCCATACCCAAGATATCTCATTATGTATATGCAAATGTTCCAAAATCTGAAAAAATCCAAAATCCAAAACACTTCTGATCCCAAGCACTTCAGATAAGAGATATTCACCTTGTATTACTATATCTTAATTATATAAAAGGTGTGGCATTAAGAAATTAATATATTGGCAGATTGATGAAACGAATAGGAAGATCTGAAATGAGCCCAAATACTCACAGGAATCTAGCATATGATAAAAGCAACTCAAATCCATAGACTTTTTAATAAAAATTATTGAACAACCAAAGGGCTGTTTGCAAAAAAAATTAAAAGGTAGGATCTATGTCTCAGTGCATATAAACTGTAAATGGATTAGAGATTTACAAAGAAAAAAACGAAATCATAAAAGAAAGAAAATATAGGTAAATTATTTTGTAACCATGGATTGAGGAAAACCTTTCTGATAACTCAGATCAACTAAAAAAAAAAAAATTGAATAGCACAAGACATCACAAAGAAAGCTAAAGTACAAATGACAAACTTGGAAAAAATATCTGCAACTCATACAACATAGGGCTGATATCTATAAAGAAGTCTTAGTTGTTAAGAAATTTAAAAATGAAAGAAAGAACAATACAATAAGGGGCAAGCAACATGAACAGGCAATCCATTAAAAAAATAGCTCTTAAATATGAAGAGATGTTCAGCCTCACTGACTCATAATGAGAAAAGCAAAGTAAAACTATACCAACATATCATTTCTCTCCTAGAAAAGTGCAAAAATATGTAGGTTTAACACATTCTTCTGGCAAGGGCATAGAGAAATAGGCATTCACATACACTGTTGGTAGCAGTACAAAAATGGTATAACTCCTAAATGGGAAACTTAAATATCTACCATAATTACTGATGCATTTTCTCTTTGACCCAACAATCCCATTTTTGTAAACCTATCTCCCATTCACTATACATGTATAAAATGACATATATACTGAATTATGAATTTGGCCTTGTGGCATTATAATACAATCAGAGCAAAAAGAGCAAAAAAAAAAAAAAAAAAAAAAAAACAACTGGAAAACACTCAAGTACCCACCAATACTGAACGATCTCAATAAACAACGTTACAGCCATACAATGAAATAAAATGCATCTGAGAAGAAAAATGAAAACAATAATTGTGCGCTGCTGTGGAGGCCCTCTAGGAGATTGCAAATGCCAAAAGTAAGGTACTTCAGTGTACGTTGTAGGCTATTTTTCATTCAGGAAAGAGAAAAAAAATTTTAATTGCATTTGTTTATATTTATATAAAGAAATTACAGAAAAATACATAAGGAATAGTCAAAATAAATGCTGTGGGCGTGAGGGGGGACATGGTAGATACAGACAAGAAGTAAGCCTTCTCAGCGTATACCTTTATGTCTATTTTACTTCTGTGCCACATATGCAATTATATATTCAAAGCAATTACTTTTGGATTTAAATTTGTATAGTATTTCTCAGTAATTAATATTTGACATATATCTCATTTAATTATGACTATAAACCAAATGTGAAAATCATCTCAATTTCACATATGAGGAAACTGAGACTCACGAAGCTTAAATGCTACTCCTTGCACAAAACTAGTAAGTTACAAAGCTGGGACTAAAATACACGGACCTATTTCCAAATATTGGGTTACTTCTATGTTGAATATATGAAATTCTACCTTCAAAGGCAGTAAGTACTGCTTCAAATGATTTACATGAAAGTTACAAGCACAATATTAAGAACAGATTTTGATCAACCACACGTTAGTAATTATCAAAAAGTAATGTGGAAGCATTCCTATTTTAGTACATTCAGCAGTATTCCAAAGGAAAAGAATATACCTTAGCTCTAGGAATAATGGGTGTATACCTAATAATAGGTTATGTTTCACAAATCAATTTTGAAAACTTCTTACATTAGAAAGCAACTCTGGGTCAAAGGATATAAAATTTCAGTTAGACAAGAAGAATCCATTCAAGAGCTCTATTGTACATAACAGTAAGTATAGTTAATACTATATTTGTATCCTTGAAAACTGCTAACAGTAGATTTCAAGTGTTACCCCAACCAAAAAAATGACAAGTATATGAGGTAATGTATACACCTTGATTCAGCCAATCCACAATGTATACATATACGAAAACATGTTGTACAACATAAATATATAATTTATACTTAAAAATGTATGTATATACAGAAAAATAATTCCTGATCCAATGTCATTTAGGAAACTGACATGACAGAACAACTTCAGCATGTGTTTACAATAACACTTTCTCTTTTATTTCAGAAAAGTGTTCCTGAAGTCTAAAACACAATGTCCCCTTTTATCTCTACCCACATTCACCCAAGTCAATGTTTTCCCCTAAAATGAAAATTCTTTTTCTTTTTTTTTTTTTCTTTTGTGAAGACAGGGTCCTGGCTCTGACTCTGTTGCCCAGGCTGGAATGCAGAGATGCAATCACAGCTCACTGCAGCCTTGAACTACTGTGCTGAGGTGATCTTCCCGCCTCAGCCTACTGAGTAGCTGGGACTAGAGGCACCCGTCACATACTCGGCTAATTTATTATTTTTTAAAATTTGTGTAGATATGGGGTCTCACTGTGTTGCCCAGGCTGGTCTCAAACTCCTGACCTCAAGCAGTCCTCTCAACTTGGTCTTCCACAGTGCTGGGATTACAGGCATGAGTCACTACACCCAACCAAAAATCGTTTCTTGAAAAAAAATTACCAGTAAACTCGTGGGTCACACCTTGCATTATCTAAATTCTTCCTCATGCACATGTTTATGGCTATCTAACTTCTAGATGCGCTCTAAGTCCAGGAATTCTCTCGATCACAGCACATGTGTACAAACAAATGAAAATAGTTGGTAGCAGTTTGTCAATCCCTGATTCAGAATATTCACATATAATATTATTGATATGACTGGACTAAAATCTACCATCTTGCTAGCAATTTTCTACTTGTTCCAGCTATTCTTTCTTTCTTCCTCTTTCTCTGACTTGTGCTAAGGATTTTTTAATAATTCCATTTTATCTCTTCTATAGATTTATTATTATGCCTCTATTCCAAAACTTCCAGTAGTTGTCTAAAGGTTTACAACACACATTTTTCATTAATCTGAGTCCACCTTTAAATGATATTATAAGTATCCCTTATCCAAAATGCCTGAAACCAGAAGTGTTTCAGATTTCGGATTTTTTTTGGATTTTGGAATATGTGCATTATACTTATCAGTTAAGCATCCATAATCTAAAAGTCCAAAATCTAAAATGTTCCTACAAGCATTTCCTTTGAGCATCGTCAGCCCTCAAAAAGTTTCAGATTTTGAAGCATTTTAATTTTGAATCTTCAGAGATACTCAGCCTACACACCACTTCAGATTTGCTATGTGCTCATTCATTCATTCATTTGTATTTCACACGACAACTGCAAAGTTGAGTAGTTTCCAAAACTGTATGACCCTCAAAGCCTATAATATTTATTATTTAATCTTTATATAAAAAGTTTGCTGATTCTTGTTTCAGAACAATTAACAATAAAATACCAATTTTTTCCTTCATTTATTCCATCTGCCTAAATAACTTGCTTTAATATTTCTTGTAGAGTAGGTCTACTGGCAATGAATTCCTAGCCTTTGTTTGCCTATGAAAGACTATTTCTGTTTCATTTTTGAAAAATATTTTCATTAGGCATAGATTTCTGGGCTGAGTTTTTTTCTTTCAGCACTTCAACAGGGTCATTCCACTGTCTCCTAGCCTCCATAATTATGAAAAGTCAGCCATCACATAAACTTCCTATCATTGTTCTCCATATATAATGCTACCTTTTTATCTGGGTGCCTTGGAGATTTTCTCGTTAACTCTCATTTTAAGCAGCTTGAACATTACATGTCCATGTGTGTAAGCATATGTGTGTGGTATTTATCCTGCTTGTTATTTTCTTGAGCTTTTTGGACCTATGGTTTTGTCTCTCATTAATTTTGGAAAATTCTTGGTCATTATTTCTTAAAATTCTTGGTCATTATTTATTTTCTTTCTTTTTTTTTTGAGATGGGGTTCTCAGTCTGTTGCCCAGGCTGGAGTGCAGTGGCATGATCTCAGCTCACTACAACCTCCATCCCCTGGATTCAAGTGATTCTCGTGCCTCAGCCTCCTGAGTAGCTGGGATTACAGGCGTGCACCACCATGCCGGGCTAATTTCTATATTTTTAGTAGAGATGAGGTTTCACCATGTTGGCCAAGCTGGTCTTAAACTCCTGACCTCAGGTGATCCACCCACCATGGCCTCCCAAAGTGCTGGGATGACAGGTGTGAGTCACTGCGCCCAGCCATCTAAGGCTTGTTTCAATGATTGCTTTATCCCTGAGTGTGTTTTTTCTTGCTTTTTAAATTCATCTAGTGTTGTTCTTGTTGTTGTTGGAAGCTGATCCTCTTGTGTGCAACAGTAGAAACTAAATAGTTTTTAATGCCGAAAACGGGGCAAGTCTTTTCCTCTCCTAGGTTTTACTGAAGGGTTAGAGTTTATCTAGTTAGGAATTGGTCTGGGTTTGAAGTTAGCACTACTGTTACCCTCAGTATACTACAGGCTTTAAACTCCTGTAGAAATATCTTGTTTTTATGATGGGGCTTAAAATTTATCAGAGTAATGTCTATTCTATTGTGAGTTTAGCTCTTTCCTTTACACCAGGAATCGTTGTCTATTCTTCTTTCCTCTCCTGTCTCTCATCCAGCAGCTGTTAATTATTATTAGAAACCTGTTAGTTTGGTGGTGACCCAGACCAATTATTATTAGAAACCGTTAGTTAATGGTTGGGGACCCAGACCAATCCTCTGTTGTTCTGAGCAAGCCTCAGCCTTAGTCACATGTCATCCTGGGTCTTGAGGATACAGCTGTATCAGTTATCTATCCTCCTGCCCTAAACCACAGTTGCGGCCCCAGCATATTCCTGACAAAGTAGACACACACGTGCACGCACTTTCCTCTCCCCAACTGCACTGAATTTCAGAATTTCATCAAGGCCCTAAGGCTTGCTGTGCTTACTACTTCCTTCCCACTCCACTGTTCCCAGATGACGGCTTTTGTTGTATAGTGGAGAGAAGGGAGAAGCCACCTGTCACCACTGTTCTTGTCCCCAGGGTGTGTGCCACGTCGCATACTTTTGGGGACTCTTTCCCATTTCCCATCTCCTGGGATTCTTACCCCATCCACTAGTGAAGAAGGAATATACAAGAGGGTACCAGGTCCCCCAGTTTCTGCAGCCTTCACGGATATCACAAATTCTTGCTGGCGTGGACTCAAGCCTTCACTAATCTGTCCCAATTCTAGCTGAACTCTTCTCACTGGTGTACCATTGTGTCTACCCAAGTTGAGTGTGTGTTCACGTCTCCTCCATCCCCACAGGCACTGTATATCCTTACATTTTAAAGTTAGTCAGGTTCCTTTTCATTGTGAGGGTGGGAGTGATACTCCTTCCAGTTCTCTACACCCCACGGCAAAAACTAGAGGGCCTCACAACTTTTTAAAACCGCTTTTTAAAATAAAAATATTTCCTGATGACTGGTCTATATTTCAAAGATTTAAAAATCCCAATATGTAAATTAACATGTGCCAATTCTTATTCAAACCCCCATATTCTCATTTAATTACACTCATTATTTTCTTGTAAAAAAGTTTAATTGAACAGCTAAGTATAAATTTTTGAAGGAAAGAAGAGCCAACTTCTTCTTTTGATTGCACCCTTTAGTGAAAATTAACTATGATCACAAGAATTTGTCTCCTGTGACTTGCTGATTATAAAGAATAAAACATACATACATTTACCACAACTCTATGTCATCATCCTCTGGTATTCTACAATGTGCTTTTGGTTATGAGTTTTTATCTTGTATACAACATATGAACGTACATATTCATATTCTCTCTCTCTCTCTGTGCAATTTTGAAACTATGGTAATATTCCAGATCGGAAGGGACCCACAACATGGTCTGCGGTTTCAGTTAAATATCCTATCTGAATCCTGCTGTGCTTCAGCCTCCATCTGAATTTATCTCCTGTTATAATACCATTATTTCTAAGACTCAGGTAAGACATTAAGACTTATGGGTCTGTAATGTAAAATCCTACCATAAATAACCACTTTAAGGCATATAAAAGTTAAAATTTATACACTTATTGCTATCCTTTATTTATTACTATGCTCAAAAAAAATCACTGCCGTAATTTTTTTATTCCAATATCACAGGCACAAATTTTCCAGTTGCATGCATGAAAAAATTTTTTTTTAAATATGCTGTCTTCATATAGTAACTAATCCAAAATAGAAAACTATCCTTGTACCAACTGAAGTCTCAGGGACAGATGCACTGATTAGAGACTTCAACAACATAACTCATGCTGTCTGAAAGGCCTTCTCAGGCAGATGTTCCATCTTATGACTCATTTAATCATTTACTTATATACTAATGTCCACTACATTATACCACTCACATCAAAGCAACCAAGCAGTGAAAAAGAAATGCCAAATCTTGTTCTTGCAAATACAAAGTTCCCATTTAGACTGTTTCTAAAAAGAACAAAAGGTCTTATTTTAAGTAGTTTCCTGCTTTTTAATCACTGAATTCATGTAGAGCTTCTGTATGCAAACTATTATTGAGGTTTAGCAAGCCAATTATATTGCAGAGGCATGCCACTGGCTACTTTAAAAAACATCCTTACACTATGCCTTTTACTTGTTATTAAAATAAAAACTAAATATACCTTTTACCTATTATTAAACAACAGTGACATTCTTAAAGCTTTTTACAAAGTACAAGATAATAAACTTACTTTAAATGAGTAATTTTATTCCATTAGTCCCAAAACATGTTTTTTGAAATAATTATCTAAAAATCCTTGTCAACTCAAATAATGTCAATATACTAGTACTGTTAACTTACTTAAATAAATTATAACCAGGATTATTTAACAAAACATCAAAGGGAAAAAACTCAATTACTTAGAATCCATTGGTATGGTTCTCTAAGCATCTAGATTTGCTGTGTAGAGTTAATGCTCATGCAAATATAAAATAAGTTATCTAACAGTCTAAATATTTATTCTAATATCAATCTTAAGTTTTAATCAGTTATATTTTGTTCTTTTAACAGAAGAAAATGAATTAAAATGAGTACAAAATGCTTTTAACTGGGAATTTAAAAATTAGAAAAATACTATTAAAGTGATCATGAATGTATCATATTAAGAGTATTAAATTTCATTTGAAAATCCAATTGTATAATTGAAGGATTTTCACACACATGGGGTTTTCCACATTTTATCTCTTAATGTAATATTTATTCAAAGTACATTTTAAAATTGAGAAATACCTTTAATAATACAACCACCTTCTTATTTGCTACCAAAATAAGGGAGAGATTTTTATGAAACTGTCGTGTTAAATAATAGTCAATAGCTGCACACATTCAGTAAACAAATTCAGTTCAAGGGAAGAAGAACTACATCACCATTTGGTGGTTGTAATTTAGATTATTCTAGCGTGTAATACTTTAATTGTATAAAACAAAGCTGATGTCACAAATACAAAAGAATTTCTTGCAAAGCAAGTACCACAAGTAATTTCTATGCTGCCACTGATGGCTGACAAGTGATGAGCACTTTGTTCAAATGTATATGCTATGCACATAAGACAACAGGTGGTTTATAAAAAGAAAATACTGAAGAGAAGCTTTTAACATGTTCACAATCAACGTTTTTATAATATGCCCTGTCAGAATATCTGCTATAATCTTTGAATAACTAAAAGAACTCTTAAACAGGGAAATATAATATTCTCAACCTAAAAAAGAAGCTGAATCAAACTAGAATTAATGCCGAATGTTTATATAAGACAATGTTTATATAAGACAATGTACTGATATATTACCGATGTAGTGATATGTTGCCAGTGTATTCTATAGGTTAATAATTTGTTACAGTATTTTCAAATTTTTTTAACATTTGTCCTATTAACCCATTTACACCAGAGGTAGCAAGTTGGTTTTTTTGTGAAAAATCAGACCGTGGAGAAGACCTCGAGCAGTAGGATACAAATAACTCCCACAAGCTTAGTGTTCCAATAATGGAACACTTAGGCATAAATAGGTTAACTGATATCTGGCTACTGTTATTCAGTGCTGGAGAAAACCTCCCCATAGAAGCTAAACAAAACAACAAACACCCAAGCTCCAAAGGCCTAATTAACTAGCAGTGTTGGAGGCAGTTTCTCACTGATGGCAAAAACTGAAACAGATGGCAGTGTCCAGAATGACTAGCGTTCCCCAATACTACCACCACCACCTAAGGATTTAACCTTTTAATAAAGCGCTAGAAGCTATGTTGTTTTGATGTTTTTTTTTTTTATGAGAATAATTCCAAGTCAGAATGAAATTAAACTTCAAAAGTCTGACACATAGGCACTCACTATCCCACCCCCAACTCCAATGAAGCCCGGGGGGGAAATTTTGATTAGGAATGAATTACACTGTGAAGGATTCTTCCCACTTCCCTAACTCTAAATGTTCCTATACACAAAGGCTCAAGTGATTTTAGCTGTTCTAGTTCAAAGGGTGACAACTGCTCTAGGTTAAAGGGTGAAGAGGGATGGAATTAGCTACTAAGAAATGAAGAAAAAATAAACAGGCAAATGTGATCTACAACTTCTCTTACAGTCACATTAATACAAGCAAGGAATACCTCAAACTCACACTAAAACTGTTTAATTCTGGAGTGTAGGTTTAACACTCAATTTACTGACACAGTATAGCCAAATATTAATATCCATTCAGTCTTCAAAAATGATCATGTAGCTGAAAACTCTGCACATTTGCAATAAAGGTTTTCTTTGTTTTGTTTTGTTTTGTTGAGATAGAGTCTTGCTCTGTCACCAGGCTGGAGTGCAGTGGCGTGATCTCGGCTCACTGCAATCTCTGCCTCCCAGGTTCAAGCGATTCTCCTGCCTCAGCGCCCCGAGTAGCTGGGATTACAGGCGCACCACCATGCCCGGCTAATTTTTGTATTTTTAGTAGAGATGGGATTTCACCACACTGGCCAGGATGGTCTCGATCTCCTGACCTCGTGATCCGCCCGCCTTGGCCTCCCAAAGTGCTGGGATTACAGGCATGAGTCACCGTGCCCGGCCTGCAATAAAATTTTATATGCAATGTTTGCAATGCTTGCAAAGCAAAAATGGTAAAACTGAGTTCTAAATTAATGTCATTTACCTGCACTTGTAGAAACTGAAGAAATCCAAGTTAAAAACAAGAAAGTGGGCAGATTAATAAAGACTAATATGGGCTTCTGGATATTTTCAAATAACTTAAAGCAGGGGTTCTTAAAGTATGGTCCATGAACCCCTGGGAGTCTTCCAGGTCAAAATATTATTTTAGGCTAGGCACAGTAGCTCATGCCTGTAATCCTAGCACTTTGGGAGGCCAAGGCAGGCAAACCACTTGAGGTCAGGAGTTGCGAGACCAGCCTGGCCAAGATGGCAAAACCCTGTCTCTACTAAAAATACATAAATTAGCTGGGTGTGACGGTGGGCACCTGTAATCCCAGCTACTCAGGAAGCTGAGGCACGAGAATTGCTTGTACCCAGGAGGCACACATTGCAGTGAGCCAAGATCACACCACTACACTCCAGCCTGGGTAATGGAGTGAGACACTGTCTCAAAATTTCTATACATACATATATATATGTATGTTTTTTTACCTATATGTAATTTCATAATAATATTAAGATATTATTTGCCTTTTTCACTGTATTGACACTAAGTCATGGTACAAAAGTAATTGTGGGAAAACCTGCTAGTATCTTAGCATGAATCAAGGTCATACTGTACTTGGTCCATGTATTCATCACAATTAAAAATAAACATTCCAGTTTCACCTAAGGAAGTCCTTGATGAGTCAGTAAGGGCTATTAATTTTATTGTTTCTCAACCGTTGGGTACACATCTCTAATGTGCTAGGTGAGGTAACAGAAGTATGCATAAAAAGTTTCTGCTACACACCAAAATAATGGTTGTCAAAGGAAAGCATTTGGGTTGCAAACTGAACTACCCACTTTTTTGTAGAATACCATTTCTATGTGAAAAAATAACTGACACTCAAACTATGGTTATTTAATCTTTTGTATCTGGCAGCCATTTTCTTGTAAATTATAAAATTCAGGCTCTCAGCCACCAGGGGAAAGCTCAGGATAGGGCAGACACAGACCATACCACCCAAAAACATTCCCATGTTCCCAATTTCCTGAATTACACACTAGCAGGGGGCAGCTGCTCAAACACAGCCAATGCTCCATTCCTTGTCAAGTGTTAGTTAATAAGACCTGGCAAGATAGTGGGGGGCTGGGAGGTGGCAGGATTCAGGCTTTCAAGCAAAAATTATAATTTTTGAAAATTTGCATTTGCCATTGTGAGCCTGACAACGTCCCAATATTTAAAGATTTTTCTGATGAGATCTGTGGTGATATCAACAGATTTGATTTTTTTGATACTGTATCACATAAGGTGTCAAGATTTGGAAGATCTGTATCACTCACCAAGAATCAGTATTTTCCAAGCAACCGAAGGAGTAAAAGAGTCATTCAAAGTACAAGATAGACTAAGGGACTTTAATATAAGAGTACAGAATGTTCACAGTTATAGTTGTAGATTCCACATTCCAATTAACTTTTAAGATACTATTTGTCAAGTTTTGATGTAGTACCAAAGAAGAATATTCACAATTATCTGAAAGGTTATTAAAATATTCTTCCCTTTTCTAACCACATATCTGAGACCAGGTTTTCTTTATATACCTCAAACAAAACAACATACAGTGATAGATTAAATGTACAAGCAGATATAGGAATCCAGCTGTCTTCTCTTATGCTGGACATTAAAGAATTGATTAAAAAAACAAAGCAATCCCACTTGTCTCATTAAATATTTTTGTTTTAGAAAATGTAATCATTTCTCAAAAAATATATTATGTACACATATAATGGGTTTACCATGGTTTTAAAATGAATTAATAGGTCATTTTAAAATCTTAGTTTTAATTTTTAATATGGCGAATACCGATTGACATTTACCTACAAAAGCACAAGGTGTTGAGAGCCCTTAATAATTTTAAAAGTTTTAGAGTCTTGAGATAAAAAAAATTTGAGAACCATTGCTTTGGAGGCTATTAATACCAATTCCTTCCAAGATATATTTCTATCTTTCCGTAGAGAGACAGGTGGATGAAGAGTTACATTCTTTTTTATAAAAATACATTTTTTAAGGAGCTACAAAGGATAGTTGAGTGAGAAAGACTATAGCAGTTAGAAAAAGAAACCAAGGCTCCTTGGACATTTGGCTATTTCCAGACCTGGGGAGGACAGAAAAAGACAGGCCTGGAACACCCTTGAGGTCATACTAGACAGCAAGAAAGCTATCAAAGACCACTAATGTGGCATCAAAAGTGCTCAGGAACCAACTTAAAGAGATTCGCTTGGAACAACTGGAATATCAATATGGATAACTGCAATGGATGGAAACATAACAAATGTTTAAACCCAGGAGCTTTTAAGAAATCAGAAAGCATCATTATCTACCTTTGGAGGAGCCTAATGAATCAACTCATTATTTTAACAACTTTATCCAAAGAAAACATCAATATAATTCTTTTTTTTTTTTTTTTAATCAATCCCATCCACATCTCCAAGGAGTAAGGGGAGGAGGCTTAAAACAGTAAAGCATTTCAACTGAATCCTCACTTGGTAGAAACAAGACCTTGTAACCCTTAAATACAGTTGTTTAAATTCCATAGAAAATACTGATTCATTGATACCAATTAATAGTAAGCATCTACTTTCTAAAGTAAACTATATTCCCCTCACCATACATAAATTGCCTTCAAAGAAACCTACACCAAACACCTACCTTTAAAAACCAAACAAAATTACAACTTGTCTGACTAAAGATGATCTCTCTTGCCCTCTGCCCTCTATTCCTAGAACTACTTGTCAGCATCAAAGTATCATCATGAGTATTTTAGGTTCAAAAAGAGAATGTGAAGATTTTCTTAAGTAAATGGGTTGTAAGGTAGAGGAGACTAAAGGCTAAAGCATGTAACCATGAGTGTTACAGTCAATTAACTAAAAATGTACACAGCATACAATATGAGAGAAGTTAAAACGATGGGTTTCAGGTCACAGATCCTAGATTAAACTCGCAATTCTTCCATTTACTAACTTCAGCAAATCACTTCACCTGTCTTTTTTTAAAAGACAGTGTCTGGGTCTTGCTTTAATGCCCAGGTTGGAGTGCAGTGGCACAATCATGGCTCACTGCAGCCTCAAATTTCTGAGCTTGAGTGATCCTCCCACCTCAGCCACCCGAGTAACTGAGACTACAGGTGCACGACACCATGCCCGGCTGATTTTTTTTTTTTGTTTAGTAGAGAAAGGGGGTCTCACTATGTTGTCCTGGCTGGCCTTGAACTTCTAGACTCAAGCGATCTTCCCATCACAGCCCCCACAAAGCACTAGAATTGTTTCTTTAGTATGCAAAATGGGAATGATAGTGTGTACTTCATGCAAATCTTGAGAGAGGTAATAGATGTAATAATTAAGCCTTTATTATACTGCTTATAACACATTAATCCTCAATAAACAAAGCCTCTAGTAAAAGTACATTGTTACCATTCATATTATGCAATGGGAAAGAAAGAAGATGATGGGAAAACGCTGGGTAAAACAGCTCCTTTTACCAGCTATCAAGGGATATCATTATCAGTCCAATAAAGGTAAGCTACCATTTTGCATTTAGCCAATATGGGTAGTTATAAAAATGACATGGAAATATAATACAATTGACCCTGAACAATATGGCTTTGAACTGAGAGGGTTCACTTGCCTGTGGATTTTTTTCAATAAACATATTTTTAAATTTTTGAAGATTTGCAAGTTTGAAAAAAACTCACAGATGAACCTGGTAACCTAGAAATACTGAAAAATGTTTACAGTTAGGTATGTCATGAATGCATAAAAAATATGCAGACACTAGTCTATCATCTAACATAAAATATATATAAATTATAAAAACTTAAAAATTTATCGAAACATACACATGCACACTTAAGATTGTTACATGACACCATTCACAGTTGAGAGAAATGTAAACAAACATAAAGCAGTATGAAATCATAACTGCATAAAATTAACTGTACTCCATACTGTACTACCATAATAATTTCACAGCCACCTCCTGTTGCTATTGGGATGAGCTTGAGTGTTGCGTGTATCCGCTTAAAACACCGTGAGACATTAATCATCTTCCCATGAGCAGTTCATCTCTCCAGAAAATTGTGTATTACAGTAAAAAGTGATCTCTTGCAGTTCTTGTGTTTTTTTCATTGTGTTTAGTGCTATACTGTAAACCCTGAATAACACCATGGGAGCCATACCAAGGGCCACTGGTGATGCTGGCAGTGCTCCCAAGAAGCAGAGAAATGTCATGACTTTACAAGAAAATGTTGAATTGGACCATAGATTAGACAGTCCACTTAATAGGGACCGTAGATTGAGATCTACAGCTGTGGTTGCTGCCATTTCAGAAGACTCATCTTGTAAACAGATAATATGAACCTATGGTATCAGAAGTACAGTATTGTAAATTATTTCCTTATGATTTTCTTAATAATATTTTTTCCTCTAGCTTAATTCAAGAATATGGTATATAACACATATACAAAATATGTGTTAACCAACTGTTTATGTCATTGGTTAGGCTTCTGCTCAACAGTAGAGATTCTGGATAGTCAGAAGTTACACACAGTTCAACTGAGCAGGAGGTCAGCATCCCTAACCCCTGTGTTGTTCAAGGGTCAACTGTGCATAAATGTGCACATATTTTCACAGAAACCATCTGTAACTGTACTATCTGAAATGACACCAACTTTGTCCTCTTTTCTAGATTTAATAAAATGCGATCTAACATGTCATTTACTGAAAAAAACATAGTGACGTTTAAAACATAATGATCCTTGTATGTAAATATTCAGTATAAACCTTCTATTTGCAAGTAAAATAGGCCAGTCTCCTAATGCTTCTCAAATCAAATGAAACAAACTTTAAAATTCTCTCACCATGAATTACAATGTTAGCAAAGAAAGGCTGATGAGAAGAACAGAAAGGGATTATAACAAAGAGGGATTAAAATTCAAATTTAAATTATAGCTTGATCTTAATTTACATCAAATTCAATTCGTAAAGATTAACTGCAACACCCTGCCAATTACAGCAAACCAGGTACAAACCATCACCCTAACAAATTCAAGTGCATTCACTCCTAAATACTGTCACTACTGTCTAGCTAACATCTTTTTTTTTTTTAAGAGATGGGGTCTTGCTTTATTACCCAGGCTAATCTCGAACTCCCAGCTTCAAGCGATCCTCTCGCCTCAGCCTCCCAGCCTCTGCTGGGATTAAAGGCAGAAGCCACTGTGCCCAGGCTCTATCAGCTTTAGAAACAGTTCTATTCTTGGGCCTTCTCCAGCTGTTTCCATATGATGGTTCCCCAGCTCCTCCATTTTACTCTAGATAGGGTAAATAGATGCTTTGTTATTTTATTTTACTGAGATACATACACTTTAAGTTATTCCCTATGTATGCTGTACAATTTTATATTTACAGTTGGTTAAATGGAGTATGGTAATTTTTTGTTTTTTTTTGACAGCGTCTCACTCCGTCGCCCAGGCTGGAGTGCAATGGCACGGTCTCAGCTCACTGCAACCTCTGCTGCCTGGGTTCAAGCGATTCTCCTGCCTCAGTCTCCTGAGTAGCTGGGACTGCAGGCGCACACCACTGCACCCGGCTAATTTTTGTATTTTTAGTAGAGACGAGGTTTCACCATCTTGGCCAGGCTGGTCTTGAACTCCTGACCTCGTGATCCACCCGCCTCAGCCTCCCAAAGTGCTGGGATTACAGGCATGAGCCACTGTGCCCAGCCAGTAATTATTTTTAAAAAGCAAATTTAATAAATCCTTTTGGAAATCAACATGGTATTATGTAACAAGAGCCACTAAAAGAGAAATATAATCTTTGATTCATTAATTTATCTCCAATAAAATTTTATAAGGAAAAATTTAATAAAGGTAAAAATATAAATGGATAGTCACTCACTAAAGAGCTACCTATAATAGCAAAATAACTGAAAACATCCAGCAGTCTAACAATTAGAGAATGATAAATCGTACACCATTGATACAATGAAATATTATTCCTTCACTAAAGCTATTATTAATATTAAAGCTATTCCAAAACAAGAAAAACATTTTAAGATATAATATTAATAAAAAAAAACACCTTTAAGAAATAGATATACAGGAGCAGGAAAGATAGAAGTTTTGCTAAAAATCTCGATTCTGCAATCTGTGTGATTTTTTGACAAATTTTTAAATTCTCTGAGAATCAGTTTCCTCATCTCTAAAATGGGGTAATAATATGAAATTCATAGGTTCCTAGGAGAATCAAATGATATCACCATAAAGTTTCTGGCCCCCTAACATTAATAAATTCCCTTCCCTATTACTCAGTTGATTCCCTTCCCATTATTGCACTATAAGTACATAAACAGCAGGTCATATCTAAAATGGTGTTAAAGTCATAAGATTGTTGTTCTACATTTAAAACAACCACATAGGTGGCCGGGCGCAGTGGCTTACACCTGTAATCTCAGTACTTTGGGAGGCCGAGGCGGGCGGACCACAAGGTCAGGAGATCAAGACCATCCTGGCTAACACGGTGAAACCCCGTCTCTACTAAAAATACAAAAAATTAGCCAGGCATGGTGGCAGGTGCCTGTAGTCCCAGCTACTTGGGAGGTTGAGGCAGGAGAATGGCGTGAACCTGGAAGGTGGAGCTTGCAGTGAGCCAAGATCACACCACTGCACTCCAGTCTGGGCCACAGAGCGAGACTCTGTTACAAAAATAAAAATAAAAAAATAAAATTATCACATATAGTAAATTTCCTTATTGGTATATCTTCCTCAGTTCTTTAAAAGTCATCAACCCCTGGTACAGCTGTTATCCTGAATATAACACTGCTTCAATTGTTTTAAAAATCATATTCAAAATAATTTCAATTTAGAGTTCTTTCCCAAATGAAATTGTTACCTACAATACACAAATCAGAATTCAGCCTATATATACAAAAATGGGGGGAAAAAACAAGTTAGGAAAATGGGAAGAGAAGATTTCAAGACACCTGCCCTGTACCTTCACACCTAATACTTTTAAAAAATATATTTGAACATTGAGTTAATTGGAAGATAAAAAACACTATTCCCAGAAATCTATAAAGTAATCCCTAGTTTTTTATTCTACTCATCTGGCAACCTGGAATGAAAGAGAAGACCTTCACAACTGAACTGAACAGAAGGTGGATATAGTTGTCCTTTTCATCTCAGGAACTAGGGAAGAGGAACAAGACCATCTTCCCTGACCCAACCTCTTACCTGTGAGAAGTACAAAATATCTAAATCTCTGCTGGTTCAATGGGGTCTTCCTTAGGTACTATGGCAAGAGTTGAGTCAGTCAAGTCCAGGAAAACCAGATAATGTTCCTTCCTGCCACAGAGTTAGCAAGGAGAGCAAAGACAGAGTTGGAGTGGGAGAAGATGGACCAGTCAAGGGGGATACCATGGCCCTGAATAAACAAATTCCAGGCACATGGACAGTCTGGGGATTCTGAGGGGAAGCCCTGACATCACCAATGCAGAGAAAGAAAACTTTTATTTTGACCAGTGCTGCAACACAGCCTACAGCCCGTAGAGCCTTAGAGCCCTATAGCCCTGCCTTTCATTCAACTGTCAGGGCTAGCAAGTGGTACTACCAAGCCATAAGCTCAAAATTACAAGTCACTGACATAGAAAAACTGTATCTGGCATGCAATGAGTGGTGTAAAGGCAGTAAAGGCATCAATGTAAAATTTGCAAAAGGACAGGTTATAAGGAAATGAAGATTCACTGTAATAAAACACAAATGCTCAACTGATTTCATTCATTCAAGTTACATATAATAAGGAATGCTTTTGTTTTCAAAACCAAGTCAGTCTCAATACTTACATTTTTAACTTATAATGACAGCATTCTGACAAGAAAAATGAGGTTCAAACTTGATGCTAACTTGTGCACAGTGGTACAAGCCTGTAGTCCCAGCTACTCGGGAGCCTGAGGCAAGAGGATTGTTAGTGCCCCGAAATTTGAGGACAGCCTAGGCAACATGGCCAGACCTCATCTCTTAAAAAACAAAACAAAACAAAACAAAAACTGATCATTAAAGATCAAGAGATTCTCCAGTATCTTAAACGTTGCCCTCACATCCATAAGGAATTTCAAGATATGAGAGTTTCTAAAAGAACCCAAATAGTCAGCTATTTTGGGCAGAGAGGACAGGAAACAAGACCTTCAAAAACATGTCAGAAAAGATATTCCAGAAAAAAATACAAATGCCTCAATCACCAATCACTTAGATATATGACCACCATGAATGAATATAAGGATATATTCATGCAATTAAATTGTAAATAGCCAGTAGATTGCACAGCTTCATACAATGTTACAATGCAAAGTAGAAGGAACTGCTTCCTACTGCTGCAATATTTTCCACAGTAAACAGAAGTTGGTTATTAGAATGCATTGTATATGTAGATGAGAACCACTGCATAATTACTTAACCCATTGAATTTGTACTGAAGAAACAAAGAAAACATATGGTTTTTGGTCAGATTGTTTACTGCAATCCAATACTAGAGTAATTTAATAAATACTGCTGAAAAAGAAAATTACAGGACCCAAGGAAAAAACTCCATTATTTTAGGATACAATCAAAGACAGCTTTATATTGGCAATTTGTGTCTAGGCAAAAATGTGTGACTCATTTAAAACTTTTAAATGATGTGCTTATTGGGGAGGAAGGTGGGCTCTTGAAAACAGTAATTTATGTTCATGGTTACTAAAGGTGATTTACAAGACATATAAACAACACCTAACTTAACCTAAGTTGGGGGGGGCAGCAATTAAATGAAGGCATTTTTACCTTCTCATTTAGCAGTTCAATAAAGTTGTAATGCCTTAAGGGCTACAATTCCATATAAACTAAAAAGGCAACTTAGAAACTATTTTTTCATCAGTGCCACCTTCATCTCTTTTTAACCAAACACCCATAACAAAACTAAAGTAGCTCTCTGGAATCTTATTTTTAAAGCCCTGAGCAATTTAAACATATGAAATTCAAACAGATACAGAGGGACAGTAATATAAAACAGAATGAAGTCACATCTGCCATTAATAACTAAGGAGAAAGGATAAGGGCTTTTATTTTTCCTAGCCAAAAATTCTAACCATTTGCACAAAAATCACCTACATCGATTGATGTTAGCTCTACTTCCTTAAGAATTTGTCTGACCAGCCTATGAGTGGTGAAGGCCAAGGGAGAAGTGAAATCAGTCAATGGTGAGTATCACATTTGGGGAGACGGGGGCAAGAGACGGAATTATTTTTCTAATAACTATAAAACTGTATAGATTTTTCAAAATAAAGAGTGACATCAAAACCGGTACAGCTAGCAGTTATTCAAAAAATTGATATGCTCTACTTATTAAAATAGACTCTTTGAAGGAAAATAAAGATTGAAAAGTAAAATCCAACAGAAATTAAATTATTGGCTAAAAAAACTTAAGTCTAACATTGCAAATATCATTATGAGAGAAAATAAGTAAAGTTGACTCTTGAACAACACAGGTTTGAACTGCACAGGGTCACTTTAACACAGACTTTTTTCAACCAAACATGGACAGAAAATACAGTATTGGCCCGATGCAAAATACAGGCAGTTGCAGAACTGATCTCCCTACATACAGCGAGGGATGACTGTAATATATTTCTATGTTCCAAAATCTGCACACTTTATTTAGATTTGCAAAGGACATTAAGGCTCATAAATACAGTTCACCTATAGCCTTTATCATCCATGACTTTATAAATACAGCAAAAAGTTGATGTTACTGCTGGGAGAAGGATGCGCAGAAAACAATAAAATCATCAGCTATAATCACTTGGCTAATCAGCCTCTGAGCTCTAGCCATTCAAATTCATGGGTCAGCAAAATTACAAGTAAATATCATGTCCTGTATCTTCAGAATCACTTAAAAATAGTCCAAACCATTATTATTAAATTAGAAAAGGTCAAGGGTCTACTATAAGGCCTATATTCCTACTTTCCCTCAACTTCTTTGCCCTAAAGAGGGAAAGTATGAATTTTCCTCCCTCTGAAAAATGTGCCTCTGAAAATGAGCCTCTCTAATCAGCTATACAACATACCATGTAGCAACCTCTTTGCTATTCATGACTCTCTTTCTCTCACCTCAGAAGAATATAGGGCTTGGTCTGTCCAAGATGTTTCAAAACCGAATTCAGTGTTAAAGCTTTTTTATGGTCACCCATATCAATTTACCATGTGATGGGAGCAAAGCAGTACACAGGAGTCAAACTGAAAATTTCAACAGCTGAGAGTAGATTATACATTTCCCTCTTAATCAAAGCTCTCCCACCAAACCTGATGTTCACAAATGTTACTATCAGCATAAGTTGTGCTCTGTTCACTCTATATATCTGTACTCCCTCCTCCATGCATATCCATCACCAACTTTCACACACACAACTTCTTATCTATTCCCTTAGTCAAGTTCTTTTCTCAGAACTTTGGCAGAAAGGACAATAGTTTTAATGTCTCAGAGCATCAAATAAATGGACAATACACAAAAACTGCATAAAGTTAGTAAAAACACTACCATTTACTCTATACTCATGTCTATGTCTTTCAAGTCTGTCCCTTCCTTTCTATTTTGAGGTCTCTAACTTGGACTGTTAAAACAATGCATTCTCTGGACATGGTGGTGCATGACTGTTGTTTCAGCTACTGCTGAGACAGTAGGACTGCTTGAGCTTAGAAATTAGAGACCAGCCCGGGCAACAAACATCATGAGACCCAGCTTCTAAACAAATAAATAAACAAATAAAACAATGTTTTCACTAATTACCCATCTTACAGTCTTCTTCAAATCTAATACATTTCCTGAAACGCTTACGAAGCTATACACTTGCCAGCACAAAAATCAATATATTCTACTATTCATAAAAATAATTCTGTATTTTCATCCTGATATCTACATAACCTGACCCAAACTATTTCTAGAACTTCTATCCCTCTCTGATACATGACTAATTTTATGTACCATTCATCTGGCACCTATCACATGCTGTTTTTCATATCCCAAGTACACATAATTTCCAATTTTTTTTCTAAGCAAATGAAAGGATCCAAGAATCCTGGGCTGGGCTAGGTTTCCTGGGCACACAGAGTGGGCACATTGGGCTAGCTGACCAATGACCCAAATCAAGGGTCAGCAAGCAAGCAACATCAACTCCAAAGGAGCAGGGAGAGATTAAAAACTCGGGCTGAAGCAGAGGTGAACAATTTAAGATAAGGAGATTCAAGAAGTTGGGGGCAAAAGAGACTCTATTGGTAGCTGCATACAAATAGAATCTT
This sequence comes from Rhinopithecus roxellana, assembly GCF_007565055.1. NCBI lineage: Eukaryota > Metazoa > Chordata > Mammalia > Primates > Cercopithecidae > Rhinopithecus > Rhinopithecus roxellana. The sequence continues at coordinate 73,953,410 of NC_044562.1, read as the reverse complement.
GGGCTCTAAAGAAAAAAGAATAATAATGTTGGTTCACTGCCCCCTCCCAGGTAGCCTGATAAGACTGTAAAAGTGAAGATCTTAGAATTTTCCTAAATGAAGAAATAAATTGATGTGATTATAAATTGATACATTTTTAGAATAGTAATTTCACTTGGGATCTATCCTTCAGAACTATTCACATAAGTCTGCAAAAGTATAACGTGAATATTCTGTGTAACAATGTTCACTTCAGAATTGTTCGTAAAAATAACCATTTATAAGGAACTATTAACCAATGATATATCCATATAATGAAATCTGTATAGCTGCTAAAAAATGAAGTATCAATACTGACAAGGAAAGATAAAAACATTTTATCAAAGATAAAATTAAATCATCAAGGAAGTATATACAGAATTATTCTATTTGTGGGAAAAAATTAACAACAATTTACATTAAGATATATTCAAGAATAAAAATAAACTTGGAGGCATATGCTCCAAAACTGACAGTAGATGTCATAGGATTTCACTTTCTACATTATATCTATCATATTTCAATTACTGAAAATGAATGCTGTACAACATACATGTGCTACACATGAAATCAGGAGAAGAAAACAAGCACATATCCTTTCTGATTTGAAAAACAAGGAAAAGCAGTTACTTCTGGAGACTGGGAACAGGGCCAAACATGAAATTTTATTTTGAACCTTAATTATTTCCTGTTTTGTTTAAAACAGGCATATATCATTTAGAATTTTTATACATTACATATACATTTTGTAATATATATTACAAAGTTACAATTAATTTTTTTAAGTAATAACATTTGTTTGGTCATTTATAATCAAAAGGAGTGCAAAACTGATAAAACCAAAACTGTCTACTCATAAGGTATAAGGGAAAGGGGTGCAAACACATAATTAAATCATAATTTTATATGTACTATAGAATGACCCTCATTTTTTCTAAAAGTTTTTTTTTTTTTTTTTTTTTTGAGATGGAGTCAAGCTCTCTCTCCCAGGCTGGAGTGCAGTGGCCGGATCTCAGCTCACTATAAGCTCCGACTCCCAGGTTTACGCCGTTCTCCTGCCTCAGCCTCCCGAGTAGCTGGGACTACAGGCGCCTGCCACGTCGCCCGGCTAGTTTTTTGTATTTTTTGGTAGAGACGGGGTTTCACCGTGTTAGCCAGGATGGTCTCGATCTCTGGACCTCGTGATCCGCCCATCTCGGCCTCCCAAAGTGCTGGGATTACAGGCTTGAGCCACCGCGCCCGGCCAGGGAATGCTTTTTGCTAGCAAGTAGATGACTACCGATTATATCAAACAACAGTGGATGGCATAACTAGCATAGGTTTTCCTTTGCTTTGACAAATCAGGAAAAGAATTTTGTTTAGGTGATTCTGCACTGTGTATATTAAAACAACTGGTATAAAGACAGTAAGACTGCTGAAATCTACTTAAAAGGCTGCGCTTCTTCCTCTATCATCATTCTTACCTTTGAAAAAGAAAAGGCCATATGAAATGGAATACTGAATTCTCAATGATGTTCCCTCCAGCTTTGCATCCTTCTAAGTCCAGCTTAAGTTAAGTGGCCACTTCCTGGCTCTACCTGGCAGAGGATAGATAAGGCCCCCTCATACTCCTGAGGTAGAAGGAGGAAACTGGATAATATTCCCTCACCAAGAATACACAGAATAGGGAAGAGGCAGTTGTGTGCAAAGAAATTCATTTGTTATTAGGACAAAGAGGTAACGGCAGCCCTCCCTTCCCTCAGCCTCCATTTCTCCTCCCTAGAACACACACACACGCTCTCTCTCTCTCTCTCTCTCCACTAATGTTTCTTAGAATATCACTTTAGGGTAGAACAGAGTGTACAAACATAATACTATGAGAACAATCGAGGAAGTAAGTTCTCTAACAACAGAACCCACTAAGTTCATTATCTGAGAGTAAACCCCTTACCTAAACCATCCTGGTAGAACCACCATGATTATCCCGGCTTAAAAAACAAACATTTTAGAAATACATTATTGATAACCCCATACATCACATCATTCTAAGCCAAAATCATCCTATCATTGTTTTAATGCAGAACTCTTGAGAATTATATTTGAATCATTTGTACACATCATATCCAAAACTGGTATTTAAAATGAAAAATTCCTCAAGTTTAAAAATCAGAATAATACATATTCACTTTTTTAAAAGCAAAGGGTCTAAAATAAAAAATAAAAGTCCCCCATTTCTCCCTCTACTCCAGTTCTATTTTTCAGAAATCTATCAATAGTGTAATGTATCTTTTTGAAATTGTTTCTATGCTTATAGTACAGGATTTGGCTGTCCAATACTGCAGTGAGTAGCCACAAGTTATTAAGTACCATTAAGTTATTAAGATATTAAGTACTTGAAATATGGCTAGTCCATACTGACATACTGAAATAATATTTTTGGTTATATTAAATATTATTAAAATTGATTTCACCTGTGTCTTTTTACTTTTTTTAATATGGCTATCAGAAAAATTTTAAATTACATATGTAGCTCACATTTATGGCTTTTATTATATTTCCATTGGTCAGCACTGGTACAAACGCAAACAGTGCTGTTTTTAGAATCAGACTTGCCTTATTGACCTTATTGAGTACTACTCCCAACTACAAACATGAGTTGCTTAATAACAGGGATACACCTGAGAAATGCATCTTCGGGCAATTTCATCATTATGTGAACATCATAGAAGGTACTTACGCAAACCTAGATGGTATAACCTACTACACACGTAGGCTAAATGCTCTAGCCTATTGCTCCTAGGCTACAAACCTGTACAGCATGTTACTGTACTGAATACTGAAAGCACTTGTAACAAAATGGCATTTGTGTATCTAAACATATTTAAATATAAAGTACAGTAAAAATGCAGTATAAAAGACAAAAAAAGTCATGTATCTGTATAGGGCACTTGCCATGAATGAAACTTACAGACTAGAAGTTGCTCCGGCTAAGTCAGTGATTGAGTGGTGAGTGAATGTGAATGACTGGAATACTGCCACAGACAAGTGTAGACTTTATCAACCATGTACATTTAGGCTATACTAAATTTATGTTAATGTTTTTCTTCAATAATGAATTAATCTTAGCTTACCATAACTTACTGCTTTATAAACTTTTTGATTTTTTTAACTCTTTTTGGACTTTTGTAATAACAATTAGCTTAAATCACAAACACATTGCACAGCTATATAAAAATATTTTCTTTATATTATCTATACGCTTTTTTCATTTTTTAAATTTTATTTTTATCTTTAAATCTTTTTGTTAAAAACTAAGACACAAATACACACAGTAGTCTAGGCCTACACAGGGTGAGGATCATCAGTGTCACTGTCTTCCACCTCCACATCTGTCCCACTAAAAGGTCTTCAGGGGCAATAGCACCCATCTCCTATGATAACAATGGCTTCTTCTGGATAGCTCCTGAAGGATCTACCTGAGACTGTTTAACAGTTCACTTTTCTTTTTAATAACTAGAAAGAGTACACTCTAACAAGAAAAAGTATAGTGACTGAAATTCACACAAAAAGTTCAAAATAAATCCACAGGCAGAAAATTTAACTATAACGATGGGTGACCAGAACTCAGGAAAGAATAAGGCAATATATCCCCTACTCCCACCGTCACCGTCAAACACACATACACACATACATGCACACGCAAACTTAGCTGAAAATTAATCATACTTGAAATTTTGTTTTCCACAACTATAACTAATTATATACCAGTCCCATATATCAGACCCTCCTACTATACGTTTCTAAACTGGGAAGAAAACTGTCGCATAGCTTAGAAAGCAGTACTCATGGGCGGAGCAAGATGGCCGAATAGGAACAGCTCCAGTCTCCAACTCCCAGCGCAAGCGACACAGAAGACCGGTGATTTCTGCATTTTCAACTGAGGCAAACAGGGTCTGGAGTGGACCTCAAGCAATCTCCAACAGACCTACAGCTGAGGGTCCTGACTCTCAGAAGGAAAACTATCAAACAGGAAGGACACCTATACCAAAACCCCATCAGTACGTCACCATCATCAAAGACCAGAGACAGATAAAAGCACAAAGATGGGGAAAAAGCAGGGCAGAAAAGCTGGAAATTCAAAAAATAAGAGCGCATCTCCCCCTGCAAAGGAGCGCAGCCCATCGCCAGCAAGGGATCGAAGCTGGTCAGAGAGTGACTTTGACAAGATGAGAGAAGAAGGCTTCAGTCCATCAAACTTATCAGAGCTAAAGGAGGAATTACGTACCCAGCACAAAGATACTAAAAATCTTGAAAAAAGAGTGGAAGAATTGACAGCTAGACTAATTAATGCAGAGAAGGTCACAAACGAAATGACAGAGATGAAAACTATGACACGAGAAATACGTGACAAATGCACAAGCTTCAGTAACCAACGCGATCAACTGGAAGAAAGAGTATCAGCGATTGAGGATCAAATGAATGAAATGAAGCGAGAAGAGAAACCAAAAGAAAAAAGAAGAAAAAGAAATGAACAAAGCCTGCAAGAAGTATGGGATTATGTAAAAAGACCAAATCTACGTCTGATTGGGGTGCCTGAAAGTGAGGGGGAAAATGGATCCAAGTTGGAAAACACTCTTCAGGATATCATCCAGGAGAACTTCCCCAACCTAGTAGGGCAGGCCAACATTCAAATTCAGGAAATACAGAGAACGCCACAAAGATACTCCTCCAGAAGAGCAACTCCAAGACACATAATTGCCAGATTCACCAAAGTTGAAATGAAGGAAAAAAATCTTAAGGGCAGCCAGAGAGAAAGGTTGGGTTACCCACAAAGGGAAGCCCATCAGACTAACAGCAGATCTCTCGGCAGAAACTCTACAAGCCAGAAGAGAGTGGGGGCCAATATTCAACGTTCTTAAAGAAAAGAATTTTAAACCCAGAATTTCATATCCAGCCAAACTCAGTTTCATCAGTGAAGGAGAAATAAAATCCTTTACAGATAAGCAAATGCTTAGAGATTTTGTCACCACCAGGCCTGCCTTACAAGAGACCCTGAAGGAAGCCCTAAACATGGAAAGGAACAACCGGTACCAGCCATTGCAAAAACATGCCAAAATGTAAAGACCATCGAGGCTAGGAAGAAACTGCATCAACTAATGAGCAAAATAACCAGTTAATATCATAATGGCAGGATCAAGTTCACACATAACAATATTAACCTTAAATGTAAATGGACTAAATGCTCCAATTAAAAGACACAGACTGGCAAACTGGATCAAGAGTCAAGAACCATCAGTCTGCTGTATTCAGGAGACCCATCTCACATGCAGAGACATACATAGGCTCAAAATAAAGGGATGGAGGAAGATCTACCAAGGAAATGGAGAACAGAAAAAGGCAGGCGTTGCAATCCTAGTCTCTGATAAAACAGACTTTAAACCATCAAAGATCAAAAGAGACAAAGAAGGCCATTACATAATGGTAAAGGGATCAATTCAACAGGAAGAGCTAACTATCCTAAATATATATGCACCCAATACAGGAGCACCCACATTCATAAAGCAAGTCCTTAGAGACTTACAAAGAGACTTAGACTCCCATACAATAATAATGGGAGACTTCAACACTCCACTGTCAACATTAGACAGATCAACGAGACAGAAAGTTAACAAGGATATCCAGGAATTGAACTCATCTCTGCACCAAGCGGACCTAACAGACATCTATAGAACTCTCCACCCCAAAACAACAGAATATACATTCTCAACACCACATCGCACTTATTCCAAAATTGATCACATAATTGGAAGTAAAGCACTCCTCAGCAAATGTAAAAGAACAGAAATTATAACAAACTGTCTCTCAGACCACACTGCAATCAAACTAGAACTCAAGACTAAGAAACTCAATCAAAACTGCTCAACTACATGGAAACTGAACAACCTGCTCCTGAATGACTACTGGGTACATAATGAAATCAAGGCAGAAATAAAGATGTTCTTTGAAACCAATGAGAACAAAGATACAACATACCAGAATCTCTGGGACACATTTAAAGCAGTGTGTAGAGGGAAATTTAGAGCACTAAATGCCCACAAGAGAAAGCAGGAAAGATCTAAAATTGACACTCTAACATCACAATTAAAAGAACTAGAGAGGCAAGAGCAAACACATTCAAAAGCTAGCAGAAGGCAAGAAATAACTAAGATCAGAGCAGAACTGAAGGAGATAGAGACACAAAAAACCCTCCAAAAAATCAATGAATCCAGGAGTTGGTTTTTTGAAAAGATCAACAAAATTGACAGACCGCTAGCAAGACTAATAAAGAAGAAAAGAGAGAGGAATCAAATAGATGCAATAAAAAATGATAAAGGGGATATCACCACTGACCCCACAGAAATACAAACTACCATCAGAGAATACTATAAACACCTCTACGCAAATCAACTAGAAAATCTAGAAGAAATGGATAATTTCCTGGACACTTACACTCTCCCAAGACTAAACCAGGAAGAAGTTGAATCCCTGAATAGACCAATAGCAGGCTCTGAAATTGAGGCAACAATTAATAGCCTACCAACCAAAAAAAGTCCAGGACCAGATGGATTCACAGCTGAATTCTACCAGAGGTACAAGGAGGAGCTGGTACCATTCCTTCTGAAACTATTCCAATCAATAGAAAAAGAGGGAATCCTCCCTAACTCATTTTATGAGGCCAACGTCATCCTGATACCAAAGCCTGGCAGAGACACAACAAAAAAAAGAGAATTTTAGACCAATATCCCTGATGAACATCAATGAAAAAATCCTCAATAAAATACTGGCAAACCGGATTCAGCAGCACATCAAAAAGCTTATCCACCATGATCAAGTGGGCTTCATCCCTGGGATGCAAGGCTGGTTCAACATTCGCAAATCTATAAACATAATCCAGCATATAAACAGAACCAAAGTCAAGAACCACATGATTATCTCAATAGATGCAGAAAAGGCTTTTGACAAAATTCAACAGCCCTTCATGCTAAAAACGCTCAATAAATTCGGTATTGATGGAACGTACCTCAAAATAATAAGAGCTATTTATGACAAACCCACAGCTAATATCATACTGAATGGGCAAAAACTGGAAAAATTCCCTTTGAAAACTGGTACAAGACAGGGATGCCCTCTCTCACCACTCCTATTCAACATAGTGTTGGAAGTTCTGGCTAGGGCAATCAGGCAAGAGAAAGAAATCAAGGGTATTCAGTTAGGAAAAGAAGAAGTCAAATTGTCCCTGTTTGCAGATGACATGATTGTATATTTAGAAAACCCCATCGTCTCAGCCCAAAATCTCCTGAAGCTGATAAGCAACTTCAGCAAAGTCTCAGGATACAAAATTAATGTGCAAAAATCACAAGCATTCTTATACACCAGTAACAGACAAGCAGAGAGCCAAATCAGGAATGACCTTCCATTCACAATTGCTTCAAAGAGAATAAAATACCTAGGAATCCAACTTACAAGGGATGTCAAGGGCCTCTTCAAGGAGAACTACAAACCACTGCTCAGTGAAATCAAAGAGGACACAAACAAATGGAAGAACATACCATGCTCATGGATAGGAAGAATCAATATCGTGAAAATGGCCATACTGCCCAAGGTTATTTATAGATTCAATGCCATCCCCATCAAGCTACCAATGAGTTTCTTCACAGAATTGGAAAAAACTGCTTTAAAGTTCATATGGAACCAAAAAAGAGCCCGCATTGCCAAGACAATCCTAAGTCAAAAGGACAAAGCTGGAGGCGTCACGCTACCTGACTTCAAACTATACTACAAGGCTACAGTAACCAAAACAGCATGGTACTGGTACCAAAACAGAGATATAGACCAATGGAACAGAACAGAGTCATCAGAAATAATACCACACATCTACAGCCATCTGATCTTTGACAAACCTGAGAGAAACAAGAAATGGGGAAAGGATTCCCTATTTAATAAATGGTGCTGGGAAAATTGGCTAGCCATAAGTAGAAAGCTGAAACTGGATCCTTTCCTTACTCCTTATACGAAGATTAATTCAAGATGGATTAGAGACTTAAATGTTAGACCTAATACCATAAAAAACCTAGAAGAGCCGGGCGCGGTGGCTCAAGCCTGTAATCCCAGCACTTTGGGAGGCCGAGACGGGCGGATCACGAGGTCAGGAGATCAAGACCATCCTGGCTAACCCGGTGAAACCCCGTCTCTACTAAAAATACAAAAAACTAGCCGGGCGAGGTGGCGGGCGCCTGTAGTCCCAGCTACTCGGGAGGCTGAGGCAGGAGAATGGCGTGAACCCAGGAGGCGGAGCTTGCAGTGAGCTGAGATCCGGCCACTGCACTCCAGCCTGGGTGACAGAGCAAGACTCCGTCTCTAAAAAAAAAAAAAAAAAAAAAAAAAAGAAGAAGAAAATCTAGGTAGTACCATTCAGGACATAGACATGGGCAAGGACTTCATGTCTAAAACACCAAAAGCAACGGCAGCAAAAGCCAAAATTGACAAATGGGATCTAATTAAACTAAAGAGATTCTGCACAGCAAAAGAAACTACCATCAAAGTGAACAGGCAACCTACAGAATGGGAGAAAATTTTTGCAATCTACTCATCTGACAAAGGGCTAATATCCAGAATCTACAAAGAACTCAAACAAATATACAAGAAAAAAACAAACAACCCCATCAAAAAGTGGGCAAAGGATATGAACAGATATTTCACAAAAGAAGACATTCATACAGCCAACAGACACATGAAAAAATGCTCATCATCACTCGCCATCAGAGAGATGCAAATCAAAACCACAATGAGATACCATCTCACACCAGTTAGATTGGCAATCATTAAAAAATCAGGAAACAACAGTTGTTGGAGAGGATGTGGAGAAATAGGAACACCTTTACACTGTTGGTGGGATTGTAAACTAGTTCAACCATTATGGAAAACAGTATGGCAATTCCTCAAGGATCTAGAACTAGATGTACCATATGACCCAGCCATCCCACTACTGGGTATATACCCAAAGGATTATAAATTATTCTACTACAAAGACACATGCACACGTATGTTTATTGCGGCACTATTCACAATAGCAAAGACTTGGAATCAACCCAAATGTCCATCTGTGACAGACTGGATTAAGAAAATGTGGCACATATACACCATGGAATACTATGCAGCCATAAAAAAGGATGAGTTTGCATCCTTTGTAGGGACATGGATGCAGCTGGAAACCATCATTCTTAGCAAACTATCACAAGAAGAGAAAACCAAACACCGCATGTTCTCACTCATAGGTGGGAACTGAACAATGAGATCACTTGGACTCGGGAAGGGGAACATCACACACTGGGGCCTATCATGGGGAGGGGGGAGGGGGGAGGGATTGCACTGGGGAGTTATACATGATATAAATGATGAATTGATGGGTGCTGACGAGTTGATGGGTGCAGCACACCAACATGGCACAAATATACATATGTAACAAACCTGCACGTTATGCACATGTACCCTAGAACTTAAAGTATAATAATAAAAAAAAGTTATTCTGGAAAGCAAAGGAAATAAAGACATATTATTATGAGAAAAAAAAAAAAAAAAAAGAAAGCAGTACTCTTGCTTCTAGTCTCCAAAGTCATATCTCTAAGTACTTACTGAGAAACCTTAACAAGTTTGATCTGTGAATAGCCTAACAGTAGGTACAGTGATACCACCAAAGGTAATATCCTTTAAGTAACACACAAATGTCTTAGCTTCCTGTTGAAATGTAACTTCAAAACTTCTAACGACAGCTTTAAAAAGTTAAGAATCTTTACTCAGTGATCTTTAGGTGTCAAAAGAAAAAAAAAAAGGCTAAGGATTTGGTGAAATCAATAGCTTCATCACATTCAAATATTTAAAAATCCAGCAATAGTAAGTTATATTGATTCCAAAAACTGGCGAAGTCATATTGGCTCAAGGAGCCCTAGAGAAAAAGTTAGTGGTTTTTCCAAATAACACATGCTGCTTTCAGAGAGGTTACTGTATGTATGAATTTAAAAAGAATTTGCTTCCTATAATATGATTGCTATTTCCTTCTCCTGTATTTAATCTTTGGAAGGCCATTTTATCTGAGCATGATTCTGTTTATTGAAGATGAAAGAGAAAAATCTATCATAAAAGTTTTTTTAAAAAGGGTATTCATTAGCAATGTCATTTGTAATTTTTTAAAAGTACATGTGAATGTACTTAATGCCACTAAACTCTATACCTAAAAATTATTAAAGTGGCAAATTTTACGTTATGTATATATTACCACAATTTTTTCAATATAAAAAATGAAAAAAAGTATTGAAATTTAAAACCAATATTCACCAAAAAAAAACCCAATAATGTATCATTAAAAAATAGCAAGGCCAGGTGCGGTGCCTCACTCCTGTAATCCCAGCACTTTGCGAGGCTGAGGCAGGCGAATCATTTGAGGTCAGGAGTTGGAGACCAGCCTGGCCAACATGGTAAAACCCCGTCTCTACTAAAAATTCAAAAATTAGCCAGGCATGGTGGCGCAGGCCTGTAGTCCCAGCTACTCAGAGGGCTAAGGCATGAGAATAGCTTGAATCCAGGATGCAGAGGTTGCAGTGAGTTGAGATTGCACCACTGCACTCCAGCCTGGGCAACAGAGAGAGACTCTGCCTCAAAAAAGTAAATAAATAAACAGTATTAACTAAGCAAAGTGCTATAAAAATATTCATTATTATTATTGTAAGTTGCACTTAGTAGTTTGGTCAGATATGCCTCTTGGTTGCCCTAGGGTTATATCTTAACCTAAGATCCTACCTCTCAAACTGGAGACTGCTGGAAATACAGAAGAAAAGAAACCATGAGACTCTAAAAACTTTTCCTTGAAGTAAAGTGTGTGGCATTACACCACGTACCAAAAATCATCATGTTCCTTATCCTTTGTGGTTAGGGCTCTTGGGTGGAAAAGTTTAACAAACACAGGAGTCTTGCCATTTTCATATTATCCTGTATTTTCCAGACAGTAAAATGTCTGGAATGTGTCAAATTCTTTATACGTTTCAGAAATAGGCAGCTCTGCCCATTAGTTCAAAATTTAGTTTGGTTTAACACAAAATTTTGTTAAGCATTTTAGAAAGGGGCTGGGTGCGGTGGCTCACACCAGTAATCCAAGCACTTTGGGAGGCCGAGGCGGGTAGATCACCTGAGGTCAGGTGTTTGAGACCAGCCTGGCCAACATGGTGAAACCCTGTCTCTACCAAAAATACAAAAATTAGCCAGGCATGGCAGCAGGTGCCTGTAATCCCAGCTACTCGGGAGGTTGAGGCAGGAGAATTGCTTGAACCCTGGAGGTGGAGGTTGCCATGAGTCAAGATCATGCCATTGCACTCCAGCCTGGGCAACAGAGTAAGACTGTCTCAAAAAAATAAATAAATAAATAAGTAAGTAAACTTTGGAAGAAAATAAGAGCAATATTTCCAAAACACCAAGAATGAAAAGAACATTCTGGTATTTAAACACACCCAAAAGATCCACAAAAGAATGTGAGTAGAAGGGAGTTTTTGGGATGATGAAAGTGTTCTGTAGCCATACTGTTGTGGTGGTTTTATGAATCTATAAGCATGTTAAATTCACAGAACTGTAAACCCAAAATGTCGACATTTATTTTACGACGATTTGTAAAATAAAATATGTACACTCCTGAACTTTACAAATATTTTTAAATGCTTTACATAACAAATTTACTAATAAACTTGTCAATAAATACTTCAGTTGATCCTTGAACTTAGGTTTGAATTTCGAGGATTCACTTATACAGACTTTTTTTCAATAAATATAATGGAAAATTTTTTGAAGATTTGCAACAATTTGAAAAAACATGTAGATGAAACATGTAGCCTAGAAATATGGGGAAAAAAAAGAAAAAACTATGTATGCCATGCATGCATAAAATATACATAGATACTTGTCTATTTTATCACTTACTACTGTAAGATATACACAAATCTATTATAAAAAGTTAAAATTTATCAAAACTTAGATACACTTATAGACCATACATGGAACCATTCACATTGAAGGGAAATGTAAATAAACAAAAAACGCAGTATAAAATCGTAACTGCATAAAATTAACTGTACTCCATATTGTACTACCATAATTATTTCACAGCCACCTCCGGTTGCTATTGGGATACGCTTCAGTGTTGCGAGTATCCTTATCTTAAAACACTGTGAGACATTAATCACCACGTGAGCAGTTCATTTCTCCAGTAAATTGTGTATTGCTGTAAAAAGTGATCCCTCAAGGTTCCTGCATATTAATATTTTTCATCATGGTCACAATACTAAAAATGTTGAAGAACATAAGCCGGGCAAGTGGCTCACACCTGCAATCCCAGCACTTTGGGAGGCAAAGGCGGGAGGACTGCTTGAGCCCAGGAGTTTGAGACCAGGCTGGGCAACACAGCAAGATCCTGTTGCTACAAAATACAAAATACATATATATATATATATCGCTACAAAATACAAAATACATATATATGTATATATATATAAATGAGCTGGGTATGGTGGTGCACACCTGTAGTCCTAGCTACTTGCGGGGGCTGAGGCAGGAGGATAACTTGAGCCCTGGAGTTCCAAGCTTCAATGAGCTATGATTATACCACTGCACTCCAGCCTGAGCAACAGAGCTAAACCCTATCTCTAAAACAATAATAATAAAATAAAAAATAACATTATGGTACCTATACAAAGTGCTACTAGTGATGCTGGAAATGCTCCCAAGAAGCAGAGAAGAGAAAAGTCACTGACAATACAAGAAAAAGTTGAATTGCTTGATATGGACCATAGACTGAGGTTTGCACCTGGGGTTACTGCCATTTCAGATAAACAATTCATCTTGTAAACAGATGACAGTATCAATAAAATATAGTATAATACTGTAAATGTATATTCTCTTTTTTTTTTTTTTAAGACAGGGTCTCACTCTGTCACCCAGGCTGGAGTGCAGTGGCACAATCATAGCTCAAACTCTTGAGTTCAAGCAATCCTCCTGCCTTAGCCTCTTGAGTAGCTAGACTACAGGTGCATGCCACAATGCTGGCTAATGTTATCTTTTGTAGATGTGGATCTCCCTATGTTGACCAGGCTGGTCTCAAACTCCTAGACTCAAGCAATTCTCCTCCCTCAGCCTCCCAAAGTGCTGGGATTACAGGCCTGAACCATCGCACCCGGCCACAATTTTCTTGAAAACATTTTCTTTTCTCTAGCTTACTTTATTTTAAGAATATAGAATATAATATATATAACATACAAGATATGTGTTAATTGACTGTTTCTATTATTGGTGATAGAATAATAGAAAGCAGTAGGCTATTTGTAGTTCCGTTTTTGAGGAGACAAAAGTTATATCCGAATTTCAACTGTGCAGGGCTCAGCTCCCCTAACCCCAGTATGTTCAAGGGTCAACTGTATTTTGGAAACAAGTTTAACAAATTCTGTAACTGAAAAGATTTTGTACTTCCAAGACTGATATATGAGAGAGAAATAATTTCACTATAATTGCACCAAAACCCAAAGTTCTTCACAAAATTTTAAGGCTCATAAATAATCAGGTTTTATTTTTCCTTTTAATTTTTTTTTCTAGAGACGAGATCTCACTATGTTGCCCAGGCTGCTCTCGCACTACTGGGCTGAAGTAATCCACTCGCCTCAGCTCCCAAAGTGCTAGGATTACCAGTATGAGCCACCATACCCGGCCCTATTTTCATTTTTAAATCAATATAAATAGCTGCACCAACCTGCTAATTATTATCTAAAAATATGACATTGTTTCCAACACTTACACTGCTGAAACAAAGTAAACAGAGTACAAACAAAGCTCCCCTAAAAGGAAAAGTATAAGAAAAGTTTTCTTTCCCACTTTTTTTGCTTTAATGAGGTGAAACTGACATACAATAAAATGTACAAAAAGTGTAGTCAGATGTATACATGTCTTGACATATGCATACACCTGTGAAACTATCACCACAATCAAGATTATGAGCATATCCACCACTCCAAGAGTTTCCTCACAGCCCTTTATAATCCCTCTCTCTGCTCCTCCACCAGGCTACCATGATCTGCTTTCTAATTAGTATGCATTTTCTAGAATCCTATATAAATGGAATCATAGTATACGCTCTTTTTTTGGACTGCCTTCTTCCACTCAGCATAATTATTTTGAGATTCATCCATATTATTGTGTATAGAAAAATTTTTAATGCTGCATCTACCTGCTATATAAAATTAGTCCACATTTGGGGCAAACTGGGCTTACACACAAGATGAGAATCTTCAATTAGCTACACGTAAAGTTTCACCTAGACAGCAGATTATTAGATCATTCTTGAATCAGTATTCTCTCTTTTTTTTAAAAGAAACAAAGTCTCGCTCTGTTGCCCAGGCTACAGTGAAGTGGCTAGTCACAGGCACAATCATAACACATTACAGTCTCAAACTACTAGGCTCAAACAATCCTCGGGCCTCAGCCTCCTGAGTAGCTAGGATTGCCAGCATGTGCCACTGCACCTGGCTTTGAATCTTTTTTTTTCAGCTCCTTACTATCACTGAAGAACCGATATTCTTTTGGAAAAGTATTCCAAGGATTTAAACTAGGGCAAGAAAAATAAGTGACCCTCCAATAAGCAAAGACTCTGATTCTGTTTTCAAATTAAATTTAATAAGCAGACATTCATTTGTACTATAAAAATATTTCTCACAAAGCTTTTCTGATTAAAAAAAAAACCACCAGAATAAAAAGATGAGCTCTTGTAATTCCTCATGCAAATCCTGACAGTTGTTATATTTTTAAGTGTCAAAATAAGACCTAACTTTCACCTCAGCAGCACTTGTTTAGTGAAAGATAAACTGTTTATATAGCTGAATCCATAGTTATGAGTTAGCATACAGTAACTTCAAAAATACACTTTAAAAAACTACAGTAGCTCCAGATCTGTACATATTCAAACAAGAAAATAATCTTTCATTATTTCTACTATCTTGCATGTCCTCATTAGTACACTTTGCAAACAAGAAAACTACTGAAAATAAAACTTTAGCAAGAACTCTAAATGACTAATGGGGATAGGGATCTGAAATACCTTTACATTAGGCAGCAAACCCCAGTGGGTGGGAGGGTATGTTATTTGGGGGTAAACAAACTAAGTAATGTGTATAGATTCTTTTAATCTTTTTTATTTTTTTAGACAGGGGATCTTGCTCTGTCATCCAGGCTGGAGTGCAGTGGTGCAATCACAAGTCATTGCAGCCTCCAACTCTTGAGCTCAAGTGATCCTCCCGCCCCAGTCTCGCAAGTAGCTGGAACTACAAGGCACAGGCCACCAAGACTGGCTAATTTTTTTTTTTCTTTTTTTTTTTTTTTTTCAGCGATGTGGTCTCCCTATGCTTCCCAGGCCAGTCTTGAACTCCTAAGCTCAAGTGATCTGCGTAAGTCTCCCAAAGTGCTAGGATTACAGGCATGAGCCACCACACCTGGGCAAATACATTTTATGTGTGAAAGAAGCGTTATACATTACTGGCCGGGCACGGTGGCTCATGACTGTAATCCCAGCACTTTGGCAGGCCAAGGTGGAGGACTGCTTGAGTCCAGGAGTTCAAGACCAGCCCAGATAACATAGCAAGACCCTGACTCTTTAAAAAAAAAAAAAAAAAACTTTTCTACATTGTTTATGCTCAAACATCTAGGGAAATCATCATCAGTATCTTGGAAATATAGTTTTATACAAAATGAAAATTCAAACTATTGGCAACTTACTCCATTTTTACTTCCCTTCTTTTCTTTTTTTTTTTTTTTTTTTTTTGAGATGGGTCTCACTCTGCCACCCAGGTTAGAGTGCAGTGGCACAACACTGGCTCACTGCAACTTCCGCCTCACAAGCTAAGCAGACCTCCCAATCCAGCCTTGGGTAGCTGAGACCACAGGCACGCGCCACCATACCCAGCTAATTTTTTGTATTTTTGGTAGACAGGAGTCTCACGATGTTGTCCAGACTGGTCTCGAACTCAAGCAATCTGTCCACCTCTGTCTCCCAAAATGCTGGTGTTACAGGCATGAGCCACCGTGCTCAGCCCATTTTGATTGGTTAAAACATTAAAAGTGCAACTCGAACTCCCTGTGCTCTCCCCTCCCGTTCCCTTTCTGCCATCTTTCAGCGCCACCACAACGGTGCACATGAATGTCCTGGCTGATGCCCTCAAGAGCATCAACAATGCAGAAAGGAGAGACAAATGCCAGGTGCTTATTAGGCCGTGCTCCAAAGTCATCGTCTGGTTTCTCAGTGTGATGATGAAGCACGGTTACATTGGCAAATTTGAAATCACTGATGATCGCAGAGCTGGGAAAATTGTTGTGAACCTCACAGGCAGGCCAAACAAGTGTGGAGTGATCAGCCCCAGATTTGAGTGCAACTCAAAGATCTATAAAACTGGCAGAATAATCTGCTTCCATCCCGCCAGTTTGGTTTCATTGTACTGACAACCTCAGCTGGCATCATGGACCATGAAGAAGACGAAAACACACAGGAGGGAAAATCCTGGGATTCTTTTTCTAGGGATGTAATACATATATTTACAAATAAAATGCCTCATGGGAAAAAAAAAAAGCGCAACTCAACTGAATACTGTAATTGCAAAATAAGCTGCTGGAACAATTTCATCTGCCTCCATCCCCACCTCAATTGTCCATTTAAAATCCTTTGTATTTAGGCCGGGCACAGTGGCTCACACCTGTAATCTCAGCACTTTCGGAGGCCAAAGTGGACATATCACTTGAGGTGAGGAGTTCGGGACCAGCCTGGCCAACATGGTGAAATCCCGTCTCTACTAAAAATACAAAAAGCAGCCTGGCATGGTAGTGAGCTCCTATAATCCCAGCTATTGGATGGGCTGAGGCAGGAGAATTGCTTGAACCTGGGAAGTGGAGGTTTCAGTGAGCCAAGATGATGCCACTGTACTCCAGCCTGGAGGACAGAGCAAGACTCTGTCTCAAATAAATAAATAAATAAATAAGGTATTTTTTCTTTAAGCCATTTCAGATGGATATCTTTAATATGGTGAACTTAATGACATCCCTAACTATATCCCTGGGCTCTTTTCCATCGCTACTCCTCCTCATCATTCATTCTATCCACCATGGCAGTTCTTAAGGCAGCAGCCTCCTTTCCACCATAGGGCCTTGAAACAAACCATTTACTCTGAATAATTAATCTTTCCTTTCCTCCTTTTGCTACCTTAGCTCCCATTCAGCTTTTACCTCTCAGCATAACTGTCACCTCCTCAAGGTAACACTGCATACTCACACACACATTCCTTTCTCCTTGTACACAACTGGAAAGACATCTAATATTTATGTGACCATTTTATTCAATGTCTATATCCTCCACTGGATAAGCTCATGAGAAAAACGGTCGTGTCTGTTTTTACTCACCAATACATCCCTCAGCACCTACCACACTTATAAGAGTCAAATGGGTCAAATGAATAAGATAGAGTGATCTAAAGATTTAAAGCCAAAGCAAATCCATCAAGATGAGTATTTGCATTTTAAACAAGTATATGTGTTTGCAACAATGTATATATTTTACATATTTCTAATAACCCAGGGACGTAAACAAGGTGAGGGAAAAGTTAATTTTTAAAAATTAATCAAATTAATGGAGATAAACATGACACTAATAAATTAAAATTCAGTGATAAACTAAAACTTCTCATTAACAATTTTTTCTGTTCCCAAACTTTCAGATGTTGTAATAGAAAGCTGAAAAGTACTCTAAACACTAACATATATCTGACAGTTGAAATTAAAGAATTATCAATTTTCATAGCCTCAAAGTAATCCCTAATCTTTCTAATCTCTACATGTCTTTTTTTCTGACTATAAATCTAAGGATTTTTTTTTAGTTCTGATTATAAATGTATCATTCAGTGTTCTATGTACTATACAATAATATATACACTGTATTTCATCAATTCTAAGATGCATATTTTGACACTTTCACATTCTGAGATCAATCACTCTAAAAGAGCAGAGTATCTAGTTTAATTGGATTTTCTTTCCTTCCTGAATGATAGTATCTTTGGCCTGACTTAAATATAGTATAGTATGTATGCTCCTCACCAAATTCATTTTCCCCCCAAGGGTCAGAAAAACACATCAAATGAATATTATGTAAGAAACAACAAAACCAGAGACATTTTTATTACCAACATTATCAGGACCTTACCATCATCCTAAATTGCTCCTGCTTGGAAAATTTTAAGTCAAATATCCCTCCCTAACCACATGACACCCTTACACTCAACCTACCTGTTATAAACCCTTATCCGGGAATCAGATCCATAAGCCTTCCATTTTTCAGTCCTCTCCTATTTTCACTCTCACTCTGTATTTTAAGTTCTTTTCCACCCATCAACTCACTCTCTCATACCCAAATCTTCAGTTCTCTTGCCCTGATCCTTCTGTCACGTGTGTTCTATCAATTCTAGTTTCTGACAGACACCTATCAGGATGTCTCAACTACAAAATTTTTTAAATTGCCCCAAACTGAATTCATCATCATCTCTCTCAATACTTGCTGCTTTTTCTGTCTTTAATGTCTCAATGAACAGTTCACAATTCATTCAACTGACCTACTCCAGAAATCCAGGAGTCACAGTTCACTCCAGCTTCTCTTTGAAATTCTCACATCAGTCACCAGAACCAGAAGAAAACCAGTCAGGAAAACAGAGGTTCTGCCAATATACAGGCTTTAGTTAAAACTTTTCTACGAGACTGGATCACCTCCCTGTCACAGCCTCATTCTTTGTCTAGACTTCCCAGAGGTCTCACCACACCTTTACGCAAATTTAAACTACCTAGATCAATGCTTCTCAAATTGTCTGTCATGGGGTTTTGTAAAATACAATACAAATGAATTATCAGGTTGGTACAAAAGTAATTGCAGTTTTGGGCATTACGTTGGCAAAACTGCAATTACTTTTGCGCCAACCTAATACTAGGCAAACAAATCTTTTTTCTAGACAGCTTATGCAAATCACAGAGGTAAATGGTGTTTTATAAAAGGCACACAAAAAGTACCAGCACAATTTTATTATTACTTTATTCAAATGACCAAAAAATTAGTCAAATTGCTATATTTTCTAAAAGCTCACTCTCAATTACTCTAGTTATCTAGTTGAGGACCAGTAACAAAGGCACTTATCCAGACCACAGCTGGCCCTCTCACCTCTAGCTTGTATTTTCTGTTTCTATTAATTTGCTCATTATAATACTATTAACACAAAGTGCAGCCTTGACCTAAGCCTTAACCTAAACTCTATTTTGTCAGAAAACTACTATGTGATTGGCTCACTTTTATAGTTGGTCAACAGAGCCCAAACTAAGCCACAGTTCTGTTTTTTCTCTTTGCTTTATATTCCTCTCTCCATAAGGACTAGCTGATCTATAGTTTCTCTTTAATCTTTTCATCTCTAATAGATAACCCAGAAGCCTTTCTCTCTTGTTAAATAATCAGAGTCCCCTTCTCTAACAATTCTGCCTTCTTAACACACAGAAAAGCAATAAAAGGTCCACAGTTTAAGACAATTTCAAAATGCCTTTACAATGAACAAAGTTCCATATAGAAACACTTTTTGATTGCTCTAATCCAGAACAGGGAATAAAGTTCAATTCGAATATAATCTCAACGCAGCATATACTTGCTATGGAATAAGCCCTCAGATACAGAGATGATACTAAGTAACATTAAAGTCACAGATTTACAGACAAACCCAAGATTCATCTGGTAAAGCAAAGCAATCTTCCATTAGTCTTTTCTAATGTTATTTGAGTACTAATGGAAAGAAAACACTGGTCTGAATGAAATCAATGATTAAATAAACAACTGTACTTACGTGTTAGATGAAAGATGCCATCACAGGCACTAATATGAGATAAAAAAGCATTCCCCAGGCCCTGCCCATTGTGAGCACCTTTCACAAGGCCAGCAATATCCACTACATTTAGAAAGGCAGGAATTTTGCTGAAAAACAAAAGATAGCTTTATTATACAACAGTACTAAGAACTTATCTATTAACCAAATGAATTCCCCAAACATTTTACAGAAATTCTTTCCTTTCTAGAACAATGGAACAATAATGATTTGATAAATGAATATCCACCCCCTCAAAAAAAATTAGAAATGGCCTTGTAATACATTAGGACTTTCTTACCTAGGATAATGAGGGAGAAAACTGAAACAGTATAAATGTATTTATCATGTTTCTGAAATTAAAACACATCATTAAATTTACTGTAACGTTCTATTGGCACATGCACACACTCAAAAAAGCGGTGAAGAATGTTTAGAGTATGCCGAGGTAATCATCATAAAATGAGCCAACTAACTTTGTGCCAGATACTAAATTAAGTATTTTACACATATTATCTCACTTCAAAGTTCAAATTAACTCTATAAGATGGGTGCTATTTATTAAGCCCACTTTACAGATAAGGAAATTATGCCTTAGAGGAGTTACGAAATCTATTGTATTCAGGATCACTCAGCCAGTAGTGACAAAACTGGGATTCAAACACAGGCTGTCTGGGTTTGCATTTGATCACCCACATGTTATATAGACAAAAAAAAAAAATGTGTAATGCTGAGAACCAGTTATCAGCATAGTAATAACCTAGTTGTTGATAACAGCAACCAAATTAGGCTATATACAAAATAACCTTTGCTTTGCTAAACAAAGGCACATTTAACACAAGTTAAAAACCAAGTTAGGAAGATCAGTCTGCCATGTCAAAATGGAGATTTAAGTATATCAATAAATAAAAGCTACTTTTAATGTTATATGACAAAGGTATATATAATGTAATTGTGTATCCTTTGTCAATTTTCGAGAGCATGCATTTTGCAGAATGTCAATTTCACTACCTGATAAAATACAACATAAAAGTTCCACAAAAGACTTCCCTATTATTGGCATGGAAAATGAGTCCTTTCAAAATAATTATTCTATAAACAAGTATTACAGATTGAAATTACTTGATTATTGTTACCACCAAATCCACTAAAACCACATAAATTTGGTTAGTTTTTTTGTTGTTGGACACAGTGACTGCCTCCCCAGCATCCACTGCCCCCTCTCTTGGTACCTATACTGATTTTCATTTCGGTAGCCATTCCTCTCCAGCATAGCCCAGAGCTTTGGAGAAGCTTACTCTACCCCTCACTCTAGAAGTGAGGCATGTAGCTCCGGCCTTCACTAAGCAGTTTAATCTCATTCCTAGGCAAAGTAAAAAAATTCTAGGACCTTCACCTTGCCCTAATCGCCTACCTTCACCTTGCCCTAATCACCTCAAAGAACTTAAGAAGCCAAGCATGGTGGCATACATCTGTAGTCCCAAGTATCTGGGAGGCTGAGTCAGGAGGGAGGATGGCTTGAGCCCAGGAGTTCAAGTCCAGCCTGGGCAACATGGTGAGACTCCACCTCTTAAAAAACAAAAAAAGACATGAAAAGACTTAAGAAGAGGTTTACTGGAGGGGGTGTAGGAGGCTGTTAAATAGAAGCTCATCAGTCTTCTGGGAGAATTTCTAGAAGCAATCCCGTTTTACTCTGAACATGGATGAGAAAGTATACAGATCTATCCTGTGACCACAAGGGGAAGACAACCTATGATCAAGTTGATAAAGTAAACTGAAGACAGGAAAGAAGTCAGGCCTTTGATGATATCACTGAGCTAAACACTGTGCTACCTGTTACTAACTCAATAAATCAGCTCTGTAAGTCACTCTGTTAAGGGCAACTAAATTCATCCTAAATGATATTTCTAACAACTAAAAGCACCCATATGATAAATATGAAGTTGACATAGTTTGGATGTTGTGTCACCTCCAAAACTTATGTTGAAATGTGATGCCCAATGGTGGAGGTGGGGCCTGGTGGGAGGTGTGTGGGTCACAGGGGTGGATCCCTCATGAATGGCTTGGTGCCCTCCCCACAGTAATGAGTTCTCACTCTGTTAGTTCACTGGAGAGCAGATTGTTTAAAAGGGTCTGGTACCTCTCTCCACTCTCTCTTGCTCCCCCTGTCTCCATGTGACACACCTACTATCCTTTTCATCTTCTGGTCATGAGTTAAAGCTTCCTTGTCTGGGTGCGGTGGCTCACGCCTATAATCTCAGCACTTTGGAAGGCTGAGGCAGGTGGATCACCTGAGGTCGGGAGTTTGAGACCAGCCTGACCAACACGGAGAAACCACGTCTCTACTAAAAATACAAAATTAGAAGGGCATGGTAGTACACGCCTGTAAGCCCAGCTACTTGGGAGGCTCAGGTAGGAGAATCGCTTGAACCCGGGAGGCGGAGGTTGCAGTGAACTGAGATCACGCCACTGCACTTCAGCCTCGGCAACAAGAGTGAAACTCCTTATCAAAAAAAAAAAAAAAAAAAAAAAAACACTTTCTGAGGCCTTGCCCTTACCAAAAGCCAAACAGATGCTGGTGCTGTGCTTGTATGACCTGCAGAACCATGAGCCAAATAAACCCATTTTCTTTATAAATTACCCAGCCTCAGGTAACCCTTCACAGCAATACAAAATGGACTAAGTAGCATGCATATGGGTAGAATGGCACTAAATTTGAAGTGAGAAGCCTTGAGTTCTATTTCTGGTTGACATAACTATAAGTGTGACCATGAACAAATTATTTCATGGAAGATATTCAGCTCTGAGATTCTATTTTCTATTGAAAATGAGCTTCTCAATTCTGATTTGTGATTTATGGCTAGGATAAGGTTTAAACTATTAATACAACATCTCAAAAAATTAAAACTTGAGATTTAATTCAAGGATTTCTGATGTATTACACCAATGATTTCACGACTACTTGAACAAAATACTTCTAGAATGAAATACTACTTTAGAACTCTTGAGACTAAAATGATGTTAAAACTCTTTTTAATCGCTATACTGTAATGAACACAGACTACCAAAAACATTTATTAATGTTCTTCAATAGAAACAGGCTGGTGGGTCTGGGCACAACTTTGGGAGGCCAAGACAGGAGGATTACTTGAGCCCAGGAGTTCAAACCAGCCTAGGCAACATGGCAAGACCCCATCTCTACAAAAACTTTAAAAATTAGCCAGGCACAGTGTGGCATGTGCCTGTAGTCCCAGCTACTCAGGAGGCTGAGGTGAGAGAATCATTTGATTGTGCCCAGGAGTTGGAGGCTACAGTGAGGTATGATCACACCACTGCACTCCAGCCTGGGCAACACAGCAAGATTCTGTCTTTTAAAAAAAAAAAAAAAAAGAAAGAAAGAAAGAAAAGAAAGGCCAGGCACAGTACCTCATGCCTGTAATCCCACCATTTTGGGAGGATGAGGCAGGAGGAATGCCTGAGGCTGACAGTTCAAGACCACCCTGGGGCAACATAGCAAGACCCCATCTCTATTTTAAAAAGAAAAGAAAGGAAAAAATGAGATAAAACAACTGAACAAACACAGGATCCTGGTTTAGATGCAACAAAGCATATTATTGGAACAACTGAAAAAATCTAAATAAAGTCTACGAATTAGATGGTAATATGGAATCAGTGTTAATCCTGTAGTAAACTACCCTGATTTTGATGGTTTACTATGGTTGTGTGGGAGGATGTCTTTGTATTTAGTAAATACAAACTAAAGAACCGAAGTATAATATGACATCATGTCTGTCACTTATTCTCAAAGTTTCAAAGAATCTGGGTATGCAAGGGTGTATAAGCACTTGTGTACTTTTGCAGCTTTTATATAAATTTAAAATCATTTAAAAATAAAAATGTTTTAGAAAGGACACTGAAGTCAGCCTGAGGAGCCAATCTAAGAGATATAATTTGAGCATCAAATCAATGCTTGTGACAGATTAAAACCAATAAAATAACACTCATCTGAATAAATACATGAATGAACAGATGAAGAAAGCTTTTCCTTATAGTACAATATTAACAAATGAAGCAGGAACGATAGAATTACAAAATCACCATGTGAGAATACTCATAGTAAAAATTAATTCATCAAAAAAATCAATGGATGCTACAACTAGTAAGTGAAAGTGAGAAAAGTGAATGAGTTCAGTATACACTTTGTAGTTAGAACTCACAAAATTGCTGACAGACTGGATACGGGGTGAGGGGAGAGAAGAATCAAAGATAAACGGTGGGCACTGATTGAAGCAACTGAGGAAATGACAGTGCTATTTATTGAGTTATGGCAGTCTTGAAGAAGAATTTGGTGCAAGAAGGTGAAATCAAGAGGTCATTTTGGACATGTCAAGTCTAAGGCACCTATTCAGACCTCCAAGTGTCAATATCAAGGAGGCAGTTAGAGATAGAAGAAATCTGGAGTTCTGCAGAGTTCAGGACACGAGACAGAAACTTGGGATTTATCAGGATATTAAAAATAGTAAAAAATTAAAAACAAACTAAATTCTCAATAATAAGCAAATGGTAAACTGTGCTATATTCATATAATATAGCAATAAATATAAGTATTATATTAGAAATTATTACTTAAGTCTGTATTGCTTAATCCAGAAAGATATTAATAATATCCCAAGTAAAACAAGTATTCTATTTCTGTAAGGAAGTGTGCGCACAGTCAGGAAATGATGGAAGGATATATCCCCAAAGTATTTACAACTGTTATATCAAGGTAGAGGAAGTAAAGGTGGTTTTCACTCCTCTCATTATACATTTCCCTAATGTCTGAACTTCCTACAATGAACTATCTCATCTTTTCCTAATAAAAGTTTTACTTATTTTTTATTAAAGATATAATACACGCTTATTGTAAAAAAATTCAAACATAGAGGAATATAAGAATAAAGTAAAAATCACCTAACAATTCCACTACCCAGAGACAATCATCAGCCTATGTTCATACATTTTTTATGCATATAAGCAAACACATATAGTTTTACATAAATGAGATCACATAATACAGACTAATTACTCCCTCTATTTCATACTCCCCAGAAAAAAATAATTGCAATGTTAACAACTGGGTATACCCTTCTACACCCTTCTCCATACTCTGCATTACTTTTTTTCTTTTTGAGATGGAGTCTTGCTCTGTTGCCGAGGCTGAAGTGCAATGGCGTAACTCGGCTCACTGCAACCTCCACCTCCTGGGTTCAAGCAATTCTCCTGCCTCAGCCTTCCGAATAGCTGGGATTACAGGCTCCCGCCACCCCGCCTGGCTAATTTTTTGTATTTTTAGTAGAGAGTGGTGTGTTAGCCAGGCTGGTCTCAAACTCCTGACCTCATGATCTGCCCTCCTGGGCCTCCAAAAGTGCTGAGATTATAGGCGTGAGCCACCAGGCCCAACCCTCTGCATTACTTTTATACTCATCCAAAACAATAATGCTACATTAATTTTAAAAGAAAAATTCTTCCATATGACTTTAAACATATCACATACATATCTGCCCAGTCTACACAAAGCCACCAAATAAATAGCATAAAATATCTCTTACCTTGCTGGTTTGTGGTACTGGCAAAGAAAGTCAAACCTTTCATCTGGCACAGGTACTCTGCTCTCATTAGGATCAATAGTGCAGAATGGGAAGTTTTCTGCTGAAGCCTGACTATTGGTTAATACATTGAAGAAAGTAGATTTCCTAAAACGAATAAAAGCAATTTCAATCAATTCTTAGGTTAACACCAAGAAAACTTTATCTCACTCTAATTTCAATGCTCAAATAAGATCCATGAGGAATATAAAACCAATCTACAAAGAGAGGGAAAAAGGAACAACACATTCTTTACTAACAGAAGTCAATGAAATTTACAACAGTATAGCGGCAGCTCATGACATAATTAGGTTATGCCCCTATCACAGTCTATTTGAAACTTGAAAAGCATGTTCTCAAAGAATCTTTGTGGTAAGTGAGAGTTTCATGTCACACTACAAAATCTATTTTTTTCCATAATATACCTGATCGTACCAGCATCACTTCATCTATACCTAACATAACCTTCTCTAGCATGAAATGTACAAGGCATGTCTCTAGTCAAGTCAATGACTTTCCAAAAACTCTGAATTGGGAAAGAGATGCTAAATGTCTGGTATCTGATAGGAAATGGGAGGTTGGCACTCAGAACTGCCTTCTAATCATTAGTATATAAGGATTACTGGTAAGTCTAGAATTGTGAATTATGAAAATCAAAATGTGAATTTTATTCAAGGCATGACTTAAATCAAGAAAATATAATATCTATTAATATGGAATAAACTAGTCACTACTTTTCCAATCATTTGACTGCTATCAAGTAAGCAGTGCTCAGAGAAAGCCCACTCATGTTAACATCAGCCATGTTTTTTTAAAAATGTGATAATACTTTATCATTCATGTCTTAAAAATATGAAAAAAGAAATAAAATTTTAAAAATAAAAATAAAATATGAGAATATCATACCAAATATCATATAAAATAAGAGAATATGGTGTCATATATCATATAGAGTAAAATCTAAAACAAAATTTTAAACTCTCAGTGGCCATCTTTTAAGAATGCTAGGTAATTAATTCTTTGAAGACTGTTAAAGTGGTTACCATGTCTTACCTATACAAATTGTGCTTTCAAAATAACCAATAGTTACGAAAAGAAAACTATTTTATAGACATATTCCAGCCAATAAATGAGGAAAGAATAAAAACTTAGAAGAGCATCATTCTGCAACCCCCAACAAATTAATGGATCTTGGTAATAATTTCCAATGACAGTTAGTGCTGCAAAAAGAGGAGAAAAAAATAGTACCTCCCGAAAGAAGTATATACATCATCTGTCATCTTAATCTGACCAACACTTTACATGTTACTGCTAGTTTACAGGAAATATAGAGGACAGAAGAACATATTAAATGATACCACAGAGATAAAATCAATAAAATCCAGACTCTGGAAAATTTTATAAGACTAAAAACCAGATTTCTTCAACAGGTCATCTGGGGGCTAGAACTAAGTGGGAAACTTCTTCTGGATGAGATGTAAAAGTTAACAGCAGACTAATAATCCCACCCAGAACTAGAAAAGCCATCTAAAATGCAGGATACAGAAGTCATCTGTTTGAAGGGTCTGGGATTCTAAAAATGCAAACAAAAAATTTGGAAGGAGACACTTGACCTCCCCAACCACTTTTACCCTGGGGACCTGTGCCCATTCTGGGCAAAAGAAGGATGCAAGGATCCAGACTTTATACCCATAGAAAGCTGATGCTGATGGAGAAAGAAACCAGCAAAACATTTGGAGGAGACTTGGAGAACCTCAGGCACACCACCAGTTTTCCCGCTGGGGATATTTTCCTCAAGGGAAAACTACAAAGGCCTACTCAAGTCATTGGTAACACATACTGGCCCACTCTCCATACTTTCTTCCCCTCACCACGAAAAAATTTAAAATAAAGAGTGATAGTTAAGTTGCCAGAACAGTCCAGGAATCCTTATTTATCTAAAATGTAATGAAAATATTGTATAACTACAATGGAAATATTACAGAATAATGTTGTAATAAAAGTACGTAAGACAAAATTTAAATACATTAACTTAAACATTTATAGGACACTTGGGCCTAACATTATGAAGATAAAATGCTACTGCATTTTTGTATAGTGTAGTTTAAAAACCGCTCATTGCTATTACCACAGTCAATTGCAATTCTGAAAAGGCCATAGGTTGTTTACGGAAGTTTTTTCAAATGTACGGCTATTACTATTTATAATATTTTATATTGTCTACCTGGACAAAACAAAGTATGTTTTGTGATTTTTTTTAAAAATGTATCCCCTAAAGCGTATATGGTAAAACATAGCAAAAGAAAATTCCTTAGGCAGAAAAAATTCTTACATGCATTCAAACTAAACTTAGAAGACAAATGTCCATTTTCACAGACTGTCTCATTTTAGATGAATTTTAAATTTCATAAAACCCAAGTCATCTGTAGCTTCTAACAGCTTTGTAAGTATAAAAAAGTAAAAAGAAATAAGGAAGAAGGAAAAAGAAAAATTTCTAAGGATCATTACTATAGGCTTCAGTGGCAACATAAGACATTTTGATCTATTCAAATCTATTAAGAAAAGCCTTGCAAAAGCAAAGAATTTGAAAGTTTTGGCCTATGCCTGAAGTATTAAAGCCCATATGCTTTTTGTAAAATGAGAACTTTTTAAACACACACACACACACTTAGATCCCTTGAGGTTAATATTAAAGCTTAAAAGTAGGAGAAAGATTCAAAGTTGTAGGAATTTCTCTCATGCAAGAATGGGTTTACATAACTTATTTCAGTAATGGTAGTATTAAAATAAAAAAAAAAACACAGTGACTAGACTAAGTGTATGCCCCCTAGACTTAGGACCTAAATACTTTATTTTGGAAATTACTATTTTAATCTATTAAGTAAACCTGACAGAATAGATGTTTTATGTAAAACTTTATACAAAATTGCAGCATGTAATGGGAAGTAGGGATACCAGTGCAAATTCCCACAGCATTCTGAATTAACCATGTATATATAATATCCATTCAAAACATGGGAAAAGAATTAGAAAGTCCTTGCAAAATATTTTCAATTTAGATATAACTAAACTGTTAAAAGCATCTATCTGATAGATACACAAATACATAAGATGACAGAAATAAATACCAATCCATGTATACATGGGTGAGTGTAATTACGTATTTTCTAACTCCATCAGAGAAGAAGGCCTAAAAATAGCAACACTTCAGCAGCAATGATCACACCTAGAGAAATGTCTATTCTCAACAGATTATTTCTCCAAAGAAGAGACACAAATGGCTAAAAAAATATGAAAAGATGCTCAACCACTAATCACTAGAAAAATGCAAATCAAAACCACAATGAGATATAACCTTACAATTATTAGGATGGCTACTATCAAAAAAAAAAAATATCAAGTGTTGGCAAGAGTACAGAGAAATTAGAACTCTGCGCACTGCTGGTAGGAATGTAAAGTGGTACAGACACTGTGGAAAACAGTTTGAGGTTCCTCAAAAAGGTAAAAATAGAATTACCATATGATCCAGCAATCTCACTTCTGGGTATATATCCAGAAGAGTTGAAAGCAGGATCTCAAAGAGATATTTGCAAACCCATATTCATTGATGCATTTTTCATAATAGCCGAGAGGTAGAACCAAATGTCCATAAACAGATGAATGGATAAAGAAAATGTTATCTACATATGACAGAATATTACTCAGCCCTTAAAAAGAAGGAAATCCTGTCACATGCTACAATGTGAATAACCTTTAAGGACACTATGCTGAGTAAAGTAAGCCAGTCGCAAAAGTACAAACACTTTATGATTCTACTTATATTCATATACGCATATATTCTACTTATATGAGATTATCTAGAGTAGTCAAAATCATGGAAACAGAAAGAAGAATGGTGGTTTCCAGGGACTGGGGGGAAAGAAAAATGGGAAGTTGTTCAATGGGTACAGAGTTTCAGATATGCAAGATGAAAAAGTTCTAGAGATCTGTTATACAACAATGATTATAGTTAACACAATTGAACTGCACATTTAAAAACAATGAAGATGGTAAATTGTATAATATATCACATTTTTTATTTTGCGACAGAATCTCACTCTGTCACCCGGCTGGGGTGCAGTGCCACGATCTTGGCTTACTGCAACCTCCACCTCCTGGGTTCAAGAGATTCTCATGCCTCAGCCTCCAGAGTAGCTGGGACTACAGGTGCATGACACCACAGCCAGCTAATTTTTTGTACTTTTAGAAGAGACAGGGTTTTGCCATGTTGGCCAGGTTGGTCTTAAACTCCTGAACTCAAGTGATCCTCCTGCCTCAGCCTCCCAAAGTGCTAGGATTACAGGCGTGAGCCACTGCGCATGGCCATATATTATATGTTTATTATCATAATTTCTTTAAAAAGTATCAAACTCAAATGGATAAATATTATATAAAATACCTAACCAGTACTCTTCAAAAATAAATCTTTAAAGGTCATGAAAAATAAAACATTCAGCAACTGTCAAAGATTGGAGGAGACAGGAGACATGAAGACTAAAACACAATATGGTATTCAAAGACAAAGGACATCAGTGGGAATATTGGTGAAATCCAAATAAAGTCTGTGACTTAGTTAATAGTAAAAAAGCAAATACAGTTAACCCTTGAACAATACTGGTTTGAAATGTATGTTCAAAGTGCACGTGTTCACTTATACACAGATTATTTTCAATAAAATGTACACTGAGTGTGCCTGCCCCTCCTTCCTCTCCTTCCACTTCCTCTCTATCTTCTGCCTCTGCCACCTGAGATAGAAAGACCAAACCCTCCACCTCCTTCTCCTCCTCAACCCACTCAACATGAAGACAACAAAGACCTTTATGATGATTCACTTCCACTTAGTGAATAGTAGCTACATTTTCTCTTCCTTATGATTTTCTTAATAACATTATTTTCTCTAGCTTAGTTTATTGTAAGAATACAGTATAGAATAATATGCAAAATATAGCTTAATCAACTGTTTATGTTATTGGTAAGGCTTCCCAGTCAATAGTAGGTTATTAGTTAAGTTTTGGAGGAATCAAAGTTTACACACAAATCTTTGACTGGGCCAGGGGTCAGTGCTCCTAATCCCCGAGTTGTTCAAGGGTCAACTGTAATTTCTTTTTTAACTTTCTTATTTTTTGGAGATAGGGTCTCACTTTATTGCCCAGGCTGGAGTGCAGTGGCACGAACATGGCTCACTGCAGCCTCGACCTCCCAGGATCAAAAGATCCTCCCACTTCAGTCTCTTAAGTAGCTGGGACTACACGTGTGTACCACCACCCCTGGCTAATATCTGTATTTTTTGCAGAGACAGGGTTTCACCCTGTTGCACAGGCTGATCTTGATCTCCTAAACTGAAGCAATCCACCAACTTCAGCCTCTTAAAGTGCTGGGATTATGGGTGTGAGCCACCATGCCCAGCCCTCAACTGTACCTTAAGGAGCAAAAAAAAAAAAAAATTATTTGAAATTATGTGGTGATACAGCAATACAAACTAGCATTCTGAAAAAGAAACTCATTTAAAATTTTAAAATTAGGCGGGGCATGGTAGCTCAAGCCTGTAATCCCAGCACTTTGGGAGGCAGAGGTGGGCAGATCACTTGAGGTCAGGAGTTTGAGACCAACCTGGTCAGTATGACGAAAGCCGATCTCTACTAAAAATACAAAAATTAGCCAGGCATGGTTGGCGCATGCCTGTAATCGCAGCTATTTGGGAGGCTGAGGCAGGAGAATTGCTTAAACCCAGGAGACGGAGGTTGCAGGGAGTGGAGATCGCACCACTGCACTCCAGCCTGGGCAACACAGCGAGACTTTGTCTTGGGAAAAAAAAAAATTAAAACTTAAAACCCATTAATCTACGAGGTACCTCTAAGGCACACAATCACTGCTGAATACTAGGAAAGAATGAGTAGAAAAACAGATCTGTTATTCTAAAAGATCATTCAGAACATATTAAAAAGAGAAAGTAAATAATTCCCAAATCATAAATTTCTATGAAAGAACAGGCATTCTGGAATGTTGACAAGTAGATAAAAAGATTTAAATTCATTTAAAATGGTATTGGGGAGTTTTGCTTCCCCTCTGCTACAAGAACTGCCCTCCTGCTATAAAGAGCTAGAAAACCAGATGAAATTTATGAAATAACAGTTTTCACACAAAGGACAATATACATCACAGGACTGTGTTCCCTGAGAGAAAAATAACAAATAAACTAAGCTCTGCAACTGCTCCAGCTTACTGCCTACTGATGCTTTCAAAGTCACCATTCCAAGAGGGGAAACCAACAGAACCCAGCAGTCACACCAAGTTGAAGAGACTAAGATGAGAGTTAGGAGGCCAAGGCAGCTAGAATTTATGGGAGAGTATACTAGAAAGGCGGGAGCTGCACAGAGAACGCACTCTGAAGAGCTGCAGAGGGTCCCCTCAAGAACACAGCTAAGTAATGATTTGCGCATGAGTAAATTCAATCGCTACAAGTCCAGGGAAAGGATCACCCAAACAGACTAGGATGAACAATTCTCAGGGCTCACACAGAGATTGGAACAGTTCACATTCCTATGAGCCAGACTGGAGAGATCCTGTAATACAAGGGAATTTGGATAGAGTCCTCAAAAGGGTCAAGTCTTAGTACTAGGGATTAAGTAGCACCAGAGCACAAAATCGTATTAATCCATCATAAGAAGCCTCAAAACAATTAATCTGATACATAATTAACCAAATGCCATACTGAGGTCCAATACTCTTAAAGGAAAACAACAATATTTAGCATTTAACATAAAATCCACAATGTATGGAAACCATTAAAAATTATAAGACATGCAAAAAAGCAGAAAAATACATACCAAAATCAGGATAAAAGTCAGTAAATATAAACATACTCAGTAATGAGAGATGAAGTAGTATAAAAGGACCTTAAAATAAATGTTACAAATCTTTTAAAATTTTTCTTAAAGAAAAATTCTGCAGATTGGACACTGCAAAGAAAAGACCTTGAAGACAGCAATAAAAGTATCCAAATGAAGCACAAGAGAGAAAAAGACTGGAGAAGGAAATAACCAGAGCTTCAGCAGGATACCATCTAGGGAAGAACACGCATTTACAGTCAGGCATCGCTTAATGGTGGAGATACATTCTGAGAAATGGGTCCTTAGGCAATTTCATCATTGTGTGAACATTATAGAGTATATTTACACAAACCTAGATGGTACAGCCTACTACACACCTGGGCTATATGGTATAGCCTATTGCTTCTAGGCTAAACCTGTACAGCATGTTACTGTACTGAACACTGGAGACAAATGTAACACAATGGCAGGTATTGTATATCTAAATGTAGAAAAGGTACAGTGAAAATACAGTATAAAAGTGATATAGGATGCTTACCATGAGTGGAGCTTGCAGGCCTGGAAGGTGCTCTGGGTGAGTCAATGAGTGATGGTGAGTGAATGTGAGGGCCTAGGACATTACTGTACACTACTGTAGACTTTATGAACACTGTACATTCAGGATACACTAAAATTATTTTTTGGTATTTTTCTTCAATAACTTAGCCTTAGCTTACCATTACTTTCTACTTTATAAACTTTAATTTTAACTTATTGACTCTTTTGTAATAACACTTAGCTTAAAATACAAATACACTGTATAGCTGTACAAAAATATTTTTTCTTTATATCCTTATTCCATATGCTTTTTTTATATCTTTAAAATGTGTGCTTTTTTTTAAACTTTTTTGTTAAAAACCAAGACATAAACACATACATTAACCCAGGCCTACACGGAGTCAGATCATCAATATCACTGTCTTCCACCTACATATTTTGTCCCACAGGAAGGTTTCTAGGAGCAATAACACACATGGAGCTGTCATCTCCTTTGATAACAATGCCTCCTTTTGGAACACGTCCTGAAGGAACTGCCTAAGGCTGTTTTACAGTTACTTCTTTTTTTGTAAGTAGAAAGAGTATACTCTAAAGTAACAATAAAAATTACAGTATAGGCTGGGCATGGAGGCTCATGCCTGTAATCCCAGCACAAAGAGGCCAAGGCAAAAAGATCGCTTGAAGCCAGGAGTTCAAGACCAGCCTAGGCAACACAAGAAGTCCCCATTTAACATAAAATCCACAGTGTATATATATTTTTAATTACCCAGGTCGGACGGGGTATGTGTGTAGTCCCAGCTATACTCAGGTGGCTGAGGCAGGAGGATTGCTTGAGCCCAGGAGCTCTAGGCTACAGTAAGCTATGAGCAGGCCACTGTACTCCAGCCTGGGCAACATAGCAAGACTCTGTCTCAAAAAACAGACAAACAAAAATTAATTATAGTAAGTACATAAGCCAGTAACACAGTTGTTTATTATCAATTATTACATACTGTACATAATTGTACATGCTATACTTTTATATGACTGGCAGCACAGGCTTGTTTACACTAGCATCACCGCAAACGTGAGTAATGCCTTGCACTACAATATCACCAGGTGGTAGAAAATTTTCACCTCCATTATAATCTTATGGGACCTCCATCATATATGCAGTCAGTCATTGACCAACATCATTATGCAGCACTTGTCTGTAATAGGCATCCCAGAAAGGGAATAAAGTAGAAGATTATCTTCAAAGTGCTAGAAGAATAACTGTTAACGTAGAATTCTACCCAGTGAAAATATCTTTCAAAATGAAGAAGTCATAAGCACATGAAAAGATGTCAATATTCTTAGCCATCAAGAAAACACCAATTAGCCAGGCCCAGTGGCTCATGCCTGTAATCCCAGCACTTTGGGAGGCCAAGGCAGGCGGATCACCTGAGGTCAGGAGTTTGAGACCAGCCTGGTCAACATGGTGAAACCCTGGCTCTACTAAAAATACAAAAATTACCCGGTGGTGGTGCACGCCTATAATCCCAGTTACTCAGGAGGCTGAGACAGAAGAATCACTTGAACCCGGGAGGTGGAGGCTGCAGTGAGCCAAGACTGTGCCACAGAACTCCAGCCTGGGCAATAGAGTGAGACTCTGTGTCCAAAAAAAAAACAGAAAAAACAATCAAAAACTTCGCAACTTGGCTATACTCAAAAAGATAACAACAAGTGTTGACAAGGATGTGGAATACTGGAACCCACATACACTGCTTGTGCACATATAAAATGCTGCAGCCACTTTGGAAAACAGTTTGGCAGTCCTCAATAGTTAAATATACAGTCACATATGACCCAGAAATTCTACTCCTAAATATATACCTAAGAGAAATAAAATCATGTCGAAATAAAAATTTATGTATCCTAAGGCTGAAGCAGACAGAGTACAAATAACATATTGTACTGAAATATAAAATATGTTGTATAGAACTGAAATGTACTGTGGTGTCAGAAAGTAGAAAGCACTCAAAAAATAAAGAGGACATGTCAAAAGGAATATAAGTGAACATAAAGGCTCCTAATCACCAAAATAACAACAGTAATGGATTATAACCCAAAGAATAAGAATCTATACTGATATAAATAAATTATAATCAAATACATGAATGAATGGAAAACTCTTTTGTACAACAGGGTTTTACACAATAGAATTTCCATTGTTCCTTCTATAAACTATTTCTTCTAAATGTAGAAGACATAAGGGATATTTTTTAATCACGATTTGGCAAACACCACCATAATAACTATTTCAGTAAGAATCAATAATAGATGCCAAAATTAGGGGGCAAAAGCATGAGAAACAATATATGTACATAATTTCAAAGGACCTCCTACAAGATGCTTATTAATTGCTATGGGAAAAATAATAACCCTTTCAGTGAAGAAATCTGTCAGACAGCAACGAGCAATCAAAGTTAACATCACCAAAAATGGACAAATCAACATCATGTGCTTTCTAATACACTGTATTGAAAAGCATATGTCACTTCTATGTTCAAAAGTACATAATTTGAAATTAATCATGAGGAAACACCAGACAAACCCCAAATGAGGGCTATACACAATAACTGGCCAGTACTCTTCAAAAGCGTCAAGGACATCAAATACAAAAAGAGACTGAGAATGTGTTCCAGGTTAAAGGAAACTAAGGAAACATCATACTATAATTATCAAGATTTTAACACTTAGGGGATGCGAGCAGAAGATAAATCGGAATTTTTAAAACTATTTTTGCAACTGTGAGATTTTTTAAGCATGAAATTATTTCAAAAGAAATTTTTTTTCCATATATTGTCCAGGCTAGAGTGTAGTGGCTATTCAGAGATCTCACTACCCATCAGGACAGGAGTTTTCATCTGCTCTGTTTCTGACCTGGACCAGTTCAGGTATATGCAACCTAGAGAATAATTTTCCTCCTGTGAGTTCCTTTGAGCAATCAAGAATGGAGCTTCTAAAAAACAAGTGAGCTAAGAATCAACTAGGAAGACTTCTAGGAACACATAGGCATCACACATTTTGTATTAGGAAAAATAGTGGACTGCAGTGGATTGATGATGGCCACACAGTTTTTGTCACTACTCCCATCAAGAGGTGGAGTCTATTTCCCCTCTCCCCATGTCTCTGGGCTGGTGTCATGACTTGCCTTGACCAAAAGATTTCTGTATAAGTGTGCTATGCCACTGCCACACTTCCATTCTCTCAAGAGCCAGACACCAGGATATAAGGAAGCTTGGTCTAGAGACCATTTAGAAAGAGAACAAGGCCAAGTATACGAGAAGTGCCCCAGACTTCCAGCCAACCCTGCTAAGGTCCCAGATCTGTTAAAATGGCCATCTTGGATCTTCCAGTCTCAACGAGCCACCAGCTGAATGCAGTCACATGAGCCAATAAAAATTGTTACTATTTTAAACGATGAACTTTTGGAATGGTTTGCTACACAACTATAGGTAACTAAACAATGGTGATAATTCTGTTGTGATTCTTTCTCTTTTTTTTAGCATTTTCTACAACTTTTTCCCTCAGCAATAGTAAATGGCTTTTACAGATGCTGTGACTGGTCTGTAGAAAAATGGGAGAAGGCAATTTGCAGGGACACCAAAATGTATTCCCAGAAGATCAGCTAAGCAAGACAGTTACTCTCCTGGGGTAGTTTGTGAGTGTTTGAACAGAGTATACTAGTTGTCCATAATATCCATTTCCCCTTCTTTCAGAGTAATCTTTTTTTTTTTTTAAGACAGAGTCAGGTTGGAGTGCAGTGGTGCAATCTTGGCTTACTGCAACCTCTGCCTCCCAGGTTCAAGCCATTCTCCTGCCTCAACCTCCCGAGTAGCTGGGATTACAGGCGTGTGCCACCACACCCAGCTAATGTTTGTATTTTTAGTAGACATGGGGTTTCACCATGTTGGCCAGCCTGGTCTCAAACTCCTGACCTCAAGTGATCTGCTTGCCTCGGCCTCCCAAAGTGTTGGTATTACAGGCGTGAGCCACCGCGCCCAGGCAAGAATAACAGAATTTTTAACTGTACATGTGGCTGTCAAAGACTACATTTCCTTGCCTTCCTCGCAACTAAATTCTTGTGACTAAATTCTGGACAAAGGGATGTTGGCAGAAGTATGGTATGGCAGTTTACATGAAAAAGGCTGCTAGTCAAGTTTGGCCCCTTGTCCCTTTGGATAACCAGCTGCCTGGAATTCACACCTTAGACCAGCAGCTGCCCACCTTTTTGGCACCAGGGACTGGACCATGAATTGGCTGATGGAAGCCAATTTTTCCACAGACCAAGAGTGTGGGAGATGGTTTCAGGATGAAACTGCCCCATTTCAGATCACCAGGCTTTAGTTCGATTCTCATAAGGAGCGTGCAACCTAGATCCCTTGCATGTGCAGTTCACAACAGGGTCCACGGTCCTCTGAGAATCCAATGCTGCTGCTGACCTGACTGGAGGTGGAGCTAAGGTGGGAATGCTCACTCGCCTGCCGCCCACCTCCTGCCATGCGGCCTGGTTCCTCACATGCCACGGATCGGTACCAGTCCCCAGCATGAGGTTCAGGGACGCTAGCCCTAGACCATGAGAATGACACCATACCCTAGGGATTGCCAAGCTGTGAAGTGAAAGGACCATGGGTTGCTGAGGACTTCATAAAGCAGGTCCACTATACCAATCTGTGACTGCAAAAGGTACATTTTTACATGAAAAAAAACACAAACACAACTGGTTACCTGGGGTTTTCTGATGTTCTTAATTGAATCTAATCCCATCTGATGCAGTACATAGCAACAAGAAGAGCTATCCCTCAAAGAAATAAAGAAGTTTGGAATACCGTATCAAAATGTACCTTCCCCCCAGTATTCTCTACTCCTCACAATGACAATAATACACTGGTCCAACAGGAGCTCATTTATAAAGGGTCACTGGGGTAAGAAAAAGCAGTACAGAACTACAAACCAAATCTCCATATTCTTTCTACGTCATTAAAAGAGGCCATTAAAACATGTCTCCTTGCCCGGCACCGTGGCTCACACCTGTAATTCCAGCAGGCGTGAGCCAACACACCGGGCAAGGAGACATGTTTTTTTGTTTTTTTTTCAGACTGAGTCTTGCTCTGTCGCCCAGGCTAGAGTGCAGTAGTGCAATCTCAGCTCACTGCAACCTCTGCCTCCCGGGCTCAAGCAATTCTCCTGCCTCAGCCTCCTGAGTAGCTGGGATTACAGGCGCATGCCATCACACCCAGCTAATTTTTGTATTTTTAGTAGAGATAGGGTTTCACCATGTTGGTCAGGCTGGTCTCAAACTTCTGACCTTGTGATCCACCTGCCTCAGCCTCCCAAAGTGCTGGGATTACAGGTGTGAACCACTGTGCCCAGCTAGAGACATGTTTTAATGTGAGACATGTTTTTGGAGGCTGAGGCAGGCAGATTGCTTGAGCTCAGGAGTTTGAAACCAGCCTGAGGGCAGCATGGTGAAACCCCATCTACAAAAAATACGAAAATTAACCAGGCACGGTGTTTTTTTGTGCCTGCAGTTCCAGCTATTCAGGAGGCTAAGGCGAGAGGACTGCTTGAGCCGGGGAGGTTGAGGCTGCAGTGAGCCATGATCATGCCACTGCACTCCAGCCTGGACAAGAGAATGAAATCTTGTTCAAAAAACAAAAACTAAAACATGTCTCTTTATCACTAAATCTACACCCAGCCGTCAAAGAGGAAATATGTATCCCATTAACAAATAATTACTAAATATCTACGATGTTCCTAACACCAGTCTAGGCACTAGAAATATACCAATAAGCAAGAACAAGACAATCCGTACCTTCACAGAACTTAAATTGTAATGGAGGGGAATGTCAAATAACTTATTAAATTAGATAATATATATAAAGCATTCAGAATAGTGACTGGCATATAGTAAATGTTCAATAAATATCTGATTCGCTATAAATATTACCTCTAAGTTTCTGGGTCATCAGCCTTATGCAGACTAAAAAGTAAGCCTTCCTATTCACCCAGCTAAAAACCAAGAGATTCTCTAGATGGTTTTGTACTGAATGTCCTTACTTTTGATCAGCAGGCCATCCTTTAGAGAACTGTCTCCCTCCCACAATCTTTATCTTGTAGACCTACACAGAAGCACACAGGTCCAGTCGGATTTCCTTACTCAGGAATTGGAATTACAGGAGAGACAGGAAATGAGAAACACCCAGAAGTCCAGGGATTCATATGGCTGAGCTCCACATGGACCTATTTCTGCCAGCACCACTTGGCTCCTATCCCTCTTGAGGCCTGGCTGTTCAGATCCTAATTCACTCATTCCAATAAACCTCTTTCTCTTGCTGAAAATAGCCAAAATTGTGTTGCTTACAAAGAATCCTACCTGATACAGTTGTGTGAAATAAGATCATTCTACAAAAAGTAGTGTTTACAACCAAATACAATTGCCAAAACTCATTAAACTGTACCTTTAAAATGAGTGAATTTTACTATTTGTGAAGTATACCTCAATGACACTGGGTGGGGAAAGCATTTTATTTAAAAGTGTAAACAGCACACTTATTCTGAATAATAAAATATTTTTAGGTTATTTCCATGTACATTAATTTTATTATGCTTTATGACTAAAAAGCTTATATGGTTATCCCTCCATAGCTGCAGGGAATTGGTTCTAATTCCAGCAGATCAAGTCCCTTATATACAATGGTGTAGTAAAATACCTAATGCAATGTAATTGATAGGTAAATAGTTGTTTACTATATTTTTTATTGTTGTATTGTCATTTTTTATTTAATTAAAAAAAATTTTTTTTGAGACAGAGTCTCACTCTGTCGCCCAGACTGGGGTGCAGTGGCGGGATCTTGGCTCACTGCAACCTCTGCCCCGCCGGGCTCAAGCTATTCTCCTGACCCAGCTTCCCGAGTATCTGGAATTACAGGCTCCTGCCACCATGCCCGGCTAATTTTTTTTTTTTTTTTTTTTTTTTTTTTTAAGTAGAGAGGGGGTTTCACCATGTTGGTCGGGCCGGTTTCAAGCTCCTGACTTCAAGTGATCCAGCCACCTCGGCCTCCCAAAGCGCTGAGATTATAGGCATGAACCACCATGCCCAGCCAATTTTTTAAAAAATATTTTGATTTGAGATTTGTTGAATCCAAGGATGTGAAACCACAGATACAGAGGGTTGCCTATATGAACAGAAAACACTTAATATGGCCCATTTTAATACAGTCCCATTTAAAATCAAGTTGTAGTAACTGCAACAATTCTAGAATGAGAAGTATGTCAATATCTAAAAACTGTATCTTCCTTACTAGTGCAATAAAGCTCACAACATACATAATGATCATACCTTGCTTTCACGTTTATTGATAGCACCCTACAGTACTTTGATTAATTATTTGTTT
Source organism: Rhinopithecus roxellana (assembly GCF_007565055.1). Classification (NCBI taxonomy): domain Eukaryota; kingdom Metazoa; phylum Chordata; class Mammalia; order Primates; family Cercopithecidae; genus Rhinopithecus; species Rhinopithecus roxellana. The sequence goes on along the minus strand of NC_044562.1, from coordinate 73,912,971 downwards.
TGCTTACATTTCGACTCTCTACTTAGTCTTACTCTGCAAGCAGACTGTATCACAGCGGGAAACCCCTTCAAAATGAAAACCTCTTCAAGCTCCACGAAAGACTGAAATCAGGACAGTCACACTTGCTCATGTTTTACATGACATGAATTTAAGACATGCCTCACTTGGTCACACCATGCTCTATTCATTGAGGAATCCCTATGACAGGGGCTCCTCGGAATACCTAAGAACGTGATTGTCCTACTTGCCACAAATCTAAAAGGCCACCCTTGATCTCACAAATCCACACTGAATATGTTACCTATTAGTACACCCTAATCACTTTTGAGATGTTTTATATTTTAAGGTTAGCGAAAGATTAAATAATGAAAAAGGAAGACTTGGGCCGGGCGCAGTGGCTCACGCCTGTAATCCCAGCACTTTGGGAAGCCAATGCAGGCAGATCACTTGAGGCCAGGAGTTCAAGATCAGCCTGGCCAACATGGTGAAACCCCGTCTCTACTAAAATTACAAAAATTAGCCGGGCGTGGTGGCACGTGCCTGTAATCCCAGCTACCCGGGAGGCCAAGGCAGGACAATTGCTGGAACCAGGGAGGCAGAGGCTGCAGTGAGCCGAGACCATGCCACTGCACTCCAACCTGGGCAACAGAGCAAGACTCCGTCTCAAAAAAAAAAAAAAAAAAAGACTTTAAACACTTAAGTTGCATGTGTATAGATTTATGATAAACCCCATATATATTTACTATCACTTTCTTATTTGCAAATACTCAATTCACTGTAATTTTGAAAACATTACAGCCAGGCTCAGTGGCTCGTGCCTGTAATCCCAGCACTCTGGGAGGCTGAGGCTGGTGGATCATCTGAGGTTGGGTGTTCGAGACCAGACTGGCCAACATGGTGAAACCCTGTTTCTACTAAAAATACAAACATTAGCTGGGTGTGGCGGTGCGTGCCTGTAATCCCAGCTACTCAGGAAGCTGAGACAGGAGAATCACTTGAACCCGGGAGGCAGAGGTTGCAGTGAGTCAAGATCATGCCACTGGATTCCAGCCTGGGTGACAGATTGAGACTCTGTCTCAAAAAAAAAAAAAAAAGAAAAAGAAAAGAAAACATTACAAAAACTCAAATTTCTGCTCTCAGAACTTTCAGATTTAGACACTTTATAACAGCAACCCTTTTACCTACCAAGTTCCACTATGAAATCTAAAACTGTCACCCCCTTCTCCATCAAGCTTTTAGTGGAGCTTTCAAATCGATTTCCTAAAGCATCCTACTGCACAGCCTCCGGTAGCCAGCCTAGGTAGGTACCACACATAGCCAACCAGCACTGAAATCAATAAAATACATCTAAACTAAAGCCTAATTTTGCAACATTAATAGTCCAGCTTCCTGGCCTCTTTTCTTCAACTTAAATTTTAATTACCTCACGGTTCCCATTTCTACAATAGGACCCAAAATATTTACAAAATGAAAATCAGAAAAGCCCCAACATTCACCTACCCAACATTTGGCAATCCAACAATACCAATTTTCAGTGAGGTTCCAAATCTTCCAATGATTGGGGGTGGTTTAATTCCGTCACCTCCCTTTTTAGGGGGCATCTGAAATACCAAAGCAAACATATGAACAAAACTTTTTACTATCCACATGCACCCAAAACACATTTCATCACATAAAACACATTATTGAATTAAGATTAAGAACAAAACATACTGTATATAGCGATCCAAAACTAACACAGAGCTAAATCCTTTTTTTAGCAAAAATTTTTAAAAAGTTCCGTAAACCTATCTGTTGTCAAAAAAGTCGCTATTGACAAGTCCCAGAAAGACTGATCTAAAATCAGTATTTGTTGGGCCAGGCACGGTGGCTCGGCCTGTAATCCCAGCACTTTGGGAGACCGAGGTGGACAGATTGCTTGAGACCGGCAGTCGAGACCAGCCTGGCCAACACGGAGAAACCTCGTCTCTACTAAAAAAAAATACAAAAAATTAGCCGGCTGTGGGGGCGCGTGGCTGTAATTCCAGCTACTCGGGAGGCTGAAGCTAGAGAACTGCTTGAACCCGAGAGGCGGAGGTTGCACTGCGCGGAGATCACGCCCCTGGGCTCTGCATGAGCGACAAAGCGAGGCTCTGTCTCAAATAAATAGATAAATAAAATCTTTGTGGCACCAGGAATCAAAGATAAACTAAGAGTTTAGCTACCAATCTTCCATCCAGACTGCTCACAAAACACTTTATTTCTTAACCTGATATATGGTTATACGAATGAAAGCATTTGGAAGCACGTACATAGATGAGAGTCAAAGAAAATTCCATTCTGGAACCACCAGCAACCAAGTCACTCTTCACACAAAACCATTCCTCTATAATCTGGAATCTTATTTCTCCCATTCGCCCACAATCCCCATTTTCACATAGATGAACACCCACCAGATACTGGGGTCCTTCCACCAAGTCCCTGCCACCTTTGGCACTGAAGGTACGGCTCATCAGTCCTCATAAGCAACCTCCATAATCTACACTATGGTTACTATTTCTAATCGTAAATTAATGGACGGAACTTTTTATTTACAAGTAGAAACTTTCTCTGTCCCTTACTAGTTCTGTCTCCATATCATGCGTGCAGAATTAGTCCCACTCTTGTACTGCAAAGTGAAATCACAAGGACCGCTAAGCTCACGTCTCAGAAGCTGGGAACTAAAACTGTCCCAGTATTCTGGCTGAGAGTTGTATCTCCTAGGACCACGCTGGGGCCATGCCCTTGTAGTAGTATTCCAGCCTCTGATCCCTGACCCCGAGGACCAGGAATTTCCCTTCTCAGCGTCCTGACACCTGTTCCTGGCCAACCCCCAGGCCTCCAAAGAACAGACACATGAACAGCGCCTGTCGGGTCCTCTGGCCTACGGAGGGGTGGCCGGCAGCCCACCCAAAGTGGGCCCCACCCCCATCCTCCTCTCCGGACAGGGCCACCGGGCGTCCCGGCCTCGGGAGAAGGCTTTCCCCACGGTTTTCCCGCGTGAGGTTAGGCCGATCTCCCGACTCGCGGCCTAGTCCGACAGCGCCTCATTCATCCACACACCCCCACGCCACTCGCTGCCCTGGCCCCATCTTGGCCACTGGGCCCGGGCCCCGCGCCAGCCTCAGGGCAATGAGCCCGGGCACCGAAGACCTGGCGGAGATCGCGCCCCCGGGCTCCCTGAGGGCCTCACCGTGCTCGGCCTGGGCAATGACACGGGGTCCCAGCGGCAGCTAGAGAAAGGTCCTGCCGGCAGCCGGAGGCGGGGAGGAAGGAGGAGAGAACGCAGGTCCGGCCCATCCGCCCAGCGGCACGCACGACGGCGGCGGCAGCGGCGGAACGGGCGGGCCGGGCGCCGAACGGCACCTGCGCGCAGGCCATGGGCCCCGCCCCTCCCCGCTTTGCCCGCGCGCCCCGCCCATTGGCCCGACAGGCCGGGGAGGCGGGAGCAGGGCGGGAGGAACCCAGGGTGGGAGGAGCCTCGCGACTGACGCGAGGGCTGGAGAGGGGCAAGGCGCTGGCCAGTCTATTCCCGGGAGTTCCAGTCTTCCGCTTTAGCACGTGGGCTTCTCGGTTCTAGGTCTCCGCTTCCGCCCGGCTGCGCGGCCTGGGTTACCTGCTCACGTTCACTCGCGGGCCTGCAGCCCCGCGCTTCCCCAGCTGGACTGCGAAGCGCCTTGGGCCCTGACTTCCCTCCGGGAGATCCGGGGCGCCTGAAGTCAGGCAAACAGCCACACCAGCCCCGGGGACCGCGTGGCCGCTAGCCCATCTCCCTTTTCCTGTAACTTTATTCGCTCAGTCCGTGCGGAGATAAGCTGTTAACTAAACGTTCTTAAAGGAAAAGGGGCTAAGGGAAACTTTAGTCTAAGGATTTCTTCCTCGCCTTATAGTTAAAGCGTCGCGCACAGGTACTGGATCACAGAATGCGTTTAATTGAGCCAATTTCCTCCCTTTTCCTCTTGGTGGTTGAGAGCAGGGGCCTTTGAAATTGGGGGATTTCCAGTTTGGATTCCGCCACTCATTGTGTGACCCTAGACAAATTAACTTCGCTGTACTTCAGTTTCGTTCTGGATAAAATGAGGCTATTGAGACCACCTTATGAGGTTATTCGTGTGAGGATAAAATGAGACAATGCGTGTTGAGCTCGTAACAACAGAACCCAGCACATACAGAAAAGGCTTGTGAATAGTCTCTGTTGTTAATATTAGGATTTCATCACATCTCACCCACACCATGTCAACACCATGAGCGCCACTGGAAAAGGAATTCTTTCATTTAGGTCCTGGCCTTCAGATGCCATTCAGGTATTTGTTGTAATGAATATGATACCTGTCCAAAAATTGTGACATTAGAAGCTCCTTTTAAAGGGGTTAGTTGCTATTAATATTAAAGGATGTAAACTGGTTGCTATCCTCATGTTACAAGTGAGGGAACAATATCAGAAAGGTTGATTAATTTGGATGAAGTCACACAGCTAGCACATGGCAGCAGCATATTTCAAACCCCAGTCTAACTGAAAATCTGGCTGTGATCCCAGCACTTTGGGAGGCCAAGATAGGAGGACCAATTGAGCCTAGGAGTTGGAGAACAACCTGGACAACGTGGTGAGACCCCATCTCTACCAATAAAAACAAAAAAAAATTAGCTGGGAATGGTGGCACATACCTGTAGTCCCAGCTTCTGAGGAGGCTGAGGTGAGAGGACGGCTTGAGCCTCAGAGCTCAAGGCTGCAGTGAGCTATGATCACCTGTATCAGATGTTTTTCTCTCTCTACATTAAGGTGAGAGGTGAGAGCGTAATGAGCCTGAGAACTCTCCAGCCCAAGCAACAAAGCAAGACTCCATCTCATTAAAAAAAAAAAAAAAAAAAAAAAAAGCTCAAGAATCCCAGAGAGCCCTCTCTGCCCAGCAACCAGCCACTCCAATACTGATTGAAGATGTTCCCCAGTCATGGAGTACTAGAATCATCTTCAACGTATCACTGTCTTCTGGCCAAATCTAGCTACTTCTTCAATATCAGTATCTCTCAGATCTATCCATTTCCTTAAATTTACACTATCAAGTTCTTAATCACTTGTTTCTCTATAACTACATCTTTCTTACCTGCACTTTTAACCACCTTTAAAGTGCCTTGCCAAAACAGGTTACACAAATCTCAGGCAGAATTCAGGAGTGGCCAGCTGCTGCTGCCAACGCTTGCCTGATAATACGACTCCATTTCCAACTCATCGTCACTGGGGGTAAATTTGTATTCACGAGGAAGATCTGATTGGCCCAGTTCCCATGAAGTCCCAGGTCCCATCAGCCATGGCTAGGTGGATACGGGTCACATAGTCAAAACAGCTGTATGAGTGACCTCGCCCTACCTACCAACGAAACACATAGTTCTCAGAAAAGATCCTAGTGGGTATCTACTATTCTACAATGCTAAAGGAAGACTCAGTGAAACAAACAGGATATTATAGTTAACACTGGCCAGGCATGGTGGCTCACGCCTGTAATCCCAGCACTTTGAGAGGCTAAGGTGGGCGGATCACCTGAGGTCAGGAGTTCGAGACCAGCCTGACCAACATGGAGAAACCCCGTCTCTACTAAAAATACAAAATTAGCCAGGCGTGGTGGCGGATACCACCTTCCCAGCTACTCGGGAAGGCTGAGACAGGAGAATCGCTTGAACCTACGAGGCAGAGGTTGCGGTGAACTGAGATTGCGCCATTGCACTCCAGCCTGGGCAACAAGAACAAAACTCTGTCTCAAGAAAAACAAAAAACAAACAAACAAAAATGGTTAACACTAATGCCAAGCCTTAAAAAAGGGCCTTGAAACAGAGGAAAGTATGTTCTTGAGCCTTTGCATGAAGGGAAGTCTATTTAGTACCCATTGGGCTCAATGATTAAGTTAAACCTAGAGGAAAGAATTAGATGTAGTCTAGAATGAAAATTGAGCAAAAGATTTCGGTCAGAGGGGGAATGAGAATAGACCATCAGGTCAGGTCAATAGAAGGTTGCTACTATGGAAAGATCAATGGAATGAAAAAAAGTAGACAGAGCCTATGTTTTCACTCTTTGCTATCATTAGCCTCTCTGGATTTTTCTTTCCTTCCCAGGCCAGCCAATGACCAGGGATCAAGTGAGTTGACCTAAGGTCACAAAGGAACTAGAGAATGGTTTGGGGTCAGTAATTTATCCCCAAATACAGAGTAGCTCCGCTGGAAATTCAAAGGTTTATTGATCCTGTACAGAAAGCTAAGCAACAGGAGGCAGAAAGAGTACACAAAGAGAGAAGATGAGAAGGAAAAGAGGAAAATAGCAGCAACATGTTCACCATGTGCTAGCAAGGCCTGACTATACCTGTTGGCCAGCCCTGTCCACATCTGTGAGGGGCATAACAGAAAACAGAATAAGAGTAATAACTACACTAAAAGGGAAGTTGAGTCCTGATAATAACTTTAGGAGAGGAAGGGGACAAGTTGCACAAAAATAATTACCCTATATAGGTAGTTAACTTAAATTGCATTTTTATCTATTACCTGTTTCAGATGTTTTTCTCGGTCTACACTAATCTTACTATCATATCCAGAATTCAGACAAAGGACTGGGATAGTCCCATATGCTTAGAATATCCTACTCTGAACATTTTTGTTATTGTCATTTATATAAAATTATGTTCTTGAACACCTACTCCATCCCAGGCATTGCTGTAGGCCTTAGAGTAGTGAAGAATAAGATAAATATGATCGGCTGGGCATGGTGGCTCAGGCCTGTAATCCCAGCACTTTGGAAGTCTGAGGTGGGTGGATCACAAGATCAGGAGATCGAGACCATCCTGGCTAACACGGTGAAACCCCGTCTCCACTACAAATACAAAAAATTAGCTGGGCGTGGTGGTGGGCACCTGTAGTCCCAGCTACCCGGGAGGCTGAGGCAGGAGAATGGCGTGAACCAGGGAGGCGGAGCTTGCAGTGAGCCAAGATTGCGCCACTGCACTCCAGCCTGGGTGACAGAGCGAGACTCCGTTTCAAAAACAAAACAAAACAAAACAAATATATATATATATATATTTGAATATGTATGTGTATATATATATATATTTGTATATGTATATATATACACACACATATCCTTGCCCTGAAGAAGCTAGCAATCTAGTGGAGCAAACAAATAGGTGACTACATAAATAATTATATAACAAGCTGGTAAAATACATAGAAGGATACCTAAATACGTTAACTACAGTTTGCAAGTTTAAAATAAACCATCTTGGTTTTCACTTACCTTCACAACTTCTGATATTATGTACAAGGCAGTGCCTAATCATCATCCCCTTTCCTTTTCCATCACCAGCAATAGCAGACCTTGTTAGGCATCAGCAAAGAAACAGATTTTCCATTTCTTTCTTTCTTTTTTTTCTTTTCTTTACTTTTTCTTTCTTTTTTTTTTTTTTTTTTTTTTTAGACAGGGTCTTGCTCTGTTGCCCAGGCTGGAGTGCAGTGGCCAGATCACAGCTCACTGCAGTCTCGACCTCCTGGACTCAAGCGATCCTCCTATCTCAGCCTCCCAGGTAGCTGGGACTACAGGTGTGCACCACCATGCCAGGCCAATTTTTTTGTATTTTTTGTAGAGGCAAGGTTTTGCCATGGTGCCCAGGCTAGTCTCGAACTCCTAGAGTCAAACAAGCCACCCTCCTAAGCCTCCCAAAGTGCTGGGATTACAGACATGAGCCACCGTGCCCAGCCCAGATTTTCCATTGTCATTCTTACACTTGACAGAGTCTATTTTTTGAGTTATTGAAATTGGACTATAAGTTACCGGTGAAGTAAAACACAAGTAATCAATTGCTTCTATTCTAGAATTGCTCACAGTATTTGAAAGAATGCTGATTAAAAGAGTCATGTATCCTAGAAACTGCTGGAGTTTTGGTTTGTAATATCTATTGTAATTCATGAATAAAAATTTAGGAATTGTTTTGTTCTCGTTGTTAAGATACAACGTCTCCCTATGTTGCCCAGGCTGGAATGGAGTAGTTGTTCACAGAAGTGCAGTGGCTATTCACCAAGGGCTGTTCATAGCACACTGCAGCCTTGACCTCCTGGGCTTAAGAGATCCTTCCACCTCAGCCTCCCAAGTAGCTGGGACTACAGGTGCATACCACCACACCCAGCTAATTTATTTTTCTTTGGTAGAGACAGGGTCTCAGAATGTTGCTCAGTCTAGATTCGAAGTCCTAGGTTCAAGCAATCCTCCCTCCTCAACATCCAGAAGTGCTGGAATTACAGGCATGAGCCACCATGACCAGCCTCAATTTAGGAATTCTTAAAAGAAAACTATACATATTATTTTCTCAGAGGCAACATAAAAAGACATATCCTAATCCAGAAAAGTAAATATATTATCATTGTATTAGCTAGCTAATACTTTGAGACACAAATTACAGAAGTTTTGATTCAATGAAAATGTATCATATATAACAGAAAGTACAGAGTGGGAGAACAAGGCTGATAGAGTCAATAGCTCAACACTATTTTCAAGGAGTCTAATTCTTTCCATATAATGTCTCTGTCTTCCTTGGGCTTCCCTGGTTTTATTCTTAAGTTAACAGCAAGCTGACTATGATAGCAGTTCTAGGCAACATAACCAGAGTGACAATATTGGGGTAGAGTGGGACCATCTCTTTCAGTAGCTCTCTTTTAGTACGGGGAACATGTTTCAGATCTCTCCAGATAACTTCTTCTGTTTCACTGGGCAAAATTGGGTCTCATGCCTGTACCTGAACCAGACACTGGCGGGGAAAATGGACTTACCCTTAGACCATTTAGTCCATCCTTGGGGCTAGAGGAGAAGTCAACTTCCTCTGAGGCACATGGCTGTGTGAAGTACGGATAGATAAGTGAGCAAAAGCAGGGTTTTATAAGAAAAGGACACCAGCAATATTCACTTCCTGAACCATTTTTTTAAGATAATACATTGAGCAGAGTATGGTAATTCTGGAAAATATCAGTGGCATTGGTGGTCATCTGATATGACATATACAAATTGTAATACAATAAACATTGGCACACCTAGATCACTGAGAAAACACTGAAGAAAACTGATCATCTTCTAACAACACTTAATGGTGTTATAAAATGACAGCATGTGAAAACAGTATGTTTACTAACCTTTACAAGATACTAAAAATTCCCATCATGGAAGCGGAAGGTTACTTACCAAAATGTGTCGCAGTGGTCACATCAATTGAGCTGGAAACTGGGGAATCTTGTGCATGGGCCTAGGTCACCAAATTCATGGCCTCTCAACATCAGTTCAGCTTAATGTATCATTTTCATTACAGTTTTGAACCTGTGTTGTTCAGTTCAAAGAATATTTGTACTACTCAGAATAGGCTAGATAGTAATATAATAGCAGACAACTCCAGAATCTGAAGGGCTTAACATAATAAAATTATTTTCTTCCATTAAGTCCACTGGAGATCTGCCAGCTGTCCATGAGTTGGCCCAGCACTTTCCAGGATGCTTCCATCTCAAAACCCTTCCACATCGAAGTGCTGTTACCCCAATGTAACATGTCATCGGCCAAGTTAAGTCACATGGCCACGTCTAATCTTAAGGGACTGATAATCCTCCTTGTACCCAGAAGTAGAGGAAAATTAGATATTGATAAGTATTAATAATGCCTAACCCAATATTCATTCAGAAATAGATTTGTGAAGGACATTCTTTCTAAATGAATTTGGTATTGCAATGCATATTGGGTGTCCCTTATCCAAAATTCTTGGGACCAGAAGTGTTTCAGATTTTAAATGTCTTTAAATTTTGCAATAGTTGTGTATACGTAATGAGATATCTTGGGGAGGGAACCCAACTCTAAACACAAAATTTATGTTTCAGGCTGGGGATGGTGGCTCACACTTGTAATCCCAGCAACTCAGAAGGCTGAGTCAGGAGCATCACATGAGGCCAGGAGTTTGAGATCAGCCTGAGCTACATAGCAAGAACCCATGTCTACAAAAAAAAAAAATTTTAAATTAGCCAGGCATGGTGGTGCATGCCTGTAGTACCAGCTACTCTGGAGGCTGAGGCAGGAGGCTCACTTGAGCCTAGGAGTTCAAGACTGCAGTGAATTGTGATTGCATCACTGCACTCCAGCCTGGGCAACAGAGTGAGATCCTATCTCAAAAAACAAAAAAAGTCCACAACACAAATAAATGATAAATATTTGTGGTAATGGACATCCCACTTACCCTGACTTGATCCTCAGACATTGTATACATGTATCAACATGTGTACCCCATAAATATGCAGAATTATTATTATTATTATTTTTTTTTTTTTTTTTGGGATGGAGTCTCGCTCTGTCACCCAGGCTAGAGCACAATGGTACAATCTTGGCTCACAACCTCCACCTTCGAGGTTCAAGCGATTCTCCTGCCTCAGCCTCCCAAGTAAGCTGGGATCACAGGTACGTGCCACCAAGCCAGGCTAATTTTTGCATTTTTAGTAGAACCGGGATTTCACTAAACCAGGCCAGGTTGGTCTCAAACTCCTGACCTCAGGTGATCCATCCACCTCAGCCTCCCAAAGTGCTGGGATTACAGGCCTGAGCTGCTGCACCTGGCCAAATACGCAGAATTATTATATGTCAGTTTTTTAAAGTTTCAGATTTGGAAACATTTTAGGTTTTCAGATTAGGATGCTCCACCTATATATGAAATACTATAATCAGGCTGGGCTTCTAAGATGATTCTTTTTTTTTTTTTTTTTTTTTTTTTTTTGAGATGGAGTTTTGCTCTTGTTGCCCAGTCTGGAGCCAATAGCACAGTCTTGACTCACTGCCACCTTTGCAGTGTTCAAGCCATTCTCCTGCCTGAACCTCCCAAGTATCTGCGATTATAGGCATGTGCCACCATGCCTAGCTAATTTTGTATTTTTAGTACAGACGGGGTTTCACCATGTTGGCCAGACTAGTCTCAAGCTCATGACCTCAGGTGATCCGCCCATCTTGGCCTCCCAAACTGCTGGGTTTACAGGCGTGAGCCACTGCACCGGGTCCTAAGTTGATTCTTAGAAGTCATGACTTTGGTGGTACCTATCATCCCATAAGCCCTTCACTCTAAGAAGGGTTCATTTTCCTCATCAAACTGAGACCAAGCCTTCCTGCTTATAGCACATTAACCCTCCAGTTACAGTAGATTGAACTAGGGATGGATGAAAACCTGACCCAAGCTGTGCAAATTGAGATTCTCTTTCTCTCTAGAAGCTGAACTTAGAACATAGCAACAAATAATATCTGCTGCTTAAAGGGGAACATAGAATCAGGTCTATGTCAGATAATTTCTTGACAGGTAGATACACTAAAGAAAGAAAAAACTGGTCGGGCGCCGTGGCTCATGCCTGTAATCCCAGAACTTTGGGAGGCCAAGGCGGGCGGATCACAAGGTCAGGAGATCAAGACCATCCTGGCTAACATGGTGAAACCCCATCTCTACTAAAAATACAAAAAAATTAGCCAGGCGCGGTGGCAGGCACCTGTAGTCCCAGCCATTTGGGAGGCTGAGGCAGGAGAATGGTGTGAACCCGGGAGGCGGAGCTTGCAGTGAGCTGAGATCATGCCACTGCACTGCAGCCTGGGAGACAGAGCGAGACTCCGTCTCAAAAAAAAAAAGAAAGAAAGAGAAAACTAAAATATGCAGGGAGGGAGGAAGAAGTGTAGTTAATCAACCGTCTGTATAGTCCTGGGGAAACTGAGAGAGGAGAAAGTCATCACAAGTTCTGAGTTTCCAGTTTCAGAGTCTAGTTCTCCTAAAGCCCTGTGTATTTTCTGACCCTGGACTCTGTGAGATAGCACTGTGTTCTACCAAGAATTTCCATTTTCTATTTAAATACATTTGCAGTGGTTTCTGTTTCTTATAGCCAGACAATGGTTGCAATGGCCAAAGCAAACAAAAATGTATACTCTCCTGAAAACTGTTAATATGTTTTGGGGCACATTGGTCCAATGTTCCTCTTAGCTGTAGTTTTTTCTTTTGGTTTGTTTTTTGTAGAAAGAGTCTTGCCATGTTGCCCAGGCTGGATTTGAACTCCTGGCCTCAAGCCTCCCACCTCAAGCCTCCCACATCAGCCTCCCAAAGTATTGGGATTACAGGTGTGAGCCACCACCCCCAGCCCCTCTTATCTTAGTTTTAAGTTATAAGACATTATTTCCCACAGTGTATTCTGTGGAACAATGACACTCCATGTTGCTCTGTGAAATAAGAGATCCAGGATCAGATAACTTTAGGAAGTGCTGTAAAACCCCTTTGGGAGACTGATAATATATATTAGTATATTTAAAGTTTTGAGAAGTTCTGCAAGAAAAAAAGATCTGTAAACACCCCTTAACCCAGCATTACCAAATGCGTATAGCCTTCTTGATATAACGAGCACTAAAATCTCTTGGAACACATACTCTGTGTAGAGCAACTCTTTGAAAGTTGCTACTATAGTGATTTAGGATAACTTTTGTTGCAGAAAAAAATATTGAGGAGTACTCTCTTCCCTTGCCTTTTAACAACTAACAAACAAAATGATTACTTAACAAGGAAAAAGAAAAGTGAGTTTCAATCCTAAGGAAAACAGTGCTCCCACAAGATGTCTATCAAGAAAAAATTTTTAATTAGAATTAAGAGTCTGGCCGGATGCAGTGGCTCACACCTGTAATCCCAGCACTTTGGGAGGCCAAGGTGGGCAGATCACGAGGTCAAGAGATCGAGACCATCCTGGCCAACATGGCGAAACCCCGTCTCTACTAAAAATACAAAAATTAGCCGGGCCTGGGGGCACATATCTGTAGTCCCAGCTACTTGGGAGCCTGAGGCAGGAGAATTGCATGAATCTGGGAGGCGGAGGTTGCAGTGAGCCGAGATCGCGCCACTGCACTCCAGCCTGCCAATAGAACGAGACTCCGTCTCAAAAAATAAATAGATAAATAAATAAATAAAACTAAGAATCTTGAACTATGTTTCATTCTGGATGAGAAAATATGTTTTCAAGTGGAGTAAAAGATCTCCAAACAGTAGGATGAAATTTGTACCTTTTCTTAAATGACCTTGGCAAATTAGGGATCGCTCTGTAGAAACTATCTTTAGGATGCCCTGACAGCCAGTACAAGACCCCCTGATTAGAATAGCCACTTTTTGACGGGCGCGGTGGCTCAAGCCTGTAATCCCAGCACTTTGGGAGGCCGAGACGGGCGGATCACGAGGTCAGGAGATCGAGACCATCCTGGCTAACATGGTGAAACCCCGTCTCTACTAAAAAATACAAAAAACTAGCCGGGCGACGTGGCGGGCGCCTGTAGTCCCAGCTGCTTGGGAGGCTGAGGCAGGAGAATGGCGTAAACCCGGGAGGCGGAGCTTGCAGTGAGCTGAGACCCGGCCACTGCACTGCAGCCTGGGCGGCAGAGCGAGACTCCGTCTCAAAAAAAAAAAAAAAAAAAAAAGAATAGCCACTTTTTAATACTATTTCTGTGCCCTGTATGAATCAGCAAGACAAAAAGATTGTTTAATACATTGGCTTCCTGACCAACTGAAGTAATAAATAACGGCTCGGTTTGGTACTTCTTTTAAATTACACCTGGATTGCACAAATGACCTAAAAATCAAGAGAGGAGGGTACTAACAATCATCCTCAGGATCAAGCCATTTTTTCTGTTTACGTTTGTCTTAAGAGGTTTTTAGGTTGAGAGAAAGATAATGATGATTAAACCCCTATTGTATGAAATACTGTGCTAGCACTTTACATTTGGGACCTAATTTACTGCTCAAGATAACTTTCCATGAGTATGTGTTATTACAGTACAGCTAAGGACACCAAGTCTGTAAAAAGTTAGGAAACTGTATTAGTTTTATTTATTTATTTATTTATTTATTTATTTATTGGTCGGAGTCTCGCTCTGTCGCGCCTCTCTCGCCCCCGGAGTGTAGTGGCACAATCTCGGATCACTGCAACCTCTGCCTCCTGGGTTCAAGCACTTCTCCTGCCTCAGCCTCCAGAGTAGCTAGGATTACAGGCATGCCTTGCCACACCCAGTTAATTTTTGTATTTTTAATAGAGACAGGGTTTTGCCATGTAGGCCAGGCTGGTCTCGAACTTGTGACCTCAGATTATCTGCCTGCCTTGGCCTCCCAAAATGCTGGAATTACAGGCATGAGCCACTGCACCCGGCCACTGTTTTATTAACTTTAAACAACTGTTAGGTTGCATAAAACCAGCTCCACCTGACTTCAGAGTTCTTGTACTTTCTATTTAAACATGTTTTTCCAAAAGTAATCAAATGATGTTACATAGTATAGTAAACAATGCAATCTAACAGTATAGATGAAAAAAAGTGACTACACACCTATTAGAATGGCCATACTCCAGAACACTGAAAACACCAAATGAAGGAAATAATATGGAGCAACAGGAACTCTCACTTATTGCTGATGCAAGTGCTAAATGGCGCAGCCACTTTGGAAGACAGTTTGACAGTTTCTTACAAAATTAAACACACTTTTGCCATACAATCTAGCAAACTGCACTTCTTGGTATTTACCCAAAGGAGTTGAAAACTTAAATTAACACAAAAACCTGCATGTGGATAGCAGCTTTATTCATAGTTGCCAAAATCTGGAAGCAACCAATATGCCCTTCAGTAAGAATTATGGATAAATAGTGTTACATCTAGACTATGGAATATTATTCAGTGCTGAAAAGAAATGAGCCATCAAGCCATAAAAAGACATGGAGGAAACTTAAAATGCATGTTACTAAGTGAAAGAAACAAATCTGAAAAGGCTATATATTGTATGATTCCAACAATATGACATTCTGGGGAAGGCAAAAACAATGGAGTCAGTGAAAGGATCAGTGGTTGCTAGGGTTAGGGGGAAGGGAGGAATGAATAAGCAGAGTACAGAGGATTTTTAGGGCAGTGAAATTACTCTATATGATACCATAATGGTGAATATTTGTCATTATGCATCTGTCCCAATCCACAGAATGTACAACACCAAGAGTGAATCCTAATGTAAACTATGGACTTTGGGTGTCAGTGTGTAGGTTCATCAGTTGTAACAAATGCACCACTCTGGTGAGGATGTTGATAATAGGGAGGTTATGCATGAGTAGGGCAGGAGTATATGGGAAATCTCTATACTTTCCTCTCAATTCTGCTGTGAACCTAAAACCACTGTAAAAAAATAAAGTCTTGTTTTTTGTTTGTTTGTTTGTTTTTGAGACGCAGTCTTGCTCTGTCACCCAGGCTGGAGTGCAATGGTACGATCTCAGCTCACTGCAACCTCCGCCTCCCAGGTTCAAGCAATTCTCTGCCTCAAGCTCCCGAGTAGCTGGGATTACAGGTGTCCACCACCACAACCAGCTAATTTTTGTATTTTTAGTAGAGATGAGGTTTCACCATCATGGCCAGGCTGGTCTTGAGCTCCTGACCTCGTGATCCACCCACCTTGCCCTCCCAAAGTGCTGGGATTACAGGTGTGAGCCACCACGCCTGGCCAGTCTGCTTTTTAAAAGAGAAGACAGCTGGGCACGGTGGCTCACACCTGTTATCCCAACACTTTGGGAGGCCAAGGAACGCAGATTGCTTGAACCCAGGAGTTTGAGACCAGCCTGGGCAACATGGTGAAACCCTGTCTCTATAAAAAATACAAAAATTTAGTTGAGCATGGTGATATGCGCCTGTAGTCTCAGCTACCTGCGGGCTGAGGTGGGAGAAACACCTGAGCCCAGGGAGGTCGACACTGCGATGACCTGTGATCGTGCCACTGCATTTTAGCCTAGGTGACCGAGTGAGACCCTGTCTGAAAAAAAAAAAGAAGAAGGAACGTGTGTGGGTGTGGGTGTGGGTGTGTGTTCTTTTTACTGAAGCAAAATATGAATTCAAATATTTTATGTAAAAAAAAGAATTGACCTCAAAGGGAATTTCTGGCTAGGATTTCTGTTTTTAATCATGACTATTTCAGTTCTGTAAATATGACTATTAACAGTGTTGGAAGACATATTCAATGTATCAGTAGGCTTCGGTATTCAAAGAGAACAAGAGCCTGGAAACATTAAGGCTTCCGTGTTCCTGATGTGACCAGGATTATCTAAATTGAAGAAATGATTAAAATGTTTTGTCAGGGAGCAGTTTATTCAGGGAATCCTGGATGAATTGCTGTGAAATCAATGGTGAACTATTAAATGATGCACATAAGTAGGAAGATGAGGTCCCAGACGGTCTTGTCCCATTTCTTCTGTCTTTTAACCTCAGTTCTTATTGCAGCTTGAACGCAACTATTTTCTAATGATGCTTATAAAGTAAAACAAAAAACATTGCCTAAAAAAGTACCAAAAAAAGTGTTCTAAAATAAATAAACTTAACTGTATATCAAGTTGACATAACCAAAAAAAACTGTTCTAAAACAAATGAATTTAACTGTGTATCAAGTTGACATAACCACAAAGGAAATAACTATTTTCAATTCTTTTAGAACATACGACTTTGACTATGTATTCTTAGAAATACGTATTCTAAGGTCAAAAAGGCAATTTTTTTTTTTTTTTTTTTTTGAGACAAAGTCTCACTCTGTCACCCAGGCTGGAGGGCAGTGGCATGATCTTGGCTCACTGCAACCTCCACTTCCTGAGTTCAAGTGATTCTCCTGCCTCAGCCTCCTGAGTAGCTGGGATTACAGGTGTGCACCACCACACCCGGCTCATTTTTGTATTTTTAGTAGAGATGGAATTTCACCATGTTAGCCAGGCTGGTCTCGAACTCAAAAAGGCGAATTTTAAACTTCATTTAGGCCAGGTTTGCGCCTGTAATCCCAGCATTTAGGAAGGCCAAGGTGGGGGGATCACTTGAGGTCGGGAATTCAAGACCAGCCTGGCCAATGTAGTGAAACCCTGTTTCTACTAAAAATACAAAAACTAGCCAGGCGAGGGGGCACACACCTGTACATCCCAGCTACTTGGAAGGCTCAGGCAGGAGAATGGCTTGAACCCAGGAGATCACACCACTGCACTCCAGCCTGGGTGACAGAGCAATACCCCATCTTAAATAAATAAATAAAAATTTAAAAACTTCGTTTAATAGTCTAATGGTTAGCAAATATATGTGTGTGTATGTATCATTTTGAAACTTTTATAGATATTATAGTAAAAATAATTATATTAATGTGTTAGGTCTAAAATTTCCACGTGAGAGATGAAAGATACAAATAGAAAAACAAAGAAGTGAAAGCTCTATAATCTTTTATTTCCTGAAAAATCTCAGATGCAGTGGCAACCTAGTAGCAATGAACAGTCATATGCCCAGATTTTACAATGATCCCCCTTAACCATGGTTTCAATTTTCAAGGTTTCAGTTACCCACAGTCCAAAAAATATTAAATAGAAATTTCCAGAAATAAACAATTCATAAGCTTTAAATTGTGCAATGTTCTGAGTAGCATGATGAAATCGTGAGCCATACCTCTCTGTCTTACCCAGAATGTCAATCATCCCTTTGTCCAGTGTATCCATGCCCTGTGTGCTACCTGCCCATTAGTCATCAACATCATCTGTTCCTGACAGACAACCATTGCCATTGTCATGGCCGCATGATCCAGGATCACCCAAAGCAAATCCTCCTCCTTTTGATGCATTGTCAGAAGGTCAATTGTAGTCTAACACTAAGTTACAATGCCTACGTCATTCACCTCATTTCATCTAATCACATAGAGATTTTATCACCTCACATCACCACCAGAAGTATTGTACAGTACAGTAATATTTTGAGAGAGATCATATTCACATAACTTTTTTTTTTTGAGACCGGAGTCTCGCTCTGTCGCCCAGGCTGGAGTGCAGTGGCGCGATCTCGGCTCACTGCAACCTCCGCTTCCCAGGTTCACGCCATTCTCCTGCCTCAGCCTCCCAAGTAGCTGGGACTACAGGCACCTGCCACCACGCCCGGCTAATTTTTTTTTTTTTTTTAGTAGAGATGGGATTCCACCGTGTTGGCCTGGATGGTCTCAATCTCCTGACCTTGTGATTCACCTGTCTCAGGCTCCCAAAGTGCTGGGATTACAGGCGTGAGCCACCACGCCCAGTCTCACATAACTTTTATTACACTGTAGTTTTGTATTTGTTCTGTTTTGTTATTAATTTTGCTAATATTTGCCTGTTTTAATTTATGAATTAAACTCTTTTTAGGCTACTCAAGTAAAGAAGTGGGAGTGAAGAAGGAACAAAGGAACATATAACCGGTTGTGATCAAATTAGTTGTAAATACCATTGCACTTTTTCATCATAGGTACATGTAGGAAAAACTTAGTATACATAGGATTTGGTACTATCTCTGGTTTCCGGCATCCACTGCAAGTCTTGGAATGTATCCCCCATGGATAAGGAGGGACTACTGTACCATTTTTAAGATAGCTGCTTCCAGGTCTAGAACATAAAATGTACCTGGAAGCAAGAGAGTTATCAAAGACTGCCGGGGTTATATCAAAATGATCCAAAAGTTAACTTCCTCTGGGGCTTCCTCTGGCCAAATATGGAAATATTTAAACATTCAAAACAAAAATAACTGCGACCAATTGAAACACACTGATTGTATAAAATCCACGAATTCACAGTGATATGAAAAAGAAAAAGAAAGCTAATTAATTAAACAAAAAGTCACTGGTCATCATTAGAAGTAGCTGGCTATTATAACAAAGGGTTACTGACTGGGTGGCTTAAAGCAACAGAAATTAGCCAGGCGTGGTGGCGGGCACCTGTAGTCCCAGCTACTTGGGAGGCTGAGGCAGGAGAATGGCGTGAACCTGGGAAGCGGAGCTTGCAGTGAGCCGAGATGTGCCACTGCATCCAGCCTGGGCGACACAGCGAGACTCCATCTCAAAAAAAACCACAAAAAACAAAAACAAAATAGAAATTTATTTTCTCACAATTCTGGAGGCTAGAAGTTTTAGATCAAGGCATTGACAGGGTTGGTTTCTTCTGAGGCCTCTGTCTTTGACTTGTAGATTGCCGTCTTTTCTTGTGTCTTCATATGGTCTTCCCTCTGTACCGTCTGTATCCAAATTTCCTCTTACAAGGATAGCATTTATATTGGATTACAGCCCACCCTGATGACATCATTTTAACTTAGTTACCTCTTTAAAGACCTGTCTACAAAAACAGGAATGGAAGGTTAGGACTTCAACATATGAATTTTAGGGACACAATGTAGTAAGGACAGACACCAAGTGTATACTTTGAAAATTTAAAATTAAAGGAGAAGAAGAAAGAATTTATCCTGCCTCTTCTGTACAAACTGTATTTTTAAATCACTAAATAGCCCTAATTGAAAAAAGAAGGGCCAGGTGTGGTGGCTCACGCCTGTAATCCCAGCACTTTGGCAGGCCAAGGTGGGCAGATCACCTGAGGCACGGAGTTTGAGATCAGCCTGGCCCACATGGTCTCTACTAAAAATAGAAAAATAAGCCGGGTGTGTGGCGCGTGCCTGTAATCCCAGCTACTCGGGTGGGTGAGGGGCGAGAATGGCTTGAACCCAGGAGGCGAAGGTTGCAGTGAGCTGAGATTGCGCCATTGCACACCAGCCTGGGTGACAGAGTGAGACTCCATCTCGAAAAAAAAGAGAAAAGAAAAATGAAAAGAGAAATCCAGTTAATACACGTAAAAGGAATGATAGACTTAGAAAACCACTATTATGTGGGTTAGGCAGTGCTTATCAATGGATGATAAAACTGTTAGGAGAAAGGTTGATAGTTCACTGTTCAATGTAAAAATTAAGCTGTTACCCCTTGAATACACCAATTTTGCAGCACTAGAAGTGGGACAGTCAGACATTATATGCCTCCTGTTGCGATGCTGTATGAAGTACATTGCATCGCCAACAAGATATTCCTGCTAAAGAAGTTAAAACAGAATCCAATTGAGCCTTTAGCTCTAATTTTCAGTTTATAGGTGATACAGTAGGTAGAAGGACAAGTTTAAATGACACTACACGGAAGCAACTATACAAACCCAGAGTGTAGGACAGGACTGTATTCTACATGGTAACTGACCTGATGTTTGTCAACAAGTCAATGGCATGAGAAAATAAAAAAGGAGTCAGGTGTGGTGGCTCACACCTGTAATCCCAGCACTTTGGGAGGCTGAAGTGGGCAGATCGCCTGAGGTCAGGAGTTCGAGACCAGCCTGATCAACATGGAGAAACCCCATCTCTACTAAAAATACAAAATTAGCCAGGAGAGGTGGTACACGCCCATAATCCCAGCTATTCAGGTGGGTGGGGTGGGGGGGCACGGTGGCTGAGGCAGGAGAATTGCTTGAATCTCAGAGGCGGAGGTTGCAGTGAGCCAAGACTGCACCATTGCACTCCAGCCTCAGCGACAAAGTGAGACTCTGTCTCACAAAAAAAAAAAAAAAAAAAAAAAAAAAAAAAAAAAGAAAAGAAAAAAGGGAGGGGCCACTGTTGTTCTAGATTCAAAGAGACTTAAGAATCATGACAACAAAATGGAATGTGCTGGCCTTGTTTGAATTCTGATTTCAGCAAAACAACCATAAAAAGCGTTTTTCAGATAATCAGGAAATTATGATGATTATCAACTAGATGATATAAGGAGGTATTGTTAGCTTTTAGGTGCGAACATATGTAAAAAAGAAAGTCCTTATTTTTTAGACAAATATCAAAGTATTTCAGGGTAAAACGATAGAGAAATGTCAGAAATTTGCTTTTAGAGGCCAGGTGCGGTGGCCGATAGCTGTAATCCCAGCACTTTTGGAGGCCAAGGCAGGAAGATTGCTTGAGCTCAGGAGTTCAAGACCAGCCTGGGCAACATGGTGAAATCTCGTCTCTACAAAAGAAAAAAAAAAAAAATTAGCTGGGTGTGGTAGCACACCCCTCTAGTCCCAGCTGCTAGGGAGGCTGAGGTGGAAGGATTGCTTGATCCCAGGAGTTCAAAACCACCTTGGGCAGTATAGTGAGACCCAATCTCAACAAAAAATTAAAAATCAGCCAAACACAGTGGCTCACACCTGTAGTTTCAGCTACCGGGGATATTGAGAAAGGAGTTTCACTTGAGCCTGGCAGCTTGAGGCTGCAGTGAGCTATTATCTGGTCACTATGCTACACTCGAGCCTGAGTGACAGACCAAGACCCTGTCTCAAAAAAGAAAGAAGGAAGGACAGGAAGGAAGAGAAATTTGCTAAAAGCAAATTCAAAAAGAAACTATAGAAGATAAGGAAAGGAAGGAAAGGATAAATGGAAAAAATGTTTTGTTTGTTTGTTTTGAGACGGAGTCTCACTTTATGGCCCAGGCTGGAGTGCAGTGGCACAGTCTGGCTCACTGCAACCTCTGCCTCCCAGGTTTAAGCGATTTTCCTGCCTCAGCCTCCTGAGTAGCTGTTATTACAGGCGCCCACCATCACGCCCAGCTAATTTTTGCATTTTTAGTAGAAATTGGGTTTCATCATTTTGGCCAGACTGGTCTTGAACTCCTGACCTCAAGTGATCCACCCACCTTGGCCTCCCAAAGTGCTGGAATTACAAGTATGAGCCACTGTGCCTGTGCCCCATGATAACTGTTGACACTGCTAGACTAGAAGTTCCCAAATGAGATCTCCTAACCAGCAGCATCAACCTTCTTTGGAAACTTGCTGGAAATGGTAATTTTTGGACCTATCCCAGGACCTACTGGATCAGAAACTCTGAGGGCAGGGCCCAGCAATCTACCTGTTAAACCCTCTAGGTGATTCTGATACACCTAAAATTTGAGAACCCCTGTGTGCTAGACAAAGGGCTTTCAAGTTTTTTAAGCATGTGGAATATTTTTAGTGTGTTTGAAAACCCAATATTAAAAAAGCTTTTTTGAAAAAACAACTATTCGTGGTACACGTGATGGCTGGAAGGAATATAAATTTTAACTACCTCCAACAGTTCATCATAGCAGCATAAAGAACTCTCAGAAGTGAATTATAAGTCATGTGAATGATCTCTCAATGAAAC
Organism: Rhinopithecus roxellana; assembly: GCF_007565055.1. Classification (NCBI taxonomy): domain Eukaryota; kingdom Metazoa; phylum Chordata; class Mammalia; order Primates; family Cercopithecidae; genus Rhinopithecus; species Rhinopithecus roxellana. The sequence goes on along the minus strand of NC_044562.1, from coordinate 73,890,941 downwards.
TGTCCAAAACAGAAAGTAAAATGGTGGGGTTTTTTATGGTTCTCCATGAAGATGCCTTTCTAAGGTTTGATTTCTTTTTTTTTTTTTTTTTTTTTTTTTTTTTCCCTGTAAGACAGAGAGGCTTCTCTTTCGTTTTCTCCTTTAACAAGCATGTTGGCCAGGCATGGTCCCTCATGCCTGTAATCTCAGCACTTTGAGAGGATCACCTGAGGCAAGGAGTTGAAGACCAGTCGACCAGTCTGGGCAACAGAGCAAGACCCTGTCTCTACAAAAAAAATGAAAAATTAGCTGGGCACAGTGGCATATTCCTGTAGTCCTAGCTACTCAGGAAGACTGAGACGGGAGGATTGCTTGAGCCCAGGAGTTGGAGGCTGCAGTGAGCTGCACTCCAGCCTGGATGACAGAATGAAACTCTGTCTCAAAACAACAACAACAAAAACAACAACAACAAACAAACATTTATTGAACCTAATGGCCTGCCAGGTACTCTGCTCAGGGCCAGGTTAAAATGTAATTCCTTCTCCTAATGGTTCCATAGTCTAATGGGGAAAAGAAACGAAGGAATCAATGTAATAAGTCAGGCCCATAGTGGAGGTGAGTAAAATGCAATATGGCACTAAGACTGAAAATAACTGGTAGACATCCTGGAGTGGGAGATGTTTGTGCTGAGTTGTATAGACTGAGTAGAGGTTAAATGAGATGGGAAACAAGTCTTGGAGTAATGCAAGAACACGACTTATTCACAGAGTCCTCAATAAATAGCTGCATGTGACTAGGGCAGAGCACAGGGTGCATGGTAGCAGTGGACAAAGGCAAGATCCTAAATGCACTTACCTGCCAGCCTCTTCTCACCACTGCTGTCTCTACCAATGTTTCTGTTAATACACACAATTGAAGTGGACTAAAGTCCCTGCCAACTTGTAAAACAGCCCTAAGAAGAGCCAGATTATGAAATTGTGAAAGTCTAGAGCTTCCTTTAGGCCAAAGGAACAAATTTGGCCTGAAACCGTTGCTCATGTTTATATGAAAATATCCTGCTAAAGAGAATGCTTAGAGATTCCTTCATATAGAATTGTTAGCTAAATATAACCACTCAATCATTTGTGAATAAATTGAAATGAGCTATCTTGGGAGAGTATAGAAATATCAGTATTCTTTAGCCACAGATTCCACCTTAGATGTGGGGCTTTGAAGCAGGTGTTTGGTGCTGTTTGAAGATTTTTTTAACGTTAGTCTTCTAATCCACATTATTTTTTTAAAGTCAAAATCTCAGGAATGTTGTGCCTATCAAATGCACCTGTCTTCTGTTGCATTTTATATCTGTGCCATAAATATTAACTTTAAAGAAAGTATAATGTATTGAACAGGTTTTTGTCACATTGTTTGGCAGCATTAAACCAACCAAAGAATCTCATAAGTAACGAAAACAAAATACTTTTTCATAGAAATGTAATATAAATTTATTATCAAAATAAGCAACAAACATCTTTCTGTTATTTGAATAATACGTGCTAAAAGAAGAAAAGAAATTCAATAAAAGTCTATCAAGACTAGGAGAAAGCCAGAATTTGGCTGTATATAGAATTAGCATTGTATATAAAATAAGGATTTGCTTGTACCTAATAATATAAACAAGTTTCTTGATTAGTGCGCTTTAAAAACTGTAAGTCATTTTGAAAAAAGTAAAACTGCAAGTCATGTTTTTCTCCAGCTAAACTTGAAGTTTTCCTGTTAATTATAAAATATTGGTGAGTGTTGTGCTACACTAGAAAGAATACAGGCATTGGAGCCAATCCAGATTTGAATTCTGGTATTACTGCTGACTAGCTATGTCATTTTGATGAATTTACTTATCTCAGCCTTATTTTCCTGCTTCTACCACCATTTTCTTCATAAAGGCTTTGTGAAAATTAACAAAAGTGGTGTGTACACTGATGAGCAGGCTACCTGACACAAGATGAGAGCACCCTGCAGGTATTACTTCCCTTACCCTGTAGTCTTCTATCAACCAAATCTTAGTAGCTTGACACAATAATTTAGGCTATCTCACATTTCTGTGGGTTGTTTGAGTAGTTCTTCTGTTTCACGTGGTATCAGGTTGGTCTCTGGGATCGCTCGAAGATCCAAAATGGCCTCACTCATTTAGACTGGCATTTCGTGCTGGGCAGCGAGGGTTATTGGTGAGGACGCCTCAGTTCTCTTCTGCATATCCTCTCCATGTAGCTCAGTTATCTCACAGCATGCTGGCTGAGTTCAAAGAGCGAGCATTTGAGGAGCAATAGGAAGTAGAAGCTGCCAATTTTCTTGAAGTCTGGGTCCAGGAGACCTAGAACATCACTTTGACTATATTCTTTTGGTCAAAGTCAGCGAGATTCGAGAAAAGAGAAATAAGCACCATCTCTTGATGTGAAGAGTGGGAAATACATACAAGTAGAAATATTTGTTGGGGGATGAGAGGCAATCTTTGGAGACTAGCTGCAGAGCCCACTCCCAGGCCACAACAATTCACATGTGCAAAATACACTCACCTCTCATACTGTGAAGGCATCAGCTCAAAGTCCGGGATCTTGTCATCTAAATAAGGTCCAGGAGCAGATCGGTGTCTTCAGGTATGTTATCTCAGGCGTAGCACCTTGGCTGCAAAGGCCTGTGATTTAAAAAACATTGATACTATCTGCTGCCAGGCACAGTGATTCATGGCTGTAAGACTAGCACTTTGGGAGGCCAAGGCAGGTGGATTGCTTGAACTCAGGAGTTCGAGACCTGCGTGAGCAACGTGGCGAAACCCTATCTCTAGCAAAACAAAAATACAAAAATTGGCCAGGCATAGTGGTGTGCACCTGTAGTCCCAGCTACTTAGGGGACTGAGGTGGGAGGATTGCTTGAGCCCGGGAGGTCAAGGCTGTGAGCCATGTTCATGCCACTACACTGCAGCCTGGGTGACAAAGTGAGACCCTATTTCAAAAGGAAAAAATTGAAAAACAAGTCCTTGGATTTGATCTTTACTGTTTAGTGTATGTAGAAATCTTTTCAAACAAAAATGAAATATGATTAGATTGAAAGATGAGTTTGGCCCCATTTAAAAAACCTCAAGTCAGATAATTTAATAGCTTAGGAGTGATGAATGAGTATAAAAAGGCAAAATAAACTAGACATGGGGCATTAAATTTCAGCAAATGCTTTATTTTTAATAGTGAAACCTATGTGTAAAATAGACCTTACTTTAATCTCTAGTAGCTCTATGCACTTTATTTTTGATGAGATATAATTTGCATAACATAAAATTTACCTTTTAAAGATATATGACTCATTTTTTTTTAGTATTTTCATAAAGTTGTATAATCATTACCACTATCTAATTCCAGAACATTTTCAACACCCCCTGAAAGAAATCCTGTACCCATTAGCAGTTGTTTCCCATTCCCTGACCCTTGCCTCTGGAAACCACTCATCTACTTTCTATCTCTATGGATTTGCCTATACTGAATATTTTAAATAAGTAGAACCATACAGGCCGGGTGCCATGGCTCATACCTGTAATCCCAACACTTTGGGAGTCCAAAGTGGGCGGATCACTTGAGGCCAGGAGTTCAAGACCAGCCTGGACAACATGGTGAAACCCTATCCCTATTAAAAATACAAAACTTAGCTGGTTTGGTGATGCGTGCCTGTAATCCTAGCTACTCTGAAGGCTGAGGCAGGAGAATGGCTTGAACCTGGGAGGCGGAGCTCGCAGTAAGCCAAGATTGCACCACTGCACTCCAGCCTGGGCGACAGAGTGAGACTTTGTCTCAAAACGAAAACAAAAACAAAAAACAAAACCAAAAGAACCCTACACTGTGTGGCTTTTTGTATTTAGTTTCCATCGCCTAGTATATTAGTCAGGGTTCTTCAGAAAACAGAACCAATAGGATGGATGGATATAGATAAATAGATTAGATAGATGAATACATAGATAGATAATTGATTGATTGATAGGCAGACAATTCATACCATAGGCGTCAAATGAAAAAAAAAAAGATCAATACATGGAAGATATTTATTATAAGGCATTGGCTTATGCAATTATGGAGAGTGAGATGTCCCACGATCTGCCCTCTGCAATCTGGAGACCCGGAGATGGTATCAATCCAGTTGAGGGCAGGAGAAAACATGTCCCAGCTCAAGCATTCAGACAGCGAGAAGGAATTCCCCCTTCCTCCACCTTTTTGTTCTATTTAGGGTCCCACTGGATTGGCTGATGCTCACCCACACTGAGGAGGGCAGTCTTTTTTACTCAGTCTCCCATTTTAAATGCTAATCTCATCCAGCAACAGCTTCACAGACACATACAGAAATAATACTTAATCTGCATACCCTATGTCCTGGTCAAGTTGACCTATAAAATTAACCATCACACTGAGCATGTTTTCAAGACGCGTCCATGTTTTACCATGTGTTGGTACTTTACTTCTTTTTATTGCCAAGTGATTTTCAGTTACACGGATATACCACATTTTGTTCGTTCATCCATCAGTTGATAGACAATTGGGTTGTTTTCGCTTTTTGCCTATAAGAATAATGCTATAAACATTAATTTATGGTTTTATTTACTTTAAGGATTCCTACAGAATATTTTAAATAAGATTAATATTTGTTTCTGCTTTTAGTTTAGTTTTTTTTTTCTTTCTTTTTTAGTTTTACTTTAAGATCATAGACAATATTTTAGAAAAGGAAGCTGTCTAAAGAAAAACCGATTTCTGGAGGGAGAAATTGGGGCTATAATGAATACTTAGATGAAGTGTAGAGTGTGAAGTTAGAAATTACAGGTCCACTCTACTAATCGAACTCATAACCCCAGGAGGATGACAAGAACATAAAAGAGAATTCAAGCTGTTTTTCAGAGGTGGGGGGGCGGGGATTTATATAACAAAACTTAAATAAAAGTTCTCTTGTTTCAAGATTTATGGGAAGTATAAACCAAATAAAATTGCCTTGTTATGAAGATTTGAGCAAAGAATTCTTTTCCAGCTAGTTATTTAACATAGCAACAGGCAGAGTGCTTGCCTCCCCGTCCTGTTTCTTGTTCTGAGAGTGTTTTGTTTTTACATGTAATTGACGGTCCCCAGATGTACTTGCTTTTCAGAGCTTCATCTTCTCACTTTCATCTTCCCTAGGAAACAGAGGTTTCCAATATTTCCTTAAGCCTAAAGTTAAAAAGGACCAAACAACAGAGCCATGTTGATAGAACTTTTATGAAATGTTTTCTTTAGGTCTAATATAAATTTCTCTTACGTAATCTCTGCACACAGCTCCTCTCATTTAATACTGACTTTAAGACCTTGTCACTGCCTGAAACTGCTCTTCCTCTGAAATCTTTCAGCAGACACCTCACTTTTTCACCACCACTGCCTAGGCATCTTCATTCCATGTCTATCCTGTCATGAAACCTGCTCTTCAGCCTCATCTCTACCCCTAGCATCTTAGATGTTCAGACTTCTAGCCCTCTCTTGCTTCCTTTCCTTCCCCTCATGCCTGGATCCCAAATCATCAGCCACCCTCTCCCCAGCCCCCTCAATTCCCTCAGCCCAGGATTTTGGCACCCTCGATCCTGTCAGCTGTGCAAACAGAAATCAACCCAGTTCAATTTCTTGGGTCTAGGACTGCTGTCCTCTGGCCTCTTCGCACCCTTAAGAGAATCTTACCTCTGCTGGGCTTTCAGTGTGGCTCAGAAATGGTTATTTTCCCTTTCTATTCACAGTGACTACTCCAAACATTTGCTATTCTCTTCAATCCCAGATTACCATTCACGCAGGAGAAGAAAAAGCAACAAAATAGAGGCCATCAGCCTGGGATTTTAAGATTCTCACCCATCTACAAACGTATTTGACTCTTTCCTCATCCTCACTTTTTTTTCTCCTTTCTTCATTGTTCTCTTTCTCTGTGCCTTTTGTGCCGCTTTGCTTTCCTTCAGGACGTTATTCTGTCAACTTCCTCATTTATAGTGTCAGGTACTTCCACACCATTTCCTCCCCTACAGTGTCTGCATGCCATCCTAAAAACTCTCTTCTTCTAGCTTACCCTGCCTCTTCAGATTCACCTTTAACGTCTTAGTTTCTCTGCCTTTAAACACTTTTCCTTGCTACAATCCAGTCCCTACAATGCCGACAGAGCATTCAAAATTTGGTTGTGTTATTTCCATAATTTCAATTTTTCTATGGCTTCTCATAGTCTTCAGGATAAAGTCCAAACTCCTTAGCTTGGCAGGTAAGACCCTTAATCCTATGAGCCCCATCCACCTGTCCAGCCCCATCTCTCTTCCCTCTTCCAGGAGTGCATTATGTTTCCGCTATAGCAAACACTCAGTCATCATCATGTGCTTTCAGTCTTCATGCCCCTGCCTACAATGCTCTGTTATGGGCTGAATTAGGTTGAATTGTGTTCAAAATTCATATGTTGAAATCCTAGCCTCCCAACCCCCATACCTTGTAATGTGGCTGTATTTGGAGACAGGGTAAAGACGTAATTAAGGTAAAATGAGGTCATACAGGTTGTTCAAGCCAATATGACTGGTGTTCTTATAAGAAGAGGAGATTAAGACACAGACAAAAAAGGATGGCCATGTGAAGACAGAAGGAGAAGCTGGCCATCTACAAGCCAGGACACAGGCCTCAGAAGAAATCAACTCTGCTGTCACCTTGATCTTAGACTCCTAACTTCCAGAACTGTAAGGAAATAAATTTCTGTTGTTTAAGCCACCCAGTCTGTGGCACTTTGTTATTGCACCTGTAGCAAACAAATATATTCCCTGTGCACTCCTCCAGAATCTTCTTTTAAATACCTATTATATAGGCCACCTACTCCTTTCTTCAAACTTTGTGAAGGGCCAGCTAACATATGGCCCTCCGATCTGGAGCTGCATTTGTCCGGAGGTCCTGCACGACCGATAGGTACCATTACATTATCACCATCATCTGTCATCAGTGTTCTGTATGCCTCAGTTGCTTTTTAACCCAGAAGCAGTTAAAGGCAGTATGTGTGCTACTGTTATGATCAGACTTTTTCTCTGGACACTGACTATCTAGGAGCATATATTTCTTTTTCTGATAGAGACATCAGTAGCCTTAGAAACTATCAAAATGTCATTCACATCCATATGAAATTGTCTCTGTATCTTACATTAGACCCACAACTTGATGTGATCTGAAAACATGTCATACAAATGTTCATTAAAGAAGTTTCAGTTGACCGTAACTGAAAGTTAAAGGTATAATTAATAACATGTATGTTATTTACTATGTATTATTTACCATGTATAATTAATAACATGTTTATAATTCTTAAACTGAGCTTTTCAGATCTTACTTGTAGCCTTTACACCTCCTGAGTGCATTGTTGAGCCTAGTGATTAAGGACTTGGGGGGAATTTTACATAAGAAAACAGGTAGTTATAGAGTGTTGCTTTTATAAAGACACCCCAAAATAAAGAGTTACAACCTTTGTTGGACCAGCTGGAGTTCTTAAAAGATTGCAAAAGGCATCTTCCTTTAAAGATAGCACTTTCTGCAGTAACGATGGAGACAGAATCTGGCTGCATGCTATCTGAGGTCAGAGGAGTAAAGAGAAAGGAGCGGTGACATGTGTCTGTAGCCTCACTCATTAGAGCCAGAAAGAGCATCCTAGGCAGACATACAACAAAAGAGACTACAGGAAGATCATCTCTATCATGATGAAGGCATTGGGAGAATCGTGTGCTTGCTATACAGTTTGAGGTTGAAATCATCTCACTAAAGCTTTGCTTCAAGCACTTTTCAGGATGATTGTATGGCTATCCAGCTTTCTTGTGACTCGATTCTTACATTTTAAAGGAAATGAAGAATTTGGTACACACTTCAACTGTAGAATTTAAAGGCAGAAATTCCATTTTGCAGATAGAACATAACACCTCCAAAAAATCTAGTCTTTAAAAACAAACAAAAGACAGCTCAGGGAATTATGGAGGAAGAATTGCCACAGAAAATAATACATGGGAGACTATAGAGTGTCATTTTCATTGCCACAAAATACTCGGGAGCAGTAAAGGAAGACAGTCCCATTTCTTGGCCTGTGCCTTCCTCACTTATTGCTTGAGTCACTGTCCTCTTCAGTTTCCAGCAAAAACTTCCTCACTTACTGCATAAGTCACTGTCCTACTCAGTTTCTAGCAAAAAATCAGTCTAAATCCAATCTGGATTTTTTACTAACTCTGCTGCCTTGTCTGTTTCTGACTTGGCATTATCTATCTTCCATCCTATATAAATTGCAGTATCTTATTCAGGTGGAGGAGGAGAGTGACTTAAGCAATGGGAAAAGTCATGGTCGATGTAATGGGACAGCTGCCCTTTGTTCTCCAGGGCTTTTTTATAGCAGTGGAAATAAGATTGGGGCCATGCTTCTTCTTCCTTTGTGGTCATCAATGTCAGATTTCTCTCTTTCTTGTCCTCTTTTCCTCTCACTTATGAGCCGAGATCGTGCCACTGCACTCCAGCCTGGGTGGCAGAGTGAAACTCCGTCTCAACAAAATAAATAAATAAAAATCAAGTTTAAATTTTTAGGTGTGAAGAAAGAAGGAGATCTGGGGCAAAGTAACCAAACTGCAGTACTCCCCACCAACCCTTCATGTGATCACATGTTCTGTACATTTTTCCATCCTGTTGGTAACTTTATGTTATATCTGTGGGAAACACTCTGGACTCAGAATCTGGATTTAAAGTTTAAATTTAGGCTGGGCGCAGTGGCTCACTCGTGTAATCCCAGCACTTTGGGAAGCGAGGCAGGCAGATCACCTGAGGTCAGGAGGTCGAGACCAGCCTGGCCAATAAGGTGAAACCCCATTGGTGTGCCAGGTGTGTTGGCACTTGCCTGTAATCCCAGCTACTCGGGAGGCTGAGGCAAGAGAATGGCTTGAACCTGGGAGGCGGAGGTTGCAGTGAGCCGAGATTGTGCCACTGCACTCCTGCCTGGGCGAACAGAGTGAGACTCCATCTCAAAAAAAAAAAAGTTTAAATGTATTGGCCTCCACTCTTCCATCCTCCTAACTGTCCCAACTGCTGCCCTGCTGTGTGTTGCACAGTCTCATAGGCAGTAACTCATTTTGTTATTGTGACCTTCAAACAAAGTGATGTATTGAAAGCTCTCTGTAAACTCACTTGTTATACAAATATTAGGCCAGGTGTGGTGGCTCACACCTGTGATCCCAGTGCTTTGGAAGGCCGAGGAGAGTAGATCGCTTGAGCCCAGGGGCTTGAGCCCAGCCTTGGTAACACAGTGAGACCTTGTCTCTACAAAAAATACAAGAATTAGCCAGACACCAGAAGCTGAGGCAGGAGTTCGAGGTTACAGTGAGCTGTGATTGCTCCACTGCACTCCAGCCTGGATGACAGAGCAAGACTCTATCTCAAAAAAATCAACATTAGTAGTCATTTTTATTGTTATTGTTCTAACATGTCAGACACACTGGAAACAGTGCCCTGTAATTCATTTGTTTCTTCACATATTCATTTATTCATCAACAAATTGTTGACCTTAGAGATACAGAGGTAAATAAATGTTTTATAATAATAGCTACCATTTCTTCACTTTTACTTTGTGCAAAAAACAGTATAAATACTTTACGTAATTTATTTTATTTAATTCTCCCAAAAACTCCGTGGGTAGGTATTATTCCTACTTGCAGATGAGGAACCTGTGGCTCCTATATAACCCAAGATCTCATAACTTTTAAATGGTAGAAATGGTTCTCAACTAGTCCTTTTTCAAAAATTGTGGTAACATATGCATAACATAAAATTTACCGTTTTAGCCATTTGTAAGTGTACAAATTAGTGGCATTACACATGTTCACATTGTGCAACCATCACCACTGTCCATCTCCACAACTTTTCCATGATCTCAAATTGAAACTGTATACATATTAAGCAATAACTCCTCATTTTCCCTTTTCCCTACCCCCTGGTAACAACTATCCCGCTTTCTGTCTGCTTTCTGTCTCTATGAATTTGACTATTCTGTGTATCTCATGTAAGTACAATCACATAATACATGTCCTTTTGTGTCTGGCTTATTTCACTTGGCATAATGTTTTCAAGGTTCATCTGTGTTGTAGCATCAGAATTGCATTCTTTTTTAAGGCTGAATAATATGTCATTGAATGTATATGCCATATTTTGTTTATATATTTATCCCTTGATGGACATTTAACCCAGGTCTTTTGAATGACAAACCTCTTAGCCACTAAACCAAGCCTAATTGTTATTCTAATTGCTATTATGCTGATGGATTAAAGCTAAATTGGTGCCCTCAGAATTTTACTCTGGGTGATTCTGGGAATCATTTAATTTCCTTCTCATGGCTGGACATTAAATTTAATAGGGGCCAAGCATGGTGGCGTGCACCCATCCATAGTCCTAGCTACTCAAGAGGCTGAGGCAGGAGGATCACTTCAGCCGGGAGTTTGAGGCTGTAGTGAGCTATGATTGCAACATTCCACTGCAACCTGGGGGACAGAGCAAGACCTTATCTCTAATAAATGAATGAAAGAATAAAACAGGATTTCTAGTCTAGTATTATAATGCAAACTCAGATTATCAAGGACAGTAGGAAAAGAATACCTGGCAGAATTGTATCATTCTAAAATCAGAGTTTATTTTGGAGAATTACTTTTCTTATTTCGAAGTTAAAATCTATTAGCATATTGGCAATTGGTTCTGATAACCAATTCTTTTTTTTTTTTTTTTTTTTTGAGACAGAGTCTCACTATGTCACCCAGGCTGGAGTGCAGTGGTGTGATCTCAGCTCACTGCAAGCTCCGCCTCCCGGGTTCACACCATTCTCCTGCCTCAGCCTCCCAAGTAACTGGGACTACAGGCACCTGCCACCATGCCCAGCTAATTTTTTGTATTTTTAGTAGAGACGAGGTTTCACCGTGTTAGCCGGGATGGTCTCCATCTCCTGACCTCCTCAGATCACCAATTCTAATTGTATACAATAAGAAAATGTTTCATGTTCAAAAAAAGATAATCTAATGATAATATCTGAATTTAGCCTAATGGGAATTTACCAAGGGGGAGGGTGATCTTGACCAAATTCTCACCTCTCGTGTTTATCCATCAATAGGAAATCCTAACCCTGATGACATTCCAATTATGATTTGGAAGACTTCTGACAATGTCATCTGGCAATTACATGTTTGATCTTCAGAAATTGGATATTTATTTATTTATTTATTTTGAGATCAAGTCTCACTCTGTCACCCTGGCTGGAGTGCAGTGGTGCCATCTTGGCTCACTGTAACTTCCACCTCCCAGGTTCAAGCGATTCTCCTGCTTCAGCCTCCAGAGTAGCTGGGACTACAGGCGTGCACAAAGACGCCCAGCTCATTTTTTTGTAATTTCAGTAGAGACGGGGTTTCGCCATGTTGGCCAGGCTGGTCTCAAACTCCTGACCTCAGGTAATCCACCCGCCTTGGCCTCCCAAAGTGCTGGGATTACAGGCATGAGCCACCGCGCCCAGCAGATCTTTTTGTTGAGGTATAAATGACATACGATGAACTATATTTAAAATGTGCAACTCGATAAGTATACACACATTCATTGTTTTGCATATGGATATATGATTTCCAGCACCACTTGTTGGAAAGATTATCTTGAATTACATTTATACTTTTGCCAAAAAATCTGTTGTCCATATAGTGTGGGCCTATATATCTTAACTCTTTTCTATTTCGTTTGTCTATATTTGTGCCAATATGCCTGAACGTATATCTCAAAATACACTCAAATAATTGTCTTGGTTACTGAAGCTTTATAAAGCCTTGAAATCAGATAGCATAAGTCTTTCAACTTTGTTCTTTTCTGGTTGTTTTGGCTATTCTAGTTCTTTTGCATTTTCATGTAAATTTTAGTATCAGTCTGTCAATTTCTACAAAACAGCCTGCAGAGTTTTTTTTTATTGTGATTGCATTGAATCTATAGATCAACTGGGGAGAATTGACATCTTAGCAATGTTGCATTTCCAACTCCATGAACAAAGTATAACTTTTCTTTATTTAGATCTTCTTTAATTCCTTTCAACAGTGTTATGTCATTTTTAGTGTACTTGTTTTGTGGGTCTTTAGACAAAAACATAGTTTTGATGCTATTATAAATGCTTCTTTTTCTTAAAAAGTCAGATCTTTAAATTGTATTAAGTCATCTTTAACTATAGAATATTTGAGTATATAAGAGTATGGCTGTGGCCGGGGACAGCAGCTCACGCCTGTAATCCCAGTACTTTGGGAGGCCGAGGCAGGTGGATCACTTGAGGTCGAGAGTTCGAGACCAGCCTGGCCAACATGGTGAAAACCCATCTCTACTAAAAATACAAAAATTAGCCGGGCATCGTGGTGCGTGCCTGTAATCCCAGCTACTCAGGAGGCTGAGGCGGGAGAATCACTTGAACCTGGGAGGCAGGGGTTGCAATGAGCTGAGATTGTGCCACTGCACTCCAGCCTAGATGACAGAGAGGGACTCCATCACACACACACACACACAAGAAAAACAGAAAAAAAAAAAAAAAAGAATATGGCTGTATGTTGTGGGTGTGGATGTGTTATGTGTTTTAATGTCAGGAATCTGTAAAAATTTCCATACTTCTGGTTCTTTTTTTTTTTTTTTCCAAGACAGGGTCTGGCTCTGCCGCCCAGGCTGGCGTACAGTGGTACAATCGTGGCTCACTGCAACCTCTGCCTCCTAGGCTCAAGCGATCCTCCTCCCTTCTGAGCCTTCTGAGTAGCTGGGGTTACAGGCACATACCACCATGCCTGGCTAATTGTTGTGTGTGTATGTGTGTGTGTGTATTTTGTGTGTGTGTGTATGTATGTGAAGACAGGGTCTCACCATGTTGCCCAGACTGGTTTTAAACTCCTGAGCTCAAGTAATCTGACCGCCTCAGCCTCCCAAAGTGCTGGGATTACAGACGTGAGCCACCATACCCAGCCTGGTTTTGTTTGTTAGGGCTAAGAAGTAGAATAAATAGTTTTGGTGGAAAGGCTTCATCCAAATAGCTAAGCATTCAGACCTTATTTATAGTTATACCTTCCCAAGTATAAAGAAAACTTAATTCTCTTTGCTGTCTCTCTCTCTCCTTCTTCTTCTTTTTTTTTTTTTTTTTTTTTTTTTTTTTTTTTGAGACAGGGTCTTGCTCTGTCACCCAGGTTGGAGTACAGTGGCATGATCATAGCTCACAGCAGCTGACAACTCATGAGCTCAAGTTACCCTCTTGACTTATCCTTTCAAGTAGCTGGGACTACAGGCACACCACCATGCCCGTCTAAGAAGAAAAAGGTCTCCTTATGTTGCTTAGGCTGGTCTTGACTTCCTGGACTCAAACGATCCTCCCATCTTGGCCTCCCAAAGTACTACGATTATAGGTGTGTGCCACCAATGCACCCGGCCTTCTTTCTTTTTCTAACTAAGAAACTCATGAACAATATATGTATATTTCAGTGGGAATTTTGGAGCCAACTTCTATTTTCTATTTTTTGGTTGAATAAAAACATTTCCAGCTTTCCATCCCAATCCTGGAAGGTGCTTAACAAATATTTGTTTTGAAGGAATGTATCATTAGCACATGAAGTGCAAAGGCTCTCTGGGAAGATGCTTTCTGCAGTTGGAGGAGTCAAGTTTTTTTATCAAAGCTCTGCCTGGGTTTTATAATTTCACACAATTTAGTTGTACTCGCTACTTGGTATTTCAAAGAACCTTTAAAATGAGAGACACTTGAAGATGCTTAAATTTTGACGGAAAGGAGCCAGTAGAGAGGGATTAAAGTTAAGAAAAGGAAAAAGCAGTAACAGTTCAAGTTCTCTGAGAAAACAGAGGAGAATGGAATCCAGGGTACCAATGGAGGGGTTGGCATTACATGGGAGGGGAGTGAAGTTGAAGGAACGTGGTTATAGATGCAGTGTAGGCTGTAAGTGTGTTGCCAAAACATTGATAGACCCAGACTAATGGTGTCTCCTTTCTCTGAGAATGAGGAATGGGGTGGTAACGCAGGAGAACAGGAAAGTTCTGTAGGGAGAGTCCAATAGAGAAAAATAGCATCATATTCTACACTATTAATGAGAAGTTTATGTTTAGACGACAAAATCATTCTGTTTTCTTCTCCCCACCGCTATCCAAAACCTTTGCCAAGATGTTGGCCAGAGCTAAAGTCATCTAAAGCTTGCCTGGAGCTAGAGGATGGCTCATTCATACGGTTCTTGACAGAAGGCCTCACTTACTCCTGTGGGAGGTTTCAGTTCCTCACCCAGGAGGGCCTCTCCATAGGACTGCTTGAGTGTCCTCACGAGATGGCAACTGCTTTCCCCAGAGTCAGTGTTTCAAGGGAGAGCAAGGATGAAGACACAGTGACTTTTATGACCCAGTCTCTAACAGCAGGACCCATCATTTTCATCATATGCTATTTGTCATTAAGTCCAGCAAGCTATCAAGGAGAGGGGAATTAAATGACACCTCCTAAAGGGAAGAATTCCAAAGAATCTGTGAAGATATTTTAATATCACCACAGAACTAATATTATTTCCTTACGGTAGTGCAGAGAGCAAAGCTTTGTAAAAGGACTTCTAGTGGCCAGGCGTGGTGGCTCATGCCTGTAATCCCAGCACTTTGGGAGGCCGAGGGGGGCAGATGACCTGAGGTCAGGAGTTCGAGACCTGCCTGGCCAACATGGTGAAGCCCTGTATCCACTCAAAATACAAAAATTAGCCGGGCGTGGTGGTGGGCACCTATAATCCCAGCTACTCAGGAGGCTGAGACAGGAGAATCGCTTGAACCCTGGAGGTGAAAGTTGCAGTGAGCTGAGATCGCGCCACTGCACTCCAGCCTGGGCAACAAAGAGCAAAACTGTCTCAAAAAAAAGGACTTCCTCATTTAAGTTCCTCAGAAATGCCCATAACTTCCCACCTATCTTTTCTGGGGAAGATAGTGAAGAAACTGGCCTTACAGGTAAGGGCTGTTTTGTGCCAGACATGACTTGCTTTTCTACTTGTGAATAGGGAGTAATCCTCACTATGCTCCTCCTTCCCCTCCAAACAGGCTGTGGCTCAGCTAGTGGTTAAAATAGCTCAACAACCTGCAATCGTAAATGTTGTAGAGCTATAGGAAGAGAGAAAAAGCTTGAAGTGGGTGTTATTTTCTCCCTCTGTGGTATACACAGCAATGGAAATGCCAAGTGGAATTACCAGAAGACATTGCTGCATGGCTCCAGGACCTGTTCAACCAGAGGCCAGCACTCCATGGCCCCACAGCCAATGGGCATATGAGCATTCATGTTTTAATAAAAACACCTTCATTTTATAAAACTTTGGACTGTAGCATCCCTTTAAGTAGCCAGAACTATTCGCATATTTAAACTATTTATTTTAAAATTTGATTTATAGGGATACATGAGAGAGATATCGGCAGAACTCTAAGAGCCCATCAAAGTTATACAGCTTCCTACAGCATCTGGTTTATAAGCAGCAAGTAGTTTAAGTAGTGAAAGCATTGGGCTGATTCCAGGGCTGCCTTAGCTGACAATCTGAAGGGAAATTGAGTGCAGTACAAGATGGAGTCAAATTCTGATCTTTCTTCGAATGCCTATTGTCCGTTTTATCAAAGACATTCGATATTGACAGTGCAGGCTCTTGAGTCTCAATAAAATCTATTATTCACTTTCTTCTACCTCATCTGCAGACTGTTGACATTTTCTTTTATTTCAACACTGATGTTTTTCTTTTACATGGGAGATTTTAGCACTGATGTTGTAATTGCTTATCACACAGCTGGCCCCGTTATGATGTTCTCGTGAATGTCCCTTCATTTTCCTGATGGTCCTGTGATCCAATCTACAATCCATTTAAAAACAAAACATGTGCCATTTTATGCGATGACTCTTTTGGAGTTCCATTTCAGCTTCATTAATATTGATGCGGTCTGTCTCCTTGCTTATTTCAGAAGATTCTTTTAAATTAATCTTCAGAATTTGCTGTGATTTGTTGCTGTTTTGTGCGTCAGCCCCAGAACAGCTTGTCTCTCGTTAATTTTGTTTTTCTTTATTTTTATGCGTCTGCTATGACTGTTCTCCTACTTGTACTACTGATGTGTGTCAGGTCCTTTATGGAATCCCGGTTTCGTCTCTGCCTTTCACGGTGATTTTCCATCATTAGGGACCTCTTGAATAAAAATGTAGCCCTTGTTTCTGACAGAGTCCATGTTCCTTTTCTTTTCTTTCTGTGTGATTTTCCATCATTATGGTTCTTAAATTTCTTGAATAGTGATATATACATGAACAAATGGACAGAGCAGTAATGGCTTCATCAGTGTTTTCTAAAACGTATCTGCAACTTTGAGAGCACACAGTGCCACATTAGAATCTACTATGTATGTAAAAGAATTTTAAAGATAGATTTTGTGGTCTGTTGGTGACAGTGCTATGGTGCATTAATAATTCACATTCTTGCTTACAGCATCTGCTTGTTAGAATGCCAGTTCCATGGCAGCCAGATTGGAGATTAGCCTTAGGTCTGAAAGTCTTTGAGGAAAATAGGTACAACACTATCTCTGCTTTTCTTTCTATAACATTTTCAAAGGTAGCCAATATTTCCTTGACCAAGAGTGCTAAACTGGCAATTGTACTAATTTCAAAAAATGAGGTAGATGAAGTCAGCCTTTCCTAATTTGAGATATTTTGTCTGTTGGGTCAGTTAATTTCATTGACCACTTCTGAATAAAATAACTTCCTACCTTCAGTTACAAAGAGGCAAGGGAATATTATAAGTGATAGAAGAACAGGATTTAGATCTAACAACTACTATTGACTAAATCCAAGTCAATAAATGCAATGAAATAAGAGGGTAAAGCTCAAGTATTGGCTGTCCAATCATTGTTATAAAAATGAGAAGAGAAAGTAATACTAAAATAAGACATGTAAAATACGCTTTTTACCATTGGTTAAATATGCTTTCTTCATGTTCAGAAAACCAATTACCAAGTGAAGAATTCAGACTCAGCTCAAGCAGTTTGCTCTTTGAAAATGCCCTGTTTAAACTGTAAAAACCTAGAGCCAGCAGGTCATTCAGAGAGTTATACAACTCTATGATGCTCAAGTGATTACAATTTAAGTGAAAAAGATTTAGTGGTTTCCCTTAGATGAAAACCAGTGTAACTTGGACTTGAACCTAGAAACCAGAAAATTCTGAATCTTCAGTTTTATTATTAATACTGTATTTCATTACAATTATATTAGTTCTTTTATCAATACTTTTCATATTTTAAATAGAAGCAAAAATACAAAAAATTAGCCAGGCGTGTAGTCCCAGCTACTCAGGAGGCTGAGGCAGGAGAATCGTGTGAACCCTGGAGGCAGAGCTTGCAGTGAGCTGAGATCACACCACTGCACTCCAGCCTCGGTGACAGTGCGAGACTCTGTCTCAAAAAAAAAAAAAAAAAAAAGAAGAAGAAGAAGAAGCAGCAAAAATGCCTAGAAAACAAATAGATGTTCAAATGCAAAATAACAAGTTGGATCCTTGTCTTACAAGACATAAAACAATTAATTCAAAATGAATCGAAGACCTAACTGTAAGAGCTGACACTATAAAAGTCTTAGAAGAAAACATAAAGTAAATCTTCATGATCTTGGGTTAGGCAATGACTTCTTAGCTATGACACATAAAGTACTAGCAACAAGAAAAAGTAGATAAATTAGACCTCAACAAAATTAAAAACAATTACGTTTCAAAGGACATCATCAAGAAAGTGAAAAGACAAACCAAAAAAATAGAAGAAAGTATTTACAAACCATATACGTGATAAAGGTCTAGTATTTAGAATATATAAAGAACTCTCACAGCTCAGTAATCAAAAGACAGCCCAATTTTTTTTTCTTTTTTATTTTCTTGAGACGGAATTTCACTCTTAATGCCCAGGCTGGAGTGCAATGGCGCAATCTCGGCTCACTGCAACCTCCGCCTCCCAAGTTCAAGCAATTCTCCTGCCTCAGCCTCCCAAATAGCTAGAATTACAAGCATGTACCACCAACCCCGGCTAATTTTGTATTTTTAGTAGAGACGGGCTATCTCCATGTTGGTCAGGCTGGTCTCGAACTCCCGACCTCAGGTGATCTGCCCACCTTGGCCTCCCAAAGTGCTGGGATTACAGGCATGAGCCACCACACCCGGCTGACAGCCGGTGGACAGAGGAATGGACAGAGGAATCAATAAACTTTTCTCCAAAAAAAATATACAAAAGGGCAAAAAGCACATAAATGATGTTTAACTTTTTATTTTTTAGTTTTTTTTTTGAGACGGAATCTGGCTCTGTCGCCCGGGCTGGAGTGCAGTGGCCGGATCTCAGCTCACTGCAAGCTCCGCCTCCCGGGTTTACGCCATTCTCCTGCCTCAGCCTCCCGAGTAGCTGGGACTACAGGCGCCCGCCACCTCGCCCGGCTAGTTTTTTGTATAATGATGTTTAACTTTAATTGTTAGGGAACTTCAAATCAAAACCACAATGAGACACCACTTCACAACTACAAGAATGGCTATAATAAAAAAGATGGACAATAACAAGTGCTGACAAGGATGTGAAGAAATTGGATCTTTCATACATTGATGGTGGCAATGTAAAATAATATGTCTACTTTGAAAAACACTGGCAATTTCAAACAGTTAAACATAGAACTACCATATAAGCCAGCAATTTCACTTTTAGGTAGATACCTAAACTAATTAAAACATATCTTCACACAAAAACTTGTACCTTGAATGCTTACTTGAAGTAATAACTTTTTTTGAGAATTCTTAAATTATGTGATAAATCAGACATAAGGAATCAGAAAGTGGTGAATACTCTCAGTTCATAGTCCTCCTTTGAAGTTCCCAGGAATGCTCTCAATTCAGTGCTGCAATTCATTTCTTCTGCTCCCAACAGACAAGGCCATCAAATTAGCAGAACAATTTCTGGTGAGCAGCTGAATTCTAGGGCTACCATCTGGGCTTCTGGCTCTTGGCACAAGGTGACAGATTCCTGATGGAGATGCCTCCAATGATCCTAACAGCTCCTCATTGTGGTAGCCTCCATTACTATAGTCCACCGCTAAGTCTGAAGGCCTGAAAATGGGTCTCATACAGCACTCTTCATGTTACCACCCTTTTTTTCACCATTATAACTTAAGGGTCACCTTCCCACCGATGCAGATTTGCTCCTTATATGGGGAGGGTCTGAACAGTAAAGTGACTTACGTGATACTGATCCTTTCGTCTACTGCAAAATAGGCTGCAGAAGGCCAGCAGCAGACAAATTGCAGTCCTGTGTGGAACTTCAAAGGAGACAGGATAGTTGGGTGCAACTTCCAGAAATTCATCCAAATTAATTTGTAGTATTCACCAATCTTCAAATGGATCTTCTAGAATCAAATGCCTCCTGGATATTATCTTTGTGACAGCAGAAATAGAGAACGTGAAGGAAGCAATATATATTCATTATCCTTTAAAAGAAAAAGTCTGCTGGGATAGGAAGGACTGTGGAACAGCTGTTTTCTCCCCAGTTTTACACATAAAAGAATTCTATATGTAAAACGCCTGTAGAGCATGGATTATCTAGTATGTTTACTATAGATCCACTACCCAACATATTGTTTATCCTATCATGAGCCTGAGCAAACACTTACAACATATGAAACCTACCATCTGTAGACCTGGAATCTGGCCACCACTGGAAACATTTGGTAGCTCTGAAAATATTGCCTTTTATTCTTTGATATTGCCTATGCAAGAGTGAATTAATTCTCCCCAACCAATAGAATGAAGTCAGATTAGGAACAGGTTCAGGTTGGTGTATCTAGTTTATAGAAATTTCCAGGCCACAATAATTTTTTTTAATGGGGTCTCATTCTGTCGCCCAGGCTGGAGTGCAGTGACATGATCTCGGTTCACTGCAACCTCCATCTCCCAGACTCAAGCAATCCTCCCACCTCAGCTTCTTGAGTATTTGGGACCACAGGTGCACATTACCACACCTGGCTAATTTTTTGTATTTTTGGTTGAGATGGGGTTTTGCCATGTTTCCCAGGCTGGTCTCGAATTTCTGAGCTCAGGTGGTCCACCTGCTTCGGCTTCCCAAAGTGCTAGGATTACAGGCATGAGCCGCTGCGTCCACCTAAGAAAGACTTTTTAAACTTCTTAAACATGCAAGTAATTTTACCTGGACCAAGCAAGAATACTTAACCCAGAAACTAAAGTATCTAATGAAAAAGGACAGAGAGAAAGATTACCCATCCTTCCCCAAGGAGGCAGACTTGAGCTCATTTATCCCGAGTGAAGAGAAAGTACCCCAAAAAAGCAAAATGTCTATTTGGAGCAGAAGGTCCTATCATGGTACAAAAGCAAGGAAAATAAAAACTTTCATGTCTTTAATCACAGTGACACCTGCCCACAAAATATTGTGATCTAGTAAGTTGCTCAGAGTCTGGCTAAAGTATCAACTCCTTCTCCCTGGAGAAAGGGGCAGGAGATTTCCCTTGCCCTTTTAAGAGTTTGGAGGCCAGGAACGGTGGCTCATACCTGTAAACCCAGAACTTTGGGAAGCTGAGGTAGCCCGACCACTTGAGGCCAGGAGTTCGAGGTCAGCCTGGCCAACATGGAGAAACCCCGTCTCTACTAAAACACACACACACACACACACACACAAAGCTGGGCGTGGTGGTGTGTGCCTGTAATACCAGCTACTTGGGAGGCTGAGACACAAGAATCATTTGAGCCTAGGAGGCAGAGGTTGCAGTGAGCCGAGATCCCACCACTGCACTTCAGCCTGGGCCACGAAGTGAGATTCTGTCTCAAAAAATAAAAAAAAAAAAAAAAAAAAAGTTTATAAAACACAAATTCCTTATCGAAAAGACTAGCTTTCAACCCAGGTTGGCTTTGACTAACACAGCCCTTCTTCCATGCTTTGCTCCTGCCCAGTCTTAGTTAGATACTTGGTGAAACGGCTCAGACAGCTAGCCAGTGCAAGATCTGGCCAGGTACCAATACCAGAACTGACAGAAATTTCTGTCTCTTCCAGAAATTACCTGCTGGTTCTTATCACAAGGTGTAGGTCCAAGGCCCTAGCCAGTTTCACCAGCCGCCTTGTCTCTTGAGTGCTGCCTTTTGCCAATCCCTAGAAAAGGAAGGGAGAAAATTCCTTCTCTGGTTTCAAAATTTCTTGTTTGAGTTGATTTTTGTGTATGGCATTTGATAAGGATCTAATTTCATAATTTTGCACATGGACATCCAGTTTTCTCAATACCACGTATTGAAGAGACTATCCTTTCTTCATTGTGTATCCTTGGCACTGTTGTCAAAAATCGTACATATAAAGTTGAACAGAAAAAATTTACATGTATGAAATACATGTAAATTTACAAAGTTTATATGTATGAAATAAGTTCATACATATAAAGTTGATTTTGTATGTGATTTTATATGTATGAATTTATTTCTTGACTTTTTTTGAGATGGAGTCTCGCTTTGTCACCCAGGCTGGAGTGCAGTGGTGCAATCTCGGCTCACTGCAAGCTCTGCCTCCTGGGTTCATGCCATTCTCCTGCTTCAGCCTCCTGAGTAGCTGGGAAAACAGATGCCCACCACCACGTTCAGCTAATTTTTTTGTATTTTTAGTGGAGATGGGGTTTCACTGTGTTACCCAGGATGGTCTCATTCTCCTGACCCTGTGATCCACCCACCTCAGCCTCCCAAAGTGCTGGGATTACAGGCTTGAACCACTGCGTCCGCCCTCTTGACTCTTTATTCTTTCCATTGGTCTATGTCTGGCTTTAGGCCAGTACCATACTGTTTTGATTACTGTAGCTTTGTAATATATCTTGAAATCAGAAAATGTGAGGCCTCTGGCTTTGTTTTTGTCACCCAAGATTGCTTGGTTATTCAGAGTCTTTTGTGATTCCATACGAATTTTAGGATTTTTTTTTCCTATTTCTGTAAAAATAAAAGCCACTGGGATTTTTTTTTTTTTTTCTTCTGAGATGGAGTTTCACTCTGTTGCCCAGCTGGAGTGAAGTGGGATGATCTTGACTCACTGCAACCTTCACCTACCAGGTTCAAGCGATTCTCATGCCTCAGCCTCTGGAGTAGCTGGGATTACAGGCATGTGCCAGCACACCTGGCTAATTTTTGTATTTTTAGTAGAGATGAGGTTTCGCCCTGTTGGCTAGGCTGGTCTCAAACTCCTGACCTCAGGTGATCCACCTGCCTTGGCCTGCCAAAGTGCTGGGATTACAGTCGTGAGCCACCATGCCCGGCTGCCATTGGGATTTTGACAGGGATTTCAATTAATTTATAGATTGCTTGACTAGCATTGACATTTTAATAACATTAATTCTTCCAGTCTCTAAACACAAGATATCTTTTCATTTATTTGTGTCTTCTTTAATTTCTTTCATCAATGTGTTATAGTTTTTGGTGTACAAAGTTTTCATCTCCTTAGCTAAGTTTATTTCCAAGTATTTTATTCTTTTGATGCTATTGTAAATGGAATTGTTCTCTTAATTTCCTTTGTGAATAGTTCATTGTTAGTGTATAGAAATGCAACTGATTTTTGCATGTTGATTTTGCATCTTGTAAATTTCCCAAATTCATCTATTAGTTTCAATAGATTTTTTGTGGTCTTTAGGTCTTTAGTGCCTACTATATATAAGATCATGTCATCTGCAAACAGAAATTGTTTTACTTCTTCATTTCCAATTTGGATGCCTTTTATTTCTTTTTCTTTTTCTTGCATAATTGCTGTGACTAGGACTTCTAGTACTGGTAAACTTTACTGTAACTCTTCTATTAATAGTACTATTCCAGTACTCTCCCACTATGGTGAGAGTGGGCATCTGAAACAATAATACTTCTAGAAGAAAGCATAGGGGAAAAGCTTTTGGACGTTGTTCTTGGCAATGTTTTCTTGGATATGACACCGAAAGCACAGGCAATAAAAGCCAAAACATACAAGTGGAATTACATCAAACTAAAAAGCTTTTTCACAACAAAGGAAACAATCAACAAAATGACAAGGCAACCTACAAAAAGAAAAAAAGTATTTGCAAACCATATATCTGATAAGGGGTTAATATTTAAAATATATAAGGAACACCTACAACTTAACAGCAAAAACAAAAACTAAAAACAATTCATCTTTAAAATGGGCAAAAGATCTGAATAGCTATTTCTCCAAAGAAGACATACAAATGGCCAACAGATATATGAAAAGGTATTTAACTTAACTAACCATCAGGGAAATGCAAATCAAAACCACAATAAGATATTACTCACACATATTAGAATGATCATTATAAAACAAAACAAAACAAAAAAACAAAGGTGTTGGTGAAATAGAGAGAAAAGAAGACCCCCATACATTGTTAGTGGGAATGTAAATTGGTATAACCACTGTGGAAGACAGTATGGAAATTCCTAAAAATATTAAAGAAAGAACTACCATATGATCCAACAATCCTACTTCTGAGTATATATTTCTAAAGGAACTGAAATCAGTATGTCAAAAAATCTGCAAATATGTACATATTACCATATATCCAAAAAATATATATGGAAGTAACCTAAATATCCATCAGTGGATAAACGGATAAAGAAAGTATGGTATACGCATAAAATAGGACATTATTCAGCCTTAAAAAATAAAGAAACCCTGCCATTTGCAATAATATGGATGAACCTGGGGCATATTATGCTAAGTGAAATAAGCCAGACATGGAAAAACAAATAACTGCCTGATCCCACTTATATGAGGAATCTTGGATAGGAACGCTCATCGGAGCAGAAAGCAGCATGGTGGTTCACAGAAACTGGTAAAAGGGGAAATGTGAAGTTGTTGGTCAAAGGGTACAAATTTTCAGTTACACAACATGAATAAATTCTGGAGATGTACTATACAGCACAGCGCCTATAGTTAACAGTACTGTAATGTATACTTCGATATTTGCTAGGAGGGTATGTCTTATGTTAACTGTACTTAGCACAAACAATAATAATAAATAAATAAAGGGAGAGGAAGAAAACTTTTGGAGGTGATAGATATGTTTATGGCCTGGATTGTGATGATGGTTTCATAAGCGTATACATATTTCCAAATTAATTATTATATACATTTAGTATGTACAGTTTTTGTGTCTCAATCATACCTCCATAAAGTGATTTTTAAAAAATCCTTAGAGGAATCCTGTATTGACTGGCTAGTCAGTCCTTTCACGCTGATGAAAATGGGCTGTACCTTTGTCATTTGACCCTCTTTCTCCTTCCCTTTTGGGGTTTCTGAAGCCCTTTGCTGGTGTATTGTGGAGTCTTTTAAGGAACATTTGCTTCCTCAGCAATGTCATTCATCCAAGTTTCCATAGTGAGTGTTCCATCTTATGTCAGCATCCCACCAATGCAAGCAGAAGAATTTATGACCCTTCAAGTTCAAAGTTTATGCCTCTGTGTTGGTTCATCCACTCAGTTCCTCATTTTTATCTCTCGGAAACCTCAAACTCTTCACTCATGTGCCTGGGAGAGATCAGAGGCAAGTTCTTAAGCCCAAAGAACAATCTCACCTTTACCTACTATATCAGGTCTACCTATTACCCGGAATCTCTTTGATGACTCATCTCACCCAATAATAATGATTGACACTTTTCTCTCTAAAGTTAACATGAGAGTTTGGGAAGTGGTTCTCCCATATGCACTAAAAAACAAAATTAAGCAACAGTATCAGAAAGTTCATCATATCATAACGGAAACTGAAAAACAGGGTGCCATCAAGCAACAGATGAAAATTAAGGTATTTAAAACTACGGTGGGGCTCAATCTCTTTCAAAAACATATAAAATCTGATATCATACCAAAATTCTTGAAGCACAAATGAAAACTTAGGCAATCTGTGTGGTGGCCAGGTGCAATGGCTCACGCCTATAATGCCAGCACTTTGGGAAGCTGAGGTGGGCGAATCACTTGAGGTCAGGAGTTCGAGACTAGCCTGGGCAACATGGTGAAACTCCGTTTCTACTAAAAATACAAAAATTAGCCAGGAGTGGTGGTGGCCGCCTGCAATCCCAGTTACTTGGGAGGCTCAGGCGGGAGAATCGCTTGAACCTGGGAGGCAGAGATTGCAGTGAGCCAAGGTAGTGCCACTGCACACCAGCCTGGGCAACAGAGTGAGACTCAGTCTCAAAAAACAAACAAAAAATCTGTGTGGTAGCTGAGCTCATCAAAAACAGTTCCAGCTGGGCACAGTGGCTCATACTTGTAATCTTTGGGAGGCTGTGATGGGAGATTGCTTGGGCCTAGGAGTTTGGGAAGAGCCTGGGAAACACAGGAAGACTCCATCTGTCCAAAAAATTTGAAAATTAGCCAGGTGTGGTGGTGTGCACCTGTAGTCCCAGCCACTCAGGAGGTTGAGGTGGGAAGATTGCCTGAGCCTGGGAGGTTGTGGCTGTAGTAAACCATGATGGCTCCACTGCCCTCCAGCCTGAGCAACAGAGCAAGACCCTGTCTCAAAAGAAAACCAAACAGGCCGAGTGTGGCGGCTCATGTCTGTAATCCCAGCAGTTTGGGAGGCCAAGGCAGGTGGATCACTTAAGGTCAGGAGTTCGAGACCAGCCTGGCCAACATGGTGAAACCCCATCTCTAACTAAAATCACAAAAATTAGCTGGGCGTGGTAGTGTGCACCTGTAATCCCAGCTCCTCAGGAGGGTGAGGCAGGGGAATCACTTGAACATGGGAGACAGAGGTTGCAGTGAGCTGAGATTGCACCATGGCACTCCAGCCTGGGCAACAGAGCGAGACTCCATCTAAAAAAAAAAAAAAAAAAAAAAGACAACCAAACAGCTGGCCACAGTGGCTCAAGCCTTTAATCCCAGCACTTTGGGAGGCCAAGGTGGGTGGACCACTTGAAGTCAGGAGTTAAAGACCAGCTTGGCCCAACATGGTGAAACCCCGTTTCCACTAAAAATACAAAAAAAAAAAAATTACCCAGGTGTGGGGGTGCACACCTATAGTCCCAGCTACTGGGGAGGGTGAGGCAAGAGAATCACTCAAACCTCGGATGCAGAGGCTGCAATGAGCTGAGAACACACCACAACTCTGCAGCGTGGGCAAGAGAGCAAAACTCTGTCTCAAAAAAAGAAAAAAAAAGACAACCAACCAAACAAAAAACAGTTCTCTGCCCAAGACATGAGATGTGTGTGGCATCAGGGTAACAGCTAGCTCCTGTCTGATAAGCTAAAGTGGGGGTGCGGGATGATTACACCCAGAAGAATTGCTATAAGGATATAAACTGGCATTCTGCTTCAAGATGGCATCTCAGCAGAACAGTGGAAAAACATCAGTGACAGTGCTTCCTGAGAAAAGACTTGGAGTGGAGGATAAATATTAAGGGACAAAGTTACAAATAGTAATAAGGACTGTGAAGGGTGGTGACTGCTATACATTTTAAAAAGAACATGTGAGCCATATGTGGGAAGAAATGCTTTGAGCATTGCTGTTATAGAGAATGGTCATTTCTTTGGCAGAACTAGTGATTGGTCCTGTTAAGGAGGCTTTTCTCCCCTATCTTTCCACCTAAAAAACACCATAGCACCGAATAGCAAGGGTTTGTATTTCACTATAAGATGCATGATTCTGAAATTGAAAGCACGGTGATAAAATCTGAAAGGATATTACATAGACCACCAGGTTGGTCTTATTTGAATGCTGGGATCAGAACAGTCTATTGAATTATTTCTTCATTCAATGTGTCTCTTTTAATAACTGTGGAAGATTGCATTTTTGTTCTTGATTATTCCCCACACTTCCCGTAAGAGAATTTTATATCCTACATATTTCCATGTGAATTGCAGTGCCTTCCTACAGGTGCGGACTTCCCCACTCTCTTAACGTTAGGTTTACCCACGCGATTTCCTTCAGCCAGTGAAATGTGAGGCATAAGCCACGTGTACCATCTAAACAGGAGTTAAAGAGACATTGCGTGGCTTAGCCGTTGTACTCTTTTCCTTCTGTCACGGTAACAAATGTCTTTAATCGGTGTTATTCTGTCGACCTAGATTCTGAAATGAATACCCATTGAGACAAGCTGCAGCTGACATGTACCAAGAGGGAGAAATAAACCTTTGTTGTCATAAACCACTGAGATTTGGGGGTGTTTCTTATTGCCACATAAACTAGCAAGAGCTCATTAATACAATAATCTTACAAATTAGCACAGGAGCCATCCACTCACAGTAGTTATCAAGTATACAATATACATATTCCAGATGAAGTGCCAGAGTCCAAATTGCTAAGATAAAAACATGCCTCACAAAGAAATGTAATTGATATTAATCTTAATTTTCCACCTAGGACTTTTTTTCACCTATTTGGTAGGTTGATAACAGGTTGTAGAGTATAATATTTCCAGCTTCTCCATGTTCATTAAAAAAGATCTCCATTGGACTCCATCAAATTAAGACTGTAATTAACCTAACACGTCTCCAAATAAAAACCAACTTTTTCTGCTAACTTTTAAGGAAATTTTCACTTACATTCAAAGATTCCTAATTCTAGAGGTGAGAAAACAATTTGCATTTATGACTTTGAATAAACAATTCAGTTGACCTCCAACCTTCCCAACAGTTTCAAAAGCAAAATCATATATTAGAATACAACACAAAAGCACTAGGAGCCAGACAACATTCCATAGGTTTTAACAGCCAATGAAACTCCAGACCATAATTAGTCCCTCTCTCAGTATTTTATCCTAAGAGCCTAAGAAATTTTTACAATTTCTAGGCTTGACATCTTTTAAGGCCAAATAATGTAGCCTCATTTATTTTTACTTTTATTTTTTTATTTTTTTGGAGGGAGGTATTCATATAGTTGACATTTGAAAATCACTTTTCTTAACAACTATGATAGTGGTTTCTAGACTTTGTCCTTAAGCACAAGCCATTCTTCCTACATGACATGACCCGTAACACAAAAACTGAAAGCTCCACAGAATAGTGAGATTTTGCTGTCTTCTGATGGATAATATCAAAGTTGAAGGCTAAAAGACCCTTTGGTGGTACAGCTTGGGAAGATTCTCTTTCCTTAAGATCTTCAATATAGGCTTTCATACATTCTTGTTTCTTTCAAGACGGAGCCTCACTCTGTCACCTGGACTGGAGTGTGGAGGCACAATCTCGACTCCCTACAACCTTTGCCTTCTGGGTTCAAGTGATTCTCCTGCCTCAGCCTCCAGAGTAGCTGGGATTACAGGCGTGTGCCATCACACCCCACTAATTTTTTTATTTTTAGTAGAGACGGGGGTCTCACCATGTTGGCCAAGCTGGTCTCGAACTCCTGACCTCAAACGATCCGCCCACCTTGGCTTCCCAAAGTGCTGGGAATTACAGGCGTTAACCACCGCACCCACCCTCATAAATTCTTTATCAAGGCTCACGCTTGTATTTCTAACACTTTGGGAGGCTGAGGTGGGCGGATCCCTTGAGTCCAGGAGTTCGAGACTAGCCTGGCCAACATGGCAAAACCCTGTCTCTACTAAAAATACAAAAATTAGCTGGGTGTAGTGGTGCACACCTCTGGTCCCAACTACTCAGGAGACTGAGGTGGAAGAATCACTTGAACTCAGGAGGTGGAGGTTGCAGTGAGCTGAGATCGTGCCACTGCACTCAAGCCTTGGTGACAGAGGAAGACTCTGTCAAAAAAAAAAAAAGGTGGGGGGGGGATTGTTTGTAAGGCTCACAAATTTTAAAGATGTGGAGGAGTCACAAAGGGCAGTTGAAAGCTCCACTAAGTGGTCCCCATTGACGACTAACAAAGCGCACTTCTTCAGGTTAAGCAAGGGGTAAGGAAGGTAGGTCAACTTGCTTTTATACAGGAGAAAGCCCTGCAGCTCTCCCAGCCTGTCTTGCGGTGGGTCGGTCAGGTTATTGTTGCTGATATCCAACCACTGCAAATGGACATCCTCAGGACACAGATTGGGACACTGGAAAACTTGTTTGCTGAGATACCTACAAATGCAACTAGCTTCCAATTACTTAATTCAAAAGGCAGCTCTGTGAATTCTAGATTTCCAGAACAATCCAGTCCCTCTGGATTTCACAGTCTCCCAGCTCTGGAGGAATGCTCTTCAGATAGTTGAAACTCACGCTGAGTTATTTCAAGTTCTTCAAACAACTGATTTTAGCTGGAAAATGTGAGATTTGTTTCTTTGGCAGATCCTGAATTCTCATCGCTTGAAACAGCTCAATATATGTAGGAGTGATTTGAATCGGGGTGTCCATACATGCCATTCTCTCAGGTGCGTCTGCTCCTTCAACAAATCTGGCAGCTCCATCCAGTGCTCCCCAGAAAGTCCAAACACAAATGCACTGCTCCTTTTGCCTCTGTCCTTGGGAAGTGAACTCTGCCTTGTGAGAGCCTTCCTTTCTATCTTTTCAAGAAGCCACATGCTGTGAATGTCTATGAAGCCATTCTCCCAGCCAGTACTCAGCCTGGGAGATGACTTTCCTCCTGCACTTGGCCTCGAGGGGCCACTCCTCCTTTGTCTTTTCCGATGCATTCTTCTCAAGACTTTCTTCCTCCTTCTTCTGCCAAACTTGTGCTTCTTGACACAATTTTCCCACAAGGCTCTGACAACAGAATGTCAAATATGACCACTTTGTGTCCCATTTTGGGAGCATGAAATTACCTGTGGGGAATGCGGATCTTTTCGGTGGGTTCTGGTCCTTGGGTGAGATGGGTTTTTTTGTGGCTGAAAGGCTAGGCTGAAAGGCTAGCACCCTGGAGTTCTGGGCTGTCCTCAGCCCAACCAATACCAACATCACCAGACTGAGGGCCTCGGTTCCCTTCTCTCTTCTTTCTTTTTTAGAGACAGGATCTTGCTCTGTCACCTAGGCTGGAGTACAGTGGTGCGATCATATCTCACTGTAGTCTCAAACTCCTGGCCTCAAGTGATCCTCCTGCCTCGGCCTCGCAAAACACTGGGATTACGGGTGTGAGCCACTGCACCTGGCCACTCAATTTTTAAAGAAAGAATTTATTTTAAATCCTGTATCTATGCAATATCCAAACAATTCATCAAATCAATGAAAATGTTAGGCAATTCAGTTGTTTGATGCAACGTTGGCACAAAGTGAGTCTCCAACTCCTGCCTTCAAGCGATCCTCCCACCTTGGCCCCCCAAAGCACTGGGATTATAGGTGTGAACCACTGTTCCTAGCTCTTTTTGTTTTCTTTAGGAAAAAACAAACAAAACAAACAAAAATGGCTTGGTTTTATAACTACCAAATTGGAAAATTGGCTTGGCCTCTAGGCCAGACAGGTGTTATAATACTTCTACTGAGTTTAGTGTACTATTCAGTCACAGGTAGAGATCCTGGGGAATGCTGAACCCCCTTAGCATCCCCTCCAAACAAACCAATGCTTTGTCCTATTGGTGTCTCACATTTTACTTCCATATATGCTGTAAACCTCATACTCTATTATTACTTTTGTTTAAACAATCATTTTTTTTATTTTGGGTTTTCTTTGCTTTTATTATTATTTTAAATGGACACATAGTAACTGTACACATTTATGAGGTTCAGTGTGATATTTAGATACATGTATACAATGTATAATGACTAGGTAATTAGTGTATCCATCACTTCAAATATCTATCATTTCTTTGTTTTGGGAACATTCAAAATCTGCTCTTGTAGCTATTTGAAAATATACAATAAATCATTGTTAATTATAGACTCCCTGTAGTGTTATAGAACACCAGGAATTATTCCTCCTACCTCGTTGTAATTTTACTTCTGTCAACCAACTTTTGCCTATCTTCCCCTCCCCACCTACCCATCTCTGCCTCTAGTAACCACTATTCTACTTTCTACCTCTAAGAGATCAACTTTGTAGCTTCCACATATGACGAAGAACACACAGTATTTATCTTTCTGTGTCTGGATTATTTCACTTAACCTAATGTCCTCCAAGTTCATTCAGGTTGCTGTGAATGACAGAATTCTTTAACTTGTTATGGCAGTATTCCATTGTGCATATATACCATGCTTTCTTTCTTCTGTCTTTTTTTTTTTTTTTTTTTTTTTTTTTTTTTTTTTTGAGACAGAGTTTTGCTCTTGTTGCCCAGGCTGGAGTGCAGTGGTCCGATCTCGGCTCACCGAAGACTTCACCTCCCAGATTCAAGTGATTCTCCTGCCTCAGGCTCCGAGCAGCTGGGATTACAGGCATCCACCATCACGCGCGGCTAATTTTTTGTATTTTTAGTAGAGATGGGGTTTCACTATGTTGGCCAGGCTGCTCTCGAACTCCTGACCTCAGGTGATCCACCTGCCTCAGCCTCCCAAAGTGCTAGGATTACAGGCATGAGCCACCACCCCTGGCCCTATACCATGCTTTATTTATTTTTATTTTTATATGAGACGGAGTCTCACCCTGTCACCAGGCTGGAGTGCCATGGCCCAATCTTGGCCCACTGCAACCTTCACCTCCCAGGTTCAAGTGATTCTCCTGCTTCAGCCTCCTGAGTAGCTGGGATTACAGGCGCCTGCCACCATGGCTGGCTAATTCTGCATTTTTAGTAGAGATGGGGTTTCTCCATGTTGGTCAGGCTGATCTCGAACTCCTGACCTCAGGTGATCTGCCCGCCTCAGCCTCCCAAAGTGCTGGAATTACAGGTGTGAGCCACTGCGCCCCGCCTGTACCATGCTTTCTTTATCCATTCATCTGTTGATGGGTATCTAGGTGGATTCCATGTCTTAACCATTGTGAATACTGTTGCAGTAAAACATGGGAGTGCAGATACCTCTCTGACATATCAATGTCCTTTCCTTTGGATATATACCTAGATGTGGGATTGCTGGATCGTATGGATCATATATGGTAGTTCTATTTTTAGGGATTTTTGTTTTGTTTTGTTTTTGTTTTTGAGACGGCGTCTCGCTCTGTTGCCCAGGCTGGAGTGCAGTGGCGCAATCTTGGCGCACTGCACCCTCTGCCTCCTGGGTTCAAGCTATTCTCCTGCCTCAGCCTCCTGGGTAGCTGGAATCACAGGCATCCACCACCACGACTTTTTGTATTTTTAGTAGAGATGGGATTTCACCATTTTGACCAGGCTGGTCTGGAACTCCTGACCTCAAGTGATCCACCTGCCTTGGCCTCTCAAACTTCTGAGATTACAGGCATGAACCACTGTGCCTGGCCTATTGTTAGTTTTTTGAGGAACCTACATAATATTTCCCATAATGACTGCTAATTTATATGGCTACCAACAGGGCATAAGAGTTCTCCTTTCTCGCCGGGCGCGGTGGCTCACGCCTGTAATCACAGAACTTTGGGAGGCCAAGGCGGGTGGATCACGAGGTCAGAAGATCGAGACCATCTTGGCTAATACAGTGAAACCCCGTCTCTACTAAAAATACCAAAAAAATTAGCCGGGCGTTGTGGTGGGCGCCTGTAGTCCCAGCTACTCGGGAGGCTGAGGCAGGAGAATGGCGTGAACCCGGGAGGCGGAGCTTGCAGTGAGCTGAGATCGCGCCACTGCACTCCAGCCTGGGCGACAGAGCGAGACTCCGTCTGAAAAAAAAAAAAAAAGGTGAGGTGTCCTTTCTCCACCTCCTTACAAGCATTTGTCAGGTATTTTTTTGTTTTTGTGTTTTTGTTTTTAATAGCCTTTCCAACTGGGGTGAGAGAACTTACTTTGGTTTTGATTTGCATTTCTCTGATGATTAGTAATGTTGAACATTTTTTCATATACCTGTGGGCCATTTGTATATCTTCTTGTATGAGATATATCAATTCAACTCATTTGCCTATTTTTAAATTTTTGTTGTTGTTATTGTTGTTGTTGCTGCTGTTAAGTTGTTTGAGTTCCTTGTATATTCTGGCTATTAATCCCTGGTTGGATAAATAGCTTGCAAATATTTTCTGCCATTCTGTAAGTTGTCTCTTCACTCTGTTCATTGTTTTCTTTGCTGTGCAGAAGCTTTTTCATTTGATAGAATTCCATTTGTCTGTTTTGGCCTTTATTGCCTATACTTACGAGGATTTTTCCATAAAACTCTTTGAGCAGGCCAATGTCCTGAAACATTTCTCCTATCTTTATAGTTTTTGGTCTTACATTTAAATCTTTTTTTTTTTTTTTTGAAACGGAGTTCCACTCTTGTTGCCCAGGCTGGATTGCAGTTGCAATGGCGTGATCTCGGCTCGCTGCAACCTCTGCCTCCTGAGTTTGAGCAATTCTCCTGACTCAGCCTCCTGAGTTGCTGGCATTACAGGCACCCACCACCATGCCTGGCTAATTTTTTTATATTTTTAGTACAGACAGGGTTTCACCATGTTGGTCAGGCTGGTCTTGAACTCCTGTCCTCAAGTGATCCACCTGCCTCGGCCTCCCAAAGTTCTGGGATTACAAGCATGAGCCACTGCGCCCAGCCTACATTTAAATCTTTAATCCATTTTGAGGTTTGTTTGTTTGGGTTTTTTTGAGATGGAGTTTCGTTATTTTTGCCCAGGCTGGAGTGCAATGGCATGGTCTTGGCTCACTGCAACCTCTGCCTCCTGGATTCAAGTAATTCTCCTGCCTCAGCCTCCTGAGTAGCTGGGATTCCAGGCAGGTGCCACATGCCTGGCTAATTTTGTATTTTTAGTAGAGATGGGGTTTCTCCATGTTGGTGAGGCTGGTCTTGAACTCCTGACTTCAGGTGATCCACCCACCTCGGCCTCCCAAAGTGCTGGGATTATAGGTGTGAGCCACCGTGCCTGGCATTTTTTTTTTTTTTTAATATGGTGAGAGACAGGGGTCTAGTTTTATTTTTTCACATACAAATACTCAGTTTTCCAGTACCATTTATTGAAAAGACTGCCCCTTCCGCAATAAATGTTCTTGGCATCTTTGTTGAAAATAAGCTAACTGCAAATATGTGGATTTATTTTTGGGCTCTCTATTCTGTCCCATTCATCTGTGTGCCTGTTTTTGTGCCAGTGCCATGCTGTTTTGTTACTATAGCTCTGTAATATAATTTGAAGTCCAGTAGTGTGATGCCTCCAATTTTGTTCTTTTTGCTCACGATTGCTTTGGCCATTCAGGGCTTTTTGTGGTTCCATAGAAATTTTAAGATTGTTGTTTTTCTATTTCTGTGAAGAGTGTCATTAATATTTTGATAGGGATGGTATTAAATCTGCAGATCACTTTTAGTAGTATGGTCATTTTCACAATATTCTTCCAAGTATATTGGAGACATGAATATGGGATATCTTTCCATTTTTGAGTGTGTCCTTTTCAATTTCTTTCATCAGTGTTTTATAGTTTTCCTGTAGTTTATAGAGAAAGATCTTTAGCTTTCACCTTCTTTATTAAATTTATTCCTATGAATTTTTTTGGTAGCTATTATAAATTAGATTGCTTTCTTGATTCCTTCTTCTGCTTGCTCATTGTTGATGTATAAAAGTGCTACTGATTTTTGTATGTTGATTTTGTATCCTGCAACATTACTAAATTTTTTAAATCAATTCTAAGAGTTTTTGGTGGAACTTTTAGGGTTTTCTATACATAAGACCATGTCATTTGCAACAGGGACAATTTGACTTTGACATTCTCCTTCCCAACTTGGATGCCCTTCATTTCTGATTGCTCTGGCTAGGCAATTATCTTCTTTTTTTTTCTTTTCTTTTTTTCTTTCTTTTCTTTTTTTTTTTTTTTTTTTGAGATGGAATCTCACTCTGTTGCTCAAGCTGGAGTGCAATGGCGCAATCTCGGCTCACTGCAAGCTCCGCCTCCCGGGTTCAAGTGATTCTCCTGCCTCAGCCTCCTGAGTAGCTGGGACTACAGGTGAGTGCCACCAGGCCCAGCTAATTTTTTGTATTTTTAGCACAGACGTGGTTTCACCGTGTTAGCCAAGACGGTCTCGAACTCCTGACCTCATGATCCACCTGCCTCAGCCTCCCAGAGTGCTGGGATTACAGGTGTGAGCCACTGTGCCCAGCTTATCTTTTTAAAATATTGAAATAATAAGATAAAAATTGTGTATATTTACTTACATAGTTACCATTTTCAATGCTCTTTATTCCTTTAGGTAGATTTGTATTTCCAATGTTCTTTCTGCCTAAAAGATTTCCTTTAGTATTTTCTGTAATGTGGATATGCTGGTGAGTCCTTTCAGCTTTTTAATATCTAAAAAGGTCTCTATTTTGTCTTCTTTTTTTTTTTTTTTTTGAGACGGAGTCTCGCTCTGTCACCCAAGCTGGAGTGCAGTGGTCGGATCTCAGCTCACTGCAAGCTCCGCCTCCCGGGTTTACCCCGTTCTCCTGCCTCAGCCTCCCGAGTAGCTGGGACTACAGGCGCCCGCCACCTCGCCTGGCTAGTTTTTTGTATTTTTAGTAGAGACGGGGTTTCACCGTGTTAGCCAGGATGGTCTTGATCTCCTGACCTCATGATCCGCCCGTCTCGGCCTCCCAAAGTGTTGAGATTACAGGCTTGAGCCACCGCGCCCAGCCTTTTGGCTTCATTTTTAAGATATATTTATTTATTTAGAGATGGGGTCTAACTATGTTGCCCAGGCTGAACTCAAATTCCTGGGCTCAAGTGATCCTCCTATGTCAGCCTCCTGGATAGCTGGGACTACAGGCATGCACCACCATGCCTGGCTTAAAAGATATCTTAATATACAATTGTAGGCTTTTCCGTGCTACCTACAGAGGGGTCCATACGGCGTTATTGTGGATTCCCATCCCAACTTAAAGTGAAACTTCCACAATGTCTGGAGCCCTTGATGTCCTGCAAATGAAGGAGGAGGATGTCCTTAAGTTCCTTGCAGCAGGAACCCACTTAGGTGGCACCAATCTTGACTTCCAGATGGAACAATACATCTATAAAAGGAAAAGTGATGGCATCTGCATCATAAATCTGAAGAGGACCTGGGAGAAGCTTCTGCTGGCAGCTCGTGCCATTGTTGCCATTGAAAACTCTGCTGATGTCAGTGTTATATCTTCCAGGAATACTGGCCAGAGGGCCGTGCTGAAGTTTGCTGCTGCCACTGGAGCCACTCCAATTGCTGGCCGCTTCACTCCTGGAACCTTCACTAACCAGATCCAGGCAGTCTTCCGGGAGCCACGGCTTCTTGTGGTTACTGACCCCAGGGCTGACCACCAGCCTCTGATGGAGGCATCTTATGTTAACCTACCTACCATTGCTCTGTGTAACACAGATTCTCCTCTGCACTATGTGGACATTGCCATTCCACGCAACAACAAGGGAGCTCACTCAGTGGGTTTGATGTGGTGGATGCTGGCTCAGGAAGTTCTGCACATGCGTGGCACCATTTCCTGTGAACACCTGTGGGAGGTCATGGCTGAGCTCTACTTCTACAGAGATCCTGAAGAGATTGAAAAAGAAGAGCAGGCTGCTGCTGAAAAGGCAGTGACCAAGGAGGAATTTCAGGGTGAACAGACTGTGCCAGCTCCTGAGTTCTCCGCTACTCAGCCTGAGGGTGCAGACTGGTCTGAAGGTGGCAGGTGCCCTCTGTGCCTATTCAGCAGCTCCCTACGGAAGACTGGAGTGCTCAGCCTGCCACGGGAGACTGGTGTGCAGCTCCCACTGCTCAGGCCACTGAATGGGTAGGAGCAACCACTGACTGGTCTTAAGCTGTTCTTGCATGGGCTCTTAAGTAACATGGAAAAATGGTTGATGGAAAATAAACATCAGTTTCCAAAAAAAAAAAAAATTTAGGTGGACAGCTTTTTCTTTTTAAGTACTTTAAAGATGTTGTTCCACTATTTTCTTTTGTTTACCTTGTCTCTAACAAGAAATGTTCTGTCATCATTATCTCCATTCTTCTGTACACATCATATCTTCTTTCTCCTCTGGCTGCTTTTTCCTTTTTCTTTTTTTTTGAGATGGAGTCTCACTCTGTCACCCAGGCTGGAGTGCAGTGGTGCGATCTCGGCTCACTGCAACCTCCGCCTCCCGGGTTCAAGCAATTCTTCTGCCTCAGCCTCCCTAGTAACTGGGATTACAGGCGCCCACCATCACACCCAGCTAATTTTTGCATTTTCGGTAAAGACAGGGTTTCACCCTGTTGGTCAGGTTGGTCTTGAACTTCTTACCTCAGTTCATCTGCCCACCTCAGCCTCCCAAAGTGCTAGGATTATAGGTGTGAGCCACCGCACCCAGCCCTCTGGCTACTTTTAATATTTTTTATTTATAATTTATTTTAAGTGACTTGATTATGATTTTGCCTTGGTGTAGTTTTCTTCACATTTCTTGTGCTTATGGTTTGTTAAGCTTCTTGGATCTGTTGGTTTATAGCTTTTATCAAATTTGTAAATGTCATGGCTTTTATTTCTTTCGAGATTTTTTTTCCGTCACCCCTTTTCTTCAGGACTCCAACAACATATATGTTAGGCCACTTGACGTTGTCCCACAGTTTACTGATGATCTGTTTCTTTTTTCTTATACCCCAGACTTATATTTTGAGTTTCATTTTGCATGGCTTATATTGCATGTTTTAAAGTTCACTCATGTTTTTCTGCAATGTCTAACCTGCTATTGATCCTATCCAGTGTATTTTTAATCTCAGTCATTGTCATTTTTATCTCCAAAAGTTCAATTTGTATCTTTTTCATATTTCCTGTGTCTTTACTTAACATATTCAATCATGCCTCTAGATCAGAGTTTCTCAACCTCAGCACTTCTGACAATTTGGGCTAGATAATTTTTTGTCATGGGGGGCTGTTCCTGTGCATGAAGAATGTTTAGCAACATTCCTGGATTCTACCTACATTATGCCAGTGGCACCACTACCCCCAAATTGTGACAATCAAACTGTCTCCAGACATTGCCAAATGTCACCAGGGATGGGGAATCATGCTTCTACTGAAAACTATTACTCTAGATTTTCAGATATAAGGAATACATTTATAATTGCTGTTTTAATGTCCTTGTCTACTTTTTTTTTTTTTTCACACAGGGTCTTACCCGTGATAGAGTGTAGTAATGCGATCTTAGCTCGCTGCAGCCTCGCTGAACCTCCTCAGGCTCAGGTGATTCTCTCACCTCAGGGACTACAGGCATGTGCCATCACACTTGGCTAATTTTTGCATTTTTTGTAGAGACGGGGTTTCACCGTGTTGCCCAGGCTGGTCTCAAGCTCCTGGGCTCAAGGGATCTGTCCATATTATCCTCCCAAAGTACTAGAGTTACAGGTGTGAGCCACCACGTCCAGCCCTTGTCTACTAATGCTATCATCTATGTCCATTTTATGCAGTTTTGATTGATTAATTTTTTTCTCCTTATAATTTTCCTGCTTCTTTGCATGCCTTAGAGTTGTCTTTTTTAAATTAAATGTCAGACATTATAAATTTTACTTTGTTGGGTGCTGGATATTTTTATATACCTGTAAACATCCTTGAGCTTTGTTCTGAGACGCAACTAAGTTAACCTGGAAAAAGTTTGATCCTTTCGGTTCTTGCTTTTAAGCCTCATTAGGTGAGATCAGAGTAACATTTAATCTAGGGCTAACTTTCCCCCACTATGGAGGCAACAGCCTTCCGAGTACTCTACCCTAATACCTCATGAATTACGAGGTTTTCAAGTCTGGGTGGGGGAATTGGCACTATTCCTGGCCCCACACGAGCTTCTTATGTTCTTCTTTAGTTATTTCCATGTGTCGTTTTCTCCTGTGCATGTGCTGATAAGCAGTCAGCTGAGTACGTGAGGGAGAACCTCTGGACATTTTGGTGATTCTGTCTTTCTCTGAGACCCTTTCTCCTCTCCGGTGCTTTGTTCTGCAAGCTCCAACAGCTTTAGTCTTTTTGATCTTCCCCAGCTTCATCTCTTCAACTCTCAGCTCTTCTCCTTAAGTCTGGGAGGTCGCTGCATCTTGCCTGGGTTCCCCTTAACTTCTGGTGCACTGCAGCCTGGAAATTCTCCTCAGGCACTAAGCCCAGACCATCACTTGACTAGCTTCTCATTTCTCAGGGATCACTCTTCTTCACTGTGTCATGTCCAGTGCCTTAAAAACCATTGTTTCATAGATTTTGTCTTATTTTTTCAGTGATTTCAGGCCGAAAAGTAAATCTGGTCTCTGTGACTCCATCTGGGCTGGAAACAAATCTGTACCACACTTAAGTTTTTAATTTACCTGGAATTTATATGACTGTTAAATCTTCTGAGTTATTAAATTTCTGAGAATAACTGTGCTTTTACTCTCACTCTGGATTGAAAAGTTTGAATGGAAATAAAATTTTACTCTTAAAATAACTTTCACTCTAAACTTTGAAGGTATCTTTTCTGTTTTTGAGCATCCAATGTTGATAGGAAATCTGATGTTTGTTTGATTCTTGCTCCTTTTTTTTCCAACATAATTAAATTGTTTATTGATTACACATGATAATGGATGATACACAAGCTTCATTCCCATCTATAATTTTATCTGGTACCATTAATCAATTTAGATATATTGCATAGGATGTGCCAACAATTATTTTTATAACCAACAATTCCATGATTTTGCTTGGGTAATCTCTTTTAATGGTGAACTTCAGGTCACAAGAGTAACTATCAGTTCAACTACACCAAGGTTTCCGAAGACAATGGCTTCTCCACCCAAGCAGGTTGTATATAAATTCCAAATAGAACCTGGCATCACCCTGAAGGGATTCTAACTTCACACTGTTGGGGGAAATTTACCAAGATGGCTTCAGAGTAGACTAACTTTAAACAGCACATTAAAAAAAAAAAAAAAGTCATTTATTCAGCGTCATGATCAGACTATTACATTTAGCAATCAACAGCATGGGTGCAAAAAAAATACAGTCCTCGAGTTTTTTGCCCATACACATGAGTATTTGTCTAAAACATGTCTTCTTTGTAGCAGCTAGGCCCTTCCACCACTGTGCTTGACTGAGTTCACACATCTGTTGTAACCTGTGGCTTCCCCGTCACTTCTCTGGCTCTCTTCTCCTGCTAAGCTTTGTGTCCTAATTAAAATCTTCTGCCACTGCCATAGTTACTGCTGCTAGTGGAACCGCCATAGCCACCTTGGCTTCGTGGTTTGGCAGAGTATTGGCCTCCACCGCCACAGGGGCCAGAGCTTCTGTCTCTGAAGTTTCCTCCCTTCATGGGTCCAAAATTTGAAGACTGATTGTTGTAATTGCCAAAATCACTGTAGCTTCCACCACCTCCAAAATTGCTTCCATCATCACCAAATGCATTATAGTCATCCCCACTGCCACCATATCCACCACCACCACGGCTGCCACCAAAGCCACCATGACGACTAAAGTTTCCTCCACGACCGAAGTTGCCATTCCCACCGAAACCACCTCCACGACCACCATCAAAGTTTCCAGAACCACTTCGACCTCTGTGGCTGGATGAAGCACTCGCCATCTCTTGCTTTGACAGGGCTTTCCTAACTTCACGGTTGTGGCCATTCACAGGATGGTATTTCTGAATGACAGTCTTATCCACGGAGTCATGGTCGTCAAAGGTTACAAAGGTAAAGCCCCTTTTCTTGCCACTGCCTCAGTCAGTCATGATTTCAGTCACTTCATTTTTTCCGCACTGTTCAGAATAATCTCTTGGGTGATGTTCTTCAGTGTCTTCTTTAATGCCACCAACGAATATCTTCTTCATAGTTAAGTGGGCACCTGGTCTTTGAGAATCTCCTCTTGAGACGGCTCTCTTGGTCTCCACAACTCTTCCATCCACCTTATGTGGTCTTGCATTCGTGGCTGCATCCACCTCCTCCACAGTGGCATACGTGACAAACCCACAGCCCCTGGAGCGCTTGGTGTTTGGATCTCTCCTTACCACACAGTCCCTGAGCGGTCCCTGTTGCTCAAAATGGCTCCTCAGGCTCTCATTGGTTGTTTCAAAGCTCAACCCTCCAATGAAGAGCTTCCTTAGGTGTTCGGGCTCTTTAGGAGACTCTGACTTAGACATGACGCCAAGGAGAAGAGAGACTTTAACGATGCTTCTTCAGAGGCGTCTGTGATTCTTGCTCCTTTGTAAGTAACTTTTTTTCTTTCTACAGGATTTTAGAATCATCTCTTATTTATAATGCTCTGAAATTTCAGTGATCTATCTAGGTAGAGGTTTTTAAAAAATAGTATCTGTGATATTATGAGTTTGACAGTCTAATTTTAATTTTATAACCTATTATAAAATAAACATGTTT
This sequence comes from Rhinopithecus roxellana, assembly GCF_007565055.1. NCBI lineage: Eukaryota > Metazoa > Chordata > Mammalia > Primates > Cercopithecidae > Rhinopithecus > Rhinopithecus roxellana. Next base: position 73,849,714 of record NC_044562.1, on the reverse strand, counting down.
ATTAAGATAAAAGTATTTGTCCATGCCACCTAAAATCCAGTATCACCAGTGGTATGTTTATCACCTTTTGGGAAACTTTGGATTAAAGAATAGCATTAAGAAAAATTATAATAAATTATCAGGGAAAATTCCGAATGGGTGATGACTGGGTATCGTTTCAGTGGGGGTTGTATAAGAGATCCTTTGGAATTATCTGACTATATGGAGAATTGTAGTTTTCATCACAGACTGATGGTTATATGCAACTCTGTAAGTTGTTGAAAACTTATAGTAATGCAAGACCAGGGGCAGTGGCTTACATCTGTAATCCCAGCCCTTTGGGAGGCCGAGGCGGGTGGATCACTTGAGGCCAGGAGTTCAAGATCAACCTGGCTAACATGGTAAAACCCTGTCTCTACTAAAAATGCAAAAATTAGCCAGGCATGGTGGTACATGCTTTTAATCCCAGCTACTCGAGAGGCTGAGGCATGAGAATTGCTTGAACCCAGGAGGCGGAGGTTGCAGTGAGCCGATATGGCACCACTGCATTCTTGCCTGGACAACAGAGCAAGACTCTGTCTTAAAAAAACAAAAAACAAACTTTATAGTAATGCAAATGAGTCTTGTCCATAGACATGGGAATAAGCTGTGTCCAGTGAAGATGAAAGTGATGACCACTCTGTGGAAAAGATGATTCCAAGCATTATTCTATTTCTTGTAAATATTGATCAGTTTTTTCTATTGACAAATTCATTTTGGCATTCCTGGTTGCCTCTATATGTGTTTGTTCTTTTAATCCCCTTTGAACTGGTTTTAATGTATTGGTGTTTTCGTCACTAATTAGTGTGTTAAATAAAATCTTTGACTTTTTAAATTTTATTTTATTTTTGAGACAAAGTCTCACTCTGTCATCCAAGCTGGAGTGCAGTGGTGGGATCTTGGCTCACTGCAACCTCTGCCTCCCAGGTTCAAGTGATTCTCCTGCCTCAGCCTCCCAAGTAGCTGAGACTACAGTTGCAACCCCACGCCTGGCTAATTTTTGTATTTTTAGTAGAGACAAGGTTTCACCAGGTTGGCCAGGCTGGTCTCAAACTCCTGACCTTAAGTGATCCACCCCCTCAGCCTCCCAAAGTGTTGGGATTATAGGCGTGAGCCACCGCACCTGGTCAAATCTTTAACTTTTAAAAATATTTGTATGACAGTCACACTTTTGCCTTATTTAAAAAAAATTTTATTAGTAGCATATATTAATTATAATGTATATCATTATTATAATGTTGAGAGGATTTGGAGAACAGACTGGCCTTTGGAACAGAGTACATTTTAGGTAAGTCCTGGCTTCTTACCAAATCCTCTATGACAAATCTACCTGGTCACCTATTTCTATAAATAAAGTTGTGTTGGCACACAGCCAAACTCATTCATTACATATTTTCTCTGTTCTACAAAAACAAAACTGAGAGTTGCAACAAAGACCATATGACCCACAGGCCAGGGAGCAGAAGCTCCCTCTACCCCTGTAGAACATTGGAACCAAAACGTGACAAAAGGATTTTTGAGTCCCTACTGCCTCCTGTTTGGTAACAGTTGTTAATGGAACAAAGTCTGAGTGCTGCTAGAGAATGCACTGTTCCTTGGGACTGCAACAAGCAGTGATGTAATGATACTGTGGCATGATTTTCCTGAAGTAGCTAAAAAGAGAGCAACATTCTCCTGGAGTCTCTGCTGTTTCCCTTGTGATTTTGCAGATGACTGTGCCTTTATCTCCTCCACCATACTGGAACTCTACCACCTGTGTCGTGTTAAGTGAGTCCTTTAATTGCTCTGGGCTCAGTTTCCTCATACATAACATGAGGTTATTGGATGACTTCCCAGGTCTCTTCTGTCCTTACGAGTTCATGTCAGTTTCATATACTTTTTGTTTCTTAATTTTGTTCTCACTTATCAAACATTTATTTTATATCTATTATGTTCCAGGCATTTTACCAGTCACTAGAGATACAGCAGTGAATAATGCGACATGGACTCTGGCCTTACATTAATAAAAATGACAGCAAGCACATTATCAGCAATATCTGATATCACACTATATTATAGGTTCTGAAACACTTTCACAGGCATTTTTATACTTGGCCTTCAGTACAGTGCTGTTAACTGGTTAGGCCAGGTATTATTATTTGCATTTTACATATGAAGAAACTCAAACACAGAAACATTAAATTGGCCAAGGTTACATGGTACTGATATTACCAACTAAGATTTAGAAATTTTGATCCTGATTATTTACAAAAAAGTTTGTTTACTGGAACATTTCAGGCCAGGAGTGGTAGCTCATGTCTGTAATCCCAGCACTTTGGGAGGCCGAGGCGGGCGGATCACGAGGTCAGGAGATCGAGACCATCCTGGCTAACATGGTGAAACCCCATCTCTACTAAAAATATAAAAAATTAGCCGGGCGTAGTGGCAGGTGCCTGTCCTCCCAGCTACTCGGGAGGCTGAGGCAGGAGAATGCTGTGAACCCGGGAGGCGAAGCTTGCAGTGAGCCTACATCACGCCACTGCACTCCAGCCTGGGCGACAGAGTGAGACTCCGTCTCAAAAAAAAACCACCAAAAAACAAAAAAGGAACATTTCAAACATACTAAAAAAATAATAGTACAATCAATCCCATGTACTCATACCCCCAATTTAAAAAAATAATTTTTTTTTGAGACCAGGTCTCATTCTGTCACCCAGGCTGGGGTACAGTGGAATGATCCCACAGCTCACTGCAGCCTTGACCTCCTGGGCTTAGCTGATCCTCCCACCCCAGCCTCCCAAGTAGCCAGGAGCACAGGCATGCACCACCATGCCCAACTAATTTTTGTATTTTTTGTAGAGATGGGATTTTTGCCATGTTGCCCAGGTTGGTCTCGAACTCTTGGATTCAAGGGATCTGCCCATCTCAGCCTCTGAAAGTGCTAGGATTATAGGTGTGAGCCTCTGCCCCCAATCCCAAATTAGCAATGATCAAGATTTTGACTATTTTTTTCATCTTCCCCCTTTTCTCTTTGTAGAAGTTTTTTGTTTTTGTTTTGTTTGGGGTTGTTTGTTTGAGAGAAGGTCTTGCTCTGTCACTCAGGCTGGAATATAGTGGCTTGAGCACAACTCACTGCAGTCTCAACCTCCAGGGCTCAAGCAATCCTCCCACCTCAGCCTCCCCAGTAGCTTGAACTGACTAACGTGTGCCACCACGCCTGGTTAATTTTTAAATTTTTTGTGGAGACAGTGTCCCACTATGTTGCTCAGGCTGGTCTTGAACTTTAGGACTCAAGCGATCCTCCTGCCTCAGCCTTCCTAAGTGCTGGGATTACAGGCAAGAGCCATTGCCCTTGGCCTGTAGATGTATTTTAAGTAAATGCCAAAGATCATGTCATTTCACCCCTTTATCCTCAATGTAAATCTTTAAAAAGTAAGGGCATTTTCCTAACACCACCACAATGCCACTTTCACCCTTAATAACATCAAAAATAATTGTTTTGTCTAATTTAAATCTAATTCTTGAATTCTTGATGTTCATTTGGGTAGAATAAAGTTTAAAATCATTTTGCTATTTGGTCACACACTGACTAGCCAAGCATCATATAAATTTGTTTCACAACAGTTTTTTGGTTCCTAGATCATCTGTCCTTTCCTAAAAGACTTATTTTGTGTCGGGGAATATTATATGTTACCTCCCCTTTTTCCTTAGTGCCTTAGTCTATTTGTGCTGCTCTAACAGAACACCTGAGACTGGGGAACTTATAATAAACAGGTATATATTGTTCACAGTTCTGGAGGCTGAGAAGTCTGAGATCAAGGTGCCAGCAGTTTTGGCATCTGTTTAGGGTCCAGTCTCTGCCTCCATGATGGTGCCTTGAACTCTGCATCCTCCAGAGGAGGGGGAACCCTGTTCCTCACATAGCAGAAGAGCAGAAGAGAGAGAGCCCACTCCTGCAAGCTCTTTTTTTATAGCAGCATTAATCCACACACAAGGGTAGAGCCCTCATGACTGAAATGCCTTCCATTCAGCCCCCACCTCTCAACACTGTTGCAATGAGGATTAAGCTTCCAGCACATAAATTTGAGGGGAACAAAAACATTCAAACTGTAGTATTTGGTTATAGATTTTTTTAGATAGAAACACGGCCACAGGAAATAAAAACTGTACGTCCCAACCTTCCTCGCAGCTAGATATGGCTTCTGAGTAAATTCTAGTTCATGAGATGTTAACTGAATTGTTGAGTTTCTGGGAAGTGTTTGTAAGAGTAAACGGCATGTTTTCTTTGCCCTTTCTCCTTCCTGCTCATTAGAATAGAGAAACAGTACCTGGACCTGAAGCATCTTGACCTATGAGGCTGTGTACTAAGAAAAATAGGTAAGACATTAAGAGAGAAGCACTCAATGAGGATGCTAAGGCATAAAAATAATACAGTGCACTTTGGAGACTCAGGGGAAACGGTGGTAGGGGGTGAGAAATAAAAGACTACACGTTGGGTACAGTGTACACCGCTTGGGTGATGGGTGCACCAAAATCTCAGAAATCACCATTAAGAACTTATCTATGTAGCCGAATGCCGCCCATTCCCCCAAAACCTGCTGAAATAAAAAATAATTTTTTAAAAATCATAGATGACACAAGGAAATGGGAAAAAAGAGGGAGAGAAAAACACTCAGATCCCTGATGATCCATGGAGTCACCTTATCAGTTTAGAAGTAAACTTTTTTCTGCACTTCGAGCCAATGTTCTCTATTTTGGTTTCTGATTGCTTTCAAACCTGTAGCCAAACAAACCCTAACTTATACACATTACTGTATACTTCTTTCCCCATCACTCAATTATGGTAGAACTAGACACAGAGAAAGCTGGATTTGCTCTAAGCTAAGGCCTCCTCATCTAACATAACTGGTAACTGAGATGTATTCCATTAAACTTAATTTTTTTTTGTTTTTGGGTTTTGTTTTAGAGACAGGGTCTTGCTCTGTCACTCAGGCTGGAGTGCGGTGGGGCTATCACAGCTCACTGTACTCTGAAACTCCCGGGCTTCAGTGATCCTCCCACCTCAGCTTCCTGAGTAGCTGGGACTACAGGTGCACACCACCATATCACCCTAAATTTTTTAAAACTTTTTTTTTTTTTTTTTTGGTGGAGATGGGATCTCCCTACATAGCCCAAGCTGGTCGCGAACTCCTGGCCTCAAGTGATTCTCTTGTGATTTGCTGGGATTACAGACGTGAGCCACAGCACCCAGCCAAACTTATTGTTTTAAAATGAAAAATGTTCAACTTTCAAAATTCCTTTCCCTTGGGTCTGTCCTTGCTATATAATCGACATCTCTTCCGCCTTCTTAATTGATTGGCTACTCAAATATAGCAGTTTCTTGGTTCTTAAAAGTAGTGTCCTGGCCAGGTGCTGTAGTTCATGCCTGTAATTCTAGCACTTTAGAAGGCTGAGGCTGATCACTTGAGCCCAGGAGTTTGAGACCAGCCTGGGCAACATGGCAAAACTCCGACTCTAAAAAAAATTACAAAAATTAGCTGGGCATGGTGGTACGTGCCTGTAGTCCCAGCTACTTGGGAGGCTGAGGTGGGATGATCACTTGAGCCTGGGGAGGTTAAGGCTGCAGTGAGCTGTGATCACGCCACTGAGTGACACGCCAGCTTGAGTGACAGGATGAGAACTTGTCTCAAAAAAAAAAAAAAAAAGTAATGTTTTGTTCATACGGTTTGCAAAAAAGGATTTGGAGAAGGCTAGAAAAGACCTGAAATGTTGAATGAGTAACAATCACTGAATGCTGGAAAAAGCCCAGCCTTGTTACCTTCTCTGATCTTTGAAAATACATCAGCAATTGCAGAACTAGTGCTGGTGAGCTACAGTGAGCTGTCACAATTGATGTAGTCATTATTAGAAGATCACAGTATATGCACAGAAGTTCAAATATTGCTAACAGGTCTACATTTAAAAGGTTTCTTATGTAATTTTACAGCTGATAAACCAAGCCCTGATGACACAGTGAAATAGGACCAGGATATTAAAGCATTTAAACATAGGTTTTTAATGTATTAACCAAACATCAGGACAATTCCTCAGTCTCTTTTCATATTTAAAAAAAGGAAAAGAAAAAAATACTTGCAGTAACAAAGAAAAGCATTAAGGTTTCTTTCAAAGATGCAGGCTGATTTCCAATATTCCAAACCTTTGAATTACATAATGAAATGGGTGCTAATAAAAAAGAATGTACACCTGACAGATCGAATATTTTTTCTATGATCAATAATTCTCTATTAAAGCAATCTATTAAATTTTATTTTAAAGAGATGTGAGTGATCGAGTTATTAGATCAGCACCCTCAATTTTAGGCCAAATGAGAAACTCCTATAGATTTTGTAATTCCGAACATCTCGTGAGCTGCTGTTCATCTGCTCATGAGATGTTTAAAGAATTGCAATGCACTAAGTTGTACATGTAAAAGCAAGATGTTAATTAAAACACTGGCCAGACATGGTAGCTCATGCCTGTAATCCTAGTACTTTGGGAGGCCAAGGTGGGTGGATCACTTGAGGTCAGGAGTTCGAGACCAGCCTGGCCAACATGATGAAACCCCCCCTCTACTAAAAATACAAAAATTAGCCTGATGTGGTGGTATGCACCTGTAATCTCAGCTACTCAGGAGGCTAAGGCATGAGAACTGCTTGAACCTGGGAGGTGAGGTTGCAGTGAGCCAAGATCAAGCCACTGCACTCCAACCTGGGTGATGGAGTGAGACTCTGTCTCAAAAATAATAATAATAATAATAAAATAAAAATAAAGAACAAAAAAAAAAAAACCTCTGTAAATCTTACACTTTCAAGACATTTATGGAAAATAATTCCTAATAAAGAAGCCATAGGGGATATGTAAAATTCTTCCTTATATCTCAGTCTTTGAGGAAATACTTTAAATTTCAGCCACCATAGATGTGAAAAATAACTCTCAGATGCCTATTCTTTGCACTTTGTTAGATGCTCCCTTTATGTATTCATATATGTTTTATTGGAGATTGTATTTTCTCAAAGTGGCTGAAATAGTATCTCCTATTCCAAGTGCTCTTTTTATAATGTGACCTTAACATTTGTCTTATGGAGAAGTGGAGTTTATGTCTTTTCTCCTTAAACTTGGGCAAACATTTGTGACTGTCTCAATAAAAGAGGACTGGAGTGTGATGCTATGTAAATTTTGAGGCTAGATCACAAAAATGCCATGTTTCATTTTGCTGTCTTGGGACACTCAATACAGAAATTCAACTGTATGCTGTAAGGAAGCCCACACTCACTCATGCAGAGACCACATGGTAGGTGTCCTGGTTAAAAACCAGCATCCTTCTTGATGTGGTGACTCACACCTGTAATCCCAGCACTTTGGGAGGCCAAGGAGGGCAGATGACCTGAGGGCAGGAGTTTGAGACCAGCCTGGCTAACATGGTGAAACCTCATTTCTACTAAAAACGCAAAATTAGCTGGGCATGGTGACACATGCCTGTAACCCCAACTATTCGGGAGGCTGAGGCAGGAGATTTGCTTGAACCTGGGAGGCAGAGGTTGCAGTGAGCTGAGATCGTGCCATTGTACTCTAGCTTGGGCAACAAGAGCGAAATTCCACCTAAAAAAAAAAAAAGAAAAGCCGGCATCCTCTGCCAGATAAGTGAGTGAAGTCATATCCAGGTGATTCCAGCTCCCAGTCGCTGAGTTACCCACAGCCTTTGACTCTTCCTGACTGAGGCTTCAGATAGAGTGGAGTGAAGAATATCATCCATACCCACTGTACCCAATCTGAATTCCTGACCCAGAGAATCTGTGAGCATAATAAAGTGGTCATTTTATGCCACAAAGTTTTAGGGTAATTTGTTACACAACAATGGTAACTGGAACATATATGTTACCTACAAGCCATATTAATGACAATACTTTCAATTTCTTATAAATTTCCCCTGGATAAAACCATACAATAAGCCTCATGTATTTTCGAAGTAGTCTTCAAATGTGAAAGAAGAATAATAGCAAATGACTCTAAAGGGAAGTTACAATTCATATATTAATAGAATCACATGCCTTTTCACTGGCCGGAATTAAGACCTTTTGCCTTTCAGAATTAGGCTTTTCCTCAAAATCCATGTCCTCAAACAAATTAGTCCCACTTAATTTTTTCTTCTAATTGCTATCTTTCTGAGTAGTCTCTTTCTTGAGTTTTAGATCCTTGACTGTCAGTCTGCTGCGCTCTTTTTTTTTTGGTTTTTGTTTTTGTTTTCATTTTTGTTTTTGAGATGGAGTGTTGCTCTGTTGCCCAGGCTGGAGTGCAGTGGCATGACCTTGGCTCACTGAAGCCTCTGCCTCCCAGGTTCAAGCAATTTTCCCACCTCAGCCTCCTGATGAGCTGGGATTACAGGGGCACACCACCACACCCGGCTAATTTTTGTATTTTTAGTAGACAGGGTTTCACCATGTTGGCCAGGCTGGTCTTGAACTCCTGACCTCAGGTGATCCGCCCGCCTAGGCTTCCCAAAGTGCTGGGATTACAGGCATGAGCCACCGCACCCGGCCGAGCTTTTCTGCTCAGACATTCCACTTTTTTCTCAAACTTAGTTGATCTCAAACCAAACCCACGTCTTCTTTGAAAATCTGAGAATAGTATAAATAGAAGTGGCTGAAGTCCCTGCCTTTTACCCTTCTGGAGGACAGCAATCTTTGGGAACTAAGTCAGGAAGGGACTCTGCATCTTCAGAGCTGCTTCTCTTCCTCTTGCCTGTTCTGACTTCAGGACCTGGACCTACCTCAATTGCCTTTGCTGCTTGTTCTTTTGCTTCAAATTCCACAAACACAAATCCCTTTGGATCTCCAGTAGACTTATAATGTGGTTTACTTATATAAACAACATTGCCACATTTCCCAAAGACTCTTTCAATCCAGCTGTGATTAACATTTTTGGGAAGTAACTCCTATGATAAATTAAAAGCAATATTAAATAGTTTTTCACAATCCTTATATTTTCAGAATGTCAACAAATTTTTAAGTTAAAAAAAAGAAAATCTGAATCTTCTGAGAGAGTAACAAAGCAAATGATGCAAAATGTTAAAACCTGGCGAATCTGTTAAAAGATAAACAGGAATGTTTCTTTGTAAGATTCTAGCAACTTTTCTGTAAGCTTCTAATGATATTTCAAAATAAGGAGCATGTTAAAATAGAAAAGAAAAGGGATGAGGACTGGAAACAAGAACTGAATTTACTACACAGTTCTGTAATTCTGGTAGCAATGTCTGTTGTTACTGGTGCTTAAATACTTCAGAGTAATCCTTCATTCCAGATTTCCTCAGCTCTTCTGATTAATCAATATTAATTTGTCTTTCTTTTTTTGCTATCTGTAGTTAATATTTCTATTTCTCTCTTCCCAATATCCAGTACCCCTTCTTATGCTAAAAGTGTCAAGATTTTCCTTTGGATAGCCATTCTTCTCCAGTTTTAGATCTTACATAAGGGTGGGATTCAAGAATGAAAATGTAACCCAGGTACAGCATCTTGCAGATGGTCAACAAAGAAGGAGCAAGTTCCTTTAATAAAGTTTAAGTAGTTAAGAAAAAATCCTAACTGATCTTGCTGGTTTTGCTGTCTTTTACATTTTGCTTTTAAAAAAATGTGCTTATTAGGACTATATATATATGTGTGTGTACACACACAGAGGGAGACAGGGAGAAGGAGAGAGTGCAGGGTGAGTTTACTATAGAAAAATTACATTTTCTGCAAGAAGAGTTGATTCTCTTTCTGTTTTTTGAGTTCTCACCTTGGCTCAATATATAATTCCTCAAGTCAAAATATTATACTTAGGTAGGTAGGGCAATCTAAAATAAAATCCCAAGGATGAGAACCTTCATTCTTTCAAACTTTGTTGAACTGTTATATTGCAAAGGATAACCTCCTGTTTTGGATTTTGGCTTATTTTGGTCCTCTGCAGAATGACTACATAAATGAGCCCCAGGAGGCCCATGAAAGGCAGTATGTTACTAACAGGGGCAGAACCACCCCGTACTTCTTTTGCCATCTATTGATTTACCCACACTATAGCTCCAGGTCTTAAAACCTTCTATTCAAGAGAAAGGATGTGGATATTTTTATAAAATCAGTTTGTGTGTGTGTTTTAAGAAAAGAAACCTAGAACTGTCTGCATTACAAGCATGACTGTGAAAGGGATTTTGTTCAGAGGAAGTGAATATTTTCGGCAACATTCAGAGTCTAGTTGCTCCAAGAAGTCCTAATGTACATCTTTTTTGCCTTGCTGAATCTTATCTACTTCACCTCCTTAAAATGCCAACCCATGGGCTGGGTGCGTTGGCTCATGCCTGTAATCCCAGCACTTTGGGAGGCCAAGGGTGGCAGATCATGAGGTCAGAAGTTCGAGATCAGCCTTACCAACATGGTGAAACTCCATCTCTACTAAAAATACAAAAGTTAGCTGGGCGTGGTGGCGCGTGCCTGTAATCCCAGTACTCAGGAGGCTGAGGCAGGAGAATCGCTTGAACCCAGGAGGCAGAGGTTGCAATGAGCCAATGAGCCAAGGTCGCACCACTGCACTCCAGTGCTCCGATCTGGGCGACAGAGGAAGACTTCATCTCAAAAAAAAAAAAAAAAAAAAAAAAAAGCCAACCCATGGTTTATCAAATCTACAAAACTCAATGCAATGTGCATCACTCCCTTTCTTCTTCCTTTTTCTCATTAACTAGCATCATTGCCCTCTTTGGCAACTGCACAGTTAGCAGGTATTGCCAGAAAGATTCTATTATAGACTGTTGACTCTTCTGCTCCCTTTTTCGTCTTGCTAAGTTTTTTTTTTTTTTTTTTTTTTTTTTTTTTAGATGGAGTCTCACTCTGTTGCCCAGGCTGGAGTGCAGTGGCATGATCTCAGCTCACTGTAGCCTCCGTCTCCCAGGTTCAAGCAATTCTCCCACCTCAGCCTCCCGAGTAGCTGGAATTACAGGCGTGCACCACCACGCCTGGCTAATTTCTGTATTTTTAGTAGAGATGGGGTTTCACCATGTTGGCCAGGTTGGTCTTTAACTCCTGACCTCAGGTGATCTGCCACCCTTGGCCTCCCAAAGTGCTCAGATTATAGGCGTGAGCCACTGCGCCTGGCCTCTTGCTAAGTTTTTAGGGACTGTTCTAATACCCTTTAACCATCCCTCCTCTTTTTTTTCTCCCCTCCCTTTTTTTTTTTAAATAAATGAAGCCTTTAGATTGGTTTTAGTTTTTCTTCTTACCTACAAGTTCCACTGGCAGGTTGAGGCCCTTGTATGGTATCCAGTGATAGACGTTGAATCCATCCTTACTGGTATTTGCTCCTTGGAGGTGAAAAAAATAAATGTTTTATAAAGCTCAAATTGGCCTTATCAAACAAAACATCTGCTAGATCAGTGAATGACTGGTGACAGCAGGAGACAGCAGTGCTGGCCTCTCCAATAGAAGTCACTGCAGTTAATGGAAGCTATTATGGGAAAATTCTGGCACGAAGTTTTCTTTTTCTTTTTTTTTTTCTCCTTCAGACAGCTAAAATTTTTTAAAGAAAAAATGTATTCAGTTGCTAGGGTAACTGTGGTTTCAAAACTACCATTACAAAAGCCAGATATCACATATCAAACTACCAAATTGTTAATTTGACTGGTATTTTAAAATAATTGCTTGAAAGAGATGTTTTCTCCTTATCTTAGCTATAGAGAACAGAGGGAAAGGGAGATCAGGAAAAAAAGAAGAAAAAGGGAGAAAAAAACTGATAGATTTGTTTAAGAAATGTTTTTGCCTTGCTAAATATTTGTTGGAAATAAAAATTATTTTACGTTATGGATACATTTGCATGCAGGATTTATTTAGTCAGATTCAAAACATAAGGAGGATACTGGGTTATTGTGCTTTCAATTTCTCTTCCCGCATTTCAAGCCTTGCCTGGGTTTTAAGTGAACAGTTTTCCATGGGTACTTGGTAAAGGAACTGGTTACTTAGGGGAGTCGTGCATGTTCTGAAATCTTTTATGAGTGATTATGTTTTTTCTGTGTCTTGCTTTTCATCACTTGATTTAAAGTGAATATAATAAAGCCATTAAGTGCTTGGATTCTGGAATTGGTCATATCTTGGACTAAATTCCTTTTCTATCCCTTACTAAATTCCTTCAACCTCTCTGAGTTTCTTCATTTGTAAAAAGAATAAGGCCAGGCAAAGTGGCTTACACTCAACATTTTGGGAGGCTGAGGCGGGTGGATCGCTTGAGCCCAGGAGTTTGAGACCTGCCTGAGCAACATGGTGAAACCCTGTCTCTACTAAAAGTAAACAAATAAATAAATTGCTGGGCAAGGTGGCATGTTCCTGTAGTACCAGCCACCTGGGAGGCTGAGATGGGAGGATCCATTGAGCCCGGAAGGTCAAAGGTGCAGTGAGCTGTGATTGCACCACTGTTTTCCAGCCTGGGCGACAGAGTGAGACTTTGTCTCTAAATTAATTAATTAATTAATTAAACCTTTACATATAAAAGAATATCAGCTGAGGGCTGTGGTGTGCATCTGTAGTTCCAGCTACTGGGGAGGCTGAGGTAGGAGGATTCTTTGGGACCAGGAGTTTGAGCCTGTAGTGCATTATGATCCCACCTGTGAATAGCAACTGGAGTCTGGCCTGGAAAACGCAGTGGGACCCTGTCTCTTAAAAAAACAGGGTGGGGGTGGGGGGAGGATGATATCAGAACAGATAAATTGCAAGGAAAGGAAAAGAGAGAGAATAACATATAGATTGAAAGACACTTGGGAGGTATATTAACTAAATGCAATGTGTGCATGTTTAGATCTGATTTGAAAAAAAATAGTAACTAAAAAAATCATTTATGACACAACTGGGGAGACTTGAACATTGATTAGATATCTAATAATATTAAGGAATCATTTTAAATGTGTTTAGATATAATTATAGGAAAACATGGTATTGGTGGATTTTTGGTGTTTTTTCTTTGACATTTGGATGCATACCGTAATATTTACAAATAAAATAATATGATATCTGAAATTTGCCTCAAAATAAGGAAAAGGGAAATGGATGGGATAGAGATGAAACAAGTTTGGCCATGAGCTGAAAACTGTTGATACTGGGTGATGGAGATAGAAGGGCTCATTAAAATATTCTATTTCTAAATAAGTATTTGATTTTTTTTTCAATTTTCAGACAGGATCTTGCTCTGTCACCCAATCTGGAGTGCAATCATGGCTCACTTCAGCTTCGACCTCCCAGGCTCAATCTATCCTCCCATGTCAGCCTCCCCGGTAGCTGGGACCACAGGCACACACAACCACGCTCAGCTAATTTTTGTATTTTTTATAGAGACAGGGTTTTACCATGTTGTCTAGGCTGGTCTCAAACTCCTGGGCTCAAGGGATCTGCCCTGCCTTGGCCTCCCAAAGTGCTGGGATTATAGGCTTGAGCCACTGTGCCCAGCAGGTATTTTCTACAATAAAAATTTTTAAAAAGATATCAGTAAGACTCACCTGGTAAGGTTACTGTGGGGATTAAATGAGATGCTGTGTGTAAAGCACTTGGCAGAATTCCTGGTATATAATAATTGCTCAATAAATATTAGCTATTATTTTTAGAGACAAGGCCTCCTCTTCCCCTCCTGCAGAACTATGAAAGCCAGACCATGAAATTTGTGGCTGACTGGAGCAGCTAACCTTACTCCTTCCAAATCAGGCAGCTGCAGGCTGTCATTGCATTCATCCTCATCCAACCTTGCTTCTGTACTAGGCCCTGTGCTTCCCACACACACACTAAAATTCTGTTTTATAGCGGCTGTTGGCTTTGCCTTTAGTTTCACTGTAAGTTTTAGCTGGGAATGCTATTTCAGTGGGAAATGGAAGGCAAGAACTTTTTTAGCTCAACTATTAATAAGTATTGAGCACATTGTTAGGAATTTTCCTATATAGTTTTATTTAACCTTCATAACAATCCTTCAAAGTCGAAATTATTAGCTTCATTTTAGAGAGGAGGAAAGACAAGTTTCAAGGCCTGCCCAAGGTCACAGGGCCTTAAAGTGGTGGGTCTTAATTCACACCCAGCTCCTGAGACCTCCAAAGGGCTTGTGCTTACCCAGGAGCCCTGGCTATCAGCTCTCTTGCCTTTCTCTTCCTTATCCTAGCTTAAAAACAACTGCCATTCAGAAAAGGTTAAGTTGACATTCCTAATCAAAAGAGTCTGGACCAGGCGCAGTGGCTCACACCTATAATCCCAGCACTTTGGGAGGCTGAAGTGGGTGGATCACGAGGTCAGGAGTTCGAGACCAGCCTGGCCAAGATGGTGAAACCCCCGACTCTACTAAAAATACAAAAAATAAGCTAGGCGTGGTGGCGGGCGCCTGTAATCCCAGCTTCTCGGGAGGCTGAGGCAGGAGAGTCACTTGAACCCGGAAGGCGGAGGTTGCAGTCGGCCGAGATCGCGCGGCTGCACTCCAGCCTGGGCGACAGGGTGAGAGTCTGTCTCAAAAAAAAAAAAAAAAAAAAAGAGAGAGAGAGAGTCTGACATCATGTTTATCTGTACTGTAGAGGCAGAGGCAGCACTGGTTTGCAGCCCAGTGGTAAGAGGTCTGCCCAACTGATGGGGAGAGTTACAGGCTTAGGAATAGCTTAGGCCGGTCAGAGGGGAGGCTCTGAATGTAGAAATAGAAAGAAAAAGGTTTTCGGGATTGCACTGACATTTGTGTTTCATTTCCCTCTTGTTCCAAATGCTATTCAACTTAAGGGAAGAAGAAAGCAGGGAGAGATACCCTATACGAAAACTGTTCCATTCCGAAAATTAAAAACAGCCAGCTGCCATCAAATACCATGGGCCCTTATATTCAAATTTCAGCTGTAATTTAGTTGGGAGGTTGCAATGGCACCCTAAACTGTCAAATGATGAGTTGACCCCAGAATCCTGCTTACATAAAGCAGGATAATTCCATGCAAGGCGGGTATCTGGTTACAACTGAAGTTATTGGTTGTTTATGTCCGACTTGTCCAGGAATGGAGCAGAGAAAGAGGAACCAGAAGAAAGAGAAACTCGCGACAACAGAGTTGCCGAAAGAGAAGTGTTGGCGCCTCAAACTTGAGGATCAGCTTCTTGGGCCCCACTCCAAGGTGTCGCGGCGGTCGGGTTCTTTCCGCCGCCCCCGGGAAGATTCTCAGCTAACCCTTTCTCCGCCGAGACCCAGAGGGCCTCGCTCTGACACCACTCCGGGAGCCAAGCTACTGTAAGGAGCTGATACCACCCCTCGCCGGCGCGAACCGCCCATCTCCCCAGACCCGCCCACCCCCTGCTGCGCATCCCTGACGTTCTAGCCCGGCGAAGATCCTCTTAAATTAGGAAACAATAGCTAGTTAGGAAGAAGGGCAAATAACCCGCACTCTGCGCGCCCAATCGTGGCATTCTTGGGAGTTCCCCGCCGGCAAGGAACTCTGCTGCTCCCGGCAGCTGCGGAAGAGAAAAGGGAGCCTGCGTGCTGGGGCAGGGGCGTCGCGAACTTGGGGCAACCCACCTCCAGGGCCCCGCCCCCGCTTTCCCGCCTGCCGGGGACCCGCCGAATGGGGAACCACCCTCCTCCCTGAGGCAAATTTGGAAGGGGAGGGGTCCAGAAGCTGTAGAGCCGGGGCGCCAAGCGCCAGATTCTGCCGCTCAGAAGTCGGGGGCAGTCCCCAGTCCCGCCTGAGGCCCCCGCGCTCACAGCGCGCTCCGCCGAGGGCGCGGGCCAGGCGCGCGGTGTCACCGCCACGAAGTCTTTTACTTGCCCTTAAGGAGCCGGCCCTCGACCCCTTGGAGGGTGGACATTCCTCCCATTCCCTCCTCCCCCTCCCCCGGGTCAGCGAAGAGACGAGAAATTGAGCTGGAGCGATGATTCCGCGAGCTCTGTAATTACGCACACACTGAAATCTTCACCGTTGACTTAAGTTACTTGGCGCTGCGAGGACTGGGGCCCTGCATATTGATTAAATGCAGCCTCTATTTACCTAAACAATAAATGTAGAGATTAGCAACGTTCACTTGATCACAATAATGGGATTGACAATTAAGGGTCAATGCATCCCAGATGTAGCGGAGCCTATGGGCTGCGTGCAGCGGGCAGAGGGCTTCTCGGAGAGGGACGCTCGGGCAGTTGCGGCGGCGGAGGTGGTGCAGAACAGGAAGCGGCGCGGAAGCACAGCGGGAGGCGGAGGGGGACGCCCATCCTCGTCAAGGTCTTCAGCCACCCCGCCCGGGAGGCTCGAAACTGGCTTTGGGGTACCTGAATGCCCCAACTCCCAGGGAGACATCTGGAGCTCGGAGCCACCCTCCCTGCGGCGATGGCACCTGCCTCAAGGCGGTCTCGATGCTGATGCCTGGCTGGGAAGGAGGATGGACGCCGCTGGCATGTGCCCTGGTAAGTGTGTCTGCTTGTCATCAGTGTACATTCTGCATGTCGCAACGGGGCGAGGGAGAGGAGCACGTGTCTAAAGTGCACGGAGCCTTCCTCTACCCCTATGTATATACCCTTCAGTCAATGTTCCAAGAAGCGGGTCAGGACGGAGGGTATCCTTCTGGATTTGGAAGGGCGTGGGTTTGACATCGGTGGGTGTGACGGGAAAGTCCAGCCTGTCAGGGTTGGGCTCTACAGTGGCCGAAATCAAGAAAGCATGGACGTGTCGGCCCAGGGCTGGCCTGTTTCCGGACATGTCACGGGGGTGCTTCGGTCCTCGAGGGGAGTATTACGATCTATCTTTTTTTCTCACCCTCTCACTGAACTGTAGGGTTCTGAGAAGAGGTTCTAGGAAGGAGAGAGCTGAAAGGAACTAACTTAGAAAAGAACCCAGGAGAGTGGAACATGGGGTAATAAAAGACAGATGAGCACAGTTGGGTGTGTGTGCGAAATCATGATCCACCTGGAAGGGGTTCCAAACCCTGGACTGCCATCGCATACTGCCTGCAAAAGACACACGCATGTTGCTTCTCTGATATTTCCCTCTTCTCTCTGAGCCCCATTATCAACCTGGAAGGCTTCTCATTCCACATTTAGACACAAACAAAAGGATTTGTCCCAGACACTCAAGAACAAGCCAGGACGAAGCCCTTTCCCGCCAAACCACGAAGGCCTGGAAATAAACAGCGCCTGCCCAGGCTCTGGGCGCGCGAGTCCGAGAGAGGACTTGGGTGGGAAGAGGCTCTAGAAGATCGGAAGGGGTGGGGGGAGAAGCTTGGAAAGAGAAGAGGGAGGAGGAAGAGGAGGGACCAGCAGGGCAGAGTGGGACCTGGGGTTCTGTTATAACCGCCCTTCCCCGCCCACGGTCTTTCCATCCCCTGTTCCCCTCCCCCATTTCAGAGCTGAAGGCCGACTGTGGGAGGAGGAGGTTAAACAAAGGGAATCCTCCTCCTCTGGGACGGGTGAAGTGCGTTTGTCCTCTCCTTGCAGGCTCTGGAAAAACTGGCAGGAATTTCCTTGTCGTGAGAAGATGGACGAGTGTGTCTGCAGTCGAGGAGACAACTACAAACAGACTTTGGGCAGGGAAGGCGGGCGGGCGGGGGTGGGGGTGGGGGCGGGGGCCAGCTTTGATCACTCCAGCTCTGTTGTAATTTTGTCTTCGCCAGATAGATTAGCTGGAACCGCCAGCCCTAGCTTGGAGTTCCGTTCCACGGAGTACCCTCCCTCCCCACCCCCCGCGTCGTCTCGCGCCTGGAGCCGGGTCGCCGCTCCTTCCGAAGTCTCGCTGGAAACTTCAAGGGCTGATGGTTCTGTGTTCCTGACGTAATTAGGAGGCCACGCAGCTCCCCAACACTCCGTTAAACAAATATGTAAGTCGTCCTCCCTCTCTCTGGGGACAGACTCTAGGGAAGGAGGCAGCTGGGCCCGCTCCGGGTGGTGTCCTTGGCTAGCGGAGTGGCGTCGCTGTGACCTTCCGCCGCCCCTCGGGGCCTTGGCCTTTCTAAGTTCTTCCTTAGGAAGCGGAGAGAGAGAGGCAGAGAACGTGCACCTCGCCACCCACCGGACAAGCTGAGAGGACCTTGTCTTTGCTTGAAAAGTTTTCTAGATAAATCGCTCGGGTGGTTCTAAGCTATGATGAACCAGAGGCTGGGCCCGGTTCTTCTCCAGAACAGCGTGTGGATGTAAAGGAGATGAAATCGTCCTCCCCCATTGCTTTCTTTTTCTTCCCCATATAAATCAGTCATATAATTCATTCGCATTGTTTAAGGTACATTGATCAATCTAATGGCTTGTAATAGGCTCCTAATTGCCACTTGCAGAATCCTGCAGGCTCGCATTTGAACAGGGAAGGTTCCAGGCAAGTCCACCTGAAGCTTGAGTTTGGGCGATTACAGAACCCAGGAAGAAAGTCTAGATGGCACGGTCACTCCGGTCTCAGTTCTACAGGGGAGGGAAGAAAGGGGGTGTTAGTGGGGATATTTGCTGTTCATTTTTCCCCCAATCTCCCTTCCAAATCTGTCACGATTAATGAGCAAAGCCCATGCCACAATTTATAGATTATTGTGGACTGAGGATCATTTTGTTGATATCAGACAAGAAACTTTCCTTACTTGCATCCTTGTGTCTGTATTTACAGTAAAAACTTCCTTAGTCACAAACAGATATGCATTTAGCCATACCTTTTCTTTTTACTTACTTATTTTTAATAAAGCAACATCAGGAGTTGTGATAGGAAATAACATGGGGGAGGGTGTGTTAAAGGGAAGGAAGGAAAAGCCAATCTTTATCCCAGAGTGTCCTGGAGGTATGCCTACACTCCTGTTTAACATCTTGTGGTTGTAGTGCCTTCTCCAAGCCCTGGATGGAGGACGAAAGAGTTGGAAGCCTCCTCAAATCTGCCTATGAAAGGGTAAAACTGAGGAAACTGGTACTCTGGCTAGGAGAAACTGAGTAATGATCAGAATCCTGGCCTCTGGCTTTTCTTGATATTGGTTCAGGTCTATGTGAAAAGATTGCTTTAATGTCTCCAAAGGTGGCTCCATTAGAGTTGGCTGAGACAATACGTGTGCATTATTTTGGAAGAGATGCTCTTAAAAAGAAGAAAGTCGCTACAGAATGCCACATTTGTTTAGGTCTAAGACCCTTCTTTGGTAGTTGCTGAGGGAGGGAGGAAAGTAAAACCCCAAGCTGAATAGGCCCCCCATAGTTTCCGAGTGATGCAGTAAACAAATCTATGATGCTTGTTGAATAATCTTCCAATAATTGCAGTCATTAAAATCATCACACAGTCTACAGTCACCTTCCTTCCTTTGACACACCAGTCTTTCCCTTAATTGTTAATGCATTTTGGGCTCAGATAAACAGATCAAGGCAAGCTTAAAATATGTGGGCCAGATACATCTAACAGCAGAAAATTAGTTGTGTAACAAATGTTTGGACTATACTTAATAGACTAGGGGTTTTCAATTTCTTCAGCAGACCCTACAGAGGCAAGAAAGATTTGCATCTTCTACCACTGCTAAATAGCAGTGACGCCTCTGAGATACAAAAAAAAAAGAAAAGATGAAAGTCCCATTGGCCTATTGAATCTTCCTTGCTCTTTCATTTGCAAGGGTTGGGCTGGAATTAGGACATTACAGAACAAATATTAAAGGAAAGCTCAACAGAAACTGTGGGAGAGTTCCTCAATTCTTAATTAATTTTCTCCATCCATTTGATCTCAACAACTGGTCCTTTAAAAAATATAAATATGTGTTAACTATAAAAGATTCCCTGCTAATCAAAGGCTGTATTTCATTTTCACCCACCGCTGACAAGACTCCAACTGTGGAAAGGATTCACCCGACTCAACAGGCACTATGGACCTTCCTGGGCTTCCTTCTCCCTTGCTCATGACAGGCAACATTGGTACACAAGGGCAGCTTTTTCTTTTTTTAACTCAAGTTATTAATGTATCTCTGCAACTCCCACACTGTGCTGACCTGATAATCACTGCTCTAGTGAAGATCATGCAAATGAAAAGCATAATTAATTGCACAAATCATTTAAAAAGGAGCGCTGTGGCTTAGCAAATAAATAAAGGCAGTAGGGAGGACAGGTCAGATAAATGCTTTTTATAGGCTGGGCTCCCTTCACCCCCAACCCCTCCTCCTAGTCCCGGTGGTCCAGACTTTGACTGCAGCCAGCCTGGCCAAGGCGAGCACCTTCCGTTCCTCCTCCCCCAATGCCTCCCCTTCAACCATATTCCAGAGTCCCCCCAACTCCACCTCACCCCACCCCAACCTCATCCCACCCCAGTGGTGTATATCCACTGCTAAACTCTGTGCTAGGTCAAAGCTCCGGGGAGACTGGGCAGTCACTTAATATTTAACCAACTACTATATCTAGTTATTCAGAAAATAACTGGTCCTCCCAGTCGCCACTATGTTTTCTGCGCATCAGGGAGAAGCATTTTATCTGTGGCTTAGGAGGTCCAATCCTTCCTATCAGCGCTAATGACCGAATTGTTTCCCTGGCTTTGCCTTCTAAACACAGCAACTTGAGCAGTTGCTCAGATCAAAGCTCCCGGGAGAGGCTAGATGGGAGAAACAATATTTGTTCAAAGGAAGTGAACTCTTCCCTTTAATTACCCTATTCTTCTTTATTAGGATTCGTATTGAATTTTTTTTGCAAAAAAATTATGTTGATTTAACCATAGTGTATTTATGATGTAAATATATTCCAAGATGAAAACGTCACGGATCAATTGTAAAGGACCCGGATACATAATTTTAAAAAATCAGTTTCAGTGTATATGAGGTTCTCACCCCACTTTCGCTGCTCAGTCAGATTTGTTTATGCAGAATCGACATTTAATAGTGCTAATTGCACTCCAGTTAAATTGCCCTGATTGCAGAAAGGGAAGCAATTTTCGTGCTCTCTGTCTGGGTTTGGAAGAAATTGTTTTATATTCACCTCTTTATAAAGAAGTGGAGATAAGGCACCGGGGCCTTCGCACAAATTGCACTTAGGGGCTGACTGGCAGCATTCAGGCGCTATAATAGAGCATTATTTGGCCGTTTTGAATAATGTAAAGCGTTTGCTGAAAGCTATTCTCCTGAAAATTGCTTTAACTTTTAAAAGGGTGATGATTCACTCCAAACCAGGCCTTTGTTACATTGTCATTATTTCCCCAAATGTTTTAACAGTCAGCTCAACACTTTAGCATAACACATTGATCTTTGTTTAAAAACTAGATTTTTTTAGAGGATGAAAAAAATCTGTCAGACGAAAAAAATCTGGACTTCCTCCGAAAGATTTCCTTGGGGCCCCACCTTAGAGTTGAAGTGGCCCGGGTGTTTGCCTGCGTTCGTTTGGAAGATTTCCCTAACTTTTATTGTGATGCAGACGCGTGTATCTAAAGGAATATGCGAGTGCCCACGTCTACAGTCTGACAGCTGGAACTACGGGAAAACGGCGGGAGGGGGAGGGGAGGGGACCCGAGGGGAGGAGGAGAAGAGGAAGGCGAGCAGGGCGCCGGAGCCCGAGGTGTCTGCGAGAACTGTTTTAAATGGTTGGCTTGAAAATGTCACTAGTGCTAAGTGGCTTTTCGGATTGTCTTATTTATTACTTTGTCAGGTTTCCTTAAGGAGAGGGTGTGTTGGGGGTGGGGGAGGAGGTGGACGGGGGAAACCTCGGCGTTTCTCCTCCCCGGGCTGCACAGGGTGAGTCGGAAACGCCTCGCTGCCACTTAACAATCCCTCTATTAGTAAATCCACGCGGAGACTCTATGGGAAGCCGAGAACCACTGTCTTCTTCCAGGGCAGAAGTCACCTGTTGGGAACTGCCCCCGGGTCCCCCTGCTGGGCTTTCCGGCTCGTCTAGGCGGTCTGATTTCTCCTCAACCCTCCACCCCGCGTCCCCCAGGGACTTTTCACACCTCCCCACCCCCATTTCCACTACAGTCTCCCAGGGCACAGCACTTCATTGACAGCCACACGAGCCTTCTCGTTCTCTTCTCCTCTGTCCCTTCTCTTTCTCTGTCATAATTTCCTTGGTGCCTTCGCCACCTTAAACAAAAAAGAGAAAAAAATTAAAGAAGAAGAAGAAAAAAGAAAACATTCTGAGCCAAAGTATTTTAACAGGAATCCAAGAAAGCGACCCTCATAGCCCTCCCCACCCACGGAGTGCGCCAAGACGCACCCAGTCTCCATCACAGGGCCGAGAGCAGTGCCACTCTGGTCATACTTTTAGGTCAAGAGATCTTGCAAAAGAGAAGAGAAAACACGGGTGGCACAGTTCCACATCCTTGTCATTTGCACCCGCTCCGCGACAACTCATCGTTTGCACTCGAGGGTTTGGGGTTGGTAGTTTAATTTTTTTTTTTTCCTAAGAAGCAGGGTGTGGGTTTGGTGGGGAGTGTGCTGTGTTAAAACCAGCGCCCAGGTCTGCCCGAGGGCGCTGGTATTTCTGGTTCAGAAACAGCTTCTGGTTACCCTGGAGAAGAAAGAGAAAGCGGGGCCCAGAAAGAGAAAAACAAGCAGTTCAGCGGTTGCTGGGGGACTCGAAGACGCACCCTGGTCTGTTTGAGGACACCTCTTTTCACATTGACAAGGTCCAGGGAGGACTTCAGGATGCTTCCAGCCTGCAAAATGTGGGGGCGCCCACGTGTGGCCTGGTCCTCAGCCTTCCCGGGTGAAAATCCTGGAGAGATTTCTTGGGCACGTCCGTGAAAGCAGGGCACTAAGGTGGACCCCACCTCTTAACACGGCGCACTTGCCTTACAGACGAGACTCTAGGCCTTGGCAGTCTGGAGTGGGAGTGGGCTGGAGCTGGGACAAGAAAATTCCACTCCAGGATGAAACGCGACATGCAAATCTTCACCGGGTTAAACAAACAGCCCAGCAAGCCGCAGCTTCAGCGGAGGTGGAGGTGGGGGCGGACGCCGCTCGCTCGGGTCTCTGTTTCCAAAGTTGTTACAATGTGAAAATAAGCGGCTTCGTGCAGCGTGTTGTATGGGCTGATGCCTCCCACCCCCACGCCAGCCCCCAGCAAAACCCGGCAGATAATCAGCACATCCCACTGTTTAGTCATATTTGACAACTGGGTTAACCTGGTATCTTAGCGCTGGCGAAACCGTACAAAGGGTGCCCTCAATTACCACCAGAAGCCTCTAGCGTGAGTGGCACTTGTATTACCCCCCGGGTCAGAGGCCAGAGCGACAATTAGGAAGTCACTTATACCGCTGGGGGGAAATGGCGGGATACAGCAGGCTCCAGGCCCTCCCAACAAATCTGTGGATGTAGATCTGTACAGAGAGGCCTATTCCGCTCCTCTCGGAGGAACTGTCCCTTCGTGCCCACTCCCCAGTATAACCGTGAGAGTAACATTGAATCTAGTGGAATAAGGAATTGGGTAGAAGACACACGAAAATGATTTAAAAAAAAAAAAATCCCAAGCAAGAATGATAGATACAAGCTGAAGTTGTGTTCTGTAGGCAAGAGCCTGGACACACAAAGTGAGGGCTGACATTTCCGTCTCCACTTGGGCCCTGCTGGTGCGGGCTGTGCCTGGGTGTCTCCTCCTCTCCTGCCTCCTTTCCTACAAGTGGGGAGTCGAGTAGGACTGTCAGCCCTAACTTGCAACATCTCGGGGTGGTTTGTGTGTGGGGGGGTGCTTGTGGCCCGGTTTCATTGGTACTTAAACCTGGCTTGGTGCGTGTGTGCAAATTTTTAATTGCACTGTAATTTCTTCAGTCCCCAGCCCGCCCTCGCCCCCCACCCAAGTATTCCCCCCTTACTCCCCCCCACCCCCGCCGCCCTAGCTAGCAGACTTGACTGGCACGCGCCGGGAGCCCGGGCCCGGGCCCCTCGGCGCGTCTGATTGGCTGCGGGGCAGCTCCCGTCTGCTCTGCCTGCGCCCTCATTGGGTGAGAGGCGCAGCCAGCGGCACTTCAAAGCGGGTGCTCCTAGCACTTAGGCTGAGTTTAGCCGGCGGGAGCCCGGAGTCCGCTCGGCGCGAGCGCGGGGACGCGGGAGCCGCGCGGGACCCAAGCAGTTTTTCCGAGCAGCCGCCAGGCTCAGCCCCGCTCCCAGCCTCGCTGCGCAGCCAGAGACCTGCTATGGCCACGTCTATACTCGGGGTAAGTCGCAAGCGCGGCAATGCATTTGCTTGTTTTAACCGGAGTAATTTTTCGTTATGGCTTCTGGGGTCTGCGGCTCCCGAGAAACTGTTGCTGCTCGACTGCAGCTTCAGCTTCTATTAGCACTTTCCACATTTCTGGGACTGATTTTTTCCCAAGTTTTTGGAACCCAGCAGATGCCTTTGCAAGAAAAGGTCTTCTTAATGAGGTCCTTTTTTACTTGGTTTCAAAGAAAAGCTAGAGGTTTCTTTTCTTCCCCTCGTGATTTATACCCCACCCCCCGCCTTGCTTTGGGGATTTTGTTGCAATTATGCGACAGTGGTGTTTCCAGAAAACAGTCTTAATCGTTTTGCAGTCCATCTAGTCACGCTAATAAATATTTACATTTCTGCGGCTCCCCAGTTCGCCCGTGACTTTGAAAATACGTCTCTGGCCGCTTATCCTCGGATTGTTGTTTTCATAATCGCTGTGTTTGTGTGTGTGTAAACTTTAAAACCAAACGTTTTCTATTAATAAAGAAAAGTCAAGTCGTAGCCACCCTGGGAATGCTGCAAGTTTCGCCCGTCCCTGGCTGCTGTTTCGGCCGCCTCCGCCCTCGCCCGGTGTTTGTTGTCTCTGGTCTCTGTGTTTACCTTCGCGCTTCACCCCGAAGGGCGACTTGGGGTCTTCTGGGAGAGGAGCCGGTTTACCGCAACAACCCAAGTCCGGTTGTAGTCAGGGTTGCAGTGACTGAGGCAGGGAACACGGAGGCATCTTTGATTTACAGCCTCAGCGAAGAGCAACTTTCCGGCCCCCGGACCTTCGCCGCGGTGATGGCCACTGTCCCGCGCCCGGTGCAGTGACTCTTCCGCGGGCGCGTGGGGAGGAGGCGCGAGACGGGGAGCTAGGGCCCCCCGGGAGCAGCCGCAGGGGACGAGGCTGCTCACGGGTGCACTTTCTTTCTTCCCCACTTCCTCCTGCCCTCCTCCTCCTTGCTCCCTCCCCCATCCTACCCACTTTAGGAAGAGCCGCGCTTCGGAACGACCCCGTTGGCCATGCTAGCGGCGACCTGCAACAAGATCGGCAACACGAGCCCGCTGACGACGCTGCCGGAGTCGAGCGCCTTCGCCAAAGGCGGCTTTCACCCCTGGAAGCGCTCCTCGTCCAGCTGCAACCTCGGCTCTAGCCTCTCGGGCTTCGCGGTGGCCACCGGGGGCCGTGGCTCGGGCGGCCTGGCGGGCGGCTCGGGCGCCGCCAACAGCGCCTTCTGCCTGGCCTCCACGTCGCCCACGTCGTCCGCCTTCAGCAGCGACTACGGCGGCCTCTTCTCCAACTCCGCGGCTGCCGCGGCGGCAGCGGCCGGAGTGTCCCCGCAGGAGGCGGGTGGCCAGTCGGCCTTCATTTCCAAGGTGCACACGACGGCGGCCGACGGCCTGTACCCGCGTGTGGGCATGGCGCACCCGTACGAGTCGTGGTACAAGTCGGGCTTTCATTCGACGCTGGCGGCCGGCGAGGTGACCAACGGCGCGGCGTCGTCGTGGTGGGACGTGCACAGCAGCCCGGGGTCGTGGCTGGAAGTGCAGAACCCCGCTGGGGGGCTCCAGAGCTCGCTGCACTCGGGCGCCCCCCAGGCCTCGCTGCACTCGCAGCTGGGCACCTACAACCCCGACTTCAGTTCGCTCACGCACTCGGCCTTCAGCTCCACCGGTCTCGGCTCCTCCGCCGCCGCCGCCTCGCACCTGCTCTCCACCAGCCAGCACCTGCTGGCCCAGGACGGCTTCAAGCCGGTGTTGCCCTCCTATTCGGACTCCAGCGCCGCCGTGGCAGCCGCCGCCGCCAGCGCCATGATCTCGGGCGCCGCGGCCGCCGCCGCCGGGGGGAGCTCAGCACGCTCTGCCCGCCGCTACTCGGGCCGCGCCACCTGCGACTGCCCCAACTGCCAGGAGGCGGAGCGGCTGGGCCCGGCCGGGGCGAGCCTGCGGCGCAAGGGCCTGCACAGCTGCCACATCCCGGGCTGCGGCAAGGTGTATGGGAAGACGTCGCACCTGAAGGCGCACCTGCGCTGGCACACGGGCGAGCGGCCCTTCGTGTGCAACTGGCTCTTCTGCGGCAAGCGCTTCACGCGCTCGGACGAGCTGCAGCGGCACCTGCGGACTCACACGGGCGAGAAGCGCTTCGCCTGTCCTGTGTGCAACAAGCGCTTCATGCGCAGCGATCACCTGAGCAAACACATTAAGACGCACAACGGGGGCGGCGGGGGCAAAAAGGGCAGCGACAGTGACACGGACGCCAGCAACCTGGAGACGCCCCGTTCCGAATCCCCCGACCTCATCCTGCATGACTCCGGAGTCAGTGCAGCCCGGGCGGCGGCAGCGGCAGCAGCTGCGGCGGCGGCGGCGGCGGCGGCCTCCTCGGGAGGCAAGGAAGCAGCATCTGGCCCCAACGACTCTTAAGAGACCGGGCGAGAGGCGCGAGCACGCGAGCGAGTAGAGACACCGAGAACGAACGAGAGGTTCGGAGGGCGAGAGAGTGGGGGACGGGAGGGCAGGGGCTTCAGTGACGCCCCCGGGGCACCGGCTGGGCGCGAGGTGGAGCCGCTGAGGGTTCCCGGGCTGCGGTTCGCCCGCCGTGCGAGGAGCTCCCCTCGCCTTCCGCGCTCGGATGAGAATCGAATGCGTGGTCCGGAAACAAAAGCGAACCATCCTCCGACACAAACACTTTAAAAACTGTACTCCCAGACGTACACATACACCGGAGACCTGCAACCACAAGCACGCACACTCGCGCGCGCACACACATACCACTCGCCCAAACTTCTCGAGCGAAGAGCAATACATAGAAAGGCTCCCTCTTTGCCCACTATCCACCTCCCTCCAACACCCGTCTCTTTCCTTTTCTCAAAAACAAGCCACCACCCAGCCAAGGACTGTCAGAACATTTGAAAACAAACGGGACCGATAAAAACACCCTTTGTGTGGATTATATTATATATAAAATGCTCCAAGTCCTGCCTGATGTCTACTTACAATGAGACTTTTCCTAAAAAAGGAAGCATCGAAAGGCTTAAGGTGAGATATTAAACTGGAAGTCTAGCGACAGTTTCTCTGTATTTCATAACATCTGTATAAATAGGGTTCAAAATATTGTGTTCTCTTTTATTTTCTTGTAAATGTTCATTCGAATAGAGTTTTTTTGGGTGAATCCCTGAAATTCAGGGAGTTTTTTTAATTTTCTGATGCACTTTGTGAAAGTCAGTATATATGTAAAAGATATTTAAAATGTTGAGTTATCATTTCACTCACAAACACGTAAGTTAAGGTCATCTAAAGAAATTAAATGCGTTTATCTGTATGAAGAAAATCTTGACATATTTTCATTTTGGTATTATTAAAGGACTCTGAACAATACATTTCCTTTTTTAAAAATCCTGTTTCCCCCTCAATAACCTTTTCGTGGGTCGATATTTTTTTTTTTCGGTTGGGAAAAAATTCCCTTAATGTTAGTTGTAGGTAATGTAAAGTTTATGTGGGTTATAAAAGCCATACTACATATACGTTTTTGAGAAGTCAAAATTATTTATTTGTATATCAACAGCATAAATTAAATTGGGTTATAAGGACGTGTAGTAGCATTGCTTAATGTGAAGGCTCTCAAAAGGTGACATTTTAAAACTCTGGAGCGCCTAAAAAATGCAGAGGTCCTTGGCAGCTTTAACTGGGGAGGTGCCTAAACCTCTGGGAGGTGTCAGAGAAAATTCTGGTGGGTTTGTTTGTTTTTAAAAAGTGATTTAAAAACAATCTGTGAAAGGAAAACGCTTTAAAAAAAGAAGTCTTTAGCTCCCAAGGCCCTGTATGTTGGAAGGCAACTCAAGGGAATAAATCGCTAGAGTCAATACCCCGGAAAAGACATTTCATGCCTAAATGAAAATCTTGTTAAATGTTATTAATTTTGACTTAGAGCACACAGCAGCCCCCTGTGCCTTGTATTCCCTTATTAGGGATTCATGTCTTATCAAATATCTAATTAATCTCCTAGACATCATTTGTTCTGGCCAACTTTATCTCAGCTGGTCCGCGGGGAAAACTCCAAATATTCTCTGTGACAAAGCTCCCTTGAAGATCTTTTTAATTGTCTAAATTAACTGCACCAAATTTGCATGTCAAACGGTAAAGGGCAACCTGAGATAAAATGTAAACGTTTTAAAAGCTCCCAAACTAAGCACTTGATTTGATAACTAGGCTTTTTAATGTTATGGAAGACAACTGCTCCTTTCCTTTTCAAAGACGGCTGATCTATGCAAATAGTGAATTGGAAATGCCTAGGTCCCCGCGCCGTCAAATGGCCCTCGCAGGTTATTTGAATATCAGTGGCGCTGCTTCTGAAAAGGTTCAAGGATGCTCTCTGACTTCTTTGTGATTACTCAGTGCGGCGTCTTATTCTGAAGAAAAAAACTCAGGAATAATTAAAGGCTGGGATCAGGCCTGGGAACACATTTGGGACAGGAATCTCATTTAGACAGTCTCTTTCAAAATAAGGCACAGTTAAATTGACCAGAAGGCAATTATTGAAATGAAAATTATTTTCACTCTCTTTGTCTTCTGACCACCAACTTAACAGCCCTAGTTTAAAAGAGGGAGAAAAGAGGGAGAGACAAAAAGAAAATTGGTAAATGAGATAATTTCGCAATTCGAAAAAATGTTAATTTAGAAAATAAAGTACATATTTACAGAATAAAAAATATTTCTAAAAGACTTCCCACACAAGAGGAAGTACAAGCGAAGTCAGCACCAACATAATTTTTTTCCATTTTTGATTACTGTCCACCTTGGGAATTTGAGCGAAGGTTTTGATTTTTAGGAAAGAAAAAATAAATTCTTGTTATTAACAATCATCAAAATGTTTTCTCGGAAACTGTTCTGAAACACCAAGTCGCAAAGTAGCGATAAAACAGAACGAAGGTCCCCAGCAGGGAGTTTGCAGCGTGACATTCAATGGCTTCTTCCTTCTCCTTCTCGAGCTCCCCGCAGCCAGGCTGCCCCGCTCTTCTTCCTGGAGTTTTTCTTCACTTTGGCCTTTTTCTCTCCCGGATCAAGCTGTTCATAACCGGGAGCACCCCACTCCCAAAGCGCCTCTGGTCGGGAGATGGTCTTCTGGAGAGCCAGCTGGTAGGGGCGCGTTTCCTGGAGGGGCTTCGGGCCGGGGCACTGGAGGCCCAGAGGGTGCCTGGCGCGTTTGGGGGCCGCGGGCTGGCGGCGCGGGGTAAAGGGTGTGGTGGGTCTCCCCAGGAACGCGGGCGCCCGGGCGTCGGGCCCAAGCAGCTTTGTTTGTGGTTGATAATAAAGGCAGATCAAAGGGCCCGGCTGTGCAGGTCCCGCTGGCCGCGCGGCTCCCTCCGCAGGCCAGTGATCAAGGCCTGTGAGCGCTGCCTCTGCCCCGCGGGTCAGCGGACGTCCATCACCCAGGCTCCTGGGAGCGGCGGGCGGCTGCCCCGGCCCGAGCGTCCAGCCGGGAGATAGCAGTACACGGAACCTGAGCCCAGAGGGAGCGGGGCCCCGGGGCCCCGGCCGAAGCCAACAGGCGAAAAGAGGGCCTAGGCCCCCTGCCTGTCCTCCGCCCTGCCCTAGGCGCCCCTGGGGGCATCGGGAACCTTGACTTGAGCGGGTGGCGACCGGCCGGCCGGGGTTGACCAAATTGGAGACAGCGCGCGTGGGAGGCGAGAGCCCCCCAGTTAGAACACGAGTTCGGTCCCAATTGCGGTGGGTCCGCGCCTCCCCAGGGCCACTTCGGGGCCCCAGAGGCCTGTGCCTCTCCGGCTCAGGGGCCAGAAGGAGCTGGAGGCGGTGGCCAAGGGCCCAAACTCAGAGGTGGGTAGCGGCCTGGAGGTCCGCGCGGGCGGGGGCCGCGGCCTGGGGGCGCAGAGTCGCGCCTGGGCCCGGGTGAGGGCAGTGCGATTTCGAGTTCCCCAGTTTCCCTGGCGTTTCCTGTCCCATAGCTTCCAGCGCAACAGAGGAACGAAAAGCAAATTTTCCTCCGCCCTGCGCCCACCCAGCCACGATCCACACCATTCTCCGGCGTCTCCTTTTCTGACACCAGTTTTCTCCCCTTAGAATGAATTGGGTTCTACCTGACAAGGAAAAAGAAAAAGAAAAGAAAGAGATTTTCTTTCCTCGAGGCGGGAAACAACATTATTTTGATGAGATTAGATTGTGCACCTGAATGGCGTGTCTGGACCTTCCGTCAAATCGTTACAAGTCGTGTAAAATTGAATTTCTTTTTATTCGGATGGAAACTTTATTTATTTTAACTCTAATCTTATTTGCATCTATTATCTGTATTCACCAAGGCTCTCTTCCACTACAAAAATGCAGATGAAGTAAATCTCACATAAATCCCGCCCATTTGTGTAATTGGTATACTAAGTGTTTATTTTAAGTGAGAATAATTTAGCTACAAATTTTCTTAAGGAATAACATTCTTAACACATTAAAAAAACTGAAAACTCTGATTTGCTTTTATGTTTGACAGTAGCTCTTGATTCCCATAAGAGGAGCTTGGCGAGTGCGGCTCGCTGGCGCCACCTAGAGCTCCGAGGCGGGAAGGCCGCCGCCTGCCCGGCTTGCGGCTGTCAGCGTGTGGAGACCGGCTTTTGCCGCGAGCAGCAGCAATCAAGCGGATCCTGCGAAGAAACGCGAGGGTTTGCGTTCCAGCGGGGAACGAACCCTGCTATTGGGGGTGGGGAGCACTACTTGGCAGTGGCTTCTGGGCAAAAGGGTCGTTTCTGGAACGTGCTAACTGAAAATCCAAACAAAACAAAATAAGGACCGGTTGGCCCTGGTCTTAGAATTGTCGCATTTAACATCCTTTTCAAGGCAACTTCAGGGTCTTCCAATTTAAAGTTGAGAGCGCTGAAGCGTTATCGGCAGCGACGTGGACCCCAGGATGTGGGGATCCAGCTGTGGACGCAGACCCCTACGACTCTGCATCCGCGGCTCCCGGCCGGCAAGGCCCGCGTGGACTATCCGGGGCGGGCTGGAACCAGGCCGATTCAAACAGGTCACCAAACCATCCCACCCTACCACCCTCCCGTGGACCATCAGGGAGGCAAGGGACCCGCTGCTTTCGCAGCCCCAACCCGAGGCGGGCCAGAGCAGCCTTCTGCCTCGCCTTCGTCCTCCGACGGACACCCCAGCCAGAGTGGGGCGCGGGGGGCTGCTGGGCAGGCAGGAGTCGGGTCTGGCGCGCAAGGCCCCCGAGGCGGCGAGAAGCCCCCAGATGCCCCGCTCCAGGCCTCCCCGAAGGGTGCGCACATCCTCCCGGAGCAAAACGACCCCTTTTGTCCTCTCCTTTTCCCTTTGAAACCCAAATCTGAAATCGGGTAAGAGTTGGGGGCGTTGGCCAATTTTCTCTCCTCTCAGTGCATCGTCCTACCCCCGCCGCCCCTTTCCGTCCTCTTCCAGTCCACTGTCTCCCTGACCCCAACCTGTCTTCGGACTACGTGGAGTGACTTCCTCCTCCTCCATTTTTGTGCCCCCCACCTCCCCAGCGCGTATTTATTGTATTTTAATTTAAAAAGCGACACCTTCAAACCCTGCGCCCGAGGCGGCTGAGGCGCCGTCACCCGCAATCGAGAAAGCCCGGCCAAGGCGCCTGGGTGCTGGGCTCCCTGAACTCGCGCCGGGGAGCAGCAGCGCGTTTCCGGGGACTCGCAGCCACCTTTGCGGCGGGTAACTCGGCTGGGTTTGTATTTGCTGTTTTAATACAAACCCCGCCGCACTGCCTATTTCAAAGATGTGCTAATTACTACTTGGATAGCAGGGCGCAAAGTCCTTGTCCATTTCCCAGTACAAAGTAGGTTGCTAGAAAATTTGAAATTGCCTTTCAGCCTAAAGCTGCCTTACCTGAATGTCATAATTACAGTAATTATGTACATCCAAATTACATGCTAATTAAATTAGAATCAAATCGTTCTAAATCGAAATCAAATGAGGTAGTGAAGAATTAATCAATGACAACATAAATAGAGAGCTTCCTTCAGAGATATTTATTGTAACGATACAAGGAGGAATTTGATCTGAAAAAGTCACCTGTTTGTTTACTTTCAAATTAGTAATCAGTTATTATCCCTTCTCCATAATTTTAACCGTTCAGTGTTATTTACCCCCCACCCTTCCCAGACGCTGGAGTGTATAGAAATATGTATGAAGTAAATATATACAGACATGCCTCCCCCATATATTGTTGATACAAATATAGACTGTGTGTTTGCAACTCCAGTTAAGGAAAGGGTTTCCTTTCCTTAAATGTCCGTGGGGATGTCCGTGGGGACACGTCCCTCCAGGGCCGGCTGTCGAGGACCCGGAAAACCACAGCCCCTAAGAGTTCCAGATTTTCCAAGACCCTTATCTCTCTTCCTTTAGAATTTCACACTGGGGATTTTGCATTGTTTTGCCGGCGTGTAACGATTTCAGGGTGATTCATTTATTTATAAAGGAAATGCAAAGTGACAGGGTGTCTCCCCCAGTCTACATTCTGCTTGCAGATTGCTGACGAAAGTTGATATCTTCATGTTTGTCCCAAGAGCTTCAGAAAGCGCCCTCTTCACCTGTGGAGCGCGAGCGACCAGAACAATTCGCTCGCTTTCCTAACTGCTGAAGGCGAGTCCGACCCGCGCGGGGGACTGCGCCCGAGGCCCGGCAAGCTTAGGCGGGGACTGGCAGGGCGCTTGGCGGGCGGGCCCCCAGCGGAAAGGCCTGAGAATTGCTTCTAGGGGGTGGCTTGGGCCAACGTGGGGCCAGGGAGCCACGCAGAGGGCCGGCCCCGACCGTTCCCCGCCGCACCTTGTGGGTCGGGTGTCGGGCGGCCTCCTGGCGCCGGAGGCGCAACTGCTAAGGGAAGGGTGTGCGCCCCCTCATTCTCGGCCTCCTCATTTAGGTTTGGGGTGTTTTCGCAAGGTTGCCAGACGCGCATCCAGAGAAGGAAACCACCAGAGCACGCAGAGGGGCGTCGCCTCGGGATGGGAAGGGGCGACCCCAGCCAGTATTCATCCCGTCACCCTACTCCACCCCCCATTCTGGCTTCCTTTAGGTTTAGGGCGACGTCCTCCTGGGAAGCCCTGCTCTATCAGTCCAGGAACCCTCGGACCTCCACTTCTTCCACCCCCTCGCAAAGCCCTTCAAGCCGGAGGGACTGGAGAAAGGCGACTCCGGGGCAGCTTGGACGGGAGGGTGGGTTTCTTTTCATTCCAGGCAGTTCTCCGCGTTCATCCCGCACATTTTCGTCATTATTGTTACATTCTGGGCATTCTGGGGGTGATGTTAAGTGTGGCGTGAAGGGAGGAGAAACGGGGAAGGTGCTGTGGAGTTACCTCTTCCTTTCCCGTCATCAGGAACCGGATTTTAGGAGCCTCGATCAGGTAGGAGAGCTCTCAGCGGCCCCCGCTTTCCCAAACCTTAGTTTCCCCGGTCTGACTTGTTCCTCACAACTTTTTAAAGGCCTTTCGCCTTTTTATCAGAGAATGCTCCCAAGGCCTGCAGGTATTGCATGCTTTTATCTCTTTTCAAGAAATGACAACTATAGTAGAAGTTTTCTTTTTCAGAAAACCTAAATAAGATTTTTAAATATCATTCAGCTGCTGAAGCTAAAAGTGCTACTTTCTTCCTGGTCTTAGGACCGGAGGGTGGAGCTGCGGCCCTCCGGAGCCGCCTCCACCAGCGTCTTGGCCCAGTGGTCATTAGGTAAGGAGAAGAGTGAAATGGCTCAGGTGGATTTTGAACTGTTTGAGCTTCAATGCCAAAGCATACCAAATGTTCGGTGATTAAAACTGGGAAACGCCTGCTCCCAGCAGCGTGGAATGATTTGATTCACTATGAGCAAGCAGTCTCATGGAAGAACAGCAAGAAAGGTCTCTCCAAACCTTTCGGATGAAAAGCTTTCTTAAGATTACAGCCCTAAGGTTCAAAACAAGATCTCCGCTTCATAATGCAAGGTAAGCAGACCTGCCACTATGCTGCAGAAACCTCTGCCCATTTTGGCCTTTATTAAAATAAATTATGACTAATTTACCACAGAGACGTTCAGATAAACAAGTTCTAACCTAGCAACTTGATATTTCTTGGTTATTTATAAATCGACAGCACCTCCTACAGGAATTAATTTGCTAGTGTTATGTTAAATGTTAGGTTAGGAGAAAAGTCCCTGCGGAGGCAGAGGGAGAAATGCCTCCAAAATGTGTCCTATGCGCGTGCAGTTCCAGGCCCATGGATGAATAAGAAACATGTAAGTCTGCCAGCCTGGATGAATAAGAAACGTGTAAATCTGCCAAGATTTCTTTAAAGGAACTTCTCTATTAAGGGTAAGAATGACAAATTTCACCAGGCTGGTTTTCTAAAAAATATCCCCATTGAGGACTTTTGTTTGGGTTCTTAAGTCATAGATTCACTAACTGTGGAGGATTCTTCTTGGGTTTTAGGTACTGAGAGTAATCTCTACACATACTAGACATCCCTTTTATTATGAGGTTTATCTTATGAGGTTCATCTCCTTGGTTTCTACCTTATATTTCAAAAGGCAAAAGCAGAATTACATGTCCAATATTTTTATTTTAAAGAAACTTCCAATTATTTTACCCATCATTAGGGTATGTGGAACACATTAGCTAAGCCTCTTGAAAGCTCTTTGTTATCATGGTATGATTTTGTGTGAAAATGCCTCTCTTCCGTTTTTAAGTTTACAAAGTTAGAATGGTAGTTCATTAGGGCTGTTGAGCACCCTTGGGTGACCAAGGCTGAAAGCCAGACAGAAAATCAACATCTTCCATAACTACATGGAAATTTTTTCTCAGAATTAGATGGGTAAAAATATTGGAGCTTCTGGCAGTACTTTCTAGTTTCTCAATCCTAACAATAAGGATAATTAAATCAGAGACTAAAAAAATCTCACTTTATAAAGTTAAAAGTGGACCACATTGGCCAGGCATGGTGGTTCACGCCTATAATCCCAGCACTTTGGGAGGCTGAGGCAGGCAGATTGTTTGAGGTCTGGAGTTCAAGACCAGCCTGAGCAACCTCATCTGCATTAAAAAAGTGGACCACGGTGTGTGAGTCAAATGAGAAAAGTGTAAGAAATAACATATTTAATTCATTTTGAATTACAGGATGCATTTCAGCATTTCTCTTCATGAACACTATATTGCTTCAGAAACCCTTTAAGGTAGTATTGCATAGGTTTTGACATTATAAAAATTATAAAGCCTAAAAAGGCAGAAGATAGAAAATAATCACTGCAACACTGATGAACTCAAGGTGTAAATTAGCAGTCTTTATCAATTTCAAATGCATGCTTTTTTTTTAAGTGAAGAAGGGATCTTTGAGGTGCGCTATAGGTTATTAAACAATACTGTGGAAGGAATTGAAGTTCCTCCCCCCTTCGTCTTAAAAATCTAAATAATCAAGGGTTGTTTACCTCTTCACTTAGTTTTTCTTAGAGGACATTTGTTTTCTGTGTGTGCACAGACAAGGCAAAGACATATATATCAGATGATGTGGTTTTACTTCTTTAAAATGTTACTCTCTTACAGAATGTATGAAATTGTGACTGCCAACTATCGAAACCATCTAATCAATATTCGTTTTGTATTAATTAGCAGATGGTTAAAAAATATACAACACTGATAACAAAAATACTTGTGTCCAAGATGTGAAGTTTTTTGGAACTGTGTTACTGGTGATTTGTAACAGTTCTTTCTGTAGTTTTCCCTTACCACATCCTTTGAAACACAAGGGAAAATTTGCAGCTAAATTTAAATATGCCTTATATACCTATACTGGTGAAATATCAAAGCAGTTTGTTTCATTTGAAAATCTACCCCCTGCCCCCCCGCTGCCGGCCACTGGCAGGATCAACCAGGTATGAGGTAAAATCTTTAATAGTTGTAAGACAGTAATAGAAGGGCCATTTGTGGAAGGCACAGTAATAGTCCCTCATAGATGTACATATCCTAACCCCTGGAACCTGTGAATATGTTACATTATGAAGAAAAGGGGAATTAAAGTTGCAGATAGAATTAACATTGATCTTACAATTGGGAGATTATTGCATGATTCTTCAGGTGGGCCCGATGTAATCACAAGGTACTTAAAATTGGAAGAGGGATGCAGAATGTCAAAGTGTCAGAATGATTAGATTTGAGAAGGACTTGACTCCTCTTTGTTAGCTTTGAAAATGGAGGAAGGGGGCCAGGAGCCAAGAAATGCAGGCAGCATCTAGAAGCTGGAACAGGCAAGCAAACCTATTTTCCCCTTGAGCCTCTAAAAAAAACATAATTCTACTGACACCTTGACTTTAGCCCAGTGAGACCCATGTCAAACTTCTGACCTCTAGAACTGTTAAGCTACTACAGTTGGATTGTTTTTTGTTTTGTTTTTGAGATGGGAGTCTTGCTCCATCACCCAGGCTGGAGTGCAGTGGTGCGATCTTGGCTCACTGAAACCTCCTCCTCCCGGGTTCAAGCGGTTCTCCCACCTCAGCCTCCTGAGTAGCTGGGACTACAGGTGCATGCTGCCATGCTTGGCTAATTTTTTTTTTTCTTGAGATGGAGTCTCACTCTGTCGCCCGTGTTGGAGTGCAGTGGCATAATCTCGGCTCACTGCAACATCCAGCTCCCGGGTACAAGCGAATATCCTGCCTCAGACTCCCGAATAGCTGGGACTACAGCGAGTGCCACCATGCCCGGCTAATTTTTGGTATTTTTAGTAGACATGCAGTTTCACCATGTTGGCCAGGCTGGTCTCGAACTCCTGACCTCAGGTGATCTGCCCACCTGGGCCTCCTAAAGTGCTGGGATTACAGGCATAAGCCACCGTGCCTGGCCCAGCTGGACTGTTTTAAGTTTGAGGTAACTTGTATACCTGCACAAAAAACTAGTATTATCCAAATGTAAACAGCTTATTCTATAGAACAAAAGGTTAAGGGGGCTTAAAAGTCTTAAAGATTTATTAATCCATTGTTTAATTTATACTAGTGAATTTGGATAATGATTACAATTCACTTCAAGCAAATTCAAATCCTTGAATAACAAATTTGAATTGAAAAAATTAAATTATACCCATTCAATGTACTGTCATTCTTTTAACGATGTTTCAGAACAAAGAAAATGTCACAGAGTTATATGCAGTTTTTATCTGGTATGGGGCACAAGAAACAGTTACCAACAGAAAATATTTCTACAGCCCCAAAATAGCTTACTTACAAATATTTGCAAAATTCATTCTTATAGTACTCATGTAGTTTTGTACTTGAATTGACAGTTTACAGAGATGAAAAATTAAAACTGAGCTTTTTTATTAGAAAGACAATAGTACACAATTTAGCCCTTGCTGTAAGTATTCAATAAAAAAGTGGAGATATTTTTACTCCCAGGTAATTGTCACATACAGTCTTTCTTCTCTACTTCTGCCTCATTCTCTCTGTGTCACTTTAGTATGCGTATCTCCTGTACATTTTTTCTCCTCTGTACACATCTGTGCCATGGCTTCTGGTGTCATTTCTTCTGCTTTGCTCTGCACTGGGACTCCGCTGTGGCCGTTTTCTTATCTCCCTTTGCTTGTAACTACCAGGACTTCTGCTCCGGCTTCTGCTTCTTTCCTCCCTGCCATGGCTTCTGCTGCTCCCCTCCTTTCTTTCAGAGCCTCTCTTCTCTGGGCTATGATTACGGCTTCTGGACTTTTTGTCAGAATCAGAATGGCTCCATTTGCTGTTCTCCCTAGAACTCTCGCGTTTTAAGAACCTGGGCTTTTCCTTGGATTTTTCCTGGTTATGGTGACTGCTAGAAAGTTCTTCATGAAGTTTTCTCTTCTTAGACTTGTCCTTCTCTTCAGAATCACTGTTGTTATGCCCTGAACACTTGCTTTTCTTTCTTTTCTTCCTTTCTATTTTTTTTTCTTTATTGTCACTCTCACTCTCACTACTGCTTTCTGAAGTCTCAGTAGAGGAAGAGGAGGAGGAGGAAGAAGAGGACTTATGTCTTTTGTGCTTACTTCTGCTCTTCTGAAACTTTTTCTTTTTTCTATCTTTTTTCTTTTTTCTCTTCTCCAGTCGATCTAATTTCCTGTAATTGGGAAACAAATAGTAACAGACTGTGTGAAAAATAGCTATTTCATCAACTGTAAGTTATGAACAAACAATATATTTTCTTAGAAGTTATTAAAAATCGTATCCATGGCAGGGCGTGGTGGCTCACGCCTGTAATCCCAGCACTTTGGGAAGCCAAGGCGAGCAGATCACAAGGTCAGGAGTTCGAGATCAGACTAACATGGTGAAACCCCATCTCTAGTAAAAGTACAAAAATTATCGGGGAATGGTGGCACATGCCTGTAATCCCAGCTACTCAGAAGGCTGAGGCAGAAGAATCGCTTGAACCTGGGAGGCAGAGGTTGCAGTGAGTCAAAATCATGCCACTGCACTCCAGCATGGGCAACAGAGTGAGACTCTGTCTTAAAAACAAAACAAAACGAAACAAAACAAAAAACTCATATCCATATATGAATGCATTGTTTACTAAATGACAACTCATTTTCTTCCTTTAAAATTATTCAAAGCATGTATACATTAAATTTAAAAAAATGCATCAAGCCAATTTTCTGACTACACTTCAATAGTAATGACTACTTTTTTGTTAAATTCTTACTGATATGAAATTATATAGCACTCTAAATGGTCATCCTAAAGAAAGTCTGTGAAAGGTGTGTAACATCAGTTGGAACTACTATAAAAGCAAATACATAGCTATAATCAGATGAAAAATTAATTTTATGTACTATTTTATAGTATGTAAATATTAATCAACATTCCATTATCAAAATTCGAGAATATTCTCCAGAAATTCTAGGAGTACACATTAAACTTTTGAAATATTACTTTTATAAAATAATATAGTTAATACTTGTTTTCAACAATTCTTTAGTTTTTTTTTTTTTTTTGAGACGGAGTCTCACTGTGTCGCCCATGCTGGAGTGCAGTGGCCGGATCTCGGCTCATTGCAAGCTCCGCCTCCCGGGTTTACGCCATTCTCCTGCCTCAGCCTCCCGAGTAGCTGGGACTACAGGCGCCCGCCACCTCGCCCGGCTAGTTTTTTGTATTTTTTAGTAGAGACAGGGTTTCACCGTGTTAGCCAGGATGGTCTCGATCTCCTGACCTCGTGATCCACTCGTCTCGGCCTCCCAAAGTGCTGGGATTACAGGCTTGAGCCACCACACCCGGCAACTGTTTAGTTTTATAAATATTAGGACGATCCTATTAAAACGTTCTGAATTTCTAAAGAGTACTTCACATTCTCGGAGGAGTAACTTATTTATATGGTATGTTTGAGTTACTCTGAAAATAAGTCTCTAGGTTCTGTCTAGCCATTCTCAAAACTGTACATACTGAAAGCATCATGAGCTCCCTCTATTGGACTCAGCAGACATTTCTTGGATTCTTTAATTCGGAGGTAGTCTGTTTAACAAAATTCACGTTTACCTTAAATTTAAGTATTCTTTCTGCATTCTCATAAGATTTTACAAAACATTAAAAAAAAAAAGGCCAAAAATGTTTCCTAAGAACAAATTGTGTGTGAAGATACATACAAATCTATTTTGAAAAGTAAAAGTTATAAATAAGTATAATTCTAAAACGTTCTGAAAAGTGCAATAGTTTTGTGGTATAATCTGAGTATACAATCTTACATCTGAGTATACAATTTCCATGTTACTGAAAAGACAGACAAAATTGTATTAGCTATGGGTGAAGAATAATCAATAAATGTGATGCATGGTTTAAGTACCTTCATGAGCTCTTAGGATCAGAGTTGAATACGATACTGAGATGAATACTAAGGAAAAAATAAATCTATTAAATATACACTTTTAAATTACCTGAGAAGTTTCTGTTTTTGTTTGGTTGTTAGGGACTTTAAAAATTCAACTTCTGGATCTTCTTCACCCTCACTTGCAACATACTCCTGAGTCAACAAAGACATCATTAAATTGCTAGATTTCAAGACAATGTAGTTATCAGATAAAAAAGAAAACATTTATAAATAAGTTTTGTATCAGGAACACACTGTAGATGAATATGGTATTTTGGATTGGGAAATGGGAGGGAATTAAAAATTTTTCTTGTAGTCTCCCTGCCGAAGTGGATCATACGGCACTAAGAGGTTAACATGACTGCTTTGCCAGCATTAGGAAACTCTTCCAGGAAAAGGATGATAGACAAACACAGAAAAAATGTTTAGAGTGTGACTTCCATTCTCTATCTCTTGAATGTTAACACTTGCCAGTTTAAATACTTTATTTTTAATTTAATGAAATATAAAAAATAAGATTATGAATTTTAAAGGCAGGTCAAAATATCCACAGTTTTAGCCTTTATAATTTATCCAGCACATTATCAAATATATAATAATATAGCCCTTCAAACTCAATCATTTTCTGGACCTATGTATAGTTTAATAAAATGAATAAGTTTAAAATATTTTCTACAATTTTTAGGGGTTTTTACATACTTCTAACCATTGGTTCTATTTAATGTCATATCAGGGATAATTTAGCAGGAAGGAAAAAGCAACAGCCTCATCACCAGTTCAGTTAGATATTTTATCCACATAAACTCAGATGAGCAGTTTCATTTATTAAAATACAGGTTTGTAAACAATTTCTCATTTAGGTTAAAATAATAAAGCAAAATCAAAATACATTTTGGGTATTTGCTTTGCTCTATCTTACTTTCCTATGGATATATGCATATTGGAAAACATTAAGTAGCAATTCACAAGCAATCACATTTAGATTTATAGACATTTTCAGCTTACCGATAAAAAGATCATTACCTGTGATGGATCATTTGCGGTCAAGTTTCTCCCCAGCACATTTCGTTTCAGTGCAAACCCACTGTTTCTCATCTCCGCTATTAGCTCCGAGGGGTGCATCGATGGCCCTGTTCACAAAAATCACAGTTTGAATGTATCATTTATATCTCTCTACCTTTTTCGGACTCCACAGTAGGAATGCAGTTGAAGCTTTGTTAAGTAAAATCACAGCTAAATCAACTCAATAATCTTCTGCTGAGCAAATAATCAGATATGATTTTCTAAAATAGCAGTCTGGAGATTCAGAATAGAAAATAATTGCATTTTTCTTTACGTGCAAGGGGAGTCTTCTTATGTAACTTTGTCATATTGAAAAAGATACATTTAGATGTTATCTGGTTGGCAGTTTTTAGTATAAAATCAAAGTAAAATATTATAATAAAAAACTACAATTAAACTTTTAGTAGTTATTCTCTCAGTAAGAGTTCATTTAAAAGATATATTTTTAAAGGTACATGAGGAATTTATTATCCTCATTTCCAAATCAAAATTCCTTATCCTTATTTGTCAAATAACAATACTGAATACATTGCCATGTGGTTGCTAATCACACATGCACGCACGCGCGCACACACACACACACACACACACACACACACACACCCTATGGGTAACCACCAAGTACTTTAATTAATCTTGCTTTTATTCCCAGATTTTGAAATTTTTAATTACTAGCTTAGGCTGGTAACAGGCAGTTTTAGGCTGGCTATTAGTACGTATGTTTTATATTTTTTTATAAGACACTACACTTCCATTTTTGCAAAATGTCAGACTGAAAAGTGAGCTTTCTGGTCCCCAAATATGAACTAACAATAAATTTTTAAAATTTTCAGCTGGGAGTGCTGGCTTATGCCTGTTATCCCAGCATTTTGGGAGGCCAAGGTGGGAGGATCACTTGAGCCCGGGAGTTCAAGACCAGCTTAGCCAACATGGCAAAACCCTGTCTCTAAATAAATAAATTAATATACGTTTTTAAAGGTTTGCCCCCTACCCTCAAACATAAGGTTTATGTAAGGTAAGAGAGACTCTTCACCTCCTTTTGTATATTCCTGTTTCATTTTGTTTTCCCTGCCACTAGCAAACTAATGACAACATTTCATGGCAGCTATTGAAAGTTGCCACCCTAAATCACCTACACTGGCTTAAATGAACTACCCCAGCTGATGTGTCTGTCATTTACGGAAGAATAAGAAAGTTACTGCCAACAAGGAGTTCATAAGGGAGGGTAGGGGGATAGAAAAATATTCAGAAATGAGTTCTTTAGTTTGTTGGTTACTTTGTCTATTTCTTTGAACTGCTTCATTGGTCTTTTACCACTTATTTGCGCGCTCACCTGCATGTTATCATGGAAAGCAAAAGGCAATCAGTTCAAATTTGTTTACCTGTCAATAGCAGATGTGGTTAAAAATTTGGTGAGAAAAACTCAGTTACAATATATTTTACTGGACTTTTCAGGCTTTACCATTCCATTCATATTGTCAAGAACAACTGAAAGTTTGCTC
Organism: Rhinopithecus roxellana; assembly: GCF_007565055.1. Classification (NCBI taxonomy): domain Eukaryota; kingdom Metazoa; phylum Chordata; class Mammalia; order Primates; family Cercopithecidae; genus Rhinopithecus; species Rhinopithecus roxellana. The sequence continues at coordinate 73,807,236 of NC_044562.1, read as the reverse complement.
TAGGTACAAGGGGAGATGATGGGAAAAAACTGTCTATTATCGGAGTATGGGGGAAGTTATTAATGATGTCATAGTTTTAGGGAAAAAAGGCTTATTTAGTTAAGAACAAACAAAAACACCTGTCTTACATTAATATTTCATTTCAAACCAAGAGGGTTTTTAATTTGATTTTTTTCTATACAAAATTTTTAATTCCTATATGTATTACTTTAATGGCCCTTTAATTATTCAGTCTGATTGCTAATGTTGATAATACAATCTTAAATAAAATTGAATTTTAAATATTAATACTGGTTGCCTCTAAATGGCATAAAAGTGCTCAACAATTAACAGCTTTTTTTTTTTTGAGATGGAGTCTCGCTCTGTCACCCAGACTGGAGTGCAGTGGTGTGATCTCGGCTCACTGCAACCTCTGCCACCTGGGTTCAAGCAATTCTCCTGCCTCAGCCTCCAGAGTAGCTGGGATTACAGGTGCCTGCCACCACACCCGGCTAAGTTTTGTATTCGTAGTAGAGACGGGGTTTCACCATGTTGGTCAGGTTGGTCTCACACTCCTGACCTCGTGATCTGCCCGCCTCAGCCTCCTAAAGTGCTGGGATTACAAGTATGAGCCACCGTGCCCAGCTCAATTAAGAGCTTTAAATGAATAACAAAATGTTTACTTTGGCGGCTTCTCAAATTTCACATGTAGGAACTTAATATTATAAAGTAGAAAATGTCACTTCTGACGTGTCAAAACTACATTTCCATGTCAACAATTTTATTAGATATCAAATGAATTCAGACACCAAACTTGTTAAGAATTAGAATAAAAACCACTCCAGTAAAGGGTCACAAAGCTTGGCCATCATGAGAGGTTATACTAATTTCATCAGTTTTCAACACAAGATGGGTAATTTTAATAAGATGTTATAGAAAGTGTGCCTTCTTTAAAAGTACTTCCAACTACTTCAAGAAAATGATGTATTTCCCCAGTGTTACAGAGATTATACAGATTATTAAACATTACTCTTCTAGCATTTACATTTTTCAAAAACCCCAACTAAAAACTCTGTGTAGTATATAAATTTAGCACACTTTCACAATGTATGACTGCAAATACAGTGCTTAGTAAAGTGCTTGACAAATAGTACTTAATAAAGACTATTATTTTTACCAGTAGCTATTCAACTTTCTTATATAAAGAAATTATGTCTTTTAATATATAACATATATATATATATGTAGAGATGGGGTTTTGCCATGTTGCCTAGGCTAGTCTTGAACTCCTCAGCTCAAACAATCCACCTGCCTCGGTCTCCCAAAATGCTGAGATTACAGGTGTGAGTCACTGTGCCTAGCCACTATCCAACTTCCATGACTATCTTATGGTACTTTTCATAATTCAAAAAAGTGCTCTCAGTAGTAATACTTTTCATAATCCAGTCTTATTCACATTTTTTTTTTTTTTTTTTGTACTTAAACCTTCTCCTATCAACCAAAGTTCTGGGCTTAAAGTTCTAGGTTTAGGAGATGAAACAAGTCAGGTTTAATTAAGATATATTTAGCAAGTATCTTTACACTTTCACATTATTATGACAGAGGCTATGTAGAGTTACATTGACAGAAATGACTCCAGATCATTTGAGAACTCAAAATTTAGTTGATACAATAATTACAGATATGTTGATAAAATAGGTTACACAAATATGTTCAAATGCAAAATACTTTTATGTATGGTGCCTTAATAATTTCAATTATAGCTGGAGTTGGATCTTAGAAATTGTTTGGCTTATTCTTAAATTTGCTATGGTAGAATAATACTAGAGAATTCAGAAAGAGGGCATTTGTTCTAAAATGCAGATTTGTGAGGGCCCCTTTCTAGATCATCTCAGCCAACCCTTCGCAGCATGCAAACCAACGTCCCAACTTAGAAAAGCAGGTCCGCTGAAGAAACTGCTTCCAACATTCATTTATTTTACAAACTTTTCTTTGCTGTGATATGGCTAAGTGTCAAAATACCAATTGTGTACAGTTCCATGTTCTGATTAGACCACAGGCTCTACTAGAAAAATACCATGAAATCAGAGTCTCAGGAAAGAAAAAATTCCTAGAAGGTAAATTATGCCATACAAAATTATGTGTGTAAAGCACTTAATCTAATCACTAAGAGTATTCATTTTTTTTTTTTTTTTTTTTTTTTTTTGGAGACAGAGTCTCGCTCTGTCGCCCAGGCTGGAGTGCAGTGGCGCGATCTCGGCTCACTGCAAGCTCCACCTCCCGGGTTCACGCCATTCTCCTGCCTCAGCCTCCCGAGTAGCTAGGACTACAGGCGCCCACCACCGCGCCCGGCTAATTTTTTGTATTTTTAGTAGAGACGGGTTTCACCGTGTTAGCCAGGATGGTCTCGATCTCTTGACCTCGTGATCCACCCGCCTCGGCCTCCCAAAGTGCTGGGATTCGGGCGTGAGCCACCACGCCTGGCCAAGAGTATTCATTTTTACAGAACAAAAACGATGAAAGGTAAAAAAAGAATGTCCTGTTGTAAAATAGGTATTTTATCAAAGAATAATATATAAACTCAAAAGTTCTGGCTATGAGGAAATGTCATACAACTGACTCCACAGTTATAGTATGGCAGTCCCAGGGGAACGCCACAAATGGCATACGAGGGAGACTAAAGCTGAAGGCAAAGACACTTGTGTTTCACTGCAAACACTAGGTCCATCTGCTCCATTCAAAGTTCATCATTCTTTTTTTTTTTTTTTTTTGAGACTTTGTCTCCCTCTGTCGCCCAGGCTGGAGTGCAGTGGAATGATCTCAGCTCACTACAAGCTCCGCCTCCCGGGTTCATGCCATTCTCCTACCTCAGCCTCCTGAGTAGCTGGGACTACAGGCGCCCGCACCACGCCTGGCCAATTTTTTGTATTTTTAGTAGAGACAGGGTTTCACTGTGTTAGCCAGGATGGTTTCGATCTCCTGACCTCGTGATCTGCCCGCCTCAGCCTCCCAAAGTGCTGGGATTACAGGCGTGAGCCAACCGGCCTGGCCCATCATTCTTTTCAAACAATGCATTATCACCTACAATTAAGTAGGAGAAAAGGGGGCAGTGAGTTGTAGGTTAAGGTAAGGCTGATTATAAATGCCTTTCCTGGCCAGGCGCAGTGGCTCATGCCTGTAGTCCCAGCACTTTGGGAGGCAGAGGCGGGTGGATCACCTGAGTCCAGGAGTTGAAGAGCAGTTTGGGCAACATGGTGAGACCCTGTCTCTACAAAAATTAGCTGGCCGTGGTGGCACACATGCCTATACTCCCAGCTACTAGACAGGCTGAGGTAGGAGGATCACTTGAACACAGGAGTTGAAGGTGCAGTGAGCTGTGATCTCACCACTGCACTCCAGCCTGAGCACCAGAAGTGAGATCCTGTCAAAAGACAGACAGAAAAAAAGACACACAGACGGTAAGAAAGAAAGAGAAAGAGAGAAAGGGAAGGGAAGGGGAAGGAAAAAAAGAAAGGACAGACCAACCGAACAGCCTCTCTCTCCTTCTCCCAAATTTAACACATTATGTACTTAATTTATAGAATGCCACTGTTGGCTGAAACTAAATGGCTACCCTAAAGTCAATATAGTTTTGCTTTCTATTACAGTGATGATCTATTTTTTTTCCCTTCTCATCGTGTGTGTTTTAGCTTTATATTATGGAAAACTGCAAACCTACATCACATAGCTTCAACAATTAATAATATTTTGCCATTCTTATCTATTACTTCCAAATTTATTTCTTTTTTCATAGAATACTGTAAATAAAATCTCAACCTCAATACCTTTATTATGCCTCTCAGCACTGATAATTTTAAAATGTCATCAAATAGTCAACGGATTTCTCAAACTGTCTCAAAAGTATCTTTTTACAGTTGGTTTGTTCAGATTAGGATACAAAGTCCACATATTGCATTTGTTTATAGATCTCTTAATCTAAAACATGTATCTAACTTCCCCTCCCTATTGTTATTCATTTGTTAAAGAAACTGGGTAATCTGTCCTGTAGATTTCCCACATTCTGGACAGTGATGCCATTTAACATGTTTCTCTAGCTCTTATATTTCCTATAAATTGGTAGTTAAGTCTAGAGGTTTATTATTAAATCATTTTGATATTTTATACAACATACTTTGGGGGAATATATGGCAAGTTTTGTAAAGTTTGGATTTAGGAAAATGACAGCTGAAAATACACTTCTGGCTAATGAAAACATGTTTCCAGCTAAAGAAAAAGGAGGCCAAGACTGCTTATATGTTCTTGTAATCACTTTCCCATGTATTTATTACAACCAAACTAACAGTAGTATAACCGTAAAAGGTTTTAAAATAAACCCCAAACATTATCACAAATTAAATATGATTATTTCCATGAAAATACAATCTTCTGTCCCTTTTTCTTTCCTAAAATTGGCTATATCTAGTGAATAAGCCAGTCTCTGTCACTAAATGTAAAAAGGACAGTTAGACACTTGAGTATGTGATCAAGAGGGAGATCTGTGTCTAATAAGACTTATCAAGAATTATCTTACACTTACATTTGATTCCTAATATTACCATAACCTTTCTGCTTTTAAGAAAGCTTAGAGAAAGTTATCTTTTAAAAAGACTAAAAAAAGGGGCTCAGTAGGAACATGCAGCATAACACCCAGGAAAAAAGTGAACAAAGCTATTAATAAAGTGTGTGGGTGATTTTTATTTATATAGATGAGAATGTTTTATGTATGATTTTCTAAAGGTTATGCAAGAACCAATTGTACTGAATTGTAATAAAACTGCTTCATACTGGGAATTTTCCTGACACACTGCCAGTTCATCTTAGTGGAGGGTGGAGACAATAGGGTTTCTTATTGCCCTTATCCCAAGTTCATACTGAAGACAGCTAATTGATGTCTATTGAAACACACAATGTAAAGGAAAAATTAAACATTTTGTTTTAGTCTATGTGTCTGCAAAGTACACAAAGGCAAAGAAATATGAAACTGTCTTTATTGTATGCTAGTAAAAAAAAATCGCTGTTTATTAGAAACTTTGCCTTACAGAATGAATAGATTTTATTTTTATTATTTTTATTTTGAGAGGGAGTCTTGCTCTGTCGCCCAGGCTGGAGTGCAATGACGCCATCTCAGCTCACTGCAACTTCCACCTCCTGGGTTCAAGCAATTCTCCTGCCTCAGCCTCCTGAGTAGCTATGATTACAGGTGCCAGCCACCAAACCCGGCTAAGTTTTGTATTTTAGTAGAGACGGGGGTTTCATCATGTTGGTCAGGCTGGTCTCGAACTCCTGACCTCAAATGATCCACCTGCCTTGGCCTCCCAAAGTGCTGGGATTACAAGCATAAGCCACCGTGCCTGGCCTAGAATGAATATAAAGATGTATGACTTATATGTAATTACTTATATTTTCTTTTTTTTTTTTCCGAGACAGAGTCTCGCTCTGTCACCCAGGCTGGAGTGCAGTGGCGCAATCTCAGCTCACTGCAAGCTCTGCCTCCCGGGTTCACACCATTCTCCTGCCTCAGCCTCCCGAGTAGCTGGGACTATAGGCGCCCGCCACCACGCCCGGCTAATTTTTTTGTATTTTTAGTAGATACAGGGTTTCACGGTATTAGCCAGGATGGTCTCAATCTCCTGACCTCGTGATCCGCCCGCCTCGGCCTCTCAAAGTGCTGGGATTACAGGCGTGAGCCACCGCGCCCGGCCTACTTATATTTTCAACTTAATTTATATGCAAATATTTTAATGATGATATATCTGGCAATAATAGGTAATTCACAGCCCTAGAAGACTACAAAAAATCATTTGTGCTGTGATGAACCTCAAGTATTAGAAGTCAGCATTATTATTACTATTAGTTTTTGAGACAGTCTCAGTCTGTTGCCTTGGCTGGAGTGCAGTGGCACAATCTCGGCTCACTGCAACCTCTGCCTCTCAGGTTCAAGCGATCCTCTCGCCTCAGTCTCCCAAGGAGCTGGGATAACAGGCGCACACCACCATGCCCAGCTAATTTTTGTATTTTTAGTAGAGACAAGGTTCACCATATGGCCAGGTTGGTCTCGAACTCCTAACCTCAGCCTCTCAAAGTGCTGGGATTATAGGCGTGGGCCACCGTGCCCAGCCCAGAAGTTAGCATTATGTTTTAAATGAGTTATGGGAATATTGATGCTCTTGAAAAGTTACGCATCCATGAGCCTCAAAAAATTGTTGAATCAAATAAATGAGATACAAAAGAGTACCTACTGTATGATTTCACTTACATGAAGCTCAAGAACAGATAAAATTAATACACTGGATTAGGAATTAAAAAATTGGTTGTGGGAGGAGAAGGCAGCCTGGAAAAGGATAGAAGGGCATTTTCTAGGGTGGTGGCAATGCTCTGTATCTTGTCAGGGATGTTGGTTACCTGGGAGTATACATTTATCAAATTCCAACTCTACATTTAAGACCAGTGCATTTTACTTAAAAAAAAAAAAAAAAAACACATGAGATTTTAAATCCATAAACAGTGATTACTGAGTAACTATGGTACTGTATCCACTCATTATATCTATACATTATATATCTCTCTATGAGAAGACCTCTCCAAAGGGAATTCAAACTTATATATCCCAAGTATATAACACAGAAAATCGTTTAAAAAATTAGTGTGTAATACCAGTCAGAATGGCGATGATTAAAAAGTGAGGAAACAACAGGTGCTGGACAGGATGTGGAGAAACAGGAACGCTTTTACATTGTTAGTCAGAATGTAAGGTAGTTCAACCACTGTGGAAGACAGTGTGGCAATTCCTCAAGGATCCAGAACTAGAAATACCATTTGACCCAGCAATTCCATTACTGGGTATATACCCAAAGGATTATAAATCATGCTACTATAAAGACACATGCACACATACGTTTATTGCAGCACTGTTCACAATAGCAAAGACTTGGAACCAACCCAAATGTCCATCAATGATAGACTGGATTAAGAAAACATGGCATATCTACACCATGGAATACTATAGAGTCATAAAAAAGGATGAGTTCATGTCCTTTGTAGAGACATGGATGAAGCTGGAAACCATCATTCTGAGAAACTATTGCAAGGAGAGAAAACCAAACACCGCACGTTCTCAGTCATAGGTGGAAATTGAACAATGAGAACGCTTGGACACAGGGTGGGGAACATCACACACTGGGGCCTGTCGTGGGGTGATAGAATAGGGGAGGGATAGCATTAGGAGAAATACCTAATGTAAATGACGAGTTGATGGGTGCAGCAAATCAGCATGGCACATGTATACATATGTAACAAACCTGCAAGTTGTGCACATGTACCCTAGAACTTAAATAAAATTAATTAAAAAAATTAGTGTGTAATATTGAGATTTTATTTTATCTCCTTAGTACTTCAGAGAGCTTGTTTTTTGCTTCAAGTTTATAATATTTTGGGGAAAATTTTTCATAGGAAAGAATTTAAATTGCAAATTTTAATTATACATTCAGAAGAGATGATAAATGGTAATGTTTAGAATAGTTAGCAAAGCCTTTCCATTCACTTACTCACTAAACCAGTTAGTGGAACACGGAGGTTTGTGTTAAATTCATTAAGAATGATTTGGGTAGAAGAATTAATATTTACTATGCGGACTAAATTTCATTGATTCTCCTTTTCTCAGGTAATCACAAGCTAATTTCTTCACTTGAAGCTGATAGACCTTGAGTAGATGAAATGATGGTAATAGGAAGAGTCATGTAAAAGAGAGTTATGACTGTGATTGGAGAATCATAATACCCCTTTGAGATTATGGGAGATGTAGCCTCCACTAGTACATGCCTTTAACCAAGCAGGTTCATTTACTGACAGAACAAGATTGTAATTAATTTGTTCAAGTCAATGAAATTTCATGGAACAGCCATTCTAACAACAAATTTAATTACAAACTTATCATAATGTGTATAAATAATTTGAAATGACTTAATCATTGGTAATACCTAAAATAAAATAGCCAAAATGTGAAGTACTAATAATGAGCATCATTTTGACCTTTGAAGCACTATGACTGGACAAGTTTTACTGAAATACCTTGTTAATAGGCCAGCATTTCTTTTCAACTAACTAGTTTCCTCTCGCATAAAAAAATTTCAAACATCAAATCACCTACATATTATAAAGGAGAGACTTACAATGAACTATAATCAAGTACAATCAAGTACGATCAACTGTGTATTATAAAAGAGGGAAATGGTGCCCAACTTCACTTCTTTATTTTGAGGTCAGTTCTTCACTTACTAGTTTCAGTATTTGCCTGTTTCAGGAGTTTAGCTTTAATAAAATTCTGGTAACACAAATGTTTTTCTGCAGTAGAATTATGTTGGAGGATTAAAAAGAAGTCTGCCATTAGATGCAGGGCCATGAGTAGCTATCTTGGGAGGACTTCACCACTCCAAGGAGTTGCATAAGGGAGCTGCTCCACAACAGATTCAGGTGGCGTTGCCAGAAGGGCCACTGAGTTTATCATCTTTCTTTCTACAGGAAGTTCCTCTGGTGTGCTCCTAGCTGTCTTCCTAGCAAAGATTATGATCAGACAATTATTTTGGTAAATTTCCCGAATGTGTTCCCAAGCAACAAAAATGTCTTCAACACAAAAGGCTTATGAAAAGATGGAGGAGGAGCATGTGCAGCGCTTGTTGCAGAAAACTTCTATCAGTACCATGGCTTAGTGCAGCATTCTTCAAGAAAAATTAAATCAAGAATTAGGAGAAATTAGGCAAGGAGAAGAACACTGATACGCAAAAAAATCTTTGCAGCAAGTGTAAAATAAAACTTCCTTAAACTGTTCATTTTCATATGGTTAGAACACAATAAAAACTACAGTGTAAACAAGATTGGATAGAAACATTTGAGATATTGAGTCCCTATCATATTTTACCCATTTGTGGTGTGTCTGGAACTCAGACTCAAGCAATTCTTACTTTTTTTTAAAAAGCAATTTTGTATATGTATAGTGTATCCAGTGACATTATTTTGATTTGAAATTTACTTTTATTCAAATCATGAAATTCACCATATTATCCTATCTACTCAGTCCCAAATATTTGAAAAAATTATCTAAATTTAAAAAAATTATGGCAGGGCTGGGCATTGTGGCTTATGCCTCTAATCCCAGCACTCTGGGAGGCCGAGGCCAGAGGAACGCTTGAACCTGGGAGTTTGAGACTAGCCTGGGTAACATAGTGAGATCCTGTAAATTTTTTTACAAAAAAATTTGAAAATGATCCAGGCATTGTGGTATGTGCCTGTGGTCCCAGCTACTCTGAAGGCTGAGGTGGGAGGACTACTTGAGCCCAAGAGGTCAAGGCTGCAGTGACCTGCGACTGTGCCACTGCACTCTGGCCTGGGAGACAAAGTGAGACCTTTTCTCAAAAAAAAAAAAAAAAAAAAAAAAAAAAAAAAATTATGGCAAAGTATAGATAGATAATAATTGAAAAATCCAAAACTCAATTAGTGAAATACAAAATAAATATTAACAAATTTGGAGTCAATGTTTATTCGCTTTTTGTTGCTTTTATAATTTCTGAGGTTCAGTCCAATACAGAGAGCTTGAAAGTCCTCTTATTCTCATAACAAGAAAAAAGCTGAAAAACAGAAAATTTAAAAATCTTAAATTTATCAGAGAATTGAGGTCTGAGGGCAAACCGCTGCCCTGAAAACTGGAGAGATAGGTGATACAGACTATTACAGTTTGCTGGTATCAGAAACTACTGCTAGAGCCAGCCATTGGTAGGAATACTTAGAGTAATTTGACTAATTGTTGGAGACTGAGCTGGACTAGCTTGACAGATAATATCTCCTAGAGGCCCAAGCATAGTAGAGCCCCCTTTCATGAGTTTTACTTCCAGAGTCTCCAGCAGGTTCTCATTGTGAACAGCAAAGCACAATCTCCGTGTGCTTCCCTTTCCCCAGTGCAAAGGGAAAAGTAACCATTTCCAAATATGCCCAGAGCATTTTGTTTTCCTTAACAAATGCTTACTCTCAAGGGAAACTATGTCACCATAGCCGAGCCTACATGGGAAAATAAAGCTGAGAAACACACGTGAAGGTTACAGACCACAGGCACAGGCTCACTAAAAGACTAAGACTTAATCATAGAATAAGAGAATGCTTCCTTCTCCCCCACATCTTACTACCACATGAGGAGCATTCCTGTATAATATCAGGGGATTAAAAAGGAAAGAACTGCAAAGCTCAGACTCTTAATACTCAAAGAGGAGTCTTTTGGGAAAGCTAAAGATAAGGGCAGACAAAAACAAGGACACTAGAGGAAATTTTAGTCTCTGACATCTACAGTGACAGCAAACAGTAGATACAGTCTAAGGCCTAGCCAGATAAACATAAAACCTCACCTTACAGGCCTGTTTACCTCAGTTCCTTTTACCTGATACACCATGTCCAGCTTTCAACAAAAAATTACAAGGTATGCTGCATTAGTCCGTTTTCATGCTGCTGATAAAGACATACCTAGACTGGGAAATTTACAAAAGAAAGAGGTTTAATTGGACTTACAGTTCCTCACAATCATGGCAGAAGGCAAGGAGGAGCAAGTCACATCTTACCTGGATGGCAGCAGGCAAAGAGAGAGCCTGTGCAGGGGAATTCCTCTTTTTAAAACCATCAGATCTCGTGAGACTTACTCACTATCACAAGAACAGCATGGGAAAGACTTGCCCCCATGATTCAATTACCTCCCACCGGGTCCCTCCCACAACACATGGGAATTCAAGATGAGATGTGGGTGGCGACACAGACAAACCATATCATTCCACCCCTGGCCCCTCCCCAATCTCACATCCTCACATTTCAAAACCAATTATGCCTTCCCAACAGTCCCCCAAAGTCCTAACTCATTTCAGCATCAACTCAAAAGTCCACAGTCCAAAGTTTCATCCAAGACAAAGCCAGCCTCTTCTGCCTATGAGCCTCTAAAATCAAAAGCAGATTAGTTACTTCCTAGATTCAGTGGGAGTACAGGTATTGGGTAAATTCAGCCATGCCAAATGAGAGAAGTTGGCCCCTTTGTTTCCAAAGGGGCTACAGACTCCATGAAAGTCCGAAATCCAGCAGGACAGTCAAATCTTAAAGTTCCAGAGTGATCTCCTTTGACTCCATGTCTCACATCCAGGTCATGCCAATGCAAAAGGTGGGTTCCCATGGCCCTGGGCAGCTCCACCCCTGTGGCTTTGCAGGGTATAGCCTCCCTCCTGGCTGCTTTCATGGGCTGGCATTGAGCGTCTGCAGCTTTTCCAGGCGCACTGTGCAAGCTGTCAGTGGATCTACCATTCTGGGGTCTGCAGGACAGTGGACCTCTTCTCACAGCTCTACTAAGCAGTGCCCCAGTAGGGACTCTGTGTGGGGGCTCCAACCCCACATTTCCCTTCTGCACTGGCCTAGCAGAGGTTCTCCATGAGGGTCCTGCCCCTGCAGCAAACTTCTGCCTGGACATCTGGGAGTTTCCACACATCTGAAATCTAGGTGGAGGTTCCAAAATCTCAATTCTTGACTTCTGTGCACTTATAGGCTCAACACCACATGGAAGCTGCCAAGGCTTGGGGCTTCCACTCTCTGAAGTCATGCCCGAGCTCTACGTTGGCCTTTTTCAGACACAGCTGGAGTGGCTGGGACACAGGGCACTGAGTCCCTAGGGTACACACAGCATGGAACCCTGGGCCTGGCACACAAAACCACTTTTTCCTCCTAGGCCTCTGGGCCTGTAATGGGAGGGGCTACCATGAAGACCTCTGACATGCCCTGTGGAAATTTTCCCCATTGTCTTGGGGATTAACATTTGGTTCCTTGTTACTCATGCAAATTTCTGTAGCCGGTTTGAATTTCTCCTCAGAAAATGGGATTTTCTTTTTTATTGTACTGTCAGGCTGCAAATTTTCTGAACTTTTATGCTCTGCTTCCTTTAAAAACCTGAATGCTTTTAATAGCACCCAAGTCACCTCTTGAATGCTTTGCTGCTTAGAAATTTCTTCTGCCAGATATCCTAAATCATCTCTCTCAAGTTCAAACTTCTACAAATCTCTAGGGCCAGAGCAAAATGCTGCCAGTCTCTTTGCTAAAACACAAGAGTCACCTTTGCTCCAGTTCCCAAGTTCCTCATCTCCATCTAAGACCACCTCAGCCTGGACCTTACTGTTCATATCACTATCAGTATTTCTGTCAAAGCTATTCAACAAGTCTCTAGGAAGTTCCAAAGTTTCCCACATTTTCCTGTCTTCTTCTGAGCCCTCCAAACTGTTCCAACCTCTGCTGTTACCCAGTTCCAAAGCTGCTTCCACATTTTCGGGTATCTTTTCAGCAATGCCTCACTCTATTGGTACCAATTTACTGTATTAGTCTGTTGTCACGTGCTGATAAAGATATACCCCAAAATTACAATTTACAAAAGAAAGAGATTTAATTGGACTTACAGTTCCATATCGCTGGGGAAGCCTCACAGTCATGGCGGAAGGCAAGGAGGAGCAACTCACGTCTTACATGGATGGCAGCAGGCAAAGAAAGCAAGCTTGTGAAGGGGAATTCCTCTTTTTAAAACCATCAGATCTCATGAGATGTATTCACTGTCACAAGAACAGTATGGGAAAGACTTCCCCATGATTCAATTACCTTCCACTGGGTCCTTCCCACAACACGTGGGGATTTAAGATGAGATCTGGGTGGGGACACAGCCAACTCATATCATATGCCAAAAGGCAAAAGCCACAGTCTAAAGAGAAAAGCAAGCATCAGAACCAGACTTAGATATGGCAGAGATTCTGGAAGTATCAGATTGGGAATTTAAAATAACTAAGATTAATATGTTAAGGACTCTAATGGAAAAACTGGACAACATGCAAGAACAGATGGATAATGTAAGCAAAGAGATGGAAGCTCTTAGAATCAAAGGAAATGCCAGAAATCAAAAACACTTATCAGACTTAGATTAGTTGTAAATTCATATTTACAATGCCTTTGATGGGCTCATCAGGAGGAAAGAACCAGTGAGCTTTAAGATATGTCAGTGGAAACTTCCCAAACTGAAAAGAGAGAAAAGAAAAAGAATATTCAAGAACTGTGGGACAATTATGAAAAGTGTTACATGTGTATAATGGAAATAATGGAGAATGAAAAGAGAAAGGAACAGAAGAAATATTTGAAATAACAACAGCTGAGGATTTCCCAAAACTAATGATATATGCCAAACCACATATCCATAGCTCAGAAAACACCAAGATAAATACCAAGAAATCCATACCTAAGCATATCACATTCATACTGTAAAAAAACAAAGATGAAGAAATTTAGTATCTAGTGCAAGTATCCTTCAAAAGTGAAGAAGAAATAAAGACCTTTTCAGACAACAAAAATGGAGGAAATTTTGCCAGTAGACTTGTCTTTAATGAAATATTGAAAGAAGTCACTTAGTGAGAAAGAAAATCATATAGGCCAGAAACTCAGATCTACTTAAAGAAAGGCAGAATGTTTGAGAAAGAAATGAAGTATGTCAAATACAATCTTTTATTTTTAATATTCTTAACTGACCTAAAAAGACAAGTTTGTTCAAAATAATGAAAACAACAATATACAGGGTATTATAGCTTAGATATGAATGAAATGTGTGGCAGCAATGTTATAAGAGATGCGAGGGAGCTATTCAGTTGTAGAACAGGGACTGGGTTACTCTGTTATGAGTTACTTGTACTAACCTTGAAGTTGTATAGTATTATTCAAGAGTGAACTTACATTAGTTGTAAATTTATATTTACAACTGTGGCATACACATACAAAAGTGGTTCTAGGGCAATCACTCAAAAAATTTTTAGAGTATAATTAATATGCTAAAAGAGGAGATAAAATGGATTCCTATAAAATGCTCTATTAAAACCAGAGAAAACAGAAACTAAGAGACAAAAAATGAAACAAAAAATTACAGCAATGAATAGAAAACAATTACAAATATAGTAGATATTAATCCAACTATTTCAATCATCGCTTTTGGTAAGAATGGTCTTAACATACCAATTAAAAGACAGAGGCTGGGTGTGGTGGCTCACACCTGTAATCCCAGTACTTTGGGAGGCCAAGACAGGAGGCCAGGAGTTGAAGACCAGCCTGCGCAACATAGTGAGAGTCTGTCTCTACAAAAAATATTTTTAAAAATTAGCTGGGCATTGGGCACGGTGGCTCATGCCTGTATTCCCAGCACTTTGGGAGGCCAAGGCGGGTGGATCATGAGGTCAAGAGATCCGAGACCATCTTGGCCAACATGGTGAAACTCGGTCACTACTAAAAATACAAAAATTAGCTGGGTATGGTGTTAGACGCCTGTAGTCCCAGCTACTTGGGATGCTGAGGCAGGAGAATCATTTGAACCTTGGAAGTAGAGGTTGCAGTAAGCCGAGATCACGCCACTGCACTCCAACTGGGCAAGAGAGCGAGACTCTGTCCTCACCCCCCAAAAACAAAAAATTTGGTGGGCATGATTGTGCATGCTTGTCATCCTAGTTACTTGGGAGGCTAAGGTGGGAGGATAGCTTAAGCCCAGGAGTTTGAGATCACAGTGAGCTATGACCTTGCCACTACACTCTGGCCTGGGCAAGTGAGAGAGATGCTGTCTCTTAAAAAAAAAAAAAAAGGGCTATTTGAGTAGATAAAAAAACAAGACCCAACTATAGGTTATTGGTGTCCACAAGAAACCCACTTTAGAAATAAAGACACAGATAAATTAAAAGGACAGAAAAAGATATACCATGCTAACACTAATTGATAAGGCTGGAGTAACTACATTAATGTCAGACAAGTAGATTTCAGAGCAAGGAAAATCATCAAGGATAAAGACAGACATTACATAAATTGTAAAGGGGTCAATTATCTAGGAAAGATACAACAATCCCATGTGTACATGCCTAACAATGGAGCATCAAAATATATGAGGCAAAAACAGATATAAATGTTTTTAGAAACAGACAAATCCGCTATAATAGTTGGAGATGTCAACACCCCTCTATCAGTAACTGACAGATCCAGCAAGCAGAAAATCAGCAGGATATACAACTGAATAGTACCATCCATCAACTGGATGTAATAACATTAACAGAATACTTCCTCTAACAACAGCAGAATATACATTCTTCTACCATTTGTATAGAACATTCACCAAATAGACCACATTCTGGGCCATATGAGACACTTTAACAAAGGTAAAAGAATAGAAATCATACAAAGTATGCTCTCAGACCATAATGGAATTCAACCAGAAATCAGTAATAGAAAGACAGCTGGAAAATCCCCAAATACTCAGAGATCTAAAAACACACTTATAAATAAACACAGGAGTCAAAAAAGTAGTTAAAAAGAAAGTTAAAAAAAATTTTTTGAACTAAAGAAAATGGCTGGGCGCGGTGGCTCATACCAGTAATCCCAGCACTTTGGGAGGCCAAGGCAGGAGGACTCCTTGAGCCCAGGAGTTTGAAGCTGCAGTGAGCTATGACTGTGCCATTGCGTTTCAGCTCGGGTAACAGAGACCCTGACTCTAAAAAAGAAAATGAAAATACAATTGCTGTGTAGTAAGTAATTTGGCTGGCCTTTGTCCCTAGAGTCTTGGGTCACTAGGTGCATAGTAAATAAGCAGTAAGATTTTAAAAGGCATCTTTTTTCCTGAGCAGCAATTCTCAACGATGGGCTTAAAATCTTCAGTAAATCATGCTGTAAACAGATGTGCTGTCATCTAGACTTTGTTCTTCCATTTACAGAGCACATGCAAAGTAGATTTAGCATAATTTTTAAGGGCCCTAGAATTTTCAGAATGATAAATGAACATTGGCTTCATAAATTACCAGCTACATCAGCCTCTAACAAGGGAGTCAGCTTGTCCTTTCAAGCTTTGAAGCCAGGTACTGACTTCTCTTTGCTAGCTATGAAAGTCGTAGATGGCATCTTTTTCCAACAGAAGGCTGTTTTATCTACATTGAAAATCTGTTGTTTAGTGTAACTACCGTCATCAATTATCTTAGCTATATTTTCTGGAGAACCTGCTGCAGCTTCTACACCAGCATTTGCTGCTTCACCTTGCAGTTTTGTTAGGGTTGTGGCTTCTTCCCTTAAACCTTATGAACCAATTTCTGCTAGCTTCCAACTTTTCTTCTGCAGCTTCCTCACCTCTATTAGCCTTCACAGAGTTGAAGAGAGTTTGGGGCCTTGCTTTGGCTTAAGGGAATGTTGTGGATGGTTCGATCTTCTATCCAGATTACTAAATTTTTCTCCGTATCAGCAGTAAGGCTGTTTCACTTTTTTCTCATTTGTGTGTTCATTGGAGTAGCACTTTTGACTTCCTTCAAGAACTTTCCCTTTGCATTCACAAGTTAGCTAACTGGTGTAGGAGGCTTACCTTTCTACCCATCTCAGCTTTCAATATGCTTTCCTTATTAAGCTTAATCATATCTAGCTTTTGATTAAAGTGAGAGATGTGTGATTCTTCCTTTCATTTGAACACGTAGAGGCCATTGTAGGGTTAATTGCCTAAGTTCAGTATCATTGTGTCTCAGAGAACAGGGAGGCCTGAAGAAAGGGAGAGAGATGAGGGAAGAGGCAGTGGGTAGAGCATTCAGAACACACAAAACGTTTATCCATTAAGTTTGCCGTCTTCTATAGGTGCAGTTTGCAGCGTCTCAAAACAATTACAATAGTAATGTCAAAGATCACTGAGCACAGACCACCATAATGATATAATAATAAAAGTTTGAAATACTGCAATAATTACCAAAAATGTGACCCAGAGACAAAGTAAGCACATACAGTTGGAAAACTGGTGCTGATAGATTTGCTCAGCACAGGCTTACCACAAACCTTCAGTTTGTAACACAGCATCTGCAAAGGGCAAGAAAGTGAAGCATGATCAAACAAGGCAAGCCTGCATTAGAGTTTCAGGGCTGCTTCATCCACTATCACTGCTGGTGCAGAGCTGAGTTCAATGGTGGGCATAATGGCTGGTTGAGAAGCAGGCTAAAGGAGAGCTAGCACTCCCAGCAACCCCAGGTCTAGTTTTCCTATACAGTAACTGTTGATTTATTTATAAAAAGTTTCTGTAGCAATAGGGTCTTGCTGTGTTGCCAAGGTTGGTCTCAAATGCTGGTCTTGAAGTATCCTCCCCTCTCAGCCTCCCAAAGTGAGGAGACTATGGGCGTGGGCCATCACACCTGGCCCAGAGTGACTGTTTAGTGTTACCTGTTTGCTTCCTGAAGAAATAAATCTGCAATTCAAACATGGAAAGATGTGCAAAATCTTTGTTTGCTTGGGAAAAAGAATTATTTAATTGATAGAATTTTGCTTTATACTTATTGTGACAATCTTACATTCATTTGCTTTATAGGTACCTATACACAAATTCTTATCCCCTTGGGGGTTAGAAGTTTTAATTATTATAAGGCTATGCATTCTTTTGTGTGTATGTTTAAGCATCATAGAAAAATACATTCCACGGGCTGGGTGCAGTGCTCACGCCTGTAATCCCAGCACTTTAGGAAGCTGAGACGGGCGAATCACGAGGTCAGGAGATGGAGACCATCCTGGCTAACACAGTGAAACCCAGTCTCTACTAAAAAAAAATATTAGCCAGGTGTGGTGGCAGGCGCCTGTAGTCCCAGTTACTCAGGAGGCTGAGGCGGAAGAATGGCGTGAACCCAGGAGGTGGAGCTTGCAGTGAGCCGAGATCCCGCCACTGCACTCCAGCCTGGGCGACAGAGCGAGACTCTGTCTCAAAAAAAAAGAAGAAAAAAGAAAAACACATTCCATGGACGAACGTGGGGCAAGTATCGGTGGTTTCAGTTGTATTACACTGTGAAATTCAAAGGCAAAGAAAATGGTATTAAAAGCACATTATTTACCCCATATTATATGATTCTATTTGTATAAAATGTCCAGACTAGGCAAATCTATAGAGACAGAAAAAAATTAGGTGGTTGCCTGATGCTGGGGCCTAGAGGGTGAGGGCTAAGGGATATCTTTCTTGGGTAACAAAAATATTCTAAAATTGACTGTGGTGATGGATGTATAACTCTGTGAATATACTAAAGGCCACTGAATTGTATGCTTCAAATAGGTAAATTGTATGGTATGCAAATTACAGCTCAAAAAAGTTGTTAAACTTGCTGTTGATATAGCCCACTGTGGATTTAAAAATGTTTAATTTCAATATACATTAAAAACACAAGTAGCTGACAGATGTTAAGAGTCAATGATAAGAATAAGGGCTATAGAATATAGATAAAATCCAGGTGGGCTGGCCATTTAATTGTATTCTAGTATAAAAATATTTTACAAAAATTCAGTCAGCACTGAAGCTTACAAGTTTTATATATAATTTTGAGTATCTGGAGTGGATGAAAACTTATAAAGTTAAGATGATCTTATCAGTAGAAAAGATATTCTAAACAATTTTAGCCCAAAGAAGCATTTTGATTGCCTAATTTATCTTTGTAAAGGAGAAGTAAATCTTATAGCTGGTCTCTGTAAACCTCACAGCTGGAACATTCTAACAGCACCTTGCAGTTTCCAGTGATCAAAGTAAGTTACTTTATATACTAAACTAAGAATTTCATAATAGAAATAATGCAACACCAGGGGATGCGGTTATCATGAAATAATTACACTCCTGAGAGATTACAGGCACAAGGCTGTACCCCAGGGGTGTGATTATCCCATGATAACCACATCCACTGAAATTGCCTTATTGCAAAAATAATCTCTATTCACTGGTGAGACATTATTCAATAGGTGATTTTTTTTTTTTAATGAAAAGGCTTTTTTTTTTTTTAGCTTGAATCAGCAAGTGGATTAGAAAATTGGTCAGTCTATTTTTCATTGCATTCAAATTCAGAACACAACATCATTATTATTTGCTTTCCTATTTGACACAGTAGAATTTTGATTTTGTTTTTGAGAAATCTTTCAGAGTTTCTATTTGCTTTAGTTAACTACTACTGCTAAATTTATGTCAAACTTTAAAGGCATTAATTGAGCAATTCAATTTTAAATAACTTACTTCTATGTACAGTTTTTAATTCTTCTAAAACAATGTTCATTTAAAAAACTTATAAATGCAATGTACCTTCACTAATGGAATTACAGGTAAGCCAAAAAGATGAAACCAAAAATCTCAAGTAATCCTACCACCCAGACACAACCACTGTTAATAATTGTCTATCTCCTTCCAATCCTTTTTCTAAAAGTATCTGTCTCTGTCTACATGTCTACCTAAAGATACAAAGAGAAACACAAACGTAACTACTCTGTTTTACAACCTGCTTTTCTTATTTGACCAGAGATTGTAAACAACGTCCATATCATTAAGAAATCTTCATATCACTTAAAATAGCTACAAGGGATAGTATTCCATTGTAACAATATTCTATAATTACTCACTTAATATCATTTTATTAGACATTTAGGTGTTCTTTATTTTTTTTCTCTGTAGTCCAGGATGGAGTGCAGTGGCACAACTTCGGCTCACTGGCAACCTCTGCCTCCCAGGTTTGAGCGATTCTCGTGCCTCAGCCTCCTGAGTAGCTGGGATTACAGGTGCACACCAGCACGCCCAGCTAATTTTTATTTTTTTAGTAGAGACGGGGTTTCTCAATGTTGTCCAGGCTGGTCTCAAACTCCTGACCTCAGGTGATTTGCCTGCCTCGGCCTCCCTCACCTGTTGGGATTAGAGGTGTGAGCCACCGAGCCCAGCCTCTCTTTTACTGTATACATAATCCTTTGTGACTAAATGTTTGAACATATCCATGATTATTTCCTTAGGGTAGATTCATGACTTTGTAATAAGTAAAACAAAGAAACAGAAAAAGGTACTTTGCTCCCAAATTGTCAATTGTTCTTACATACAGTTTAAGCTGATGGTTCTCAACCTTGATGATGCCTAAGAAATAGATCAGTAACTTTCATCATTTTATGTGGCATCACAGATGGTAAAAGTTACTGATTTTTTAAATCATAATTTTATCATAGAGTTCAGATATTCTAAGATACAAGATTTAAGAAATTAAAATATCCAATGTATTTACAAGTATTTGTTCTCATACCATGTCAGTTTGAATGGAAAAACTGGAAATGGAAATTTCCCTAACATCTTCTTTTATAAAGACTGAGGCAAAGAATTAATTCAGTCTGCTAGTTATTTCTCATCATGAACATAGCCTTTACAACACACCAGTAACTCTGCTTTTTTTAGCTGTTCCAATTATTCTGAAAATAAGTTTAATATGGGAGTACAAAGGAAAACATTAGCCTTCTGAAGAAAATCATGTGACATTCAATGTTTGAAAAGCCTAAATTTTAAGTTTCTTTTTAATCACACATTTTAATATAAAAATAAAATTATCTGTAATTTCACCTAATTAACATACTATTTTCATGTTTGTTTCCTTCCAGTCCTAATTTACATTCCCACAGATTTATATTAGAATCATAGCATAGATTCAATTGTATTACTTAGTTTACTTAAGATATCAACAGTTTACTTTGCCATTCCCCTAGTGCTGGATATTTAGACTGTTTACAATGGTGAAAAATTAGAAATGATGTTGAAAATGTCTTCACTCACCTTAAAAAAAAAAAAAAGCTCTTTCAACGCATTATCACCTTTCCTTTTCCTTAATACTATCCCCCTGTGTGTGTGTGTGTGTGTGTGTGTGTGTGTGTTTCTTCTTACATGCAAAACACACACCCACACAGCCTTCCATGGCATTAATTTTGCTTACAGTAGTTTCACCAAACTTTCAGATCATGAACATCATCTTGGAGAGTAAGATGCTCAGACTTCTCCCTCCTCTCAGGACTCTTCTTCAACAGCCCCTCTGCAACAGGGGCTTGGGAACCAACATTTACACAAAATACTTAAGTGAACCTTTCCATTAGGTAAGTTTGAGTAAACACTGGCTACAGCATTAGTGGCCAAACCCTTTCGGCCAGCTTTTTGAGAGCCATTTAAGTCTGTTGCTATCATTTAAAGTCATCCAAGTTAAAATCTTCTGTGCTTATGTTTTTCTTCTAATCTTTCTTCTTTGGTCAACCTTTCTTTCTACCTAAGTTTTAATTCTTCAAAGCTCATTTTAGTCCCACCTCCTCTATTAGCTACATAATTTAACATTCAGTTACTCTCTATTAAATAGAGCCTTACATAATACCATACTTTGTTTTCCTGACTAGGTTGTAAACTGGGATTACTCTATGTTAATTTGATGTGTCTGATTAGACTGTAAATCAGGCGTTGAGCCTGTATCTTCTATGAGAGCTTGGGTTCAAAAAACAAAACTTACTGGCTGATGTGCAAGATGTCAAATACAGAGTTGGCAAATACAATTATTTCACAAAGTAAGCAAAAAACTTCAGTTCTAAGAATTAAGCAAATGCAGGCAGAGAGATGTTAAGCAGCTTGCCTAAAGTTACACAGATACTAAGTAGCAAACACTTAGCTATGTATGGAGCTACACAGATGCCTGGCTGTAAACCTGGCTGCAAATGAGGCATCTGTGTAGCTCCACAGCTCCTCAGTCTGTGTGCTTAACCACTAAGTACATGGCTTCTCAGAACTGATGGTTTTCTCTATATGAAAGGTTATTCCTTTTGCCTAAGATACTCAATGCTCTTTTCCCATGTCTTGCATGCCATGCCAGCATCTTTCCTGTCATTTAGGTCTCAACTTAATGTTGCTTCCTTAGACGAGCCCTTCCTGACCACTTTTCTGAAGTAATGCCCCATTTAGTTCTTATCACAGTATCCAATTAAACATTCATCACAGAACTTATAAATACCCGATATTTTCTTATTTATTAGTTTACTGTGTGTCATTCCCAATATAATGAAAGGTTTTGGTATTGTGTTCCTAGAGCCTAGAACAAGGTCTGGCACAGAAAAAGGGCTCCATAAATGATGATTGAATAAACATGTTTATTTTACCAACCACTGATGAACATTTAGGGTTGCTGCCAATCTTTCACTACTATAACTCTTTGAAAATCTGCCTTATCACATTTTTATTATAAATTACTGGAAGGCAAATTTCTAGGTAAAAAGGTATGCATGTTTTTCAGGCTTTTGATATACATCAGCAAATATATAACCTTTCCAGAAAGGTTCCTCTAATTTATCAAGAGAGGGTTAAAATGTTCATTTTGTTTGGGTGCAGTGTCTCACACCTGTAATCCCAGCACTTTGGGAGGCTGAGGTGGGATGATCATGTGAGCTCAGGAGTTCAAGACCAGCCTGGGCAACATGATGAAACCCCATCTCTACAAAAAAAAAACAAAAATTAGCTGGGCATGGTGGCTTACGTCTGTAGTCCCAGCTACTCAGGAGGCTGAGGTGTAGGGATTGCTTGAGCCTGGGAAGCAGAGGTTGCAGTGAGCTGAGGCCCGCATCACTGCCCTCCAGTCTGGGCAACAGGATGACACCCTGTCCCAAAGAAAAACAAAACACAAAATAAAATGTCCATTTTACCACACTTGTGAAAATACTGGATGCATACCTTTTAAAATCTTTACTAAGGTTTGACAGGCAAAAAGGTAACATATTGTTTTAGTTTTCATTTCTTTGGTTATTAATGTTGTTGAAAATATTCTCACATGTTTAATGGTCATCTGAATTCCTCTTTTTGTAAACTATCTTTAGGTCCTTTGCTCCTTCATGTTTGTGTGTTCATCTTTTTCATATTGACTTGAAATAACACTTTTGTTTTTCAGACAGAGTCTCGCTTTGTCACCTGGGCTGGAGCACAATGGTACAAACCTGGCTCACTGCAGCCTCAACCTTCTGGGCTCAAATGATCCTCCTGCCTTGGCCTCTCGAGTAGCTGGGACTACAGGCGCAGACCACCAAGCCCAGCTAAATTTTTTTGTATTTTTTGTAGAGATGGGGTTTCATCATGTTGCCCAGGCTGGTCTCAAACTCCTGAACTCAAGTGATCCTCCTGCCTTGGCCTTTCAACATGCTGGGATTACAGGCATGAGCCACCATGCCCAGCCCTGAAAGAACATTTTATATATTGGGGTATCAGCCTCATGCAGAGAAACCATACTGTTTCCACAAAGGTAATGCTTCTCATCTTCTCCCACCCAGGTGCTCAATTCATTTAGATAGAGAAAGACTTCTTAAGCCTGGTTACATAAATGTTAAAAACTTGATAGGAACCAAATACTTGAGCATTTTTTCTACTTCATTAATTTGATCCTGAAAAAGTTCATTTTACTAAGGAACAGTACCACAGTAAAACCCCACCATAAGAGGGTTCCAAAAATGTTAATTGTATAGATTGGGTGACTGAGTTATTATAAGGTTAATGAATAGAAATGGAGGGCTGGAGGGCCGGGCACGGTGACTCGTGCCTGTAATCCCAGCAGTTTGGGAGGCCGAAGCAGGCAGATCATGAGGTCAGGAGATCGAGACCATCCTGGCTAACACAGTGAAACCCTGTCTCTACTAAAAATACAAAAAATTAGCCGGGCATGGTGGCGGACACCTGTAGTCCCAGCTACTCGGGAGGCTGAGGCAGGAGAATGGCATGAATCTGGGAGGAGGAGCTTGCAGTGAGCCAAGATCGCACCACTGCACTCCAGCCTGGGCGGCAAAGCGAGACTCTGTCTCAGAAGAAAAAAAAAGAAAGAAACGGGGGGCTGGAGAAGAGCCAATAACCAGCTTTGTTATATCTGAATTCACATAATTGTGGGCATGTTTTTTTGAGGTTTTCGTGTTTTCAACACTCTTAAAAACAGGTTAACTATTCAGTTAGCACAAGTTCTTTTGATTGTTAGCAGACTTTCTAATATAGACTTGAGAAATCAAGTCTATTGATTATTAAAAGAAAGCACTAAGTCTGGAGTCTATGCTACTCAGGATCAGAGTTAGACAAGGCTGAGGCATAAAGACAACTACTACTTCTGCCTGTCCCAAGTCAACCATGAGTCATGCAGTTGTAGGGGCACTATAAGGTTCGAGTGAAAGAAAAGATAAGATGCAACCCCTTCCAGAAAACAGGTTGTACTTCGATATAACAAAAAATCCCTGTGACTAAAAAAGAAGTGGTCAGAAATATTTGAGCCAACAGGTATATAACATACACCACTTCATTTCCTTTGGGGCTTTATTTCCTTTGAGGCCTTTCTCCCTTCTTCTACTAGTTAGCTGGGGGCAAGGGAGGAGGAGGCATTAGGTATATAAGTTTTTAAGGGTACCTGTACTGTGGTATCAGTGGGATGTTCTTTTGTCAGAGACTGCCAGACCTAAGTCCCTATCAGTATTGTCTCACCTAATTAATACTGAGCGAATAATTTCCTTCTACTTAAACTGTGCAGCTTCCTTCTACTTAAAAGGTGGTTACTGGCCAGGCATGGTGGCTCATGTCTGTAATCCCAGTACTTTGGGAGGCTGAGGCAGGTGGATCACTTTGAGCCCAGGAGTTGGAGACCAGCCTAGGCAACATGGCAAAACCCTAGCTCTATTAAAAAATACAAAAACTAGCCAGGCATGGTGGTGTGTGTTGGCAGTCTCAGCTAGCTACTCGGGGGGCTGAGGTGGGAAGAGAGCTTGAGCCCGGGAGCTGAAGGTTGCAGTGAGCCAAGATTGCGCCACTGCACTCCAGTCTGGGCAACAGAGCCAGACTTGGTCTCAAAAAACAAACAAACAAAAAAACCAAGCTTATCATTCAAATTCCTAAACTCCTAATAGGAAAACTGGCACTTTGAATCCTATAGCCTGAATCAGCTTGCTGAAGAATCTCTAGCTATCGAATAGAGGCTAAAGATTGTGTGTTGATTGAGGGTAAACCCTGGGGTCAGACTGAGGCAGCAGTGAAAGCCAAAGGGAGTCTAAGGAGGTGCATCACAGGCCTTGGTGGCCTGAGAGGACAGGGCTTCATGCCCAGAGCATCTGCTTCAATAGAGCAGCCCCGCTTTTATATGTTCTGTATACTGAGGTTTCATGTAAGATTTCTTAAAAGAGAAAAAAATGGTTCTCTAGCTGCTTTAAAAATGCAGAAAATCTCTGAGTTATACTATTATCCTTATTTTAAAATAACGAGCTGAAATTCATAAAAGTGAAAGGACTTGCTTAAGGTTACAGGATTAAACAGATTATTTCTATTATGATCTATTACAAGCTAGAGTTGGATTATTGTGCCTGTTTCAATAATATACTAACAAAGCACTGATAAATTTAAGTTAAAACTTCTCAGTTTAGTATCTCTTTAGAAAAAGAACCAAAATGATCTAAACCAAATTAGAGCAATTTTTTTGAAATAGACGGTAATATGCAGGACAGTAAGTGAACTTTAAGTAAAAAACAATTTTAACATACTCAGTTTTGTTTTTACCTCTGTACTAAAAAGAGATGGCTTCTGAGGCTTTCAGTACAGTCTATTTTTATAATTCAGGAGGATATGAATACGAGAAATAACTATTTTTTCCTTCCATTTTTAGGCTACTAGCCTGATAAACTATGTTTAATGTATTTTACTTTAAGATTTAGTTCATAGGGCCTTTGGCTGGAAAAATTTAACTTAATCCTATTACACAGTATTGCAATTCAACATATATGATCAGATTTTCCCATTAATCATATTTTGGGAATGGTCTTAGTCAAAAACAAATAAACAAACAAACAAAAATAAAAACCACACACACAAACCCAAATAAAACAATACCCAGAAAGAGCAAAGAAAAATGTTGTTTTATCTTTCCTTGTTTGTCCTCTCCCGAAACAAATCATGTCTAGTGCCTACCTGAGCCATCAGTAGGAACCGAACTTGCATTGATTCCAGAAAGACCAAACAAAGGACATTCTCGATCTGTGTTGACATGACCCCATTTGTGACATTTAATGCACCTCACATTTCGAACCTGAGAAATAATGAATGTGATTTTGGTTACTGAAAATGTAAGAATCTAACCAATGTTCAAATTCCCATTCCTTGATAGAATTTAAGTTAAATTACATTTTTAAAAGATCTCCAGGGAAAAAGACTCCAAACTATGTTTGGTAATTGAATACAAAGACTAAAATATTTCACTATAAATTTTGCCTAGAAACTAAGCTGAATCCCATTTCTTTTTACCTCTCACTTGGTGGCAATATAATGTCATCCAAAAAGAAATGGTAAAATACCAAAAAGAATTATGTCATTATGTGAAGAAATTAAGCTTAAATTCTCTCATTTTAATAAGTTAACCTTTAAAGTTTCAAATTTTGAAACCCAGAGCTGGTAAACATTTTCTGTAAAGGTCCAAATGTAGTAAATATTATTATAGGCTTTTTGGGACAGATGTTGTCTATTCTAACTACTCAACTCTGCTTCTGTAGTGGGAAAGCAGCCATAGCCAATAAGGAAATGAATAGGCAAAGCAGTGTTCCAACAAAACTTTCTTTACAACAAGGATTTGCCCTCTGCTGATAGTCTGCCCTGATTCTAAACCAATAATAGATTTAAATCTTTTCTTGACATTGAGCTGATTCTCCAAATTTTTTAAAAACTACAGAGACCAATATCATTGTAGCTCTCACTATAAAAGTTTGATTCCTGTCTCTTTTTTTTTTGTTTTTTGAGATAGAGTCTCACTCTATTGCCCAGGCTGGAGTGCAGTGGCGCAGTCACGGCTCACTGCAACCTCCACCTCCTGGGTTCCAGTGATTCTCCTGCCTCAGACTCCCGAGTAGCTGGGATTACAGGCACCTGCCACCATGCAGGCTAATTTTTTGTATTTTTAGTAGAGACAGGGTTTCACTATGTCAGCCTGGCTGGTCTCGAACTCCTGACCTCATGATCCGCCCACCTCGGCCTCCCAAAGCGCTGAAATTACAGGCATGAACCACCACACCCAGCCTGATTCCTGTCTTTTATCAGCCTATTACATTTTATGTTTTCTCCTCTATTCCTTATATTATCTCATACAAATCAAAACCATAGTGCCCCTTTTCAGCTTAAACACCTTTCAGACAACAATATAAAGATATATTTATTAAATAAAAATTATTCTTACAGAGTAAAATATGTTACTTGCCTGAATACCAAAGGGCTGATCTCTGATGTTCATGTCATCTTTCGCATATCTATTAAATAGAGGAAATGTACAAACACAATATTAAGAATAATTTAAAAATTAAACAGCAGTTAATCAGAAAAATAGTTTTACAGTTCTAAGAACATTATGAAATATATTACTTCAGTAAGAATACAGAACTGTAAAATCTATCTAGTATTTCCAAACACCATTTAGTTATTATGTGTCTAGTCTGATCATCTGTGATTTTAAAAAAATGAAAAAGTATATGAAACAAAAGACTATGATCAAGCAGATTAGTTGAATAAGACAGCTAATTAAAATCATTAAAAATAACTTTTCACATCAGTTGCCTCCTCTAATGACTGAAAAAGCAACATAAAATGGGATATCAGTAAATGTAAACTTAATGATACACATCTTGTCTTAAAAGTAAACCAGTCCTTACTTTTCTCGTGGGGCTCCTTTCTGCCATTCAAATTTGTATTCGGTCTCTCCTTCTGTTTCTTCTTTCTAAAAACATTCATTGAAAATTCTTTTAATTTTTCCATATAACACAATCAATTGCAAGTAAATTCAGACACAGAAAATAGTCCTTTACCTCTTTGTTTTCTTGATTGCATATCAAAAATATGGAAGAAAAAAGGTAAGACAAGTTAAAAACATCAATATAAAAATCTACTGTATTCACTATATCATGTTATTTAATTGTCACATAAGAATTCATTGGTTTGACTTTTTTTCTTCTTTCACAAGATAAAAATTCAGACCATTGCAGGATAAAGTACAAAATTAAAATTAATAAGCATGTTAATTCACAGTTTTTAAACTTTTTACTGTTCATTGACAGTGAATATTATGTTTTTTATTTACAAATGCATTAAATATTTAGTAAGAAGGACTAAAGATACATATACAAATTATGAAAGAATAAGTGTACTTTGGACATAAAGGTTTTTTTCCTCCTCAAGAGCACATTACGAAATATTACCAGATTAGAAAGATTTTTTTTAGTATTTATTCTGTTGTATGATTATAGTTTTTATTATCTTCACAGGATAATAGCAATTTTAAAAGATGGAGAGCAACTTTAAAAAAATATCTGTCATAGTACTTTTCAATCTTTCTTTAGCTGCAAACACATCCAAGACTTAAAAGAAAAGGAAGGAGGCCAGGCGAGGTAGTTCACGCTTATAATCCCAGCACTTTGGGAGGCTGAGGCCAGTGGATCAGGAGGTCAGGAGTTCAAGACCAGCTTGGCCAACATGGTGAAACTCTGTCTCTACTAAAGATACAAAAATTAGCTGGGTGTGGTGGCATGCTCTTGTAATCCCAGCTACCCGGGAGGCTGAGGCAGGAGAACTGCTTGAACCCAGGAGGTGGAGGTTGTAGTGTGCCGAGATGGCACCACTGCACTCCAGCCTGGATGACAGGGCAAGACTCCATCTCAAAAAAAAAAAAGAAAAAGAAAAAGAAAAGAAAGGAGGTAAGTACCTTTTTTAGCTCCTGGTGGGGCTTCATACATGAAATTAAGGCCATTCTTTACACGTTCATCTCCCATAAGCAATCTAAGTGAAATAAGACAAAGTTAACGATTTTATGTAGGACAAAAAAAAAAAAAAAAATTATAGAATAATCCACTCCCCACCAAAAAACCTAAGGGAATTAAGATGAAATATTTTTGTTAGGAACAGAGTTCCAAAACTTTACTCCACTAACTAGATTACATCTGAATGGAAATTAAACAGTGCTGCCTCTTTAGTAACTGGTTATAAGCTCTGAGACTTTCTTACTACCTGAGAGACCCTAGCCATCTTAACAAAAAAGAGGAAAAATAATATGGTTATTTTTCTTACAGGATTTTCTCAAACCCTGAAATGCTGTGGAAATTATGACAACTTTGAAATCCCATATGCCATCACAAATTTACAATTAAGTTAAATAATGCCAACACTTTTTCTTAATTGTAAGGGATCAGATGGTTTTGTTTTTTCCCAGCAAAAAAAGAAAAGGCAAAGGGATCAGTTTTGGAAAAAATGAGTCTCTCTGGGATTTCTTTAGGAAGTCAAATCCAACCAGGGCTTGTAAGAGTCACAGTAAATGAGAAAATAAAATTCTTTCATGAGGCCAGTGAAAAAAGAATAATTGAAAGAAAGTCTATGGCTGGGCACAGTGGCTCACACTTGTAATCCCAGCGCACTGGGAGGCCGAAGCAAGTGGATCACCTGAGGTCAGGAGTTTGAGACCAGCCTGGTCAACATGGAGAAACCCCATCTCTACCAAAAATACAAAAAATAGCCAGGCGTAGTGGTGTGTACCTGTAATCCCAGCTACTCGGGAGGCTGAGGCAGGAGAATCACTTGCACCTGGGAGGCAAAAGTTTCAGTGAGCCGAGATCGTGCCACTGCATTCCAGCCTGGGTGACAGAGCCAGGCTCTGTCTCAAAAACAACAACAGCAGCAAAAAAGTCTACACATGCCAATTAATATGATGGACTCAGTGTCTGGTGCATGACAAAAATCACATTATTTATAGTTCTGTTTTAACACTGAAAGTTCCCTGTTTGAGCTCTGTTTAAAAAAAGATACGCTAGGTTTTTTAGAACAAAAAGCTCTGTAATGAATGGAATGACTGGTTGAGTCAAAGTTCTAATTCATAAGATCCAAGTAAAAATAATAAAGAAGGAGGCTAAAGAGTGAACATAATTTTTCCTTATATTTGGAAAAGACAATCACAAAGGATATATGACATGATTATAATTCCTCTCCTTACAGCCACTGGATTCTATAAAGACCTGTAAAAAATTAGCAAAAGGCCGCAGGGATCTACATCCAATAGATATAGATATAGATAGACTGATATTCAGCAATAAAAGGGACTGAAATACTGATATATGCAATACCAAGGGTCAACTTCAAAAGCATTACGCTATGTGAAAGAAGCCAGTCATGAAAGACCACATGACATATGATCTAATTTATAGGACATGTCCAGAATAGACAAATCTATAGAGACAGCAAGGAAATTAGTGGCTGCTCAGCACTGAGAGGTAGAAGGGGGACAAGGCAGGGGAATGAGAAGTGACTGCTAAAAGGTAGAAGATTTCTTTTTTGGATAATGTAAATGTTCTGAAAATAGATTACAGTGATGGCTCCAAAAGTCTAAATATACTTAAAAACAACAAACCCTTTAAACAGGTGTATAAGTTATATCTTAAATTCACATCATTAAAAATATCAAAATTAGCCCGGCGCAGTGGCTCACGTCTGTAATCCCAGCACTGTGGGAGGCTGAGGCAGGTGGATCTTAAGGTCAGGAGTTCGAGACCAGCTTGGCCAACATAGTGAAACTATGTCTCTACTAAAACTACAAAAATTAGCTGAGCGTGGTGGCAGGCGCCTGTAGTCCCAGCTACTCGGGAGGCTGAAGCAGGAGAATCGCTTGAACCTGGGGGGCAGAGGTTGGAGTGAGCCAAGATCACGCCACTGCACTCCAGGCTGGGCGATAGAGTGAGACTCCATCTCAAATAAATAAATAAATAAATAAATAAATAAATAAATAAATAAATAAATAAAATCAAAATCAAATACACTGAAAGCCAAGCTCAGTATCACTAGTTATTAGGGAAATGCAAATCAAAATCACAATGAGATATCACCTTGCACCTATTAGATGTCTATCTTCTGGAAAAAAAAAAAAAGGAAGATAACAAATGTTAGAGAGGATATGGAGAAACTGAAACCCAAGTCCATTACTAGTAGGAAATGTAAAATGGTGCAGTCACTGTGACAACCAGTTTCGTGGTTCCTCAAAACGCTAAATATAAACCTACCATGTGATCCAGCAATTACACTCCTAGGTATATACCCAAAGGAACTAAAAACAAGGACTTGACCAGGTATTTCTATGCCAACATTTATAGCAGCATTATTCACAATAGCCAAAAGGTGGAAGCAACCCAAGACTCAAACAGATGGATAAACAAAATGTGGGATGTACATACAAAGGAGAATTATTCAGCCACCAAAAGGAATACAGTGCTGATACATATTACAATATATATGAACCTTGGACACATTATGTTAAGTGAAACAAGCCAGACACAAAGGAACAAATATATGATTCCATTTATATGAGGTATTTAGAATAGGCAAATTCATAGACAAAGAAAGTAGAATGGTGGTTGCCAGGGGCTGTGGGCCAAGGGGAATAGGGAATTATTCTTTAATGGTTTAATGGTTTCAAAGTTTCTGTTGGAGATAGTGAAAAAGTTTTGGAAATGATGATGGTTCACCACACTGAATTTAAGGGTACACTGAATTGCACACTTAAAATGGTAAATTTTATAAAATACGTATTTTACAAAAAACCCACAAACAATTTCATTTATATGTGCATTTTTTAATTTATTTCTCTCTCTTTCTTTCCTTGTTTCTTTTTGTTTTTTAGAGACAGTCTCACTATGTTGCCCAGGCTGGTCTCAAACTTCTGGACTCAAGCAATCCTGCCAAAGTGTTGGGATTATAGGCATGAGCCATCGTGCCCAGCCCAATTCATTTATATTGAAACAAAAATAATAATAAAACCCAAACTAAAAGATTGTTTCCCACTTTATGCAAAATTCAACAAGTATATAAAGTAAAAGGTATGGGTATAATATTGGTATTTTTGTTTTAACCTCAACTAAAAACTTACATAGTTTTTTTGACATCCCATAAATCTTTGTATTTACCTAGACAGAATAATAAATGTGATTTTCAGCTGGGCGTGGTGGCTCATGCCTGTAATCCCAGCACTTTGGGAGGCCAAGGCGGGAGGACTGCTTGAGTCCAGGAGTTCAAGATCAGACTGAGCAACACAGTGAGTGAGAGACCCTGTCTCTACAAAAAATAAAAAATCAGCCAGGTGTGTTGGTGTGTGCCTGTAGTTCCAGCTACTCAGGAGGTTGAAGCGGGAGGATCACTTGAACCCAGAAGTTTGAGGCTGCAGTGATACAACTGCACCACTGCACTCCAGCCTGGGCAACAGAGCAAGACCTTCCTCTCAAAAAAACTTTTTTTCATCTTAGGAAAAAAGTATAAAGTGACTAAAGTGATTGATATAATAAACATTAAGAAATCTCTAGGACAGTAAAAACTTAAAAGAGAAACAACAGATTACTGAAGAATGAAATTGGCTATCAAAAACAGCACTTTTCAAAGAGGAAGAAATATTGAGTACCTACTCCATGCATGGCAATAAGTGATATTATAGGGACCTACTGGCAAATGACCAATTACTCACAAATTTGCACTCAAATGACCAAACCTAGAAGTAATAACATCTTAGTGGCAATGAACACACTTAGTGCTCAGATCCTGGTTTCTAAATATCATTCACCAATGAAAGGAACCTGGGTGCCTTGGAAAACTGGTTGATTCCAGTGTTGCATCAGGGAAAATAAAAGACAAGTCTGACCATATCATGGGACCAGAAGCAGCATTAAAAAAAAAAAAACAAAAAAACAGGGTTGGTGCATGTTAAATGGATATATGAGCCAACCTAATGAAGCTCTCAATGGCCCAAACTGAAACAACTGGAGCAAGAAAATAAGTAACAATAGTATTATATTATAATCCAAAGAATAAATAAACAGCCATGAGTCCATATTGATAGAAAATAAATAACTAGATAAGGGAAATTCTTCCTTACAGAGGAATTCAAATTAATAAATGTAGAAGGAATGATAGAAATAGAAAATAACCATGAGAACATCCCAGAAATAAATAATTGATGCAGGCAAGATCTACTGATGAATACCAAAATTAGGCAAAAGTCCAAGGAGAAACAGGGTATTTGCAGGGCTTCAAATATTAATTAAAAGGGAAAATAGTATCTTTTTTTTAAGATAAAGAATAAACATGAACACTGTGATCTGTTTCAAACCTAGTTTTCCACCTCCAGTCTGTTTCTATCCCTCTAACTCAACAATTGTTTCCTGAACACCCTCTCCATTTTCCAATATGTTTCTACTATTAATAATATAAAAATTAGGTTTTTTGTTTGTTTGTTTATTTGAGACAGAGTTTTGCTCTTGTTGTCCAGGCTGGAGTGCAATGGCGTGATCTTGGCTCACCGTAACTTCTGCCTCCCAGGTTCAAGCGATTCTCCTGCCTCAGCCTCCCGAGTAGCTGGGATTACAGGCATGCACTACCACACTTGGCTAATTTTGTATTTCTTAGTAGAAATGGGGTTTCTCCATGTTGGTCAGGCTCGTATCGAACTCCCGAACTCAGGTCATCTGCCCGCCTTGGCCTCCCAAAGTGCTAGGCATGAGCCACCGCGCCCAACCAAATTAGGGTTTTTAAACAGTGATGCTATTGACATTTTGGACTAGATAGTTCTTTGTTGTATGGAGCCGTCCTGTGCTTTGTAAGCTGTTTTGCGGCATCCATAGTCTTCACCCACTAGATGTTGATAGCAGCCCAGTCCACAGTTGTGACAATCAAAACATTATCAAAACAATGTCTCCAAACATTGCCACATGTTCCCTGGGCAGGGTTGGGGGGTGAGGGGTGTGTGCAAAAAATGATGCTCAGTTGAGAACCACCTATCTAAATCCTTATCATTCTTCAGAGTTCAGCTTAAATGTCACCTCGTCCATAGTCTTTCGTTATCCTAAATGGAATTATTCTTTCCTATACTAACATGCTGTATTTTTAAAAGCAGTGTATGCTTTTAATATATCAGTTATTATATTTGGCCTTGAACTATATGTATGTATCTCTTACTAGGGTTTCTTAAGGGTAGAGAGAAACTACACTTCACACAGTTTCATAGGTCCCTATAATACCACTTACTGCCATGCATGGAGTAGGTACTCAATAAAAGTTAAAAGATTAAATAAAATTAGTGAGAAAGCTATTTAACTTTTATTTCTTTAACTTTCCTCTCAATATATTATATTTTAAAAAGTAGTAATAGTTTAGTATTACTTTGCTAAATTCCGTATTTTGATTGAAAACTGAACTTCATGGACAATTTACCAAAACACCACTATTCAGTTGCTTGATTAACCAAGAGAAACCAGTTTCAGTGTTAAATCTGCATATACAACACAATCGCTAAAGCCAGGTACCATGTTGGAAGACACCAATTAAGAACCCTAGCCACAATACAGCTTTTAACAGAACGATGACAGGCATGTCAAATAAAGTCACTTTACTTTTCCTCTTGAAAGTGTCCTGGGTATCTTCTCATTTGAGTGTGTTAAAGAAATAAGTATGTAAGAGGTCTCAGCAGTTCAAGTGTAGCCATGATTGTTCTTCTAAGTTTTGCCTAATTTGAGACTTGCCCAAAGACTGTATATGAGTCACATGAATCTATATTTTACATGAATTATGGGTAAAGCCGGAAAAAGTGGCCATCTACAGGTATGAGAGTAAAAGAGACAGCCCTCAGGGAAAGAAAAGAATCCTATAGTTGGGTATTCCATCCCAAAAAGCTGACTTAATATATCATTCGGTAGGAAATTATTCCCATGAAATTGATAATTCTAGATATATTGGCATAACAGAATTTCTTACCTATTATCATATGATTCTTGTTCTTTAAGATATTGCTGCATCAATTCTTCTTGTTTCTTCTTATCATATGATATTTTCTGTTCTGCCATCCATACCTAGATTAGTGAAGTAAAAATGCAAATTAAATTGTTGGATTTAAATTGTTAAACAAAGTTTGCTTTTCTTGTATAATAAAATATAAAATGCAATTGCTTAAAGTAGGAGTGCCCAATCTTTTGGCTTCCCTGGGCCACAGAAAACATACCAATACACAGTGGAAGAAGAATTGTCTTGGGCCACACAAAATACACTAACGATAGCCAATGAGCTAAAAAAAAAAAAAAAAAAAAAAAAAAAAAAGAGGACAAAAAATCTCATAATGTTTTAAGAAAGTTTACAAATTTGTGTTGGGCGGCATTCAAAGCCGTCCTGGGCCACATGCCACACACAGGCCAAGAGCTGGATAGGCTTGGCTGAAAGTTTATAACATAATCCAATTGGGCCGTAATCACATCATTACAAATTAACACCTGAAAAATTGGAAGTGCCTTGATACGAGTTCTTTTTATTTTTGAGACGGACTCTGGCTATCACCCAGGCTGGAGTGCAATGGCACGATCTCGGCTAACTGCAACCTCCGCCTCCCAGGTTCAAGTGATTTTCCTGCCTCTGCCTCAGAGGTAGCTGGGATGCTGGGATTACAGGAGCCTACCACCACACCAAACTAATTTTTTTTGCATTTTTAGTAGAGAAGGGGTTTCGCTATGTTGGCCAGGCTGGTCTTGAACTCCTGATGTCAGGCAATCTGCCTGCCTCAGCCTCCCCAAGTGCTGGGATTACAGGTGAAAGTCACGGTGGACTGGGCAAGTTTCGGTTTTTAAAAGCTGTATTTATAGTTTAAATTACGTTAACTATATTCATAGGTAATGTTACACATTTCTTACATATCCTTCTGAGATGTTCTAATACATGTATATGCAAAAGAACATATACAACATTCTTCTTATATAAATGGTAACATACTTTACGCAAACACACACATGCACACAAAATATGTATGAAATAAAATTATATACCATGGAGATGTGATATTGTTTGGCTGTGTCACCACCCAAATCTCATCTTGAATCGTAGTTCCCATAATCCCCATGTGTCATGGGAGGGACCCGGTGGGATGTAATTGAATAATGGGGGCGGTTACACTCCATGCTGTTCTCACGATAGTGAGTGAGTTCTCACAAGATCTGATGGTTTTATAAGGGGTTTTTCCTCTTGCTTAGCACTTCTCTTTGCTGCTACCATGTGAAGATGGACAAGTTTGCTTCCCCTTCTGCCATGAATGTAAGTTTCCTGAGGCCTCCCCAGCCCTGCAGAACCATGAGTCAATTAAACCTCTTTCCTTTATAAATTACTCAGTCTTGGTTATTTCTTCATAGCAGCAGTGAGAATAGACTAATATAGTAAATTGGTATAGGTAGAGTGGAGTGCTGCTAAAAGGATACCTGAAAATGTGGAAGTGACTTTAGAATTAGGTAACAGGCAGAGGTTGGAACAGGAAAATGTGGGAAACTTTGGAATTTCCTAGACAATTGGAGGGCTCAGAAAATAGGAAGATGTGGGAAAGTATGGAACTTCCTAGAGACTTGTTGAATGGCTTTAACCAAAATGCTGATAAGTCCAGGATGAGGTGGTCTCAGATGGAGATGGGAAACCTTTTCGGAAGTGGAGTAAAAGTCACTCTTGCTATGCAAAGGAACTGGTGGCATTTCGCCCCTGCCCCAGAGATCTGTGGAACTTTGAACTTGAGAGAGATGATTTATGGTATCCAGTAGAAGAAACTTCTAAGCAGTAAAGCATTCAAGAGAAAGCACAGCATAAAATTCTGGAAATTCTGCAGCCTGACAATGCAACAGAAAACAAAACCCTATTTTCTGGGGAGAAATTCAAGCCGGCTGCAGAAATTTGCATAAATAATGAGAAGTTGAACGTTAATCAGGAAGACAAAGGAAAATGTCTTCAGGGTATGTCAGAGACCTTCACAGCAGCCCCTCCCATCACAGGCCTGGAGGCCTAGGAGAAGGAAAAAAGTGGTTTCCTGGGCTGGGTCCAGCCTCCCACCTGCTATGTACAGCCTTTGGACTTCGTGCCCTGCATTCTAGCCACTCCAGCTATGGCCATTGCTTCAGAGAATGCAAGCCCCAAACCTTGGCAGCTTCCATGTGATGTTGGACCTGCAGGTAAGCAGAAGGCAAGAACTGAGGTTTGGGAACCTCTGCCTAAATTTCAGAAGATGTATGGAAACACCTGGATGTCCAGGCAGATGTTTGCTACAGGGGTGGAACCCTCATGGAGAACCTCTACTAGGGCAGTGGGGAAGGGAAATGTGGGGTCGAAGCCCTCACACAGAGTCCCTACTGAGGTACTATCTAGTGGAGCTGTGAGAAGAGGGCCACTGTCCTCCAGACTCCAGTATAGTAGATCCACCAACTTGCACCGTGTACCTGGAAAAGCCACAGACACTCAGCACCAGCCCATGAAAGCATACAGGAGGGTGGCTATACCCTGCAAAGCCACAGGGGCAGAGCTGCCCAAGGCTGTGGGAGCCTAGCTCTTACATCAGCGCACCCTGGATATGAGACATGAAGTCAAAGGAGATACTTTTGGAACTTTAAGGTTTATTGACTGCCCTATTGGATTTTGGACTGGCATGAGGCTTGTAGCACCTTTGTTTTGTCCAAATTGTTCCACTGGGAATGGGTGTATTTACCCAATGCCTGTATTCCTGTTGTATCCAGGAAGTCACTAACTTGCTTTTGATTTTACAGGCTCATAGGTGGAAGAGACTTGCCTTGTCTTACATGAGACTTCGGACTTTTGAGTTAATGCTGGAATGAGTTAAGACTTTGGTGGACTGTTGGAAGGGCATGATTGTGTTCTGAAATGTGAGGATATGAGATCTGGAAGGGGCTGGGGTGGAATGATATGGTTTGGCTGTGTCCCCACCCAAATCTTATCTTGAATTGTAGTTCCCATAATCCCCATGTATCGTGGCAGGGACCCAATGGGAGGTAACTGAATCATAGGGGCAGTTACCTCCATGGTGTTTTCGTGATAGTGAGTGAGTTCTCATGAAATCTGATGGATAAAACCATCAGAAAAGGAGCTTTTCCTCTTGTGCTCAACATTTTTCCTTGCTGCCACCACGTGAAGAAAGACGTGTTTGCTTCCCCTTCTGCCATGATTTTAAGTTTCCTGAGGCATCTCCAGCCCTGCAGAACTGTGAGTCAATTAAACTTCTTTCCTTATAAATTACCCAGTCTCAGGTATTTCTTCATAGCAGCATGCGAACAGACTAATACTAATACAAGACTAACACAGATCAGTAAACAAATGCTTTCTTCTTTTGGGTGGTAAAGTTGCATATTTTTCTATTGTGGGGCTATACCATAATTTGTAATTTATTTAAGCAGCCTCCTACTGTATAAATGGGCACTTAAGAAATTTCCAATATTTTGCTATTAAAAACTTTGCCGCAAGAACTCAATACACAGGTAATTTCACACACATTTGGTAGGGTTTTGAAAAGGATCAAGGCATTGCCAAGGAAAAGAACAGGGCAAGATATTACTGGCAGAGGGAACGACTCAGGCAAAGGCCCAAAGAGGCAAAATAGAACGTAAGTAGTTCAATATTACTAATGTATAAAATCTGAGGTTGGTCCGAGGTGGGCAGATCACTTTAAGTCAGGAGTTCGAGACCAGCCTGGCCAACATGGTGAAACCCCATCTCTACTAAAAATACAAAAAGTAGCCAGGCATGGTGGTGTGTATTTGCAATCCCAGCTACTCAGGAAGCTGAAGCAGGAGAATCACCTGAGCTCAGGAGGTGGAGGCTTCAGTGAGCTGAGACTGCGTCACTGCACTCCAGCCTGGACAACAGAGTGAGCCTCCATCTCAAAATCAATCAACCAATCAAATAATCAATCAATCAATCTAAGGTGGGAGAATAGTAGGGGAGAGAAGGAGAAAAAAGACGGAGTGAGATTACTTGGACTCAATCCTGTAATATTTTAATAAGGGGCTGAAAGAGATCAGATTTGTGCTTTAAAAAAAGACCATTCTATCAAAATAACTTACATCCATACAATGGAATATTATTTAGCAATAAAAAGGAATAAAGTGCTGATACATGCCATACCATGCATAAACTTCAAAAACATTATGGTGAGAGTAGCCAGTCACAGAAGACCACAGATCGCATGATTCCATTTAAATGAATTTCCAGAATAGGCAAATCCACTAACAGAAAGTAAATTAGTGCTTGCCTAGGGCTGCAGAGAGGGAGGAGAGTTAAGGAGAAATGGGAGTGACTAACAGGTATGGGGGTTTCTTTTTATTTTTTGAGACAGTGTCATCACTCTGTCACCCAGGCTGGAGTGCAGTGGCGCAATCTTGGCTCACTGCAACCTCTGCCTCCTAGGGTTCATGTGATTCTCCTACCTCAGCCTCCTGAGTAGCTGGGATTACAAGCGCCTGCCACCACACCCAGCTAATTTTTGTATTTTCAGAAGAGACAGGGTTTAATCATGATGGCCAGGCTGTCTCGAATTCCTGACCTCGGGTGATCCAACCGCCTCAGCCCCACCCAAAATGCAGAGATTACAGGCATGAGCCACTGTGCCCGGCGGGGGTTTCTTTTTGGGGTGACGACAAAGTTCTAAAATTGTTTGTGGTAATGATTACTTAACTCCATGAATATATTTTAAAAACCACTGAATTGTACGTTTTACATGTGTGTTTATATGATATGTAAATTTACCTCAGCAGAGCTGTTAAAATAAAAAATGACTATTCTGATGGCTGGGTAGTGAATGGATTTGAGAGGATTCAAGATTGGAGGCAGTGGAACCCCTTAGGAAATGCAACAATATAGGGGAAAGATGATGAAGGTCTAAATTAAGACACACGCAGTAGTGACAGAGAGGAAAGATAGATTCAAGAGATATTTGGAAGGTAAGACCAATAGCATTCAGTGATTGACTAGATAAAGGAGTGATGGGAAAAGGGATGAATCTTGAGCTTCTGGTTTGGGTAATAGGATGAAGGATTGCTTTACTATCTATATTTCCACCCATATGAGATAGCAAGTATAAAAAGGG
This sequence comes from Rhinopithecus roxellana, assembly GCF_007565055.1. NCBI lineage: Eukaryota > Metazoa > Chordata > Mammalia > Primates > Cercopithecidae > Rhinopithecus > Rhinopithecus roxellana. The sequence goes on along the minus strand of NC_044562.1, from coordinate 73,767,442 downwards.
CAAATTTGGGGTAAAAAACCTTTCATTTCAGATATGTTGAGTTTGAGGTGCCTATAGGACATCAAGACGCAAATGTCTAGTAGATAGCTGTCTTGAGCCACATCAAAGTTAAGAAGAGAAAACTGGTACTGCAGATTTGAGTCATGAGTAAACAGGCTAGTTAAAACGGGCTAGTTGGATGTGATTGCTTGGGGCAAGCATACTAAGGAAGCAAGAAGTGGGCCAAGGATGAAACTCTGGGGAACACTTATATTTTAGGAGCAGGCTAAAAATAAAGATCCAGTGAAGTTGATGGAAAAAGAAGTCTACTAATAGAGCGGGAAAACTAGAAGAGAGTAGTTATTACAGCTAAGAGAAGAGAGAGTTTCACAAAAAAAGGAGTTTACAGTGGTGCTATTGTCAATAGCCGGTTTGTAAAGTGTTTGCCAGTTCACAAGAAGACAAATAAGGAGCTTGGACCACAATGTAAATTAACTGCTTCCTTCATTAACAATATCAAGAAAAAAAAAAGAACAGCTGAACTAAAACAGTGTATCCTGTGACATAAATGACTGAGGCAGCACATAACAATATATAAGAGTAACCAGCAGATGTATAGCATTCACTCTTATTTCTGAACAAATGAGACCTTAAAACCTACCGGACTCTTTGTAAGCTTGGGAAACTGAAAACGAACAAGGAAAAAAAGAACCTACTGGACTTTAATAAACCTAACATGCTTAATTTTACAATTAGAATTTTCTTTCTTTCTTTTTAAATATAGATGGGGTATCACTTTGTTGCCCATGTTGCTCTTGAATTCCTGGCCTCTCAAAGTGTTGGGATTATAGGTATGAGCCACCATACCTGGCCCTTAAAATTTTCATGGTGGAACTCTTTTGCACTCTTTGATCAAACTCCTTTGTTTCTTCCACTTCTACTTCTTAAAAACAAACAAACAAACAAACTTTACTGGAGTATGACATATGAAAAGTTGTACATATTTAATGTATACAGCCTGAGTTTGGTGACAAGTATATCCCTGAGAAACCATCACCACAATCCAGACTATAAACATATCCATCATCTCCAAAAGTTTCCTCCTACCCGAATACATTTTTCTATTTATCTTCATTTAATATAGTTCCTCTATCCTTAGTTAATTAAGAATGTTACAGGTTACCCCCTCTCCCCATAAAGTGTTAACTATCTAGAAAGGTCTGCTAATCAAAAACATTTCATTCTTCTCCTCTATCCTGGGAAAGGTATAAAACAGATCACAAAGGCCAACAGTATTTGGTACATTTTACATAACACTTTACATGGATGAGAAGAATGTAGGTTCTAAGCCTATAACTGCTTTACTGAATTTCTCATAGGGGATTTGCAAAAGTTATTCTCCGTGGATTTCTTTTTTCTTGTAAGAAAGCTGATTCAATGACTTTTATAAGGCTAAATGTCAAAAGTTCCAGTAAAAATTTATGATTTCTCAGGTATATTTGTCTCTAAATATAAACAGCAACTAAGCAAGCAACTGAATCCCATCTAATCTCTTCATTCTTGTAAAAATAGCAACAGCTGACCCCCTGAGTATGCAGAGAAAGGAAACGACTGTGTTTGGTGTCAACAGTTATTGAGCCAACCAAATACAAGAAACCTCTCCCTCCCACAGTTGCAACCACGCAAACAAAAACTGGTGCGGTGGAAAAAATCACTAGGTTAATCGGGTGTTCCAGATTCTAGTTCTGGTACAACATTTAACTAGCTGTGTAACTCTTGGCAAATTCGTTTACTCATTTATAAAATAAGGAGATGGAGCTGGATGATTACCAAAGAGCTTTCAAGGTGTATCTGTGTTATTAAAATTTCATGGGGGAGTTATTAAGAAAAAATGTTTAATAAGGCTCCTTAGGAACGTAACAGTGAAAAAAAGTTGAGAATCACTGGTCTAGAAGTGAGAGTATATAGCAATATCTCATCACCTCAACTCGTTCTAAAAACAAATAAAAGCTTAGTTATTTTCACAACTTTCTATATAGGGACAATCAACATTTTATTGAGCACCTCCTCTCTGTAGTGAACAGTGATAGATGCCTACGTTGTTACAAATCCTTTATCTCCACTATTTCACTTAATCCTCACAATGAAGCCAATCATCGTTAATTTACAGATTAGGAGACTGAGGGTCAGATACTACCAATATTTTGTGCAAGGTCTTAAGGCTAAAAGTGACTGCTCGAATAACTAGAATCCAGATTTGACTCCAAAGCCTGATTTCTAATTCACTCTTCTGCTTTTCATTACCATGATATTCACACCAAGGTATTACACCTGGTAGACCTGTAATTATGTAAAACACTAAACTTCAACGAGGTCATTAAAAAGACACTAGATTATTGGGTAAATTTTTAAAAGATCTATCTTAAATAAACGGGGAGACTTCTTTGTACAGAAAAGTAGAGTGCAAAAGCCGTGATCCCTGGGATCCGAAAAGACAAAGAACCAGAATCAACTGAGGGAAGTACTAAGGAATTTTGACACTAGTCTTCACGTATTACGGATTTACATTCCGGCCGACAAAGATTCTCTAGGCTGCCGGTCTCCTCGCTGTTGCAGAATAAACGCTGAGGACCCGCTGCGTCAGCGAGCTGCTCAGCAGAGAAAGGCGAGACTATCCGGGCTTTAGGCCTAGAGAAGCAGGGGCTGTCCTACGGACCTCAGAGACATCACCACTTTCACTTCCAGCACCTCTGGGAAGGCAGTCTCCGTGGGCCTGATCCCTCCCCGGGTCTCTTTACTCACTTTTTTGATGTTGGATTTGGAGGCAGGATGAAAGTCTTTCTTACACATGAAGTTGGCGAAGGATTTCCCCATCTTGGAACTGGAGCTAGGGAAAACAGCACCTAGATCTGTAAGTAACGTAAACAAACTCAGCCTCCTAACCGGAACTGCATTTCCAGCGGCAGGGGGAACTTCCGAGGTCAAAGGTAACAGCTTCCGGCAACTGATGCCTCCACTGGCCAATCTTCCCTCCGTCCACCTGTCACTTCGGGTAGTTTGGAGGCCAGGTGAGGGGCGTGCACGGGGGAGCGGGGAGCATTGTTGAGACAGAAACCGGGAAGACCCAACTGTGGCGCGATACTGCTTGACCGAGGGGCTGCAGAGCCCAGCTGCACTGGCTGCGATTTGAGCGCCCAGGGCCGGGGTGCGGGGTGGACCGCGGCGGCCCTTCGACCAAAGGTGCTTGAAGCTCGAGCCAGTTACTTTCTGTGAACTCTGACTCGAGCTGCAAAAACTTTTCTGCACTGTTTTTCTCATCTGTGTTATGGAGATAATAATTCCTGCCCTAACTGTAGTTCGTTTGCGAGAATCCAACGATATGTTTCTGAAAGCGCCGGCTGAACTAAGAGCGCGTGAAATAGAATGAGACAGCTTTGCAAGAACGGAGGCCCTTGCCCCAGCTGTACGGTGCTGGCGCCGAAAGTCGTTCAATAAAGACTTACTGAATGACGAATACACGTTAGGAGTTAGTAAAATCTCTCAAGGCTTCACCTCCTCAATGGGCTAAGTGCCATTCTGACCAGGCGGCAAGTTTCCTTAGCTTTCCCTACGACCCCAGTTAGGCAGCTCAGATTACCTATTGCAGCTTGATGGCCCTTGGGACTCCAGGTTTTTGAGTGGACGTGGCTGCTACTGCCGCAGGTGACCCACCAACCAAGTTCTCTATCAGGGTAATGTTAAGAATAAACTTAAGCCGGGCGCGGTAGCTCACGCCTGTAATCCCAGCACTTTGGGAGGCCCAGGTGGGTGGATCATCTGAGGTCAGGAGTTCGAGACCAGCCTGGCCAACGTGGTGAAAACCCGTCTCTACTTAAAATACAAAAAATTAGCCGAGTGTGGTGGTACGCGCCTGTAATCTCAGCTACTCGGGAGGTTGAGGCAGGAGAATCACTTGAACCCGGGAGGCGGAGGTTGCAGTGAGCCGAGATTGCACCATTGCACTCCAGCCTGGGCAACAAGAGTTAAACTGTCAGAAAAAAAAAAAAAAAAAATAAGACTTTATGAGAAATTTTCTCTCCTACCAAATAATAACAATAACAGCTTTCACGTGAATATCTAATATGTTCTATGCACTGTGCAAAACACTTTACATGTTGCCTTATTAAGTTCTAACAGCCCATCAAACAGTGTCTTTTATTTTACTGGTGAGGCAGAAGGCATAGGGAAGAGAGAGATTAAATAGTCTGCCAAAATTATATAGTGATGGAACTAACTATAAAACACAAATACAAGGAGATCCAGGACATAAGGGTTGAAACACAGAAAGAAAATAACAGAAGCCATCAAGACATCAGACTTCTCACTAGGAGAACAGGTAAACCCTTAGGAGTTTCAGGCTGAAGTTTTTCTTTAGTCATTTTGTTTTCTTTTTAAGGAAACATTTATTATATTTAAATTTTGTTTTTAAATTGCTAGCATCTGCCTGTGTAAAGCCATTCTAAGGTTTTGTCATTATTGAAGGAAAGAAGGAAACTCTGTAAAACAATGTGTCCATTCTGGCAGCGAAATAAGGATCTTTAGGTGTTCTATTGTAAGTGAAGATGTAAGATTTTCCAAATTACAACTGAAGAGGTAACCTAGATATTAAAGTATATAATTGCGATTTATAAATTAAATATGTGAACTTTCTCCTAGAAATGCCAACAATTTGAAATTATATTGACATATTTTTGTCTGAATCAATGAGTCTGTTTCAAAATTTCAGTCTCATCAGAATTATAATCTGTGTGTATTATTTCCCAGCTCAAATAAAACCCCTTCTTCCTCCCCTTGAGGAAGCACTGGACACGTAAGATTTTTTTCCATAAGACAAGTTCCAGCAATGAGAATACAAAGATTAGTAAGACATACTCCCAGCCCTCAAGGATCTCACTGTCCAGTAAAGGGACTTATATATACACAAATGTAGTAGAATCTAGCCTTTACAACAATAGAGCTAGGTACAGGGATTCCCAAATGTGGAAATAGTGAAAGGAAATTCAGGGAAGACTTTAGGAGAGAAAGGTCTTAGAGAATAAATGTGAATTATAAACTATAAGAAGGTAGTTTTCATTGCCATTTTCTTATTGAGTTGTAGTACAAGATTGAGTCCCAAGTTATAGTCTTACTGATTTTTAGGCTATAGTATACAAAATGTAAAACTTTAATGAACAACCAAGCACGGTCACTCATGCCTGTAATCCCAGGGTTTTGGGAGGCAGAAGGGGGAGGATCTCCTGAGCCCAGGAGTTCCAGGCTGCAGTAAGCCCTGATTGTATAACTGCACTCCAGCCTGGGTGAAAAAGCTAGACCCTGTCTCCAAAAAATAAAAATAAAAAAATCAAAGCTTTAATGAACATCCTTAATTAAATATGACAATAATATCCTTTGGTCATTGAGTAAAACTCTTCGTTTTTATATACTTACAGTTTTTTTTTTTAATTTTAAAACATCTGTATAATTTTTAGTTTAAAAAATGGAACCTTTTTCCTGTGACACTTTCGTGGCATTACCTCCAGCAACAGTCGATAACAGGATTATTTTTGGAAAAAATTCAGATAGACTCTGTGATGAAGTACAAGAGGTAGTTTATTTTCCTGCTGCAGTTCATGATAACCTGGGAGAACATCTTAAGGTAGGTGAAATAAATGTTTTGTTAGCAATATGCCTTTAAAAAATATCATAAAGTTATTTCTATAAATAGGAATTTGGAAGAAACTATAAAAGTTAAAATTGAGGAATTTACATTTGAAAAATAAATGAGTCAGAAATAAACTGTAATCTTTTATTTCGGTGATTTGGAGGAAGTTGAAATAATAATAAAATTATCCATTCTTTGAATAAATATTTGAATGCTTTCCATATGCAAGCATGTTAGATAGGGCAAGAGATTTAAAGTCAGCTGTCAAGACTCTGACTATTCCAGGAGCTTAGAGTCTAGTATAGGAATAAGATGTGTATGCATTATACCCCATTATAAAACTGGATGGTTTAAATGCTAAATTTAAGTAAGAGTAGCATGCTGTGGCAGCAGAAGAGAAGGAACATTTAATGTGGCTTGGAGTTCGCTGGAATTTGATGGACAAAAAGGATTCTGATTCTGAATTGGTATAGGTTCTTCTTGATGTAGAATAGGAAAGTCATCCCAGACTCTGGGAATGACAGTTTTATGACACATCAGAAAAGGTTTTTTAGGCCCTATGTTAACACTATCAGTATACATTTTATGCAGTCACTTGCTAGTATACACATTAATTATTAGGAATGGACCTTGTCAGGTTATTTTTTGTTACGTTTTATGCTATAGACCTTTTAAATTAATTTAAAGGTCTTTATGCTAAAGACCTTTAAAAACTTATTTTAAAACCCATTTAATGTGGAACTTAAAATGAGAGCTTCAAATTATGCTATTGTTGCTAATTCATACTTTTTAGATTTTATTTTATTGATATTCTAATATTAAAACATATTAAATATTAGACTTTTTTCTGTATCCTATGTCATGTTTTTTTCTTTTGCTAAGACCACTTATTCATCTGTGATACCATTTCCACTTTATTTCTTCAGATGTAAATCTAGCCTGTCCTGTAAACCAGTGGTTCTCATTCTTTTCATTGCTGTGGACATACCTAATAGATGACTTCAAAATGTGACGTGAGATTCCTATGACAAAACTCTTGTATTTGAAGGCTACCAGATGGGTACCTATATCACTAATTAAGAAACACTGGATATTGAGGTTGAGAACTACTTCCTTAGGCTTCAACTCACACATCTACAAAAATGTTTCAAGATATTACAGCTAGAGACCATCTTTCTCCTGAGCTTCAGTAGCACCTTGTCTTCACCTCATGACCCTAATACTTTATACTTTATTTTATCTTAATTAATGTACAACTTTTAGTTTCTCAAAAGTGAGATCTTTATCTGATTCATCTTTGTAACTACCATATCTCTTGGCAGAATGTTTTATAATAGGAAATGCGCAGCAAATATTTGAATGAATAAATACTTTCGGGTTATTCTGGATATGTTTTAAGGGTAATGCCTTTATTATTGAAAATTTCAATTTACTTGTATTTCCTTTACCTCTTTCATAACAGTCTTGTCTTCTGACTGATTTTTTTAAATTCTGGATTTTGATAACTTGTCTGGTTTTGTGGTTCTTGCTATGACCTTTTTTTTTTTTTTTTTACAGTGTACGTATATAGAAATTGATCAAGTTCCTGAAACGTACACTGTTGTCCTGAGTCGCCCAGCATGGTTGTGGGGGGCAGAAATGGGAGCCAATGAGCATGGAGTTTGCATTGGGAATGAAGCTGTATGGGGAAGAGAAGAAGTTTGTGATGAAGAAGCACTATTAGGAATGGACCTTGTCAGGTTATTTTTTGTTACGTTTTATGCTATAGACCTTTTCTAATTTGTAATTTTTGTGTAACTCTTACTTGTTTTATTTTCCTATTTTTGAGGGGGCTTTGATACTTTGCAGTTTGTGTCAAAATGTTTTAAAGTACCACATGCAATTTCATGACTCTCAGTTTTGTTTGGTTTTTTAAATTAATTAATGTTTGGTTTTTTTGAGATGAGATCTCACTGTGTCATGCAGGCTGGAGTATAATGGTGTGATCATGGCTCACTATGGCCTTGAATTCCTGAGCTCAAGCAGTCATCCCACCTGAGTCACCCAAGTAGCTTGGATCAAAGGCACGTGCCACCACACCTGGCTAATTTTTAATTAAAAAAAAATTTTTTTTTCAGAGACTAGGGTCTTGCTATGTTGCTTACACTTGTCTTGAACTCCTGGCCTCTAGTCATTCTCCTGCCTCAGCTCCTGAGTAGCTGGGATTACAGGCACAGGCACTATGCCAGCTTTCAGATATTATTATTTGGGAGAAGGGAAGAAGTAGGAAATTATGATTCATTGGAAGTGCCTAACATATTTTAATCACACCTTAACTAATTATCACAATAACCTCATGGGCTATCATGCTCATTTTACAAATGAGATATCTGAAGTTCAGAGATAAAGTAACTTGACAGTGAATTACCAACTTTGAATTTGATAGGTTTGTTTGACTCTAGAAACTTTGTTTCCATGATTCCAAACTGACTTCAGAAGGAAAAATTTCAAAGTTAGATGTCATTTCATCTGTTAACTTGAAAGAAATTTTACTTGGGGAATTTAAAAAATCTCATGAGCATGAAATTATTTAACAAAAATAATGGAAATTTATTTTAATCTGAGAACTTTATATTTTTGTTTTAGACTTGGCCTTGAAAGAGCTGATACAGCTGAAAAAGCCCTCAATGTCATTGTTGACTTATTAGAAAAATATGGCCAGGGTGGAAATTGCACAGAGGGTAGGATGCTATTTAGCTATCACAACAGTTTCCTAATAGCTGATAGGAATGAAGCCTGGATTCTGGAGACTGCAGGGAAGTACTGGGCAGCAGAAAAAGTACAAGGTATGGACAACTTTTTGTGATTTAACTTGTTTTTGCAATTAATAAAATATACCCTTACCTATAGGTACTGCATTTAAATGCTTCCACGATTAATAATCTAGTATAATGAAAGATTGAACTGTAAGGGAAATTTAAAACTTTGAAAGAACAATGGAAAAAGTTCCATAAAGAACTTTCTTGAAAAATATAAAAAGGTAGCATTACCTCTGGGAATATGAATTTCATATAACCTGTATATACTTTCTTTGCTGCAGCTCTTGGCCGTTTCATCGTACTTTTTCACTTTAATAATCCCTTACAATTTCTTCTCCTTTAAACTTTGGGCTGCACTCCAAAATCTTATTTTAGTGTGGAGGTGAGGAAATGAGAGTGGGGTTAAAGACAGGTGTTTGTGAGTTGGTGGTTGGAAAAGCTATGTTGATACAATAGTAAAACACAGAAGTTTGATATCTTTGAATAAAACAACATTATTTAATTGTTTTAGAATGCTTTGATTTTTCATTCTCATTTCCTTTGTGATCGTATATTCCTCTAATTTTTCAGGTGAGGAAAGCCAGAGATGTAAAGTGATTTAAGGTGGTAAATGAAAGACCTAGAATTTAAAGCTTTTCATCTTGAATCTCGTCACTAGAACATAGCCTTATGTTTAAGCATAATCATGTCCATCTTGGGTATTTAACTCCTGGACTCCTAGTTTACTAGAGAGATAAGATACACATGTGAAAATGTTAAATGGTGCATGAATGATACAGACACATAGATGCTCTGAACATTTAGAGAATAGAAAGCTTATTATTGTGAACTAGAGGAGTTCAGAAAGGCTTCATGAAGGTAGCCTTGAACTTTGGAGGATTTGAGTGTTATTTTTCGAAACAGGTCATTACCAGTTGTTTTGATGGACATTTTGTTTTATGTTTTGCATATAAGTTTATTAATGTATAACATTGTTGTTAGAAGTTTTCTTTTTGTGATAATTGGCTTGATAATACCATTGAGCACTTTTATTTTATTAAATGTACTACGTGCAAGAGAGAAATTAATAAATACGTTTTGTTGAAAAAGCCCCACCTGGCCATCTAAAATGAACACCTTCATTGGGTCTCCTTGTCTAGCTGTAGATTAACTTAGCCAACTGGTTTCTCTTTCTATTACTAACTAAGCCCAAGAACTAAATTGTTAAATGATAGGGAATTATTTATTAGATGGAAAATTATTGGCTGGGCTCATGCCTATAATCCCAGCACTTTGGGAGGCTGAGGCAGGAGGATCACTTCAGCCCAGGAGTGTGAGACCAGCTTGGGCAACATAGTGAGACCTCAATTCCACAAAAAATACAAAAATTAACTGAGTGTGGTGGCGTGTACCTGTAGTTCCAGCTACTCAAGAGGCTGAGGTGGGGAGGATAGCTTGAACCGAGGAGGTCGAGGCTGCAGTAAGCAGTGGCACAATGTAGACATTATGGACATGTCACAGTGCTGCAGAGATTTTGTTTATGGCCAGTTTTGGAGCCTGTTTATGGCCAGATTTTGGGGGGCTTGCTCCCAACAGGTGTGGCTATAAAAGGGCAACATTAAGGATCCTTGTAGTGATGGAAGTATTCTTGATCTTGACTATAGTAATACCAATATTCTGGTTGTGATATTATACTACAGTTTGGCAAGATGTTACCATTGGGGGAAACTGGGTGAAGGGTACACAGTTTCTCTCAGTATTATTTTTTTATAACTGCATGTGAATCTATAATTATCTCAAAATAAGTTTAATTTTTAAAATAATTCATTTGTCTTTTTGAATATGTAATAGATGCCCATGGCACAAAATTTAGAAGTCTATATTTGCATTTACATAGTGATTAGGCATCATAATGTACAGATACGTGCTTTATGTTAAATATGACTTTTCTTCTTTCTCCTCTTCTTTGAAAATAGAGGGAGTTCGTAATATTTCTAATCAGCTTTCCATAACAACCAAGATTGACCGGGAACACCCAGACATGAGAAACTATGCTAAGCGGAAAGGTTGGTGGGATGGTAAAAAGGAGTTTGATTTTGCTGCAGCATATTCCTATCTTGACACAGCCAAGATGATGACTTCATCAGGCAGATACTGTGAAGGCTACAAGCTTCTAAAGAAGCACAAAGGTAATTTTATCATATAAATAATATTAGGATGACAAACTATGTTTTATGTAGATGTAATATGGGAATGACAAAATCTATTTTGGAGAATTAATAATTAGTAAAAAGATTGTTCTATTAAAATGAAAACTATTTATTTGTCATAAAGCTATTTTTTGAGATAAGTATTATACAATTGTGAAAGGGTCATGATTCTTTTGAAGGTAAAGTTCAGATTTTCCATGCTCAGATGCATTTTTTCAGTTCTTATTAATATTCTTAAAACAAAATTGAGATTACTTTTCTTCTGAGAATTCACTGCAACCTGGAGACAGGCTTCTTTGACTATTGCTGCTGCTGCTGTTATTTATTTTTGGGTAGTACTCTTATTGATTATTTTCTTATATATAGAATTTCTGGCCAGAAGACAAACTGAGCAGATATACAAATTCCCTCTTTCCACTCCAAAACTTGAGAAATGTTGGATAAAATATTTAAACATTAAAGACATATATAGCTAAGTTCAAATACAAGAAGAGAAAATCACCAGGTACCAAAAATGAACAGAGGGCCCACACAATCCTCCTCATCTCCATGTCAGTTGGGGGATTCTGGACCAGATACACACGTTAGACGCTAGAGTGTTAACATCCATGAGAATGTACGTGTATAGGTGAAAAAGATCAACATTTGGGGAACAGGAACTGGACTCCTTATTAAGGCTACGATCTGAAAAATGCTAGTCCACTCCCTACCCAGAGTTTAGGATGGAATTGAGCTGCCTGCTGCTCCAGGATATGGATCAATACAGTTTCTTGTAAGAGATTGAACTCTGAGCCACATTCATTTTGGGGGCTCACCTGGAGCTACCTGGTGAGAAACAAACACGGTTTATAACCAGTAAACCAGACAAGATCCCAGCATACCTGTATTTCTATACCCATTATATAAATATTTGATATGACAAATGTTTATATTTTACTCCAATTTCCCATCCAAATGGGAAATCTGCTATAATGAATCTACGTGTATTTGCCATTGAAAATATTTGTTACATGGGGGTTCAGGTGAAGATGTAGCTTCTACGACTATTATGATAGTTTCTACTGTTATGTCCTCAAGTTCACTCATCTTTTCTTCTGCATTTAATCTGCTATTAATCTCATCTAGTAATATTTTAATTTATTATAATTTTAATCTCTACAAGTTCCATTGGTTCTTTCTGTATAACTCCCATTTCTCTATTCTTTACTTTCAAGTTTTAAAAAAATCCTTAAGCATGTTTAGCATCTTTATAATAATAATTATAAAGAGTGGCTGGACGCCGTGGCTCACGCATGTAATCCCAGCACTTTGGAAGGCCGAGGAGGGCAGTTCATTTGAGGTCAGGAGTTCAGGACCACCCTGGCCAATATGGTGAAACCCCGTCTCTACTAAAAATACAAAAATTAGCCGGGTGTGGTGCAGGCATCTGTAATCCCAGCTACTTGGGAGGCGGAGGCAGGAGAATCACTTGAACCCGGGAGGCAGAGGTTGCAGTGAGCCGAGATTGCACCACTGCACTCCAGCCTGGGCAGCAGAGCCAGACTCTGTCTCAAAAATTTTTTAAAAATTAAAAATTAAATAATTAGAGTATAGTTCCTTAACATTTAATGGAGGCTGGTTCTGGTTGCAGGTAAGATGGAATAAGTAAACTCTACTCTGTCTTTCTCTCTCTGAATATAACTAAAAATCTGGAAAGAATGCATGGAGCAGCTTTCTGAGGAGTCTTAAAAGTAAAAAGGAGCAGTCAGCAGGGCAAAAAAAGCAGAGTCAAAGCAGGAATGATCCAGGAGTGAGTTTCATGGTTATGGTTGTTGTTGTTGTTTTTCTCATTTCTTCCAGCCTAGTGTTAAACAGCATGAATCCCAGAACTATGTTCTGGGTGTCAACAGAAAGAGCTCCAAGAGATACCTTCTTTTTCTTGTCTGAGGAGAGGGAAGGTGGACACCAACAAGACACAGCATGGGAGAAATCTCCTGGGAATTTTTATTTAACTAAATTTAATTAATGAATTAATTAATTTTTTTGCTGCTTTCTTTCTGTCTCGTCCCAGCTCCCAGGCAAACTCCAGTCCTGAATCTGCAATCTTGTGATGGTTATGTGATGATGGTAGCAGCTGCTGGGAGGCATCTAAACTCTAAGGGAAGGGAATTCTCTCCCACTAGAGGAATTGTGGTCCAAAGACCATAGGAGAAATTCTGTTGCTTTTTGCCCTCTCTCTGTTTTCCTGCCTCTTGGCCTCAGAGGCAGACCCAGATGTGGGAAGCAGTTGGGCAAAGAAGGGAGACCACCAAGGCTCTGTTGTTCTAGCTAGAGGACCTGGAAGGGGGATCCCTGGAAGCCAGAACGTCAGGGAGAACTGAGAAGCAGAGGTAGCTCAAGAAAGAAATCCCATGAAGTTGTATAAGAATACCTGGGCCTACCCTAAGCTGTACATAGGTATATCTGACCCTAAATAGCACACCAAAGCCTTTGAGAGCTAACCTATAGAGTAGACAACTGCTCAGTTTCCATACTGGCCACTGGATAGTGCTCTTTTAGGACAGTAAAAGAGCACTGCAAAAAGGTTTTGTAAACAACTGACATGGGAATCTAGCCCATAGAAGATGGCTCAAAACTATAATCAGACATACAGTAACATGGAGGAAATGAACCAGTTCCTTGAAAGCTACAAAACACCAAAACTCACCTAAGAACAAATAGATAATTCTTGTTTTAGCAGATACTTTAGTTGGTTGTACTCAGCCTGCAAATTCTGTCTCCTGCTTGGCAACTCAAATTTCAGTTTAGCTCTTTTATCCTTAGCTGAGCTGTTTGCAGTCTGCCCCACACATGCTTAATCAGCAATCAGATGGAGATTTGAGCAATTCTTTTACACAGAATTTGGGAGTTCTCTCTCTCTGACTCTCCTTTATGGGATTGCCCCCTCACTTTCTTTTCTTTTCTTTTTTTTTTTTTTTTTTATTTTTTTGAGACAGAGTTTTGCTCTGTCACCCAGGCTGGAGTGCAGTGGTACGATCTCAACTCATTCTGGGACTACAGGCGCATGCCACCATGCCCGGCTAATATTTGTATTTTTAGTAGAGATGGGGTTTCACCATATTGGTCAGGCTGGTCTCGAACTCCTGACCTCAGGATCCACCCTCCTAGGCCTCCCAAAGTGCTGGGATTACAGGCATGAGTCACTGCACCCAGCCTGCCCCCTCACTTTCTACTGCTTGTGGTGGAGGTCTGGTTCTTCAGGCCAGAAACACCAAGGTTTTCTATTGCTGCCTGCATAAAATGACACAGCATTGACCATGGGCTTCCCTCAAGCCAAAGCCATAACAAAAATAGACTTACCCTATGCTTCATTCTGTCTCCCAACTTTCAGCTTTCCTCCAGAATGTTACTTCGGTTGTTAATTGTAAAGAGCCTTCAGGTAGTTGTTTTTCTGTATTTTGTCCCAAGTTGATAGTTATCTGCAGGACGATTGACCTGATGGGAGCTCACTTAGCCCCATTGAAAGTAGAACTCCTTCCCATGTCATTTAATATTCTATGATATTATTTTACTTATAAAAATTAATATATGCATATGATTCAAAATTCAAAAGTACGCAAGATTATACAATGAAGTCTCTCTTTCCTACCCTGTCCCGAGATATTCAGTTTTTTTCCCATATGTAGTTCCTTATGTGTTCTTCCAGAGATGATATATGCTTAATGAAACAAATATGTAATTTTTCTTTTTTTACAGAAATGATAGCATGCTATTCATGCTATTTACACTTTTCTCCACATAACTTTAGTTAACAATATACAGTGTAGATGAGTTAGCAATATATAATGTAGATCATTCTGTTTCAATATATACAGAACAGAACAATCTCTTTTTTTTTTTTTTTTTGAGACGGAATCTCACTCTGTCGCCCAGGCTGGAGTGCCGTGGCTCGATCTCGACTCACTGCAAGCTCTGCCTCCTGGGTTCACGCCACTCTTCTGCCTCAGCCTCCCGAGTAGCTGGGACTACAGGCGCCCGCCACTGTGCCCAGCTAATTTTTTGTATTTTTAGTAGAGATGGGGTTTCACCGTGGTCTCAATCTCCTGACCTCATGATCCGCCTGCCTCGGCCTCCCAAAGTGCTGGGATTACAGGCGTGAGCCACTGCGCCTGGCCAGAACATTCTCATTTTTTAAAACAGATGTGTAGCATCCTATTATTTTGTTATTTCTTTATGGTAGTATTTTAATCATTGTATAATAAAGATTGCATGAATCATACTTTAGCTATCAAATCCCTGTTATTTAGGTTAGTTTTAGTTTTTCATTATTGAAATTATATAACATGCTTATAGTTTATTTATATTCACACCCCTGACTATTTTCTTTTCTATTCTTTTCTTTTTTCTTTTTTTTTTTTTTTTTTGGACAGAGTCTTGCTGTGTCCCCCAGGCTGGAGTGCAGTGGCACCATCTCAGCTCATTGCAACCTCTGCCTCGTGGATTCCAGCGATTCTCCTGCCTCAGTCTCCCAAGTAGCTGGGATTACAGGTGCCTGCCACCACGCCTGCCTAATTTTTTTATTTTTTGTAGAGACGGGTTTTGCCATGTTGGCCAGGCTGGTCTTAACTGACCTCAAATGATCCGCCCACCTAGGCCTCCCAAAGTGCTGGGATTACAGGCGTGAGCCACTGCACCGGGCCAAGCCTCCGCGCCCAGCCCCATGACTATTTTCTAAAAATGAGTTTTTGGAAGTAGAATATCAGGTCAAAGCTTATGCACATTTGAAGGTTTTTGAAACACATTGTTAAATGACCACCAGAAAAGTTACATAAATTTAAATTACTGCCAACAATATTGGAGTACCCATTTTCTAACATGCTTATCAATACAGGGTTTTTTCAACCTTTATAAATTTTGTAGGCAAAATGGCATGTAAATATATACACCTACTATGTACCCACAAAGAGAAAAAAGAAAAAAATGGCATGTTATAATTTTAATTTTTTTTAGTGAAATTAGATATATTCTTACATTTACTGAAAATTTGTAATTGCTTTGTAAGTTGTTTATTAATGTATCCTTTTCCCATTTTCATGTTGGGTTATTACTAACTCTTAAAAAATAACTTCCAATGTATTTTTTTCCTTTGCTTCTGAATAATTCCAGCAAAGTAAGTTTTATTTAGATTACTGAGTGGCAGATAGTTGCTAAAAGGGTCATGCTACTAATAAAAAATGTGACTAATATACCCTCCTTCACTTGAAGGATAAAATGTTTCTATTAAAAAAAAAAGTGTTTTGAGACAGTGTCTCGATCTGATACTCAGGCTGGAGTGCAGTGGCGTGATCTCAGATCACTGCAACTTCTGCCTCCCAGGTTCAAGCGATTCTCGTGCCTCAACCTCCTGAGTTGCTGGGATTCCAGGTGTGCACCACCATGCTAGGCTAATTTTTGTATTTTTTTGTAGAGCTAGGGTTTTACCATGTTGCTCAGGGTGGTGTCGAATTCCTGGGCTCAAACCGTCTGCCCACCTTGACCTATCAAAGTGCTGGGATTACAGGTGCGAGTCATTGTGCCTGGCTGGTAAATGGTTCTATAAAGCAGTCAGAAAGCAACTACTCTGAGATGGATCAGTCAGTGATTGATATTTGCTTCTCATGTATTCATTAAACAAATTATATGCTAATTATGAGGGTGTGGCCAAAACATTAAGGAATTGATTACAACAGTACAGGATGGCTTGGTCTGGGGTCCAGGGCCACCAAGCAAATCCAGCCCCACTATCTGCCCCAAAGAAGAGGCTCCTTTCTCTAATTTTCATAAGGGTTAGCCAGCCCAGAAATGGCAGTGGTGGCATGGAGATGGAGCAAAGTGGACAGATTTGGCATATACTTTTGTGGCAGAATGGACAGGACTTAATTAATTGGAGTGAAGGTTAGAGAGGGAGAGAGAGATGTCACAAATGAATGCCAGGTTTCTGCTGGGAACCAATGAACAGTTGGAAATGCCATTTGTAGAGATAGGCTAGATGGAAGATTTGAGGGTAAAGAGTGTAGTTTTCCATTTTAGAAGAATCAACTCCTCGGAGATAATAACCTAACCATCCCAGAGGGATGATTTGCATCTCCCTTTGTCTGAGAGGACAACTCATCCTCTTCCCTTCCTGGGTTTAGAACTTCACCCAAAAGGTGGTGGTGATTGAGGGTGGAGCGTGGGGTAGGAGTAGTCTCAGGAGGTAGGCACTCCTATCCACTTGAAATTCAAGATATTAACTCAAACCTGTAGCAAAAATAGAGTAAGATTCTAGAATAAAGCTGATGCTGTTGGATATTTTCAGTCTTTGATTGATAGGTACACAGGAAGTGGCGAAGGATTTTTTTTTTTTTTGAGACGGAGTCTCGCTCTGTCGCCCAGGCTGGAGTGCGGTGGCCGGATCTCAGCTCACTGCAAGCTCCGCCTCCCAGGTTTACGCCATTCTCCTGCCTCAGCCTCCCAAGTAGCTGGGACTACAGGCGCCGGCCACCTCGCCCGGCTAGTTTTTTTTTTTTTTTGTATTTTTTTAGTAGAGACGGGGTTTCACCGTGTTAGCCAGGATGGTCTCGATCTCCTGACCTCGTGATCGATCCACCCATCTCGGCCTCCCAAAGTGCTGGGATTACAGGCTTGAGCCACCACGCCCGGCCGGATTTTTTTACATGATGTTATAAGTACATTCCCCTGTATATATGTTTCTTTTACTTTTTATTATTAATGTTGTTTGGTGCTAATACAGCTATTTAAATAAATCCAATCTCAGTATAAAAAAAGGAAAAAGTTTGACAGAATATTTGTAGAATGCCTTTACATTATTGTTTTCAAAGTAGTTAATATTTATATTTTAATTTCCAAAAGAACATGTTATAATATGAAAAGTTTTCTGTAAAGTTTCTTAATGTTAGTTTATAGTTTTACAAATAGGTTATCTAAACTATCTTTTTCCCCCATGTAGATAGATAAGTATGTAGAAAATGCTAAAGCATGTTATACTAAGGATTTTAACTTTTGACTTACTGTAAAAGGACAGCATCAGGAAAAATAGCTAAAGCATGCGAGGCTTAATACCTAGGTGATGGGTTGATATGTGCAGCAAACCACCATGGCACACGTTTACCTATATAACAAACCTGCACGTCCTGCACACGTATCCCAGAACTCAAAATTTAAGAAAGAAAAAAAAAAAAGTAGATCAGGAGTGGCTGTTGCAGCAACACCTACTCCCATTTATTAACTGCTTTTATCAAGGGCCAGATACTGAACTAAATGATTTAATTATATTATTCTTTTTTTTATTTTGAGGCGGAGTCTTGCACTGTCCACCAGGCTGGAGTGCAGTAGCAAGATCTCAGCTCACTGCAACCTCCACCTCCCGGGTTTAAGTGATTCTCCTGCCTCAGCCTCCCAAGCAGCTGGGATTACAGGCACCCGCCACCACGCCCAGCTAATTTTTTGTATTTTCAGTAGAGAGAGGGTTTCATTTTGTTGGCCAGGCTGGTCTCAAACTTCTGACCTCATGATCCGCCCACCTTGGCCTCCCAAAGTGCTGGAATTATAGGCATCAGCCACCACGCCCGGCCTAATTATATTATTCTTTAAGCAACCATGTGAAATAGATATCTTCATTTTACAAATGAAGAAACCACCAGTGTTTGTGCTCTTCTCTATGAAATTGAAAAAAATGGACTTTCTTATTTGTCATATTTTTCTCTCAGCACCTAATTCACTATATTGTGTGTTCTTAGTAAGTATTGAATAAATTAAAGTATTGTTAGTTGATTTGAATTAAATTGTAATTGTAATTTGCAGATAGTTTAACAAAGATCACAGTTGTGTACTTTTTACTAGTAATAAATTTAAAGGCTCAGGAAATACATTTAGCAGATATTCTTTAAAAATAAAGAACAACAATGCATAATTAAGATGGAGAGGAAAATGCCAAGAATTCTAAGGTTTAGGGTAATTGGACAAAAGGAAGGAAAAAAGATAGAAATAATTATAAGCCAATTAGCTACTGTATCATAATAATAATTCAGTTATATTTAAGAATAACTGAATCATAGATTTGAATTACATATGTGATTATAGGAATAGATGCATCTGACATGAAACGTACTTTTTCTCAAGTGTGAAGTGTAGTTCATCTAGCTTTCTGTGCTTTGACAAAAGAATATGTCTTTCTAATACTTTCACAGAAAATTGTCTACCAGTACATTATAGTTAATTTTTCCTATGATTTTTCTAGATAGAACAGCCTGCCTCTCTTCTTTCCAACTATCCCTACCTGATAGCTATTAACTGTGCTGCATGTATATCCAAATTGAATCTATATTCACTCATGTATTTTAAATAACTAGCTTAAATTACAATGAAATTTACACCCTGTGTTTTGCATTTATTTTACTGAACCCTGCCACTGCAGTCTCAGTACTTATTCAATGCTTGCTAGTGGATTACTTATAGCTATCCTACTCAAGTGATCATGTAAATCCTCCTTTCATTTTGAGAATTGTAGGTTTCGAATACAGAAAGTATTTTCATAATACCTGTATTATCACAGTATTATGGTTCTGACACTGTTTTTATTAAAACTTGCCATTTGTAGGAATTTGGATTTGAATCATTTTAAAGGCTCACTAGGTGTTGAAACTGTGTGCCTGATATATAGGTGTGGATGGCAGGTTTTTGCTTTATTGTTTAGTTTTAATATTAAGGGCTGCTTTTAGGCACACCTTCTTTACTGTGTTTTTCAAAACTAACAGAAATATATTGCTTCTGTAACAAGTTATCTATAAATTCAATAAGTTATTTTTCTTGATTTTGAAGTAATGGCTATATTGTGGAGAAACTGGATAAGACAATGTAGACTTGTATAAATCTATTGTCATTAACATAAAATGGTAACCTGCATAATTAACTGAGGGCAGAACATTATATTATTTTATATGGAAGTCAGTTTTAATTTGAAATATTATGAATTACAATTTGGACACAGGCTTGCCATGAGCTTTTTCTTTTAATTCCCAATTATGGGAATAGTGGGGCGGGGAGTGGAGATTCTTGTTTTTCATGCTCTCTTTTTTTTTTTAACAGTTACTTCATTTTTTATTCTTTTACTGTCATTTTAGGGTTTTGAGAGAGAGGAAGGAGATACCTGTGGTTAATCAACCATGTTAAGTGAAAGTTTTTTGTTTCTTTAGAACTAATTGAAATATAATAATTAAACATTTCCATATAAAGTATCAAAAATATCTGTTGGCAGAAACTATGTTTTGTGATCGATCGACTGATTGATTGACAGGGTCTTGCACTGTCGCCCAGGCTAGAGTGCAGTGGCACGATCATAGTTCACTGTAACCTCAATCTCCTGGGTTTCAACAGTCCTCCTGCCTCAGCCTCCTGAGAAGCTGGAACTAAAGGCATGCATTACCACATGTGGCTACATTTTTTTTTTTTGTAATAGATGACAGACTTGCCATGTTGCCCAGGCTGGTCTCAAACTCCTGGGCTCAAGTGATACTCCTGCCTCAGGCTCCCATACTGGTGGGATTACAGGCATAAGCCACCATGCCTGGCCTGTTTTGTTTTGTTTTGTTTTTTAACTGTACTTGTTACCTGGATTCACCACATTCATTACTGTTATTAAGAAACTGGTACTACTTCAGGGTAAAAAGAGACTGATGTATTTAGTAAATGGGAGGCATAATAGTGCAGTGGAGTGTTAAAAAGCACAGGGCTGGTTATGAAGGAGTAGCTGGTATTAGACCAACTTCCTTCCAAGAATAACTATGAGATCTGGAGGGAGAAAACCCCTGTTGTTGGAAGACATGGATGAATACCCAAAAGAGTACACAAAAGAGTAGAGATGAGGAGCCTAGATCCTGAAGACTGAGAGAAGACTCTACACATTGAGAAGACCTTGACTTTCTATATCACAGTTTCTTAATGCAATTGCCAACTTCTAAGCAGCACTAAGCAGTAGGTAGGATGAGACATGACACTGTGAAATTAAGCAGAAAGTAGCTGCTAGGAGCCCTAAAAGCTAAGCAGAGATTTTTGGCAGTCTCACAAGGCCTTAGGGACAAAAATTTGATTGGAGGGCCAACCAAGAAGAAGGTACCTGGGAAATACCCCTGAGCTTTCAATTGAGATCCCAGAAATGCTACTCCTTAGGAAGAGTAAGAACAAACAAGGGGTAGACTAGTCTCAACACTGGATCAAGGTAATCTATGTATATTCTATCTGGTTGCCAGAAGAATATTAAATGCTTTGTGAAAGAAAGTATCATGCAGAGCCTCTATAAAATTTCCTTCAATTGGAAAGTATCAGGCATGCTAAGAAATAAGACCAAATGACTGAAAACCAAGAGAAAAAGTAGATGGTAGAATCTGACATATAGGCTGTCTACACATTAGCTTTATTGGAAACAGACTTTAAAATTACCATTATATATTCAAAATAATTAGATGAAAAGATGGAGAATTTCATCAGGGAACTGGAGTCTGTAAAAGAACCAAATGGAAATAATACAACTGAAAAATTATAACTGAAATTAAGAATTCAATAGATTGATTTAACAACAGATTAGGTATAACAGAAGAAAAACATTAGTGAACTGGAAGATCAGTAGAAAAGGTTCCAATTCAAACAGAGATAAAAGTTTAGAAAATATAGACAAGGATCTGAGAGGCATATATAGGACTCAGTGAAAAGGTCTCATATACATAAGATTGGAGACTCAACAGGAAAGGAGAGAGAAAATAGGGAAGGGCAAAAGCAATAGTTGAAGGATATTGGCCAAGAATTTCCCCAAACTAATAAAAGTCATCAAGCAACAGCCTCAAGAAGCTCTACAAATCCTGAGAAGGACAAACAAGAGGAAACCACACCTAGGCCCATATAGTAAGATTTCTGAGGGGGAAAAAGGACAGAGAGAAAAATCTGAAACACATCCAGAGGAAAAAAAATATCTTCAAAGAACAAATATAAAGCTGACAGCTAACTTTTCAGCAGAAGGGAGGGAATTCTAAAGACTGTAAAATGACAACTTTAAGGTGATGGAGAAAGATAATAACTACTAATTTAGAATTGTGTAGCTAGTGAAAATATCCTCTAAAAATAAAGGTGAAATAAAACGATTACTAGACAATTGGCACTAAAAGAAATGCTAATGGGCATTCTTCAGGCAGATAGAAGCAAGGTACGCAGTAGCAGATGAAGAGCAGCAGAAACAGTAAATACATAGGTAAAACTAAACATTGTTGAAAATAATAATAACTTCCTAACCAATGGCCATGGCTGCAGTGCTTAAAGTCTATTGTGCATGGATTTCGTGGAGCACTATATTTTCCACAGCATGCTTTTGACCAGTGACTGAGAGCGGCAGGAGGATAAAGGCAGGCCCATTCTAGGGATACACAGGACTCCTCTAATGGCTAACGTGGATCAAGGACTCCTTGACAGCCTGGCCAGGCTTTCCTTAGATGGCATGGCAGCCTGGGATACTTCTCCAACTTCTCTTCCTTCTCTGCTAAATTCAGACTTCAGATTGTATCATAGTCTGATGATTCTCTGAGGCTTTCCAGGTTCCCTCCCCATTTTCTGTCACAGGCATTTCCCCTAAAATATTTGATCCCATGTTGTGGCATCTGCTTCTCGGAAGACCCAGACGAACACAGTAGAAATTAAAATGCATTAGAATAGCACAAAAGATAGGCAGTAATTGGAGCTAAGTTCTGTATGGGTCCTTCTTGCATTGATTGGTAAGTGGTAAAGAACTAATTTAAGGCCAACTGTAGTAAATCAAGAGAAAGTAATAAGATTTTTTAAAGTGTATAAATAATAAGCTGATGGGAGAACTGTAGTAATAAATACTTGATAAGTTAAAAAGAAGACAAGAACAGAGAAAAAGAGACCAAGAATAGATGGAATACATAGAAAACTAATAATAAAATGGTCTACTTAAATCCAAATCATCAGTAACTATGTTATATTTACTTAATTTTTTCAATTAAAGACAAAAGACTAGGCACAGTGGCTCATTCCTGTAATCCTGGCAGTTTGGGAAGCTGATGGGGGAGGATTGCTTAAGGCCAGGAGTTCGAGACCAGCCTGGGCAACATAGCAAGACCCCCATCTCTGCAGAAAAATTTAAAAATTAGCCAGGCATAGGCTGGGTGCAGTGGCTCCCACCTGTAATCCCAGCACTTTGGGAAGCCAAGCTGGGGAGGATCACCTGAGGTCAGGAGTTCAAGACCAGCCTTGTCTCTACCAAAAATACAAACATTAGTTGGGCATGGTGGCACATGACTGTAGTCCCAGCTACTTGGGAGGCTGAGGCACGAGAATCACTTGAACCTAGGAGACAGAGATTGCAGTGAGCCAAGATCACACCACTGCACTCTAGGCTCATAGAGCAAGACTCTGTCTCAAAAAAAAAAAAAAGTTCTGTAAGGGCAATGGGATTGAATATATTTTTGCATTATTAATTCCTTTTTCTAGGAATTTTTTACCTGTTACAATGGCTTTGAGACTTTGCATATTTATATTTAAAATAAAATACCTTTCTTGTGATAGTGGAATGAATCTAATTGTAGTTGATACAAAGTTTGTTTATAGTCAGTCTCTTAATTGATGTCAAGACTAATAACTCATATATTATCAGTAGAGAAAGCAGTTCATATTTGCAAGGCATCTGTATATGCATATGTATTTGATGATTTTAAAAATTATTTCCCTAGGAAATATAACTTTTGAAACAATGATGGAAATTCTTCGAGATAAACCAAGTGGCATTAATATGGAGGGAGAATTCCTGACCACTGCAAGCATGGTTTCTATTTTACCTCAAGACTCCAGCCTTCCTTGCATTCACTTCTTTACAGGGACTCCTGATTCTGAGAGGTGAACCACAAAATACTCTAAACCAGCAAGGGGTCAGGGGATGGAGTAAAGTCATTAGTATGTTAATAATTTTGTCAGGATAAATTTTTCTTATACAACTAGGATGATAATTTTTAATATATTTTCTGTTCAGGCTTTAATCTGCAACATTCACATATGCGCAACTGTTCTGTTTTTATGGGGAGGAAATGTGAATAGTTTCTTGTATGCGTTATCCCTACTCCTTCCTACAAATAGATTTAACATTGTCAAGAAAAGAAAGTAGATTTTCTTACTCAGATTTCAGATATGATATTAGATAATTCATAACAGTACAAAGGTTAAATGATGTAGTTGTGCAGGATTTACTTATGCACTCATATCTAGAAAATACATATGAAACTTAAAATATCAATAGTTCCAGTTTTATTTAATTATTATTATTATTATTTTGAGACAGAGTCTCACTCTGTCACCCAGATTGGAGTGCAATGACATGATCTCAGCTTACTGCAACCTCTGCCTCCCAGGTTCAAGAGATTCTCATGCCTCAGCCTCCCTAGTAGCTGGGATTACAGGCGTACGCCACCAAGCCTGGCTAATTTTTGTGTTTTTCATAGAGACAAGATTTTACCTTGTTGCCCAGGCTGGTCTCCAACTCCTGGCCTCAAGTGATCCACCTGCCTTAGCCTCCCAAAGTGTTGGGATTATAGGCATGAGCCACTGCATCCAGTCCAGTTATATTTTAGGTAATACTTTTGTTGACTATCTTGATTTAAGTCACTAGTATCTCACGAAATGCACATTACATTTAGAAATGATTTTATATTCACTATCTCTTAGTGTAGCAGCCTTTCATATTATTAAAAATATCTTCAAGAAAATGGAATAAAACATTTGAGTCTTCCTTTTTTTTTTTTTTTTTTTTCCACACGGGGCCTTGCTCTGTCGCCCGGGCTAGAACGGAGTGCAGTGGCACAGTCAGCACACTGTAGCCTTGAACTCCTGGGCTCAAGTGATCCTCCCACCTTAGCTTCCCTAGTAGCTGGTACTGCAGGTGCATGCCACCTTGCCTGGCTAATTTTTAATTTTTTTGTAGAGATAGGGTCTGGCTATGTTGCCCAAGGCTGTTCTTGAACTCCTGGTCTCAAGAGATTCTCCTACCTTGACCTCTCAAAGTGCTGGGATTACAGGCATGAGCCACTGTGCCCAGCATGTGTCCTCCTTACTGACACTGGCGCTGATGTTCACCCCAAGTCCTAATCCTCGGTCTATGACATTAATGGTTGCTCTTATCCTCCAACTGTAGAATGTGAAGTAGGAAAGGCAAACTATTACTTTGCTGACTCTGTTTATGTGCCAGGTCCTCTGTTAAGTTCATGGGAACACAAGACTAAAAAAGTATGGTTCCCTGCCCCCAAGGAGATCCCGGTGTATCAGAGAAGACAGGCATGGGTATAACTAATGTGACAGGAACAAGTTAGTATGTAACATCATTAACAGAAACATCTAATTAGAGAGAATCTTGGAAGACTTAGAATAACACTGAATATTTTTATATATTGACATGATAATTTAATAAAGACTCTTTCTTCTAGATCTGTTTTTAAGCCTTTCATATTTGTGCCACATATTTCACAACTATTGGATACCAGTTCACCAACATTTGAACTTGAAGATCTAGTTAAAAAGAAGTCACATTTTAAGCCTGACAGAAGACACCCACTCTACCAAAAACATCAACAGGCATTGGAAGTGGTACATAATAATGAGGTAAGATAGTTTGTATTCTTTGTTATATCATTAAGTATAAAGTTTGATTCAATCTGTATTTTGAACTTTGGAGTATCAGCTTTCCTCCCTTCTTTTAAAAAATAGGTTTAGAATTAGTTTAGATCTTCAGACTATACTAGAGCTGTATTATTATTATCTTTGGTTATGAATACATGTATTGTGAATCTTGTAGAGAAATTTAGTACATTAAACATAATAACAATAGCTAACATTTGTTGAGCACTTACATAGTACTTTTACATGGTTTACTTTAATCTTCACAACCACTTTATGAAATGGGTACTATTTTGATTCCTACTTTCTGATAAAGTATCTGAGTCTAGGAGAGTTTAAGTAACTTGCTTAGTATATATCCCACACCAAAAATTACAAAGCCACTGGAGAGCGGTTGACCTGGTTTCTTAATGTAATGTTCTTAATCATACAGGCCTAGATTAAAATTAATTGAAAGTGACTTAAAACCTCAGAGACTTAAAATAATAATTAGTTTTACTTTTTAAAAAGTGATACATCCTCATTATTTTAAAATGTAAGCATTATAGAAGAGCAATATATCACTCAAACTCCCTTCTCTAGAAATAAGGATTTATTTTTTTCTGGTATAGATAGATAGGTCATTTTATAATGTCTATACCTATTCAGCTTGCTAAAGAAAAATAATAGGTAAGAAGGGAATGGAAGGGCTGCCTAAAGCCATCCATCCGTTGACCGCCTGCAATGAAATAAAACATTAACCATCTTAAATCTTTTCTCGTCTGTTTCTACCTCCTGGTTTTTCTTGCCTATAATTCCTTTTACTTTGTCAAGGCATATACATTTACATTCTATTCACACTGAAACGGATTAAATGAATTTTCCTCCAGGTAATAATTTATTTTTGTCTGCAGTGTTGGCATTGTTGCTACGTGGTTTTTTTTCCCTCACCTATTTCACTTAGGCTCAAAGCAACAAGCTCTGCCAGACTTCCTATTTTTACTTGAAAAATTTTATTTACATTTTTATTTTTAAATAAAAATTCTAAAGTTGTAACTATTTTAGACTTTACTTAAAAATCATAAAATATTGATTGACAACATAAAGTAGTGGAAAGATAATGGAATTTGAGGGAAGAAGAGTGAAAGAGTTGGGTTCTGGTCCTGGCTCTGTAAATAACTTCTTTTGTGTCTTAGGGAGAGTCAGTCCTACTGGTAGTTTTAATTTACATTTCTTGATTACTAGTAAGATTGAAAACCTTCTCCTATGTCTATTGGTCATGAATATTTTATTTTAAATTTCTTGTCTATTTTTTCCCTTAGGCTGTTTTTCCATTGATTTTGGGTTATTTTTATTTTTATATTTTTTGCTTTAAATAGGCAAAAATATGTGAATATTAACTGTTTGTAATAAGGCAGAATTTTATTCCAGTTTATTGTTTGACATTTAACTTTTTTGTCAGACAAAAATTTTAAACTTAGTCAATTATATTTATTAGTCTTTTGCTGTAAGGCACCTTGATTTCATGTTTCAAAAGGCCTGCCTCACCTCCGTATAAATATAACTTCTAGCACATATATGTGTGTTTTAAAAATGTAGTTCTTTAGTCCATCTGGAATTTACTTTTGTGTCTTTCATGAAGTAGGGATTCTAACTCTGTTTTCCCAAAAGGTGACTAATTATTCCAATACCATTTATAGACAAAATCCATTTTTTTCTCATTAGTATGAAATGTAGTATTTCCTCAGATGAAAACTGCATACGATTTCATATTGAAGTCCATGTTAAGTTTATTTGTTTTGTAGAGTTCTACCCCATAATGGTTCAAATTTTAAAAATTATGCTCACAGGCCAGGTGCAGTGGCTTACACCTGTAATCCCAGTACTTTGGGAGGCCATGGCGGGTAGATCAGCTTAGGTCAGGAGTTTGATACCAGCCTAACCAACATGACGAAACCCCCTCTCTACTAAAAATACAAAAATTAGCCGGACGTGGTGACGGGCACCTGTAATCCCAACTACTCAGGAGGCTGGGGCAGGAGAATTGCTTGGACCTGGGAGGTGGAGGTTGCAGTGAGCTGAGACTGTGCCATTGCACGTTAGCCTGGGCGACAGAGTGAGAGTCTGTCTCAAAAAAAAAAAAAAAGTATGCTCACTTTTTAGTGACTTTATTTATTTATTTATTTATTTAGAGACGGAGTCTCAGTCTGTCGTCCAGGCTGGAGTGCAGTGGTGAAATCTCGGCTCACTGCAACCTCTGCCTCCCAGGTTCAAGTGATTCTCCTGCCTCAGCTTCCTGAGTAGCTGGGACTACAGGCGTGCGCCACCACGCCCAGCTAATTTTTGTATTTTTAATAGAGACGGGGTTTTGCCATATTGGCAGGCTGGTCTCGAACTCCTCCTGACCTCATGATCCACCCGCCTTGGCCTCCCAAAGTGCTGGGATTACAGGCTTGAGCCACGGTGCCTGGCCAAGTTTTTTCTTACATACTTTTTCTCTAAATAAGTACCTTATAACTGATAATGGTGATTCATCAACAATTTAAAAATTACTTTCTGTTAAGAATCATGGACGTTTTTTCTCCCTTTATTGAAATAAAGATGAAGTAATAGAGGAAATGTCTTCTTTTAGTTGATTTTTTCCTGGACATTACTGTTCTATTTTATTAAGCTGATAATACTGGTTTTAAACGTAAAAGATCTAAATTGATAAAAATATTTCAGCCTCAGTTTTCAGCAGCCTTCCACATAGACAGTTCATATGAGATTTTCTGTTGTCCTGTTGTCTTTTTAGGTATTTTACTTATAAACTACTCTCATAATTGTTTTTGTCTTTTCTACTAAAAATAATTTGGTATTCATGCATTAACTCAATCTAGAGCAATGATTTTCCCAAAGAATTTCATTCTTTCTGTCTCTAAAGAACAGGAAGGGAACCAAACCACAATTAGATGCCAGAATGAACAATCCTTATCTGTAGAGGTGGGTTGAATTTGGTTAGATTTATGTGTATGTGTATATATATTTATCTTTATATTTTTAATTGTTTAGGAAAAAGCCAAAATAATGTTGGACAACATGAGGAAACTGGAGAAAGAACTATTCAGAGAGATGGAATCAATCCTTCAAAACAAGCATCTTGATGTGGAGAAAATTGTTAATCTCTTTCCTCAGTGTGCAAAAGATGAAATTCAAATTTATCAGTCAAATGTTAGTTCTTAGTGATCATATGTTCAGCTAATATTAGTTCTTAGTGATCAGTGGTCAGCAATCTTCAAAGTCAGAATCTCTCACCTTGGTAAATTATAAAAACCTAATTTGAGCAGATCTGATTATTCTTGGATAGTATTCAAGTGATATCTTGACTATTAAACTACATACAGTGTTGCTGAAATACTCAGAAAGAAAACAGCATTGGAATTGGATTCATGTATCGTGGGATACAGGTGTTATTTCAGGTGATGTACTTGCATATTTTCTTTAGCCATAGTAACTTTTTGTCACAATAGCTAAGTATTCAATTATATATAAAGAAAGAAACATTAAAATGATACATGGGTTTATATTTATTATAATTATGTAGTACCCTCAAATCATTTTGTCTGTTACATCAAGAAAGCAGATTTTTCTTTAGTCATGAAAAATATCTCAAGTGTTAAGTTGTTTGTGCTTTAGGCAAATATTAACCAGCTCTAACAAGAAAAATGTCTAGATTTACACATTGTCAATACAGTATATTAGTTCTGCAAATGTACTTTTGGTAAACTCAAACATGCTCTTTGTCAAGACTTGGCTAACCAGTGAGCTTGTAGCTCTGATTATCTAGCATTTTTAGGGTCATTCTCCTTAATAGGCTTTTACGTTAATAAGATATATTTTTAGAAGAGCTTCTTTGGGAGATTAGAGAATAAGATAAAAGAACTAAAACCTTAGGATATACTGTTGCTGGGTCTGAAATGTCTCTCATTGTTTACTTCTGTTTACTCAGTGAAAACAGAAACAAGAATGAGGTAGTGGCAATGAAATAGAAGTATTAGTATATTATGAACATTATAACATTTTGAACACTATAATGCATTATATATTATGAACTTTATACATGAGTAATATCTTCCTAAAGTTTATAAAACTTTATGTTTAGGTTACATAAAGATTACCAAGACTCAAAATTGCAAATATAAACAAAAGAAAAATCCAACTGAAAATAACACTAAGTATTTTTGAGTTTCTAGAATGTCCATTTTGGTATTTGGTTACATTATCATATTTACTAGTCACTATCAGCACAATTAGGTTAATAAAGAAGTGGGTCATTATATTTAAAGTGTTCAGGAAGTTATGTGTTCAAAGTTCTCTCATAAATACCATCATCTGCCTGATACTGCTCTTGTCTAATATAGGGTTGACATTACAAAAGAAAAGATGTCTGACTCAAGTACTCAGTTGATTCGGTTTGCTTTAAGTTTGGTTCAGTGATAGGCTGTCTTCTAACCCCTATACTCCTCTTCTCTCCTTTAATAGATGAGGAAACTAAGGGCAAACAGTTCATTACACTTACGGGAATCTTATTTCCTTCTCTAGGGGCAGCATGTTTTCACCTTCTCCTTTGCTGCCACCTTAGACTAAACTAGCACCATCTTTAGCTAGACCATTGCATTAACTGTTCTCCTACACCCATTTTTATTCTTTATTTCTACCCACATGAGTCACTATGGCCAATCTATTACAAATTTAAATCTGATTGTGAATTCCCCTCCTAATACTCTTTTTTAAAAGAGACTTTATTTTTTGGAGCAGTTTTAGGTTCACAGCAAAATTGAACAGAAAGTACATAGTTCCAATATAGCCCCTATCAGCACACATGCATAGCCTCCCCCACTATCAACATCCCAGCCCCCGAATGGTACATTTGTTACAATCGATGGCCCTACACTGACACATTATCACCCAAAGTCCATAGTTCAAGTTAGAGATCACTCTTAATGTAGTACATCCTATAGCCCTTGATAATTATAAAATGACATGTATCCACCATCATAGTATTATACAAAATAATTTCACTGCCCTAAAAATCTTCTGTGTTCTGCCTATTTATCCCACCCTCCCTCCAACCCCTGGCAACCACTGATCTTTTTACTATCTCCATAGTTTTGCCTTTTCTGTATGTCATATCATTGGAATCATATAGTATGTGACCTCTTAATATCATCTTCTTTAACTTACTTAGTAATATCCATTTAAGGTTCCTCCATGTCTTTTCGTGACTTGATAGCTCATTTCTTTTAGTGCTAAATAATATTCCATTGTCTGAATATACTACTACTGAAGGACATCTTAGTTGCTTCCAAGTTTTGAAAATTATGAATAAACCTACTGTAGACATCCATGTGAAGATTTCTGTGTGGACATGTTTTCAACTAATTTTATGTAAATACTAAGGAGCACAATTGCTGGATCATGTGGTAAGAGTATGTTTAGTTTCCTAAGAAACTGCCAAACTGTCTTCCAGTGGCTATCATTTTGCATCCCTATCAGCAATGAATAAGAGCTTCTGTTGCCCTGTATTCTTGTCAGCATTTATTGTTGTCAGCATTTTGGATTTTGGCCATTCTAATAGGGTGTAATGGTATCTTGTTTTAATTTACAATTCCCTGATGATATATGGTGTTGGACATCTTTTCACATGCTTTTATCTGTTTATTTTCCTTGGTGAGTTGTCTGTTCAGATCTTTTGCCCATTGTTTACTTAGGTTGTTTCTTTTCTTATTTTTGAGTCTAAAACTTTTTTTTTTTTTTTGAGACAAAGTCTCCCTCTTGTCCCCCAGGCTGGAGTGTGATATTCCGTTCTCAGCTCACTGCAACCTCCGCCTCCTGGGTTCAAGCGATTCTGCTGCCTCAGCCCCCCCGAGTAGCTGGGATTAGAGGCACCTGTCACCACACCCGGCTAATTTTTGTGTGTTTTAGTAGAGATGAGGTTTCACCAGGTTGGCCAGGCTGGTCTAGAACTCCTGACCTCAGGTGATCCACCTGCCTCAGCCTTCCAAAGTGCTGGGATTATAGGTATGAGCCACTGTGCCTGGCCTAAACCTCTTTAAATACCAAAAAGATCCCACTGATCTGCCTCATCTATGTCTTATTACACCTTCGACCATTGTTTTTTAGGTTTCTACTATGCTACTCTTTCATGTCCTTGAATGTGCCTTCCTCATGGCCGTATTGTCTGCTTGCACTATTCATTCCATGTGCTCCCTTTTATATAAGTAATACTTGACATCCTTTAGAGTTTTACTAAAACATGACTTCCTCGGGGGAGTTTTCTTCACACCAGAAGGTCTCTCTTACATACTCTTGGAGGCACACATGATCCTGGTCACAGGTCAATCATGTTTAACATCTGTTTTTCACAGAATAGAAGCTCCATGAGGATAGGAATCATATTTGTTCCCACTGTTGTGTGCTCAGTGTTCAGATTGTGTCTGGCACATGCTAAATGTTCGATACATATTTGTTAAATGAACATTTAAGTACTGATGGGAAGAATTTACACAGCCCCCTTCTCTACCTATAGAAAATGCAAATTTGAAGAAACTAGCTAGACAATCTATCTGCACAACTTGATATCCTTTGGTAAGTCTCAGGTCAACCTGTCACCTCTTAGATACTGTGTAGTATTTACCATTACTTAATAAGCCAGGGGAATAATATGAGTATTCTAGAGAAGACTATTTTGTTTGATCTTTGATGAAAACACCAGTTTATATATGTTAATCGTGAACCAAAAGTTTTGCTTTAGAAATAACTAGTAGCCTAGTTAGTTAATTCAGCCTCATTAGTTAATTCAACCTTTTGTCATACCAGTTGCAGAAATTTATAATCTCATCTTTTCTTGAAGAATGGTGATAACATTTATGATTCTGAACTGTTTTCCAGCCATCGATCATGATAGGACTACCTATGTGCAGTGGCCTAAAACAATTTAATATTTTACATGATGAGATATGAAGGGGCAAACACTAAGAGCTGTATTCTGCTGCATAACAAACATATAAAACACTAATTTCACATTTTTCTTGCTTTAGAAATGTACTGACCATTAATCGTTGTTCTCAAAATGCCAAATATACTTTGTCTTAGTCTAAAAATATTGAAAGCTAAGCACAAGCTAGGCATGGAGTTACTCATTGAGAGTTAAGAAAACAATTAACTATGCTGAAGAAAAAGAGATAGGTTTTGAGCAAAATTTTATCATCTTTTTTCTAGCTGTCACTCTACATATTGGAAATGATGAAATGTATGAAAAGGACTCTAATGTTATATTGACTCATTCATAAAAGTGTGTATAGAATGCATAACTGGGAAACCCTGTTTGCAGAGCCCAGAGTCATGAAGAATAGAACTCAGGAAACACATTTAAGAAAACAGTGAGAACGTATAGAAAGACCTCTATGATGGCTTCTGCATTATTCAGATTACTCAAAGAAAAGATGTCAGCAATGCAAGTTAAAACAGGTATTTTATTGAGAAATTTGCTTTGTCAGTAAGAAAGTAACAAATATTTTCATTTAATAAAATTAGCATATTTTTAATTCTAAAAATGTCCCTTAAAAGCCTATATTATCTGAAACTGCAGATCATTCTGATCCAGGGTTTTCTTTTAGTGTCTCCCATGGAAAAAGAAGTAGCAGATTCCATTCATGCAAATAACAGAAGATAAGTAGTATGACTTGTTCACAAACAAATTTTCCACTCGAGTTTCAGTTGTCTGCATGCATGTGAATTAACATCTTTATTACTGTAACTAGAAAAATCTCCTGGTAACAGCAGTGGGGCCTTAGGCTTACCCCTGAGCATTCAGAGTCATAATATGGTCATATTAAAAAAGGGAGGTTCTGCAGCAAGACAGTTGAGCTTAAAAACATCCCCATTCTCTGATCACAACTTAAAATTGGTACAGGTTAATAGTACACTAAAGTATAATTTATTTGTTATTAATAAATATACTAGGCTTCCATGCAGTTTTTTGTTTTTTGTTCTTTTTTTCTTTGAGATGGAGTCTCACTCTGTCGCCCAGGCTGGAGTCGGCTCACTGCAAGCTCCGCCTGCTGGGTTCACGCCATTCTCCTGCCTCAGCCTCCCAAGTAGCTGGAACTATAGGCACCCGCCACGATGCCTGGCTAATGTTTTGTATTTTTAGTAGAGACGGGATTTCACCATGTTAACCAGGATGGGCTCGATCTCCTGACCTCATGATCCACCAGCCTCAACCTCCCAAAGTGCTGGGATTACAGGCATGAGCCACCGCACCTGGCCCCCATGCAGGTTTTTAAAAAATTGTTTGTTTCATTAAAAGGACAATGACTCTAACCCTATAAATTATTTTATAAATAACTTTTACATATGAGACACTACAAGTATAATTAAATAAATATCTGAAACATGTTTAAAATAAGTTAAACCAGTACTGACATCTAATAATTAAGATGCTCAACAGACATCTAAATAGATCTCTTTAATTTACTGAAGATAAAGTTTATCTGAAGATGCTATGGTCTAAATGTCTGTGTCCTCCCATAATTCATATGTTGAAACCTAATCCTCAATCATGTTTAACATCTCTTTTTCACAGGAGAATAGAAGCTCCATGGGGATAGGAATCATATTTGTTCCCACTGTTGTATGCTCAGTGTTCAGATTGTGTCTGGAACATGCTAGATGTTCAATAAATATTTGTTAAATGAACATTCAAGTACTGATGGGAAGAATTTACACAGCCCCCCTTCTCTGCCTGTAGAAATGTAAAGTTGAAGACACATCCTCAATGTGTTAGTATTAGGGGGTAGGGCCTTTGAGAGGTTATTAGCTCATGAGGGTGGAGCCCTATTGAGTGGAATTAATGCCCTTATAAGGGGCTGATGAGACCAGTTCTTCCTATCTACTATGTGGGGACACAGCAAGAAGGTACCATCTATGAGCCAGAAATTTGGCACTTAACAGACACCAGATATGTTGGTGCCTTAATCTTGGACTTCACAACTTCCAAAACTGTGAGAAATAAGTTTCTGTTGTTTATAAGCTATCCAGTTTATGATATTTTGTTATAGTAGCTGAAATAATAGACTGAGAAGGCAACATTTAGTGATTTTAAAAATTATATATTTTTATACATGGACACTTTAAAAAGACTAAATTCTAAATGTAATCTTTAGAATTTTTTTTTTTTTTTTTTTGGAGACAGAGTCTCACTCTGTCACCCAGGCTAGAGTGCAGTGGCACAAGCTCAGCTCACTGCAACCCCTACCTCCTGGTTTCAAGCAATTCTCCTGCCTCAGCCTCCCAAGTAGCTGGGATTACAGGCGCCCGCCACCACACCTGGCTAATTTTGTTTGTTTGTTTTTAGTAGAGATGGGATTTCACCAGGTTGGCCAGGCTGGTCTCGAACTCCTGGGCTAAGCAATTCACCTGCCTCAGCCTCCCAAAGTGATGGGATTACAGGTGTGAGCCACCACCATGCCCAGCCTAGGTTTAGAATTTTTAAATATTGGCTTGAACTATATAGTTTTTATTTTTTTTAACTGCAGGGAATAAAGTAAAAGGGTTATCCTGCATTATGATGCTTTGTTCAAATACAGAAATGATACATTATATGGCAGTAATTTTTTTCAAGTTCAAATTAATCTGCTCAAATTAGTATTTGTAGCATAAAAGTTAAAGATCAGATTGTACTTCTGCAGAAGGACTGTGGAGATAATAATACATATGGAGGTTTTTATTCCTTTCCTTAATGGCATAGATTAGTAATTTGGGTAGAAAAGAAAAGACAAACTTAAAAAAAATAGTGCCTCTAGGTTTTTTTGCTTGTTTTTTTTTTTTTGAGACTGAGTCTCTCTCTGTCACCCAGGCTGAAGTGCAGTGATGTGATCTTGGCTTACTGCAACCTCCGCCTCCCAGGCTCAAGGGGTACTCCCACCTCAGTCTCCCAAGTAGCTGGGACTACAGGCATGCGCTACCACACCCTGCTATTCTTCTTTTTTTTTTTTTCTTCCCTTTTTTTTTTTTAGTAGAGACCGGGTTTCACCGTGTTGCTCAGGCTGGTCTCAAACTCCTGACCTCAAGCTATCTGCCTGCCTCAGCCTCCCAAAGTGCTGAGATTACAGGCGTGAGTCACTATGCCTGGACCTCTAGGTTTTAAATGAGTACTATTTGTCAAAAAAATGGAAAAAAGAAAAATAACCTCTTATTAGAATCATTAAAATTCTTTTTCAAGAGGTGCTATCAAAAATTGTAAAGCTGTCATAATTTAAGGTCTATTTCCTGCCAGCAATATACTTGCCAAATTTGATAATTTAAAGGAACAGTTAAATAGGATGTTAATTTTGAAATTATAGTAAACAGTTGCAGAAAGCAATGACTATATAATGTTGGCATATTCATGTTATTTATAGTACAGCTGACCCTCCATATGCACAGGTTCCACATCCACAGATTCAGTCAACTGCAGATAAAAAATGTAATTAGGCTTACAATGGTTGCATCTGTAGTAAACATGTACAGACTGTTTTTCTTGTTGTTTTTCCCTAAACAATACAGTATAACAACTATTTACATAGCATTTACATTGTATTAGGCATCATAAGTATCTAAAGATGATTAAAGTATATGGGAGAATGTGCATAGGTTATATGCAAATACTACACCATTTTATTTATTTATTATTATTAATTTATTTTGAGACAGAGTCTCACTCTATTGCTCAGGCTGGAGTGCAGTGGCATGATCTTGGCTCACAGCAACCTCTGCCTCCCAGATTCAAGCAATTCTCCTGCCTCAGCCTCCTAAGTAGCTGATTACAGGCACCTGCCACCACGCCCAACTAATTTTTTGTATTTTTCAGGAGAGAGGGGTTTTGCCATGTTGGCCAGGCTGGTCTTGAACTACTGACCTCAGGTGATCCACCTGCCTTGGCCTCCCAAAGTACTGGGATTACAGGCATGAGTCACCACGCCCGGCCTACACCATTTTATATAAGGGACTTGAGTATCCTCAGATTTTGGGATCTTCAGGAGTCCTGGAACCACTCTCCTTGGATACCGAAGGATGACTATATTATATTTATTATCAGAACTTTAATTTGGTTTTCTCTTTTTCCTAAGTCAGCTTCCTATGTGTTTTACATACATGTAAAATCACAGACGCTGAGCATGTGGTGGGAACACATCTTGTCACATTTTACAGAAGAGACAACTGAGGCTCACAGAGATTGCCTCTGTTAACTTGCCCAAGGTCACCCAGCTAAAAACTAATGAATATGGGGCTAGAATATGATTCCATATAGGGTTCTCCCCTTCATAATTTAGGTCTTAGGGGAATGTGAGGGTGAGGACAAATGCTCGATTTCTTTATATCTTTCCTGTTGGAGAGTGTTTGCATTAATAGCAGGAGGACTCTGTTCAGGACTTCTTTGAAGAAATCTGTAAAACAAGTACTCATCCCGGAATTCATACTCGTTGGTAATATGTTGGATGACTCCCCCTTGTACCAGCCTGTCTCCGTATATCACAGCTTCACCACGGTCGGAGGCAAGGCCAACTTCAATTAGCCAGTTCACCAGGTCACAGCCACAGAAAGTTCCAGCAGAAGTTGTTGCACCACACCTGTGTCAAAGGAATGATTCACCCATATGTTCTGTAAATCTGGTATCAGCACTGCATGATAGAGGACAAGCAAGAAAAAATAGAAGGAAACAAGGAAAGACAGCGTGATAGTTAAAAGCATGGCGGGAAGGAAACTATTCTGAATAGAAAGGGTTTGTTAACTCTCCTGAACCTAGAAAGACCCACTGGAGAAAAAGAAAATATGCCAGTAACGCTTGTGAAAACAGAAATGCTTAAACAATAGCAAAAGAAGTCATGGATAATATAAATGCACTTACAAAGAAATACTCTTTTTATAGTAGCCTGTTATCAGATCTGTCCTGTAATAGCTGAATATGATATATTTTATAATTTATACTTTTAGTTATACTAAGTAATTTGTTTCAGGAACACTACATATTTTTCACAAGCTCTTAAGAAGTGATTATTTTCACTAAACTATTCAAATCAAACTTTATTTTTAGCTCCATATACATCATGTATACATATGCACTGCATACATCATAGTGCCCCACAAGTAGCCTTTCTTCTTGCCCTCAGCAGGCAAGACAATCCTACTGGTATGTTTGTCAGAAATGTGCTTCAATAGGAAGCAAGGAAAGAATAAGTGAGATCTAACTAGCTACAAATCTAAGATTTTAAAAATGTGCTTTGTGAATCTACTTCTTGAGTATTTAAAAATATGTCTTCCTGATGCAAATATGGGATGTCTTCAGTATGTACAGATAAACAAAGGATAGAGAGATACAGGGAAAAAATCCAATTACACGAGAGCTGTACATTTCACACAAATGCACCATAGTTAGACAACATGAATCTGTCCACAAGCATCATTCAGGCTACAAAACCTAAAGTGCTTGACATGGGAAATGGTGGATGAAGATCAATGTGAAGGGAGAAATAGGTGACAAATTTAAAAACATTTCACCATAAATGAATATTCATTAGAGTTTATATAAGAATTAGAAAAAAAGGTTAATACTCATGAAAAGTTTTCTCAAATACATAAAATTACATTATTTTAACATCAGTATTTCATTTAGAGATAAGTTATCTTAATTTAGGCCTTGCAACTAGAAACACCACATACAACAAAAACCTGGATATTATACTGTTAGCCTTCTTTTTGCTTGTAGATGTTTTATGTATCGCCTAATACCTTTTTTTCTTTTCTTTTCTTTTGAGACCAAGTTTCACTCTTGTTGCCGAGGTTGGAGTGCAATGGCGCAATGTCAGCTCACCGCAACCTCCGTCTCCCGGGTTCAAGTGATTCTCTTGCCTCAGCCTCCCGAGTAGATGGGCTTACAGGCATGTGCCACCACGCCTGGCTAATTTTGTCTTTTTAGTAGAGACAGGGTTTCTCTATGTTGGTCAGGCTGGTCTCGAACTCCTGACCTCAGGTGATCTGCCCGCCTCAGCCTCCCAAAGTGCTGCGATTACAGGCGTGAGCCACCATGCCCGGCCTATAGTCTAATCCCTTCTATTCCAGACACCAACAGAATATTTATTTCCTGATGACTGTGATGAGGCAGCTATAATAACAGCCCATGGCTGGGTGTGGTGGCTCACGCCTGTAATCCCAGCACTTTTTTTGGGAGGCCGAGGTGGGCAGATCACTTGAGCTCAGGAGTTTGAGACCAGCCTAGCCAACATGGCAAAACTCCATCTCTACTAAAAATACACAAAAAATTAGCTGGGTATGGTGGCGCACACCTGTAGTTCCAGCTTCTCAGAAGGCTGATGTGTGAGAATCACCTGAGCCCAGGAGACTGGGGCTGCAGTGAACTGAGATTGCACCACTGCACTCCAGCCTGGGCAACAAGAGTGAAACTTCATCTCAAAAAAAGAACAAAAACCAGCCCATGGAGCTGTGCAAAGTCGCAGAGAATGTGACACTGTAGAACCTGGAAAGGGGCAGGGAACAGGCTGGCACGCTCCCAGCTGGTGTCCATCCAACCAAATGGGACTGAGGCAGACTGGAAGCCCTGCAAATTGCAAAAGCTATGCTTCCTTCCCAAGAGTTGGCAATCACACTGGGCCTCAAAGAGCTAACATGGAGTTCTCTTTTTTAATTTTAAAAAAGCAGGGTTTTTTTTTTTTTTTTTTTTTTTGGTGGGTTTTTGTTTGTTTGTTTTTGAGACAGTCTTGCTCTGTTGCCCAGGCCAGAGTGCAGTGGTGTGATCTCGGTTCACTGCAACCTCCACCTCCCAGGTTCAAGCGATTCTTGTGCTGCAGCCTCCTGAGTAGCTGGGATTACAGGCGCACGCCACCACGCCCAGCTAGTTTCTGTATTTTTAGTAGAGACGGGGTTTCACCATGTTGGCCAGGCTGGTCTTGAACTCCTGACCTCAGGTGATCCTCCCACCTTGGCCTCCCAAAGTGCTGGGATTACAGGCATAAGCCAGTGCACCTGGCCCTAAAAAGCAGTTTTAAATTGTTGAAACTATTCATAGATGGCACTTTGAAATAATTGTGCTCAAAAGGGTGAAAAACTAACTTTTCTTCATAGTTTACCATTGCCAGAAAGTGGGCTATGCCCATCACAGACATTCTGTCATCTAATTCAACAATCTCAAGAATTAGATTATTTTAAAGAAGAGGAAAACTAAAATTTAGAGAATTGAACTTGCCCAGTGTCACACAGCCAACAAGCAGCAGTTCAGGAGCTGAGTTCTAGTATTAGTCCACATCCACGGCGGCCCCTTTTCCACTCTCTGTACCAGGCTACCTTCTGATTATAATTATATATATGTTAAATATAGTGGCATAATAAATGTAAATAAATTATCCTCCATACAAATTTTCATACATTCCATATTTTCAGTTATAGACATAAAAGTATTTGGTTCTTTATATTTTGTTTTGTTTTCCCTTTTATGACAACCAGAAATACTGGTAGTATAGTATTTATTCAAAGTTCATAATTTCCTGCTGTATACTTCATTTATAAAAAAAATTTTTTTCCTCATCCAAAATTAAAAGAGAATCTGCTATATACTTCGTACCTTAAGGATTCGAATAATAAATATTATGTCACAGACTAAAGGTTAGAACTTGAAGCGAAACATAAGCAACAAAATTAAGAGGCAGAAATTTCATTTCATTTTCTTGACAAATGCATTTGTCAAGAAATGCTGAGGTGGGAATATAATATCACTTCTAAATCCAATGTATCTCAAAGTTTTGTGAGAGACACTACTGGCCAACTTGAAATGAGGGTTAATATTCTATGACATTTTGGTTCATTCTAAACTAAAGTGTTCACATTTTATATGGCAATCAGAAGTTATATGACATTTTAAAAATATTAAAATCAACATAGGCCAGGCACGGTGGCTCACGCCTGTAATCCCAGCACTTTGGGAGGCCGAGGCAGGTTGATCACGAGGTCAGGAGATCAAGACGATCCTGGCTACACGGTGAAACCCCATCTCTATTAAAAATACAAAAAATTAGCCGGGCGTGGTGGTGGGCGCTAGTAGTCCCAGCTACTCAGGAGGCTGAGGCAGGAGAATGGCGTGAACCCAGGAGGCAGAGTTTGCAGTGAGCCGAGATCACGCCACTGCACTGCAGCCTGGGTGATAGAGTGAGACTCGGTCTCAAAAAAAAAAAAAAAAAAAAAAAAAGAAATCAACGTAATATGACTCTTTTATATGCCATTTCTGAAACTATAAACTGACCCATAATTCCTTTAACTTTTACATGCATATGTAAAAATAATCATGTAATCAGTCACGACCACCTCATTTAGCCCATTACAATCCAAAATTAATCATTTAAAATATAATTGTCTAGAACTGTACTGGCAGTTTGCTTACCTTCTTTCTTTGACAATGTTTCGGATACAGAGATCACGGTGATAATGGATAAATTGTTGACAGGTCATTTTTATTTCCTCTGAAACAGGAGAATCCCTGTTTTCTGCTGTTTCTTTATTGTTCCATAGGAATTCAAGTCTGAAAATCAAATTTAAGGCCATTTTTAAGTAAAGAAAAGCACTGAGAGAGAACTCTTCCTGCTTTATCACTCCGTCAAAATGGCTGTTCCAAAGCTGTCGATCACCAAAGCTGTCATCTACAATACCCAGACATCTTTAGTCTCAGAAGCAAAAACATTCTACATTCCAGACATCCTTAGTCTCAGAAGCAAAAATTCTACATTCAGTTTCCTATTCAGAGCATACTGGGGTGGAAGACTTAATCATTTTATAAACTCTCCAGACATGTTTGACCCATTTCAGGTTCTACTAATAAATGTTCCTTACTCTACATTCTACTGTTTTGAAATGCAAAGATAAATTAGAGATCAAATATTTTGTTTAATCACTTTTCTATTTTAGTACCACAGAGACAAATAGCAGAGTACTCCAAAAACAGTTTTGTTTCAGCCAGTCTAGACAATAGAATTATTGATTGTTTTACCCAATCAGCATTATGAAGCTGATAACTAAGTTCAATGACTTTCCAATTATGCTTTTCTTCTTTCATGAAATGATTATGAACCTAGCAACTACATCTTGATGATAATGATAAAGACGAAGAAGAAAGAACCATTACAATTTACTGGGTACTTTTCATAGATGTGGTAGGATTCATTTCTTTAGCACTCCCAGTTTCCATAAATTTCGACTTTGAAAACACAAGAAGAAGTACAAAGATTTGCCCCCACCTCTTCCTCCTACTCCCATGTTGGAGTATTACTACTTGTTATTTCTCATAAAGAAATCCCTGATCTTAATTCAAAGAAACCCTTCAATAAGCTGATAAAAAACCAACAATTTAGAAAGAAAACTTGAGTTTTCTGTAAGCTGTCAGTTTGATAAAAAGAGAAATTGTGTTGTCAAAGGAGACAGACAATCAAATATAGACCATGGGGGTACACCACCTACTACTTCCATTTCCAAAGACATTTTCAAGTTTCTTTTAACTTTATGTAGTTAATGGCATAGACAGAAATCAATGTCCATCAATTCTTGTTAAAGTGCAAATCAATGCCAGATTTATAATAGTTCCTCTAATTTTTTTTGCAATTGTTTATTTTTTTAGCAGTTACTAAAAGTTTAAAAACATCAGTATCTTAATGTGTGTGTGTGTGTGTGTGTGAGAGAGAGAGAGAGAGAGAGAGAGAGAGAGAGACAGGGTCTTGCTCTGTCACCCAGGCTGGAGTGCAGTGGCACAATCTTGGCTCACTGCAACCTCTGCCTTCCAGGTTCAAGCCATCCTCCTGCCTCAACCTCCTGAGCAGCTGGGACTACAGAAGCATGCCACCACACCTGGCTAATTTTTTTTTTTTTTTTTTTTTTGTAGAGACTAGGTTTCACCATGTTGCCCAGGCTGGTCTCAAACTCCTGAGTTCAAGCAGTCTGCCCACTCTGACCTCCCAAAGTACTGGGATTACAGGCAGCCACCATGCATGGCCCCATATCAGTATCTTAATATAATGGCTTTGTCATCACATTTACAGATACAGATTTATTTCAAAACTTAATTTACCTTCTTTTGAAAGGTAGGATGATTAAATGTTTATCTAATCCAAAGATTCCAAAGGAAATAAATCCCTGGGGAAGAAAACAAAGTTATTTTTTTCAGAATTCAACAATAACATTTTAAAACAGAGAAGTTAAGGAAGTCAACAAATTTAGTGTTTGAGGAGGCAAACCTATAGTGACGAGAGCAACATTTTAAGTGAAACACACAAAGCAGGCCCTTCAAAGGCAGGTGTGATGCTTTGCTGCCTTTTCCCCATCATTCTATCCTACTCATTATGAGGGGTGATACAAACCAGGGCTGAGCAGCCGCATTTACATGATAGTAAAATGAAAACATTTGAGGGCATATATGTCTTTGTTTCCCCTTTATAAAAAGAAAATATTTCCCACTGTGCATAAGTATTTATTATTTTTCCATGACCTCACAAATTGTATATTTAACAAGTGTTGCAGTATCTAATAATAATGCAATAATTGAACAGAATTTATGTAAAGTGAAACTGGCTAGTGGTTAGGGGAAGAGTTTGAAGGATTTGTGAGTGACAAGGCAAACGCCTAGCACCAGGTATCAGCCACAGGTTAGGACAAGTTAAGACTCTTTTTGAGAGGCAGGGAGTTGGGAGCTGCCATTTGTGGCACACTGGGATAAGGATCTGAGTGCAAGTTGGTGGAAGTAGAATGGAGAACGCAGAAGGACGCACATTTCTTCATCCCCCATACTATAACCAGCCAGAAGGGAATGATCTTACCACACCACCTCCCCAAGAGGAAAATGGGATGGGAATGGGGTTTGCGTCTGTCTTGCTCCATTGAACCACTTCAGCCTTAAGCTGTGGGGCAGCATTTTAAATGCAACATTCCTGGCATTAGCTGCTGTTGATG
This sequence comes from Rhinopithecus roxellana, assembly GCF_007565055.1. Lineage (NCBI taxonomy): Eukaryota > Metazoa > Chordata > Mammalia > Primates > Cercopithecidae > Rhinopithecus > Rhinopithecus roxellana. Next base: position 73,724,114 of record NC_044562.1, on the reverse strand, counting down.
ACACAGCCCTATGGGATGAAACTCATCCCAGTCCCAGTTCTGGATAGCTCAGCTTAGAACGGGCTTCCTGAATGCAAAATGCTAAGTCAGAACATGATTTTTCAACTCAGTATTTTATAGATCTTAGACAGAAAATCAGATCTTAAACAGTATCACAAAAGTGAGATATCAAGTAGGATGCTCATGTCTGTCTGTAATAAATGGATAAAGGTCATTTGTCTCTGTGGGCATAGCCATTTTTGCTCCCATCACAGTGGCCAAACTGTAAATATTGTAAGAAATTAGGAAAAACTTACAGCGGCATATATTGACAAATGTTAACTAATTCATATGGCAAATTATTTTAGATTTAATAGGCAAACTCAGTGATTTCAAATGAGTGTGTTTTTTTTTTGTTTTTTGACCTGATACTCAATCTGTGGACTAATATTCTCTAATGAAAAAGTTAAGGGCTGGGCGCAGTGGCTCATGCCTGTAATCCCAGCACTTCGGGAGGCCAAGGCAGATGGATCACTTGAGGTCAGGAGTTCAAGACCAGCCTGGCCAACATGGTGAAACCCCGTCTCTACAAAAAATAAAAAAATTAGCCAGGTATGGAAGCAGGTGCCTGTAGTCCTAGATACTCAGGAGGCTGAGGCAGGAGAACCGCCTGAACCCAGGAGGTGGAGGTTACAGTGAGCTGAGATAGCGCCACTGCACTCCAGCCTGGGTGACAGAACGAGACTCAGTCTCAATTAAAAAAAAAAAAAAAGTAAAAAAAAAAAAAAGTAAGGAGTTAAAGGTGAGAATTTGAAATCTGCACATAAAAATATTTTCCCAATATGTAAGATATAACTTATCCTTAAGTATCCATTTTGATAATGACATAAACATACACAATAGCACCTATCATATTACTTGTTTATGGAATTTTAGTTTCCTAATTTATAAACTGGGGGTGACAATATTACTTTTCAGGTGTTGTCATGATGTTTAAATGAGATAATGAATGTAAAATGCTTAACGATGGTTGGCACATAGTAGGCTATCAAGGAATGGTAACTGATATCCCTAGTCAAAATTTATTTATACACCACATGATTCTTCTTTTTAAGATTTAAGTATCTATTGTTCAAGAAACATCAAAATGTAAATGAAATGATGTCCATTAAGGAGATGGCCAGGAGCGGTGGCTCATGCCTGTAATCCCAGCACTTTGGGAGGCTGAGGTGGTTGGATCACCTGAGGTTGGGAGTTCAAGACTAGCCCGACCAACTGGAGAAACCCCGTCTCTACTAAAAATACAAAATTAGCCGGGTGTGGTGGTGCATGCCTGTAATCCCAGCTACTTGGGAGGCTGAGGCAGGTGAATCACTTGAACTGGGGAGGCAGAGGTTTTGGTGAGCTGAGATTGCACCATTGCAACAAGGGCAAAGCTCTGTCTCAAAAAAAAAAAAAAAAAAAAAAAAATTTAAGGCGCTAAATTAAAGGTTCAGGGAAAGTAAGTTATTTTCCCAAAGTGACTTTTTTTTTTTTTTTGAGACAGTCTCATCTTGCTCTGTCACCCACGCTGGAGTGCAGTGGCACAATCTCAGCTCACTGCAACCTCTACCTCCTGGGTTCAAGTGATTCTTGTGCCTCAGTCTCTGCAGTAGCTTGGATTACAGGCATGGACTACCACGTCTGGCTAATTTTTTTGTATTTTTTGTAGAGACGGGGTTTCACCATGTTGGCTAGGCTGGTTTTGAACTCCTGGCCTCAAGTGACCCACCCACCTTGGCCTCCCAAAGTGCTGGTATTACAGGTGTGAGCCAATGAGCCCGGTCCCATTGTGACTTACTAAGATCACACCAAAGTTACCACCTGGTATTTTTCTGGTGGAAGCACTCAGTGTACATTCTGATGACTTTAACCAGTATAATAATTCATCTCTACTAGAAGACAAGCAGCAGCTGTCAGCTGCCATGCATACCAGCAGCTGGCAAACAAACTAAATACTTTTTATGTGAAAGAAAACAACATCCTAATCCACTCCCCATTTCCCCCCACCCCCTACCAATCAACCTATCTAGGAAAACAAAAACCCCTCAAAGTTCTCCATAAATAAATACCTGGCCAAAGTTAAATACGGCACAGAAAAACTGTAACTCAACATAAAGTCTTCCAGGCTCTTGGTTGAATAACCACCATAAACAACTGGAAAGATTCTATAAAGGAAGGAGGAAAGAGTATTTCAAAATCAAGCAAGCTAATAATTCCTCTCCATCCACAGCATAGTACAATAACTTACCTACTTAATAATTACAGGGAAAAAGACTAGAGGGAAAAACACTGAGAGAATACAGAGGCTTTATCTTTTTAACAAGAAAGTTTCAACCTCTCCTCCTGACAGATGTCATTCAAACAGTTATCTATTCTGATCAGATTTGAAGCAAGAAGACATGAGCCATAATACAGAAGCTTACATAATGTATCAAGATTGCCAACTAGCCTAAGACAGGCCTGATTTTAAATTTAGTTCTACACAATGAGAACAATTACATCACTAAGCAATTCTTGGCAGCGTTTCTTATTTTTTTATTTTTGTTCTTAAACAGCACTTAATGTGGTACTGGCTGGTATCACACTATCTCACAAGCATCCCAGTGTGCAAAGCGTTCCTTCATAGGTTATTCGGTCCATCTCCTACCTCTAGATGAGTTACACTTGAACCATCTCAAATAATTATATAATAAGAACTGATAATTCACAAATAGGACATTTAGTAACCAAAGAAATGCATGTAGTCTAAAAATAAAATACTGTATTTTACTTTTCTCTATTTTGTAAGCATCTATTATATGAAATGGTTATGTTATTTTGATAATTGCAAATTATTTTTTGAAATTTATCTGAGGAATATGTTCTAAGAGGTTTTTCAGTTTTCTTTTTTTTCCGGTGGACACTGAGGTTTCATGTTCTGAGAGATTAATGTAGGCATTTATCCACTTTGGTCAGTCAGGTATGTTAGGAATAAGTGGCCCTGTGTACATTATTGAAATAGCTGCTTTTGGGCCAGGTGTGGTGGTTCACGCCTGTAATCCCAGCACTTTGGAGGCCAAGGAGGGTGGATCACCTCAGGTAAGGAGTTCAAGACCAGCCTGACCACCAATATGATGAAACCCTATCTCTACTACAAATACAAAACTTAGCCAGTCACGGTGGCACGTGCCTGTAGTCCCAGCTACTCGGGAGGCTGAGGCAGGAGAATCACATGAATCCAGGAGGCGGAGGTTGCAGTGAGCCGAGATCGTGCCACTACACTCCAGCCTGGGCGACAGAGCGAGACTCCGTCTCCAAACAAAACAAAAAAAAAGCTGCTTTTACCAAATTCTAGGTTCAGAGCATAGAATGAATAAATGATTCTAAGCAGAATAAGCTATTGGAGCACTTAGACCTCAGAGTAATGTGAATGATTCATCTCTTCCCCTCACACTCCCAAATATTTAGCTCAAGATTCAAATTCAGGTGACCTAGCTACCACACTTCTGGAAAGCAGCAACTACGTTTTTCCCAGATGCCTGAATAAAACCTTTGCCAAAAATTTAAAGAAATGGGCCCAAAACAAAACCAGAAAAAACAATTACAGCAAACAGGCCAATGATGAGAAGTAAACACAGCAACACATGTCGGGTCAGCTGCTGGTCCCCACTCTGTAGATACTGCTCTTCTTCCTGGGCTAATATGCAGCTCTGGGAGTTACAGCGACTCACACAATGATCATCTATAAAATAGTAAGCACAACAATTTGTAATCAGAGCTTTTTATCTAAATGCATTTTAAATTTGTAATGACTTCCTAAGAGAAACAACAGAAAAGCACATTCAGCTAAGAATCAGTATATTATTTTAGATGAAATTGGAAGAAAGCTCCTTCATGTTGTTTTAGAAGAATTCTAGCTGAAATGTTTTTATCTCAAAAAAACATAAGTAGAATACAATCGTTCCCTTTTACACTATTCAACAATGTTATATATATAATTATCTAACATCAGTGATATAATTTGACCTTTAAAAATTATACATAATTTGGCTGGGTATGGTCGCTCATGCCCATAATCCCAGCACTTTGGGAGGCCGAGGCAGGTGGATCACTTGAGATCAGGAGTTCAAGACCAGCCTGGCCAACACAGTGAAACCTCGTCTCTACTAAAAATACAAAAATTAAACTGGTGTGGTGGCGTGCACCTGTAATCCCAGCTACTTGGAAGACTGAGACAGGAGAATCGCTTGAACCTGGGAGGCAGAGGTTGTGGTGAGCCAAGACTGCGCCACAGAGTAAGACTCTGTCTCAAAAAAAGAATAATAAAATAAAATAAAAATTATATATAATTTTTATATAATTAATATAATTAAGTATAAATTATATAATTTTTATTTTATATATTAGTTATATAAATAATATATATAAATTATATATAATTATATAAAATATATTATATTTATATATTACATGTTATAAATGTATATTATATATAATTATATATTATAATCATATAAATTTATATATAATTATATTTGTAATTTGTATATATATTTATATAAATTACAAATATATAAGCATATGTAAGTAAAAATTATATATTTAATTATATTTATAATTTACACATATAAGTTATATATTAAATATCTAATATATATTAGATATTATATATACACTAAGTGAATTAACACAGGAACAGAAAACCAAGTACTGCATGTGCTCACTTATAAGTGGGAACTAAACTTCAGATACTCATGGACATAAAGAAGGCAACAATAGAAACTGGGGACTACTAGAGGTGAGGAGGAAGGGAGGGGGACAAGGGTTGAAAAAGTATATAATATAATATTTTTATTTTTATATTGTATATATTGAAATTATATACATATGATTTTAAAGGCCAAATTAATAACTGAAGTTTTATCACTGATAAATCTATATGTTAGTCATGAATACCCTATTTTGGCTAACTGTAAAACAAATTACTATTATCTGTTACCTCTCGTTAAAGAGTTTACAATTAGCCTTAACCCCTGCCTTTCACCATATACAAAAATTAACTCAAGATGGACTAAAGATTTCAATGTAATGTCTTGGCCGGGCATGGTGGCGCATGCCTATAATTTCACCAATTTGGGAGGCTGAGGTGGGCAGATCATTTGAGGTCAGGAGTTCAAGACCAGCCTGACCAACATAGTGAAACCCTGTCTCTACTATAAAAATTAGCCAGGCACGGTGGCGGGCACCTGTAATCCCAGCTACTTGGGAGGCTGAATCGCTTGAACGTGGGAGGCAGAGGTTACAGTGAGCCAACATCGTGCCACAACACTCCAGCCTGGGCAACAAAGCAAGACTGTGTCTTAAAGAAAAGAGAGAAAAAAAAAAGTAATGCCTCAAACTGTAAGAATCCTAGAAGAAAACCTAGGAAACACCATTCTGGACATTGGCCTTCGGGAAGAATTTATGACTCAGTCCTCAAAAGCAATTGTAACAAAAACACTACACTGGGAAGTTTTAAGGTAAAAACAAAAACAAAACCAAAAATTGGCAAGTGGGACCTAATTAAACTAAAGAGCTTCTGCACAGCAGAGGAAACTATGAACAGAGTAAACAGACGACCTACAGAATGGGAGAAAATATTTGCACACTATGCATCTAACAAGGCCTAGTATCCAGAATCTATAAGGAACTTAAACAATCAAACAAACTAAACACAAATAACTCCATTAAAAAATGGGCAAAAGACATGAACAGACACTTCTCCAAGACACAAAAGCAGCCAACAAACATGAAAAAATGCTCCACATCAATAATCATCAGAGAAATCAAAACCACAGTGAAACGCTATCTCACACCAGTCAGAAGGGCTATTATTAAAAAATCAATAAACAACAGATGCTGGTGAGGCTGCAGAGAAAAGGGAATGCTTGTATACCATTGGTGGGAACGTAAATTAGTTCAGTCACTGTGGAAAGCAGTCTGGAGATTTCTCAAAGAACTTAGAATAGGACTACCATGTGACCCAGCAATCCCATTACAGGGTACGTATCCAAAAGAAAAAAAATGGTTCTACCAAAAGACACATGCACTTGCATGTTCATCACAGCACTACTCACAATAGCAAAGACATGAAATCAAACTAGGTGCCCATCAATGGTGGACTGCATAAAGAAAATGTGCTACATACATACCATGGAATACTATGCAGCCATAAAAGGAATGAAATAGGCCAGGCACAGTGGCTCATGCCTGTAGTCTCAGCACTTTGAGAGGACAAGGTGGGCAGATTGCTTGAGCTCAGGAGTTCAAGACCAGCCTGGGCAACATGGCAAAACCCTGTCTCTAAAAAAAACCAAACAAGTCCAGATGCGGTGGCTCATTCCTATAATCCTAGCATTTTGGGAGGCTGAGGTGGGCAGATCACCTGAGGTCAGGAGTTTGACACCAGCCTGACCAATATGGTGAAATCCCATCTCTTCTAAAAATATAAAAATTAGCTGGGCATGGTGGCAGCTGTGAATAGTTCCAGCTATTCAGGAGTCCGAGACAAGAGAATTGCTTGAACCTGGGAGGCGGAGGTTGCAGTGAGCCGAGATCGTGCCACTGCACTCCAGCCTGGGTCACAGAGCCAGACTCCATTTCAAAAACAAAACAAAACAAAAATTAGCCATGCATGGTTGCACATGCCCGTAGTCCTGGCTACTTGGTAGCCTGAGGTGGAATGATGGCTTGAGCCTAGAAGGCAATGGTTGCAGTGAGCTGCTCACTCCAGCCTGGGTGGCAGAGCCAGACTCTGTCTCAGAAAAAAAAAAAAAAAAAAGAATGAAATAATGTCCTTTGCAGCAACATGAATGCATCTGGAGGCCATAATCCTAAGTGAATTAACACAGGAACAGAAAACCAAGTACTGCATGTGCTCACTTATAAGTGGGAACTAAACTTCAGACACTCATGGACATAAACATGGTAATGATGGAAACTGGGGACTACGAGAGGTGGAAGGGAGAGGGGGCAAGGGCTGAAAAACTACTGAGTACTATGCTTAGTATCTGGGTGATGGGATCATTTGTTTGTTCCCCAAACCTCAGCATCATACAATACACCCAGGTAGCAAAACTGCACATGTACCCACTGAATCTAAAATAAAAGTTGAAAAAAACTTTGACTTAGGAAACACCTTTGAGGAACCATAAAAGTATTATACACCATGTTTTGTTCACATACGGAACCAAACACAAGTCACTGGCATGACTCTTTTCTGGCCAAAAATAGAGGTGAGGGACTTTTCACAGGAAGCCTTTGTTTTTCTCTTAGCTCTGCTCTATATATGGGAGCAAAAGCAAAGAAAAACATTTTTTACAAAATAGATGTCTAGTCCAACATATAGTCTTATACAAGTCAGTGATTAAAGACCACAATTCTATAGCTCTTGCCCTCAAGCTAAAAGAAAAAATTTGTATTTCCTAAAACCACATTTTAGAAAAGGCCATGTATACCGATTAAACATGGTCTAGCACAATTGCTGATGGCATGGGGAAAGGTTCATAATGTTGCTAAGTAAAAAGAAAGTAGGTTGCCAAACTGTCTCTGTAATATGATCCTATTTGAATAAAAATTATTTGTATATATGTGTGGAAAAATCCTGGAAGTATACCTATATATAATAAATCTGGTTTTAAAATATTGTGTACAAACCGGGAGTGGTAGCTGACACCTGTAATCCCAGCACTTTGGGAGGCTGAGGTGGGCAGATCACTTGAGCTCAGGAATTTGAGACCAGCCTGGCCAACATGGTGAAACCCTGTCTCTACTAGAAACACACACACAAAAAAAAAATTAGCTGGGCGTGGTGGCAGGAGCCTGTAAACCTAGCTACTTGGGAGGCTGAGACAGAGAATTGCTTGAACCCAGGAGGCAGAGGTTGCAGTGAGCCAAGATCGCGCCACTGCACTCCAGCCTGGGCGACAGAGTGACACTCCATCTCAAAAAAAAAAAAAAAAAAATTGTGTACAGATATTACAAAAATGGATAAAAATAAATCTTACTATCTTTCATTTGCTTTTTCATACATTGTTGCCATTCAACAATCTAAATGTGACACTTATTTTTGCCTTTGTACTATGCCAAGGGGTAGAGAATAAATTATATTGTCAACTCTAAAAATTCTAATTTGCCCATGGTTTAATTTCCCTCAGGCTTTATTTTAGGCTTAGGGATGGTACTAAATTGTATGATTAGATGAAGTCCCTATACAATGGCTCTCATTCTATATGATTTTTATAAAATATGATCAGAAAATCCAAGCCCCTATAATTTAAGAGAATTTTCAAGAATCAACTTTTTGTTTGTTGGTTTTTGAGACAGGGTCTTGCTCTGTTGCTCAGACATGATCATGGCCTATTACAGCCTCAACCTCCTGGCCTCAAGTGATCCTCCCACCTCAGCCTCCTGGGTAGCTGGGATTACAGGCATGAGCCACTACATTCAGCTAATTTTTTTGATTCTTTGTAGAGACAGGCGCTGGCTATGTTGCCCAGGCTTGTCTTGAACTCCTGGGCTCGAGCACGATCCTCCTGCCTTGGCCTCCCAAAGTGCTGGGATTACAGGAGTGAGCCACCAACGCTCAGCCAAGAATCAACATTATTAATGAAGAAAATGACAGATAAGCAAAGCCTCAGGAGATTTGGGGAGGGAAAATGAAATTTGCCAAATCAGATTACATGTTGAATTTGTTAATAGATTTTACTATTAGGTATATTGTGTAGGGTGAAAACAATAAGGAGGACAACCTTGGGTTTTCTGATGTAAAGAAACAATTTTAGAAAAAAGGCAGACAGATAAAACAAAGATGGTTTAACTGCCAGAAAGGGATTCTTGTAAAAGAAAAAAAAAAGTCAGTGAATGCTTGATATCTGATATGTTTTCACTACTTTTTATGGAAACGTGAATTCTATTATTATTTAATATTCATTCCTTGCCAGCAGATAGCAGCCAAATATAAATCCCATCTGAATAACAATAATTACTACTGCTACTACATATTTTAATGAGCATTTACTATGTATACCACATACTGTGCTAAGTGATTTGCATACATTGTTTTCTATAATCCTTACATTTCTTATAGAAAAACATAATGCCTTTAGCAATAATATAGTTGACATATGCCTTATCAAAAAGAGCATTTTGGGGGGTTTCCCTTTTTAGTTTGATTATAAATAAGTATAATCAATGAAAAATGCATTGCAATTCCACGCAAGTATGAAGTATGTTTGGTTGTTTTGAATAATTTGAAATTTAGGCCACAAATGTAATTCAATCTCTTAGTCAAAAGGTTATTACTTTTTTTTTTCCGAGACAGTCTTGCTCTGTCACCCAGACTAGAGTGCAGTGGCATGATCTTGGCTCACTGCAACCTCCGCCTCCTGGGATCAAGCAATTCTTCTGCCTCAGCCTCCCAAGTAGCTGCGATTACAGGCGCCCAGCACCCCACCCAACTAATTTTTGTATTTTTAGTAGAGACAGGGTTTCACCATGTTGCCCAGGCTGGTCTCGAACTCCTGACCTTGTGATCCACCTGCCTCAGCCTCCCAAAATGCTGAGATTACAGGCGTGAGCCACTGTGCCTGGCCAAGAGGTTATTACTTTTAAAGGTGTTTGTTCCTTATTTTATAAGAATGGCCATATTTAAAGCATACAGATTCAAAACATAATTAAGAACAAATTAATTAGTCCTGGTCCTGGGGGATGAGAATGGGGGAAAAGTCTCGGTTTCTAAAACAAGAAAAAAGCTTCCCTCTCCCCACCTTCCACCAAAATGCCCTTTAGGGCAAACTTCCTGGATTTGTCACTTGGATTAAATTTATTGGAGAATGTGTATGATACTACCTATTATTACTTTGTGAGAACTTTATTTTTTAAAGTGAGTATTCTGTCTATGCACAATTATTCCCTATTAGCACTTCTTTGCTCTTAATTGAGAATCTATATTCTTGATGTTTGCAGCTTCTGTAGATATCCTATGTAGAGTTCTTTTGGGGGATAAGAATAAGGAATCTTCTGTCCCTTAATCCCATCCTCAGTCCAGAGGCACTTACTTTTCTCAAATGAAGGAATCACAGGCTCACTGGTGCTTGCGTTTGCTATTGGCTCTATTGATGGGCAGTGTAATTCACCATTTCCCATGGAGCAGGAGCAGCAACCTGTATCAATCAAACAGTACGTGAGAGCAGAGCCCAACCAAAACAGAAATGGACAATTTCAAGAGATGCCAAAGAAAACAAAACAAAATCCACTCACACACACTTCCCATGTAGCCTCAATAGTTTTCACATGGTATCTATCCAAAAGTGTTCAAATCTTCTCATTCATATACAAAATATAAAAAACTTAATATCATCAAAGTATTGAATGTGGCCAGGCATGATAGCTTACACCTGGTGCTTCGGGAGGCTGAGGTGGGAGGATCACTTGAGGCTAGGAATCTTTTTTTTTTTTTTTTTTGAGGTGGAGTCTCGCTCTGTTGCCCAGACTAGAGTGCAGTGGCGCAATCTCGGCTCACTGCAACCTCCGTCTCCCGGGTTCAAGTGATTCTCCCGCTCCAGCCTCCTGAGTAGCTGGGATTACAGGCACCTGCCACCACACCCAGCTAAGTTTTAAATTTTTAGTAAAGATGGGGTTTTACCATGCTGGCCAGGCTGGTCTAGAACTCTCGACCTCAGGAGATCTGCCCGCCTCAGCCTCCCAAAGTGCTGGAATTACAGGCGTGAGCTGCCATGCCCAGCTGAGGCTAGAAATCTAAGACCAGCCTGGGTAATAGAGCAAGACTCTGTCTTTACAAAAAACTTTTTAAAAAATAGCTGGGCATGCTGGCATATGCCTATAGTCCAGCTTCTTGGGAGGATGAGGTGGGAAGATTGCTTGAGTCCAGAAGTTCAAGGTTACAGGGAGCAATGACTGCACCAGTGCTCTCCAGCCTGGGGAAGGAAGGAAGGAAGGAAGGAAGGAAGGGAGGGAGGGAGGGAGGGAGGGAGGGAGGGAGGAGGAGGGGAGGGGAGGGGAGGGGAGGGGAGGGGAGGGGAAGGAAGGAATGAAGGGAGGTAGGAGAAGGAAGGGAAGGAAGGGAAAGGAAGGAAGGATGAGTAGTAGTTACCAGATACTTGGGCGGGTAGGGGGTGGCAGGGATGGGGTCAACAGGTACAAAGTTACATTAGAGTAAGTTCTAGTGCCCTATCATACAGTATGGTGGCTATAGTCAACAAAAAGATACTGTACATCTCAAAATAGAAGAGAGGATTTTGTATGTTCCTACAAAAAGAAATTATAAATTTTGAAGTGATAGATATGCTGGTTACCCTGATTTGATCATTATACAATGATCTCCAGCCTGGGCAACAGAGCGAGACTCCATCTCAAAAACATAAAAATAACAACAACAACAACAACAACAACAACAAAAATGACCAAATAAAGAAATTAGTGAGCTTCGGTTTTAAAGGCTCTGAAGTAAAGGCATGACGAGAAGTGATAACACGAGTGCTGAGTGCGGGTGTGGACCAAAGAATGGAAGGTTCACTGGGTAGCTCAGGCAGCTCCAGGGAGAGGAGGCAGAATAGGCTCGGAGAGGGATGTAACCGGCAGTGGAAGGGCTTGGGCACTAAGTGCAGTTCTTTGGGCGTCATGGGCACTGCAAGGCCCTTGCAGCCTCTGAAGCAGGAGCCTGATGTGGCCAGAGCTCTGTGATGAAGATTAATTTGGCCTTTTCCCTTATAAAACAGACTGGACCAGAGTGACAAGAAACAGGCAGTTTGGTTAGGAGGGAATTACAAGAATCCAGCAGTGAGACTGGAGGCCAAAGTGGGGAGATGGGAGATCAGGGGAAGGAGGGGGACCCTGCAGAGGGAGAACTCCATGCCCTAAATGACTAATTCACCTGAAGGGGAAACAGCAGAGATGTTGCTGAGCCGGGAAGTTCTAAAGAATGATGGAACCACTAAAAGAAAGATAATTGTTTAAAAAGGTCCAGTACATTTGAAAAAGAGAACAAGTAAGTGCTGGCCACATATTCAGAAAGATATGTGTTTTTTTTTTTTTTTTTTTTTTTTTTTTTTTTTTTTTTGTGAGGCGGAGTCTCGCTCTGTCGTCCAGGCTGGAGTGCAGTGGCCGGATCTCAGCTCACTGCAAGCTCCGCCTCCCGGGCCCACGCCATTCTCCTGCCTCAGCCTCCGGAGTAGCTGGGACCACAGGCGCCCGCCACCGCGCCCGGCTAATTTTTTTGTATTTTTAGTAGAGACGGGGTTTCACCATGTTAGCCAGGATGGTCTCGATCTCCTGACCTTGTGATCCGCCCGCCTCAGCCTCCCAAAGTGCTGGGATTACAGGCGTGAGCCACCGCGCCCGGCGAGATATGTATTTTTTTTTTTTTTTTTTTTTTTATTTTTTATTATACTTTAAGTTCTAGGGTACATGTGCATAACGTGCAGGTTTGTTACATATGTATACTTATGCCATGTTGGTGTGCTGCACCCATCAACTCGTCAGCACCCATCAATTCATCATTTAAATCATGTATAACTCCCCAATGCAATCCCTCCCTCCTCCCCCCTCCCCCCTCCCCATGATAGACCCCAGTGTGTGATGTTCCCCTTCCCGAGTCCAAGTGATCTCATTGTTCAGTTCCCACCTATGAGTGAGAACATGCGGTGTTTGGTTTTCTCTTCTTGTGATAGTTTGCTAAGAATGATGGTTTCCAGCTGCATCCATGTCCCTACAAAGGACGCAAACTCATCCTTTTTTATGGCTGCATAGTATTCCATGGTGTATATGTGCCACATTTTCTTAATCCAGTCTGTCACAGATGGACATTTGGGTTGATTCCAAGTCTTTGCTATTGTGAATAGTGCCGCAATAAACATACGTGTACATGTGTCTTTGTAGTAGACTAATTTATAATCCTTTGGGTATATACCCAGTAGTGGGATGGCTGGGTCATATGGTACATCTAGTTCTAGATCCTTGAGGAATTGCCATACTCTTTTCCATAATGGTTGAACTAGTTTACAATCCCACCAACAGTGTAAAAGTGTTCCTATTTCTCCACATCCTCTCCAACACCTGTTGTTTCCTGACTTCTTAATGATTGCCATTCTAACTGGTGTGAGATGGTATCTCATTGTGGTTTTGATTTGCATTTCTCTGATGGCCAGTGATGATGAGCATTTTTTCATGTGTCTGTTGGCTGTATGAATATCTTCTTTTGAGAAATGTCTGTTCATATCCTTTCCCCACTTTTTGATGGGGTTGTTTGTTTTTTTCTCGTATATTTGTTTGAGTTCTTTGTAGATTCTGGATATTAGCCCTTTGTCAGATGAGTAGGTTGCAAAAATTTTCTCCCATTCTGTAGGTTGCCTGTTCACTCTGATGGTAGTTTCTTTTGCTGTGCAAAAGCTCTTTAGTTTAATTAGATCCCATTTGTCAATTATGGCTTTTGCTGCCGTTGCTTTTGGTGTTTTAGACATGAAGTCCTTGCCCATGCCTATGTCCTGAATGGTACTACCTAGATTTTCTTCTAGGGTTTTGATGGTATTAGGTCTAACATTTAAGTCTCTAATCCATCTTGAATTAATCTTCGTATAAGGGGTAAGGAAAGGATCCAGTTTCAGCTTTCTACTTATGGCTAGCCAATTTTCCCAGCACCATTTATTAAATAGGGAATCCTTTCCCCATTTCTTGTTTCTCTCAGGTTTGTCAAAGATCAGATGGCTGTAGATGTGCGGTATTATTTCTGAGGACTCTGTTCTGTTCCATTGGTCTATATCTCTGTTTTGGTACCAGTACCATGCTGTTTTGGTTACTGTAGCCTTGTAGTATAGTTTGAAGTCAGGTAGCGTGACGCCTCCAGCTTTGTCCTTTTGACTTAGGATTGTCTTGGCAATGCGGGCTCTTTTTTGGTTCCATATGAACTTTAAAGCAGTTTTTTCCAATTCTGTGAAGAAACTCATTGGTAGCTTGATGGGGATGGCATTGAATCTATAAATAACCTTGGGGAGTATGGCCATTTTCACGATATTGATTCTTCCTATCCATGAGCATGGTATGTTCTTCCATTTGTTTGTGTCCTCTTTGATTTCACTGAGCAGTGGTTTGTAGTTCTCCTTGAAGAGGTCCTTTACATCCCTTGTAAGCTGGATTCCTAGGTATTTTATTCTCTTTGAAGCAATTGTGAATGGAAGTTCATTCCTGATTTGGCTCTCTGCTTGTCTGTTGCTGGTGTATAAGAATGCTTGTGATTTTTGCACATTAATTTTGTATCCTGAGACTTTGCTGAAGTTGCTTATCAGCTTAAGGAGATTTTGGGCTGAGACGATGGGGTTTTCTAAATATACAATCATGTCATCTGCAAACAGGGACAATTTGACTTCTTCTTTTCCTAACTGGATACCCTTGATTTCTTTCTCTTGCCTGATTGCCCTAGCCAGAACTTCCAACACTATGTTGAATAGGAGTGGTGAGAGAGGGCATCCCTGTCTTGTGCCAGTTTTCAAAGGGAATTTTTCCAGTTTTTGCCCATTCAGTATGATATTAGCTGTGGGTTTGTCATAAATAGCTCTTATTATTTTGAGGTACGTTCCATCAATACCGAATTTATTGAGCGTTTTTAGCATGAAGGGCTGTTGAATTTTGTCAAAAGCCTTTTCTGCATCTATTGAGACAATCATGTGGTTCTTGTCTTTGGTTCTGTTTATATGCTGGATTACGTTTATTGATTTGCGAATGTTGAACCAGCCTTGCATCCCAGGGATGAAGCCCACTTGATCATGGTGGATAAGCTTTTTGATGTGCTGCTGAATCCGGTTTGCCAGTATTTTATTGAGGATTTTTGCATCAATGTTCATCAGGGATATTGGTCTAAAATTCTCTTTTTTTGTTGTGTCTCTGCCAGGCTTTGGTATCAGGATGATGTTGGCCTCATAAAATGAGTTAGGGAGGATTCCCTCTTTTTCTATTGATTGGAATAGTTTCAGAAGGAATGGTACCAGCTCCTCCTTGTACCTCTGGTAGAATTCAGCTGTGAATCCATCTGGTCCTGGACTTTTTTTGGTGGGTAGGCTATTAATTGTTGCCTCAATTTCAGAGCCTGCTATTGGTCTATTCAGGGATTCAACTTCTTCCTGGTTTAGCCTTGGGAGAGTGTAAGTGTCCAGGAAATTATCCATTTCTTCTAGATTTTCTAGTTGATTTGCGTAGAGGCGTTTATAGTATTCTCTGATGGTAGTTTGTATTTCTGTGGGGTCAGTGGTGATATCCCCTTTATCATTTTTTATTGCATCTATTTGATTCCTCTCTCTTTTTTTCTTTATTAGCCTTGCTAGCGGTCTGTCAATTTTGTTGATCTTTTCAAAAAACCAACTCCTGGATTCATTGATTTTTTGGAGGGTTTTTTGTGTCTCTATCTCCTTCAGTTCTGCTCTGATCTTAGTTATTTCTTGCCTTCTGCTAGCTTTTGAATGTGATTGCTCTTGCCTCTCTAGTTCTTTTAATTGTGATGTTAGAGTGTCAATTTTAGATCTTTCCTGCTTTCTCTTGTGGGCATTTAGTGCTATAAATTTCCCTCTACACACTGCTTTAAATGTGTCCCAGAGATTCTGGTATGTTGTATCTTTGTTCTCATTGGTTTCAAAGAACATCTTTATTTCCGCTTTCATTTCGTTATGTACCCAGTAGTCATTCAGGAGCAGGTTGTTCAGTTTCCATGTAGTTGAGCGGTTTTGATTGAGTTTCTTAGTCCTGAGTTCTAGTTTGATTGCACTGTGGTCTGAGAGACAGTTTGTTATAATTTCTGTTCTTTTACATTTGCTGAGGAGTGCTTTACTTCCAATTATGTGGTCAATTTTGGAATAAGTGCGATGTGGTGCTGAGAAGAATGTATATTCTGTTGATTTGGGGTGGAGAGTTCTATAGATGTCTATTAGGTCCGCTTGGTGCAGAGATGAGTTCAATTCCTGGATATCCTTGTTAACTTTCTGTCTCGTTGATCTGTCTAATGTTGACAGCGGAGTGTTGAAGTCCCCCATTATTATTGTATGGGAGTCTAAGTCTCTTTGTAAGTCTCTAAGGACTTGCTTTATGAATCTGGGTGCTCCTGTATTGGGTGCATATATATTTAGGAGAGTTAGCTCTTCCTGTTGAATTGATCCCTTTACCATTATGTAATGGCCTTCTTTGTCTCTTTTGATCTTTGATGGTTTAAAGTCTGTTTTATCAGAGACTAGGATTGCAACCCCTGCTTTTTTTTGTTCTCCATTTGCTTGGTAGATCTTCCTCCATCCCTTTATTTTGAGCCTATGTATGTCTCTGCATGTGAGATGGGTCTCCTGAATACAGCAGACTGATGGGTCTTGACTCTTTATCCAGTTTGCCAGTCTGTGTCTTTTAATTGGAGCATTTAGTCCATTAACATTTAAGGTTAATATTGTTATGTGTGAACTTGATCCTGCCATTATGATATTAACTGGTTATTTTGCTCGTTAGTTGATGCAGTTTCTTCCTAGCCTCGATGGTCTTTACATTTTGCCAAGTTTTTGCGATGGCTGGTACCGGTTGTTCCTTTCCATGTTTAGGGCTTCCTTCAGGGTCTCTTGTAAGGCAGGCCTGGTGGTGACAAAATCTCTAAGCATTTGCTTATCTGTAAAGGATTTTATTTCTCCTTCACTTATGAAACTTAGTTTGGCTGGATATGAAATTCTGGGTTTAAAATTCTTTTCTTTAAGAACGTTGAATATTGGCCCCCACTCTCTTCTGGCTTGTAGAGTTTCTGCCGAGAGATCTGCTGTTAGTCTGATGGGCTTCCCTTTGTGGGTGACCCGACCTTTCTCTCTGGCTGCCCTGAAGATTTTTTCCTTCATTTCAACTTTGGTGAATCTGGCAATTATGTGTCTTGGAGTTGCTCTTCTCGAGGAGTATCTTTGTGGCGTTCTCTGTATTTCCTGAATTTGAATGTTGGCCTGCCCTACTAGGTTGGGGAAGTTCTCCTGGATGATATCCTGAAGAGTGTTTTCCAAGTTGGTTCCATTTTCCCCCTCACTTTGAGGCACCCCAATCAGACGTAGATTTGGTCTTTTTACGTAATCCCATACTTCTTGCAGGCTTTGCTCATTTCTTTTTCTTCTTTTTTCTTTTGGTTTCTCTTCTCGCTTCATTTCATTCATTTGATCTTCAATCGCTGATACTCTTTCTTCCAGTTGATCGAGTCGGTTACTGAAGCTTGTGCATTTGTCACGTATTTCTCGTGTCATGGTTTTCATCTCTGTCATTTCGTTTATGATCTTCTCTGCATTAATGAGTCTAGCTGTCAATTCTTCCACTCTTTTTTCAAGATTTTTAGTTTCTTTGCGCTGGGTACGTAATTCCTCCTTTAGCTCTGATAAGTTTGATGGACTGAAGCCTTCTTCTCTCCTCTCGTCCAAGTCATTCTCTGACCAGCTTTGATCCGTTGCTGGTGATGGGCTGCGCTCCTTTGCAGGGGGAGATGCGCTCTTATTTTTTGAATTTCCAGCTTTTCTGCCCTGCTTCTTCCCCATCTTTGTGGTTTTATCTGTCTCTGGTCTTTGATGGTGGTGACGAACTGATGGGGTTTTGGTATAGGTGTCCTTCCTGTTTGATAGTTTTCCTTCTGACAGTCAGAAGGACTCTCTGTTGGTCTGTTGGAGATTGCTTGAGGTCCACTCCAGACCCTGTTTGCCTGGGTATCAGCAGCAGAGGTTGCCGAAGATAGAATATTGCTGAACAGCGAGTGTACCTGTCTGATTCTTCCTTTGGAAGTGTCCTCTCAGGGGTGTACTCCACCCTGTGAGGTGTGGGGTGTCAGACTGCCCCTAGTGGGGGATTTCTCCCAGCTAGGCTACTCAGGGGTCAGGGACACACCTGAGCAGGCAGTCTGTCCGTTCTCAGATCTCAACCTCCGCGTTGGGAGATCCGCGGCTCTCCCCAAAGCTGTCAGACAGAGTCCTTCGCGTCTGCACCGGCTCCCGCTACTTCCCCTGTTGGTCTTCAGCTGTGCGCTGTCCCCAGAGGTGGAGACTACAGAGACAGGCAGGCTTCCTTGAGCTGCTGTGAGCTCCACCCAGTTCGAGCTTCCCAGCGGCTTTGTTTACCTACTTAAGCCTCAGCAATGGCGGGCGCCCCTCCCCCAGCCTCGCTGCTGCCTTGCGGATAGATCGCGGCAGACTGCTGTGTTAGCAGTGAGGGAGGCTTCGTGGGCGTGGGACCCTCCCGGCCAGGTGTGGGATATATTCTCCTGGAATGCCTGTATGCTTACAGCGCAGTATTGGGGTGGGAGTTACCCGATTTTCCAGGTGTTGTGTGTCTCAGTTCCCCTGGCTAGGAAAACGGATCCCCTTCCCCCTTGCGCTTCCAGGTGAGGCGATGCCTCGCCCTGCTTCAGCTCTCGCTGGTCAAGCTGCAGCAGCTGACCAGCACCGATTGTCCGGCACTCCCTAGTGAGATGACCCCAGTACCTCAGTTGAAAATGCAGAAATCACCGGTCTTCTGTGTCGCTCGCGCTGGGAGTTGGAGACTGGAGTTGTTCCTATTCGGCCATCTTGCTCCGCCCCCCGAGATATGTATTTTTTATATGAAGTTTTGCTCTGTCACCCAGGCTAGAGTGCAGTGGCGCGATCTCGGCTCACTGCAACCTCTGCCTCCCGGGTTTAAGCAATTCTGCCTCAGCCTCCCGAGTAGCTGGGTCTACAGGCGTCTGCTACCACAGCCCAGTGATTTTTTTGTATTTTTAGTAGAGATGGAGTTTCACCATGTTGGCCAGGCTGGTCTCAAACTCCTGACCTCAAGTGATCTGCTTGCCTCGGCTTCCCAAAGTTCTGGGATTACGGCTGTGAGCCATCACGCCTGGCTGAGATGTAAATAATATATGTGTAGACAGCAGGAAATCTGGGATTGGATCTATATAAAGGGGTCAGGTTAGAGATGTAACATTAGGAACAAAGTACAAAGGGTTCACATTAAAGCCATGGGAACTTACCTATTTCCTGACTCAGAAATTACCAACCTAGGCAGATTTTTTTTTTTTTTTTTTTTTTGAGACCGTGTCTCTCGCTGTTTCCCAGGCTGGAGTACAGTGGTGCACTCTTGGCTCACTGCAATCTCTGCTTTCCAAGCTCAGGTGGTCCTCCTGCCTCAGCCTCCTGAGTAGCTGGGACTACAGGCATGTGTTACTATGCCTAGCTAATTTTTGTATTTTTTTGTAGAGATGGGTTTTGCCATGTTGCCCAGGCTGGTCTCCAACTCCTGAGCTTAGGCAATTCACCTGCCTCGGCCTTCCAAAGTGCTAGAATTACAGGCATGAACCACTGCGCTCAGCAACATCCTAGGTATAATCTTGATGTATCTTGATGTATACTCAAGGAGATGTGAATAAAGCTGTTCATTAAAGTATTGTTTCTAATAGCAAAATATTTTAAAGCAACGTAATCCATCAGTAAGGAAATTAATAAATAAAATTTGGTATATGCATACAGTTGATTACATCTACAAAATGAATTCAAAAATATTGAGTGCAATAAGACATCTACAGTATAAGATTTATATAAAAATGTAAAAGCATATAAAAATACTATCTATTGTTGATGGAAAACTACACATATTATAAAAGTATAGTAAAATTCTGCTCTGGAAGGATACAATCCAAATTCATAATAGTGGTTGCTTCTGGAGTTAACAGGAATGAAAGATTCTAACAAACATTCTGACTTTATTGGTAAGTTTTATTTCCTTCAAAAAAGAAAACTGGGCCAGGCGTGGTGGCTCATGCTTGTATTCCCAGCACTTTGAGAGGCTGAGGCAGGCAGATCAGTTGAGGTCAGAAGTTCGAGACCAGCCTGGCCAACATGGTGAAAACCCACCTCTACTAAAAATACAAAAATCAGCCAGGTGTGCTGGCACACACCTGTAGTCCCGGCTACTTGGGAAGCTGAAAAGGAAGGATTACTTGAACTCAGGAGGTGGCGGTTGCAGTGTGCCAAGACTGTGCCACTGCGCTCCAGCCTGGGAGACAGAGAAAGACTTTATTTCAAAAGAAGAGAAGAGAAAAACTTTGTTTCAAGAGAAGAGAAGACAAGAGAAGAGAAGACAAGAGAAGAGAAGAGGAGAGGAGAGGAGAGGAGAGGAGAGGAGAGGAGAGGAGAGGAGAGGAGAGAAGAGAAGAGAAGCAACATATAATAAATAAGTTGACAAATTTGATTACAAATCAAGGCACAAAGAAATCTCAGTCCTGAAAGGCTTAGGCAAATACTGAAGTCCTGTCTTAGACTTTTTTTGAGACAGAGTCTTGCTCTGTCACCTGAGGTTGGAGCGCAGTGGCACGATCTTGGCTCACTACAACCTCTGCCTCCCTGGTTCAAGCGATTCTTCTGCGTCAGCCTCTGGAGTAGCTGGGATTACAGGCACCCACCACCACAGCCGGCTAATTTTTGTATTTTTAGTAGAGATGGTGTTTCACCATGTTAGCCAGGCTGGTCTCAAACTCCTGGCCTCGTGATCTACCCGCTTTGGCCTCCCAAAGTGCTGGGATTACAGGTGTGGGCCACTGCACCCAGCCTAGACTTTTTTTTTAAAGACAGGATCATGTCTGTTGCCCAGGCTGGATTGCTGCAGTGTGACCATGGCTCACTGCAGCTTCAACTGCCTGGGCTCAAAAAATCCTCCTGCCTTAGCCTCCTGAGTAGCTAGGACTACAGGTGTGCACTACCACGTACAGTTAATTTTTTTTTTTTGTAGAGTCAGGGTCTCACTATGTTGCCAGGCTGGTCTTGAACTCCTGGGCTCAAGCAATCCTTCCAAAGTGCTGGGGTTACAGGTGTGAGCAACCATACCCAGCCTTGCCCTAGACTTTTAAAGGCCAGATGCAAAAATTCAGGATTGGAGAGAAACTGTTCAGTAATGTACTGGGGTGGGAGGCAGGTTTTTAGTTGCTCATAAATTCAAGATGAAATCATCAGAGTAAGTTAATGTAATGTTAGACAGAATTAAACGTTTCTTTTCTAAGTAAGGACAGGAATGATTCTCTTTATTCTTCACTCAGTCAACAAGCATTCATCAAATATTGAATGCTTACTGTGTCCTAGGACCATGGTAACTGGAATGCTATATTCAGATATAAGCATCCCATTTTAAGAGGTACACTGAGAAACTAGAATGAATCCTTGGTGTCTCATGCATCTCAAACTTAGAAGGGTCAAATGGAACTCATTATCTTCCCCTACAAATTCTGTTCTCTCTGAATTCTCCTTCTTAGGTAATACCCACAATTACACATTCACTTAAACCAGATTTCTAGAAGTTATTCTCAGTTTTTCTCTTAGCCCTCACTCAGCTTCTAATCAGTTACCAAACCCTGTCAATACAACTTTGCCTGAGTTTGGCCTCACCTGTTTCTCCAATACCTACTGCCCTAGTATAGGCCCCAAAGACTCAACTTTGCCATTATAGCATGAAAGTAGCCATAGATGACATATAAATGAATGAGCATGGCTATGTTTCAATAAAATTATGGACATGAAATTTAAATTTCATGTAGTTTTTAAGAGTCACAAAATATTTGTCTTTTAATTTTTCTTCAACCCTTTAAAAATGTAAAAAACATTTTAGGCTGGGTGCAGTGGGTCACACCTATAATCCCAGCACATTGGGAGGCCAAGGTGGGTGGATCACCTGAGGTCAGGAGTTTGAGACCAGCCTGACTAATATGGTGAAACCCTGTCTCTACTAAAAATACAAAAATTAGCCAGGCGTGGTGGTGTGCGACTGCAGTTCCAGCTACTGGGGAGGCTGAGACACGCGAATTGCTTGAACCCGGGAGGTGGAGGTTACAGTGCACCAAGATTGCACCACTGCACTCCACCCTGGGTAACAGAACGAGACTCTGTGGCAATAAATAAACAAACAAACAAAACATTTTTAGCTGGGGGACCATACAAAAACAGGTGGTGGGCCAGATTTGGCCTATGGACTATAGTTTGCCCAAACCTGACTTACATCATTAATCTGGATTCAAACAGGCCTCCTTTAGTTCATTTTATTGATGGTGCTTGCCTGATACAATATTGTTAAATTAACTTATGTATGTGCTTAGTTTGCTAGTTAGGGCCTTCCTTCAGTTATTACTTTTTTCTATATTCTCAGGTCCAAGGAAGTTTTAGAATTTAACAAAAGTGTATACTCACAATAAGACTTATAAACAAAACTCTAATGAATAATTTTACAAGTGAGTTTGTTGACTGTGATTCAAATTCTTCATTTGACAAGTACTCATGATATTCAAAATAGTTCAAGGAAGTTTCCCTAAAACAAAACATTCAGGATACATGCTACAAAGGCATGTAGCAGTTTCTTTATGTTTAAAGATCAGGCTGGCTCACACCTGTAATCCCAGCACTGTGGGAGGCAGAGGCGGGTGAATCACCTGAGCTCAGGAGTTCAAGACCAGCCTGGGCCACATGGCAAAACCCCATTTCTACTAAAAATACAAAAATTAGCCGGGCATGGTGGCAGGCACCTATAGTCCTAGCTACTCTGGAGGCTCAAGTGGCAGAATGGCTTAAACACAGGAGGCAGTGGTTGCAGTGAGCTGAGATCATGCCGCTGCACTCCAGCCTGGATGATAGAGCAAGACTCTGTCTCAAATAAATAAAAATAAAATTAAAAAGATCATACTTGTTTCTGGAATAGAGCTTGTAAAAAGTTCTGGTTCATTTATTGGTGCTGGACTCTCCTCAAAAGCAGTATTTCCAGGCTCCACCACTTTGTGGCTCTGAGACTGATCAAAACCTTCATAGCTTCCCGCTTGGGTAGTCCGGTTCATGCACATGAGTGATATGCCAGCTATCAGGATGCTGCAGAATAGGGTGACCGCTGTGGTGATCATCTGCCGACATGAAAAAAAGGTACCAGGTCACTTTTCACAACTTCATCTTGATAATCTTAGGGCACATGTTTTGTTTTTGTTTTTGTTTTTGTTTTTGTGATGGAGTCTTGCTCCGTTGCCCAGGCTGGAGTGCAGTCGCGCGATCTCAGCTCACTGCAACCTCTTCCTCCCAGGTTCATGCCATTCTCCTGCCTCAGCCCCCCGAGTAGCTGGGACTACAGGCGCCCGCCACCACGCCCAGATATTTTTTTGTATTTTTAGTAGAGATGGGGTCTCACCATGTTAGCCAGGATGGTCTCAATCTCCTGCGTGATCCGCCCGCCTCGGCCTCCCAAAGTGCTGGGATTACAGGCGTGAGCCACCGCGCCCGGCCATCTTAGGGCACATTTTTGATGGACAATGTATCTCCACAGTTTTAAATACCCTAGAACAGTGGCACTTTTAAAAAGGTAAGTATATATAAGGAATATAAGTTACTTGGAGAGAAATTAGGGTTTGCTTGTAATCACACAAGGTTTTTAGATGCTTCTTTCATTATATAGCAATTGGTTACCAACACAGCCACTGGTTTCCTTTACAAGGTATCCAAATGATTTCTCTCAGATGTTTTCTTTACTTCTAAGTTTCTGCTCACTTTCACGTATAGTTCATGCATACTTCAGTCACTATGATGTTTTTATGGTAATTATATTAAAAATAATTATAGCTAATATTTATTGAGCACTAATCAGATGCCAAGACTAGTCTAAATCTTTTATATGTATAATCTTATTTATTCTCACAAAAATGCAATAAAATCCAAAACTGCAAAACAGAAAAAAGAGTAAGAAATCAAAATTATGTGGAGAAGTTTTTTAAAAACACACACCTTTGGACTCTACCCTTAAAGAATTCTGCAGGTCCCACAAGCCACCTACTCTATAGCTTTTCAAGCATACTTTTCCTAGATATGTTTTGTCCTGAAATTTATATTTATATAGGATTAAGAGTCAAGAATTTGACCTTTATTATCACCGCTAACTTATTAAGTAGTTTTAAATTAATCACTCTTTTCTCCAGCAGAGGAAACACAATTCCTAAGTATGATTGAGAACATTCAATGAGTTTTAAGCAGTTAGAAATCTTCAGCTAAAAATGGACTTAGACATGTAAAACGTTAATGTTCTAGGTGAGACAAAGTGATATAGAATCACCAATCTGATATGCAATAAATTGAAATAGATTTTCAAAGTTAATTTTAATGTAAGTCTAACAAGGCACATTAACAAGCTAAAAGGAGACATTCACAAGAACAGAACTGCCGATAAACTCTTCCCACCTGTTCTTTTCCATAAAAGAAGGCTGAGTCAATGCTATCTCCATTGTGTTTTCCAGTTATCAAAAGAACACCAACAAGGAGAGCAGGAATTCTGCAATCACAAGGGTTATTGGGAGAGAAAAAGAAAGGATGAATAGTAACTGTGTATATGGAAAGGTGTAAGCAAACAGAGAACTACCAACTTACCCCCAGCCAGATATTATGATGATTCCAACAGGAATTTGTACCCTCTCTCGCTTTTTCAAAAGAAACAAAGAAATTGCTAGAAGGCCTAAGAATAAGAAGATGGAAAGAGAGACAGTTACTCAACATTGATCAGACTTCATGAAACTTTATTTCCTTTTTACTTTTTTAAACCAAGCTTATTTCATAGTAGTCTGTGATTTTTGCTTTAGAATTTATTCCTTCTAAATAAATGCTATTCTCAATATTTTGAAGCAAGTTTTAATTCAAAATCATTCATTGTTTCCCTCATATATTGTTTCTTTACTCAATTCTTTTTATCTGTGAGGATTTGTTTTATTTTCTCTCTGGTTTTGTTTGTTTGTTTGTTTGTTCTTTTGGATAGGGTCTCGCTCTGTTGCCCAGGCTGGAGTGCAGAGGTGTGATCACAACTCCCTGCAGCCTTGACCTCCAGGGTTCAAGTGATCCTTCCACCTCAGCCTCCTGAGTAGCTGGGACCACAGCCACATGCCACCATGACTGGCTAAATATTTTTTTTTGTAGAGACAGAGTCACGGCATGTTGCCCTAGCTGGTCTTGAACTCCAGAGCTTAGTGGGTCCTCCCACCTCTGCCTCCCAAAGTGCTGGGATTACAGGCATGAGTCATTGTGTGTGGAGAAGTATTTCTTTCCAAAAGCCCTAATTATTTTATTGTTTTGACTCGTGTGTTTGGAATTTAAGTATAATTGAAAAACTTTTTTTTTTCTTTAGACAGAGTCTTACTCTGTTGCCCAGGCTGGAGTTCAGTGGCATGATCTTGGTTCACAGCAACCTCTGCCTCCTGGGTTCAAGCAATTTTCATGCCTTAGCCAAATGAGTAGTTAGGATTACAGATGTGCACCACCATGTCAGGCTAATTTTGTATTTTTAGTAGAGATGGGCTTCACCATGTTGCCCATGCTGGTGTTGAACTCCTGGCCTCAAGTGATCCACCCACCTAGGCCTCCCAAAGTTCTGGAATTATAGGCATGAGCCACTGGGTCCAGCTGAAAAACATTTTCTAACTGAATACAGAACAATTCTAAAAATAAAAACACCCCCCTCTTCTGGTGCTAAGAAGTATGGGCAACTCTTACCCAGGTTACGTTTTTAGAAAACGTCCTAAGTGTAATGATAGTGCTTAATACAAACACACACTGAATTTAATACAAACACAAATATTTTGAAGTTCTTAAACTTTCCTTACAGCTTATATGTAATTATGTATACAAGTAACATTTTATCTAATAAATTCTACATAGTTATAGGATCTTAGAACTTTAAAGTTGAAAAGGGACCTCTATTTTAAATTAGCACCTTCATTTTATAGATGTGGAAATGACAGTTTGCCCAAGTCATATAGCCAGCAGAGGGCAGAGTGGGACTAGAAACCTAGCCTCTTTACACAAGCTAAATTATTTGTTTCTTGAATCAGTTTCTCAAACTCAGATTTGTGGACCCCTAGGGTGCCTAAGACATATTCTTCAGGATCTGGGAATTTCTATGAGAAATTTTAAATCTTTCTTTTTTTTTTCCAATGGTAGTCAGCTGTGTATCCACCTTGTAACCAACATGCAGTCTCACGATTTCAGAATTTACACTGGGTTTATTTTAATTTTATTTTAGAGATGGGGGTCTCACTCTGTTGCCCAGGTTGGGGTGCAGTGGCACAATCATAGCTCAAAACTCTGGGCTCAAGGGATCCTCCTGCCTCAGCCTCCTGAGTAGCTGGGACTACAGGCATGTAGTCCAGCATGCCCAGCTAATTTTCACATTTGTTATAGAGAGAGGGTCTTACTATGCTGCCCAGGCTAGTCTCGAACTCCTGACCTCAAGCAATCCTCCTGCCTGGATCTCCCAAAGTGTTGGGATTACAGGCAGGAGCCACTGTGCCTGGCCAGAGCTTACAGTGGATTTTATATTAAGTTTGAGTCAAGTGAAGGCCAAATGATATTACAACACACAGTCCAAATGAAGTGGTAGTTTGAAGAAAGAATATCAGTGAGATAACAAGGTCAAAACCCCACATACGGAAGTAAAGGCAAGGCAAAAAAGCCATAGCAGTGAGTTCCATTTTATGTTTCAAGCTATGATTTACAATAGCAAAACAAGATCCTTTGTCGTGTTAATTGATGTTGCTAATTAGAATTACTGGGTTTGTAGTTTTGCTTGAATAGAATCTGTGAATTTGCTTTGGTTTTAGAATTGCATATTAGCTGTATATAAAGAATACATACCTAGATTTAAGATTGTACAGATAAAATAACACTGTGCTAGATTTAATATAAATTGACATTGAAGTCCTTGAGAATTGGTTTTCTTTACCACTATTCTTCCCTCAATCCATTTGTACACTGTATAGTTGCAGTGCCAGGGAAACAAGTAACCAATCATGAAAGGGTACCATCTGTGTTACAGTAGCAAAAGCAGTCTTTAAAATTCTAATGTGCATCACTCCTGCCTTGTGAAAAGAACTATATACAAACAGGCAGAATCCAGCTAGCCCTGGATCTCTCACTGAAGAAGCTGTGAGAGCTCCTGCCTAAATCAGTCTAATTTTTTGGGCCTATTTCTCGGTTTGCAAAATGAAGGATTTAAATTAGACCAGTGTTTCCTAAGGTGTAGAGATTATAGGTGTCACAAAGGTGAAAATGTTTTGACTGGTTAAGCGTTTATTTTAAAGTGTATTTGAAAAAAATAATTAACAAATGAAACCTGGGATTTTATTGATATAAGGCTCAACTGATTAAAGTTTTTTTAAAAAGTAAATCAATTTTAAGGAAAAAAGAACAAGTAGTATGCAGTTATGGCAAAAATTGTGAGAATGGTATGAAAATGAGTAAAACTAAAAATGATTGAATGGGATGACTTAAAATGACATTTTCAGGTCTAAAATTCTGTCATAGCATAATAATCTCATGGTTAAAGGGCACCTTTATTGGGTTTTGGGAATTCAGAACAACTTCTTTGAATAGACTTTGGCATGCATGCTTGAAGAGGGTTTCAGAGATACTTAGGACATTTTAATTGATTGATCTAGTTGCTGCTCTCTTATTCTGATTATAAAGTTAACCTGAATAAACCTAGTTATTAGAGATCAAGTTGGTCCATCGATATTTTGAAATATAAACTCTTAGGCTCTTTTAATTTGACATTGCATAAAAACCCATGCTATGCAAGATGTACTTGCCTTTAAGAAGCACAAACCATCTTCTGTTTGTGCTGAATTTTTCATTCCGTGATTCCTCACCACATTGTTGCTTCACTTCAAAAGGCTGTTGACTGAAATGGGACCTGCTTTTGATCCTGAAGGCATGAAATCAAAGGGCTATCCTTTGCAGTCACTTCCTGACACCTGCCTCCTACCATTCTAGTATTTCCTTTTATGTGCCATTTTACAGGTTCAAATTTGTAGGATGAATACAAAAGAGCCACACAGAATTTTTCACAAACGTACCAGAATGTATGCATCCATATAAATATTATACTTCAAAACAGCAATGTGCTATAACATTTTGAATATCCTTTTTGGAGCCAGTTGAAATGAGAAACAGTCTTTCTCACTGGGTCCTTTTCTATTTCCATACCCTTTTATTCCCCTCGTTTTCTTGTTCTCTTATTACCTCTAATCCTTCTATTTAATAACTAACATAGTTCCGTCTCATTTTTGTCCTCAAAATAACTCTGTAAGGTGCTGTAACCTAGTTTTACAGATGAGGAAACTGAGGCTTCAAAAGTTAAGTAATTTGCGTGAGGCAGAGCCAGAATTTCCCTGTTCAGCAGGACTCGATAGTGAGCTCTGGAACACACCTCATGCATCTTGCCCATTCCCTCCTTTCTCCATCTGCCTCCAGTATCTTCCCTCTTGTCTCCAAAAGGGAGCAGCACTGACAGCAGCCTAGAGCCACAGGTCCTGGGGGAAAGGACCATGTGACTAGACAAGGCCCTAAGCCCAGGCAGGACTAGACTACATTAGGAAACAGAACTCAGCTTTGCCGACGGCCTCTGTGGGTGGGCTGATCTGCCTCAGGGCATGCCTTGATCTTGTACAACCAGACTTCAAATAGATCACTAGAAGCTCAGGTTATTAGGAATGGGGTGGGGTGGGGAACAGACCTCAATTTTCATTCCTAATCCAACTCACCTGTCCACAGGTAGGTGCTATAGAGGGAGCTGTACAATAGAACAAACACCAAAATTTGTCCAACAAAATTTTTTTCTTTAACAAAATTCCATATCATCATTCCAGCACAGACAATAGACTAAGGAAAGAATTATTAAAAGACTTTGTAAATAGCTAAGAAAACCATATAATTCAATACCGCAACAGAAAATTCCAATTAAGCCAGCCATATTCATCTTTCATTCACAGCAAATATAATTATTCATTTAAAATTGTTTTGTGAATAATTTTCAAGTATTACACACGACTTATACTAAAACTTCAAACTTTATGTTAAAAATCCAGTTTATACCAGAGCCTTTGACAACATACATATTCAATTGAAACAGATGACTACATTCTAAATGTTAATCTTACACCTGTATTTAGTAATGGCTTATATTAAAATTGCTAAAGTTCTTTCTATTATAATTTGAGACATGCAAAGATTAATTAGAAAAATAAGATTGTGAAAGTTCAATTATTAATGATTAAATTGTTTCTATTAAAAAATGCAAAGTTATCATCGAATGCCATTATTAGCCTCAACTTTAGATAGTTTAAGACATTTTGCAATATTAAATATGTTAGGCATCTACTAATTGTAATCAAACTGTAATTGACTGCATTTGGTAATACTTCTGACTTCATAACTGGAAAAACCTAGCAAAGTTATTTTCTCCTCTACAGTAGAATAATCCATTAGAAAAGCATAGTTCTAAATACCAGTAGTTTCACTAACCTGAGCAATGAGTAAATTAGTTGTAAGCATATGAGGAAGCTGTTTATACTTCTTACTCAAAAGAAGAATAGCCAGAGACCAGACCTTGAAGACAAAAGGTTCAAAAGTTATTCACGTTTCTTAATCTTTACAATTACTTATTAAATAACACAATGATTAGCCTCTTTAAATAACCTTCTTTGTCCTGGTTCAGAAAGAATTTCCAATATTTTACTTAATCTGTCTAGTTCCAAAAAGGTAAATTATTATAGCCAATGTAAAATAACAAGCGTGGAGAGATCCCATAATAAATTAACTCTCCAAAAATTACAGGGTCTTTAAGAACTAATGCGGCCAGGCATTGTGGCTCATGCCTGTAATCTTAGAACTTTGGGAGGCCAAGGTGGGTGGATCACCCGAGATCAGGAGTTTGAGACCAGCCTGGCCAACATGGTGAAACCCCGTCTCTACTAAAAATACAAAAATTAACCGGGTGTGGTGGCGGGTGCCTGTAATCCCAGCTATTTGGGAGGCTAAGGCAGAAGAATTGCTTGAACCTGGGAGGCGGAGGTTGCAGTGAGCCAAGATTACGGTTTAGCCTGGGTGACAGAGCAAGACTCCATCTCAAAAAACAAAACAAAACAAAAAACTAAAGCCTTGGCCAGGTGCAGTGGTTCACACCTGTAATCCCAGCACTTTGGGAGGCTCAGACAGGGAGATCACTTGAGGTTAGGAGTTCGAGACCAGCCTGACCAACATGGCGAAACCCCACCTCTACTGGGTGTGGTAGTGCATGCCTGTAATCCCAGCTGCTTGGGAGACTAAGGGAGGAGAACTGCTTGGACCCAGGAGGCAGAAGTTGCAGTGAGCCAAGCAGAGATCATGTCACTGCACTCCAGCCTGGGCGATAGAGGGAGGCTCTGTCTCAACAAAAAAGAACTAATCCCTTGACCAGGGCCATGTTCTAACTATGCCTACCTTCCATGTCTGGGGTGGGACACAGGGTCACAGACAACTATTCAAGCTTTAGTGGGAGATAGTTATAATAATGCACTATTCTAAGTTTTCTTCCTTTCCCATCTCCACCATATTGTCTCATGGGATATCTCAATGGCAGGCTGTTTTACTTCAAACAACACATACCACCCACCTTTAAGATTAATCATCTTACATTCCTCATTTTTTATTCTTTTTGTGTGTGTGAGACAGAGTCTTATTGAAGTGCAGTGGTGTGATCTCGGCTCACTGAAACCTCCGCCTCCCAGACTCAAGTGACTCTTGTGCCTCAGCCACCCAGGTAGCTGGGATTACAGATGCACACCACCATGCCTAACTAATTTTATATTTTTAGTAGAGATGGGGATTCTCCATGTTGGCCAGGCTGGTCTTGAACTCCTGGCCTCAAGTGATCTGCCTGCCTCTGCCTCCCACAGTGCTGGGATTACAGGCGTGAGCCACGGTGCCAGATCACATTCCTCATATTTTAAAGGATTGGGCTTCCATTCTACCTACATAGTGGCCAGGTAAGTATCCTGACTGATTTCCTTCTTTCCTTATTGCCAACTGAAATGTATATGGTCTCTTTCCCCAAACTGCCCTGTTATGAATGGGTGTAGCAGATTTTAAGAATATGTGACAGAGGTAGAATTTCTTTAAAATTAATCACACATTTATTTGTTACCAATATACATATTCATCCCCCACCTCCTTTCCTTTAACTGTACACATTGTCTTTTTTTTTTCAGCCAGAATATCCGTAGTTTTCCTAACATGAAATCAATAGGTCATTTGATCTGTAAGATACTCTAGCTGTTATATACTTAATTATTTAATTTTAGTTAGACATATTCAGCTTGAGAAGTAACCAAAAGTTTCCTTAACATTAAATAGGCCATTGGACTTGAACTCAAAGATACCTTCTGACCCCATGATTCCAGAACAGCTAGGAATTCTATAGTGATTCATCATTTGCAGAATGCTTTTTACATATATTATTTCATTTAGTCCCTTAAAAATCCCATGGAAATATGTGAAATTATTGTCATTATTTTATGCTGGAAAACAGAAGTTTAGAGAGGGTAAGGTAACTCCACAGGGACATGCAGCTAGTTTGTGAGAGGGCCAGGAATAAAATCCAGGTCTGACTAAATCTCATGTCTTGTCTGCTGTAGAACTCTAACTCCCAAAAGGAAAGACAAAACTCAGTTAATCAGAAAGATGATATTATATTTTATGGGCAGGCTTTAGCTTTCTTTATTTCATAAGAAACTAGATTTTTAAATCCCTTTCTATCAACAATCTATTCTCAAAACTCACTCTGTGGTTTCCATTCATTTTGGCATGCAAGGTGCTTACCAAGGAGATCAGGCTGACAATACTTATATCAAAACTAACATTCTGGATGGCATATGCCAATGGCTTAGGGTCCATAGTGGGAAAGGTCAGTAACCAGGCAGAAACATACATGATGGGAGCAGACACAAACGTGCTTATCACCATCCCTGAGGTTATCTGCAAAAATGAAATTAAATGGAGGAGTTATAATCTCAATTAAACGATATTTTAAACTTTAAATAACCATGGCACACTAAAGCATTCTACAATAAAAATGAGACACAGTAAAGATATTATAAAATCCAGCATGTTATCCAATACCATACTTCCCCTGTCTGAGAATCCTTAATAGAAAATACAATTAAGTTACCTTGGTTCCTCTTCTAATCTATGCTTAATTTATATCCATGCATAATAAATACTAGAAATTCCACTGTTGATGGTTAGTTATCCTCTAGGTTATAGAAAGTAAAACATAGCAATGATATAAATAAACCTATTTCACAAACTATACAGCAAAAAAAAGGAATTCAGAAAAAGAAAATTACCATGCAAATATTTATTTTACAGATTAAATAACAGAATTGACCTCCATTAAACAACTTAGTTCCTTCGTATTATATTTAAAAATCATTTACTCTGATGCACACTGTTAATAATTTGGTGTCGATTTTATCTATCTGCTGCAGTTGATTATGTGGTATTTTGCATCTGGTGCTTGAAATTATCAACGAATAAAATAGGCATTTTTTTCTTCAAAATGTCAAAGTTACCCTTCTGTAAATAATTTTTAGGTTTCTGTATAAGTACAGAAATAAAATAGTTAAAACTAAAAAAAAACTAATAAAAAAAGTCATGGCTGACTAAAGACCCCAGATTAAATGACTGTTGTTACATTATGTTACATGATGCCTATTTCCTTATAATGAGATAGCTTATAGACACCAAATTCTCATAAAAAATAGTGTTGCTTGCTCTATCACCCAGGCTGGAGTGCAGTGGTACAATCTTAGCTCACTGCAACCTCTGCCTCCTAGGTTCAAACAAATCTTGTGCCTCAGCCACCCGAGTAACTGGGATTACAGGCCTCTACCACCACACCCAGCTAAGTTTTGTATTTTCAGTAGAGACAGAGTTTCACCATGTTGGCCAGGCTGGTCTTGAACTCCTGGCCTCAAGTGATCTGCCCACCTCAGCCTCCCAAAGTGCGGGGCCTCATAAAGAACAACATTGCTTTCTATGTCTAGAAATTAAAAATGGGCTGGGCATGGTGGCTTATGCCTGTAATCCCAGCACTTTGGGAGGCCGAGGCAGAAGGCAGGAGTGTGAAATCAGCCTGGGGCAACATAGTGAGACTTCCGTCGTCTCTATTTTTTCATTTTTAAAAAAGAATTTTAAAAAATTAAAAATGAATTTTAAAATTTGTTTCTACTAAACACACAAACTTAGAAAGTGCTATAAACATACAATTTCTACTTCCATGTTGAACTGTGTTGCAAAGATAGCCACTCCTGGTGCTACAGGAAAGACGCCATACAGAAATGCATAATTTGATAAACTTGTATGGTTCACCACATTGTCGCCTTTGTCCAAGAGTTCCACCATTTCTCTGCACAGAAGTGGCAGCACCAGACTGAAGAAAAAAGAAAAACATCATTTACTTGATATGAAAGCATGGTGGTCCCCAGTAGCAGGCTGCTCTGGTGAATTTGGAGTCAGGTTCTCCTGCCCAGAAGGTATGTCTATTTGCATGCACACATTCTATGCATGTCTACCTGGGCACATTTTGTTGAAAGAATCAAGAATTCAATTTGAAGTCATTTAAAGTGTAACAATATTCTGGAAATACCTCACACATCAGGGATTAGGAGGGAAAAAAAGATTTTTTTGATTCTACAAATAATTTTTTTTTTGCCAAAAGATCATAAAAGTTGCAATTCTAGCTACTTTCTTGCTTCCTCTTTCGGTTTACTGAAATGTTCAAAGAAAGAAAGAAGGTTGACAATCTGCATAAAAACTTTCAAAAGAATTACTAAACTCTTTCTCTTTCTTTCAAAGTATTCTAGAGAGAGAGAAACTCCTTTTTTGAAAGAAAAAAAAAAAGCTGAACTTTATCATGATTAGGGGTTGAAATGGTTCAGTTAATAACAACATTGCTTAATAAGATTCTAAAATACTGCCGGGCGTGGTGGCTCAAGCCTGTATTCCCAGCACTTTGGGAGGCCAAGGCAGGTGGATCATGAGGTCAGGAGTTCAAGACCAGCCTGGCCAATATGGTGAAACCCCATCTCTACTAAAGATATAAAAAATTAGCCGGGCATGGTGGTACGTGCCTATAATCCCAGCTACTCGGGAAGCTGAGGCTGGAGAATCACTTGAACCCGGGAGGTGGAGGTTGCAATGAGCTGAGATCATGCCATTGTACTCCAGCCTGAGTGACAGAGCAAGACTCCAGCTCAAAAAAAAAAAAGATTCTAAAATCCTGTAGAAAAATAGATATCGTCAAGTAGCTCTTCATCTTTGTAAATACAAAAAAAAAAAAAAATTAGCAAAGGAACTAAAACAACTGAGATGGAGCAGAAAACTAGTGAAATGCAGACCTGCTGAAGAGCCAATTATTAAACAAATCCTTCAGGATTCCATAGAAACTGCAAATCCACAGTAGCTGAGCAAATGGGGCTCTCCTTTAAAATCAGCAAGACCAAGATTGGTAACATTTTCACAGCAGCACCTAGCAAGGCGCTCTGGGATGGAGTAAAGAACTACTTTTATCTGTATTTTTTTAATTAAAAAACTTAAATATCTAATAAGTATCAAAGACCCCCTGAAAATCTTTAAAATTAGAATATTTAAATTTTACTGATAAGCAGAAGTTGATAATACCATTATTGTTAAAACTATACTTATTACTTCGGCAATACTAATACTTTGTTTCTGAAGAGCATGACATCACCATAAATAATTTTCAGTATTTATATTCATTATTATCATTATGAAAATATAAATATTAGGTTATGTTGCACTGGTCTCATGAATATAACTGTCTATACATGAGGGGAATGCCATAGTTAAGTATGCTTCAAGTACTTTGGGATAATCTTGCAGTAAAATTATGTCACCTGCACTATCAAGTACAACTCCATGGCTAATGGACCAAGTAAGCTGAAGAACTATTAACTAAGAAGTTGAGGCTGGGCACGGTGGCTCATGCCTGTAATCCCAGCACTTTGGGAGGCCAAGGTGGACAGATCACCTGAGGTCAGCAGTCTGAGACCAGCCTGGCCAACACGGTGAAATCCCGTCTCTACTAAAAATACAAAAATCAGCCAGTTGTGGTGGTGCGCACCTGTAATCCCAGCTACTTGGGAGGCTGAGGCAGGAGAACTGCTTGAACCTGGGAGGCGGAGATTGCAGTGAGCCAAGATCGCGCCACTGCACTCCAGCCTGGGTGACAGAGCGAGACTCTGTTTCAAACAAAAACAACAAGAACAACAACAAAGAAGTTGGTGAGCACTTTTCATTTGGCAAGCCAGGATCATATGGCTGATAATAATCATTCATATTGACTTAGCTATATTTAGAAAGTTTGGCCAACCTCAGAACTACAAAATGCTTTTCCCAAATTCATGAAAAAAAGTTTGTGTTAGAAATTATTGTTCTGGTTGTTACTAAGATGCTTTTGTCTTTAGGATCTTTATGGATTGGGAAAAGTCAGAAATGCTGCAAAATTTATTTCAAAATACTGTCAAACTGGGACATGAGGAGATACTGAGTAAATTTTACATAAAAGCTGAAGGGAAACCCATCATCTTTATCCTCTGACAGTAAAATGGAAAGAATAAGCTACAAGGAATAAGGAAATGACTTTCCTCAATACACCAACATCACATTTTCCTTTATCTCACAACTATTCTACAGGGAGGGGTTATTAATAGTCAAAGGGGAAAATGGTTGCAGACATACCGCTGACGAATTGGCTAAATACGGCTTTCAAAAAGTACAATTCTAAAGTTAAGTAAGTGATACTTACAGTTTAGCTGTGATGAGAAGAATTAGTACAACAAATGCTGACTTCTTCAGTCTCTTTATTTTTCCTACCATCGTGAGACCAAGGTAAAATAGGGCTGATCCAGAAAAAGAATTTCCAAGTCCATCAAGAAAATTTTCGACATATACAGGTACCTTTCGATCAAGAATAAAATTGAAGGCGATGCCAATGAAGACCATAAATACTATTGGGTTCTGTAATACACGCAGGAGTCCAAGTCCCACAATTTTTACTTTATTTTGAGAAGCATTTTGAGTGTCTTTCCACTTTTGGATTTCACAGAAGATAAACCCTATAGGGTTTAACATCATAAGAGATATTGGTGCCACCAAATAAATGTACTGGAGATATTCTGGGTATGTAGTTTGATATAAAGCTTCAACTGCAAAACAAGAATATTGATTTTTAAATGACCACAGAAATATAGATATGTGTTATGTATATAACATTTTCTGTACTTTATAGCAATGATAAATCTGAAATTTTCAAAATGACCCAAATAGCCTATTTTGGAAAAGTACATTTTAGTAATAAATCTGAAAAAAGAAAAATGTAATAAATATCATATAGCTTATAAAATGATAACCAAGTTTACACATTATTTTTAAACCTAATTTTTAACCATCTAAGGGTTAAAATTGGTCTCCAAAAATGGGCAGAATTGTAGAATTTTTAGAAGAAACAATTCAAAGTAAAAATCTAGGGACAAACTAAACATTTAAGTAGTAATAGCAAAAATGTGTTTATTGGTATCCATGGAGAGAGCAGTTTTACTGGAGTGGTAAGAGAAAGAAGTCAGATCACAGAGGGTTGAGGAGAGAGTAGGAGTTATTTAAGGAACTAAAAAGGAGCACAGATGTGACAGAGTCCACGCTGTGTAAGAAAAGAAATGAAGATGGGAGATGTTTGGAGGCCTCTAGGAATTAGGGGCAGTTGGAAGTGCAGGATTTCAGAGTAAAACAGGTAATGAGCTACTGAGTTAAATATTTTCCAGATGACAAGGTCCAGAATGTGGCTATGGGACTTAGTGGCTGAACTGGACTAAAGGAAAACATCACTGGAGATGAGGAGGTCAAGGAAATGACGGGGCAGAGAATTTCATGGTAGTTCACAAGATAATGACAAAACTTGGGATAAAGGTGAATGAGGGGGAATGCCCAGAATGAGGTCAGCAGGTTAACAGCAGACGGGATGAGTGGTCTAGCCAGAAAGCATGAACCTCAAAGTAGTTTTTAACAACATAGCAGAGGGATAGTCTAGCAATGGTCCGCAGTAGCTGTGAGGATGCCAGTCCTACCTTCCATTGCTCATGTGGCAATGGGAAAATAAACATCTCCATTTGAGAGGAATGAAAACGAAAGAATGCCTTCAAAGAAAACCAGTGGAGATACTTAAGGAGTAGAGATAGAAAGGTGGATCTTACAATGCTTGGGAGGGAAATACAGTAGAGTCACATCAATGCACATTTAATTAACACAAATTCAACCATACCTTCTTGGGAAAACAAAAGCTTCATTCCCGCCCCCCACCCCCACCCCCCGCATAGCATGTTTCCAAGTGCAAACAAATTATTTCAACTGCTGTTCATTGAAAAACAATGCTGGCTAAAAAAATCTGGCTGTGTTACACTTATGAAAAATGGTACAATATAGACAAAGTATGCGTGCTGTATTTGGTGAGCATTTTCAACAGTTTGAGTATACAAGATGACTTTAGGACCTAACCACTGAGTAAGATGCGTTTTTTTATCTCATGAGGGAGGTGAGTGAGTGGGATCAGACTTCTAGCAGTTTCTTGGTAGACGTGAGGGTTGGTGACCTAATCTTGAGTTCATTAGAGCAACTTAGGGCCTTTTAGTAAACAAACTGGTCTCCAGCCATTTTGGCAATGGGTCCTGAAATTATACAATCTAATGCAAACAAAGGCTGATTTATAATTGATTTGAAGTTGAGAAAGATAAAAAAGAACAGCCACAATTGCTCACAAGGAAAGAAGCAACCATGTGAAAACATGTAAAAGATTAGGTTTCTCAATTTACACCAAGATCAAGTGATACAGGCAGGAAAATACACTTGTTTACTTACTCAGGATATGTAAGTTCAGTTAATGTCATGCACATGTCCCATTAAAGTTATATAACTAGATTATATAACCTTTAGAAGGTCACGTTTTTCTTAAAAGCTAAAACCTATTTTTTAACAGATTCAATCCCGATTTTCTCAGCTAAGTAAATTCAAGATCTATAATATCCCCAAAATGAAGCAGTGGCTAAAAAATATTTGATTACATAAAATTTTATAAGTTCTTTCCACTGATTTCCAAATTAGATATGCTAGTTACATAAGTTAGTGGTTTTCTTTCAGGTTTCATAGGCTTCATCTTTTAAACAAAAAGCAGCACTTTTGATAACTATTTTTAGATAGCTATATTTCTGATTCTCTTGAGATATTTTATCTCAAGAGAAAGATATTCAGACCTGTCTACCACTCAGTTTTTATAATAGAGCATATATTTTGGAAAAGTCTTATATTTTCATCTGAGTATCAGAATTTTTCCTAACCAGCCACAATAAGATGCATAACATGTTTTCCTTTGACAACACAGCTATACAGTTCTATGATCTACTCAGAGCCCCTTATATTAATGCCTTTTTCCAGAAATTTACTTTCCTGGCACACTAGCATTTAATCACCACCACATAATGAACTTTACATTGTTTTAAGAACTCAGTGCAAATTTAAGCAACAGTTTTTATATCTGGCCATTCACCATATACTTTCCTTCTTTGGAAGGATTTTCTCCTCTTGATTGCTACTATAATCATTAGTCAGAAATCTCAAAATTAGATTACTTCATGTGTTTACCAGCCAACATTCTCTTGGATTTTCTCAACCACCTTCTTCATCCATTTTATTCACTGCTAACAGTACCATCTAAATCTAAACTTTCAAAAGGGAAGATTTTCTCACAGTTCTCACTGCCCACAGGAACAGCTACAAAACCTTTCTTTTGCCTGGTGTGGTGGTTCATGCCTGTAATCCCAGCACTTTGGGAGGCTGAGGCAGGCGGATCACAAGGTCAGGAGTTCAAGACGAGCCTGGCCAACATGGTGAAACCCTGTCTCTACTAAAAATACAAAAATTAGCTGGGTGTGGTGGCACATGCCCGTAGTCCCAGCTACTTGGGAGGCTGAGGCAGGATAATTGCTTGAACGTGGGAGGTGGAGGTTGCAGTGAGTCAAGACTGCACCATGGCACTACAACCTGGGCAACACAGTGAGACTCTATCTCAAAAAAAAAAACCAAAACACAAAAAAACCTTTCTTTTAACATTCAAAGTCCAGTCTCCACAATTGGCCCCTTACTTATCCATCCCATTCTTAACACAAAGACTCCATCAGCCAGTTTAATAACAGTTATACCAGACAACCACCACATTCATAATTACTAGTTCTTTATGCTGTTCATACTGTCACCCCCTAACTTCTCACTATCTCCTTTTTTTACCTAAATCTCACCTACTACTTAAGGCCTGTCTCTGGCACTACAGTTTCCATCAAGTCTTCAACCTATGTCATTAATCTCCCCTTCTCTGATATTCTGTAGTACTTTGTTTCATAGTAGTGCCACCTCAACAAATTCTAAGTTCCCTGAAAGCATCACTTTAATAGCCTACAGTCCCTGGCATAATGCTTGAGAAAATCTGAAAATACTTGCTGAATTGTATGAACACGTCAATGAACGCCCAAAGTTTCAGATGTAGTAAACATGTATTTTCTAATACACAGCTCTTTACATCAAATTGTTGTCAATGAATCCATTTTTAAACTGTATTTTTACTTTTAAAAACATTTGTTTTTAATTGACAAATATAAATTATATATATTTATAATGTACGTTTTAAAATATGTGTACATTATAGAATGACTAAATCAAGCTAATTAAAAATATGCATCTCACATATTTATCATTTTTTCTGATGAGAACACAAAATCTACTCTCAGCGATTTTCAAGAATCCGCTGTTATTAACCATCATCACCATGTTGTACAATAAATGTAA
This sequence comes from Rhinopithecus roxellana, assembly GCF_007565055.1. Taxonomy (NCBI): domain Eukaryota; kingdom Metazoa; phylum Chordata; class Mammalia; order Primates; family Cercopithecidae; genus Rhinopithecus; species Rhinopithecus roxellana. Next base: position 73,684,332 of record NC_044562.1, on the reverse strand, counting down.
CTGAAATTTTGTATCTTTTTTTACATTTTACACATTATGAATATTTATAAAGCAGGTTACTATTGAGGTATTTTAAGTCAGCTGAACAAGCATACAAAGGCAGAAGTGTAGTCCAGAGGGAACACACAAAAAAATTGTGATTAAATAAATACAGGTTAAATTACTAGAGTAGGGTTCAACATGGGAATTTCAGTCTACTTCTGCCATTCATTTGCATAATTAACATCACATCTTTATCTATAAATTAGCAGTGCTTTTTTTTTGAAGATGGTTTTTCAAACCTGAAAAAATATACACTAAAGCAGTATGGTATAGCATAGTAACTAAAATTAGGTTTACAATCATTATATCGACTTTTAAGTTCTAATGAATTAATGCTTATAAATAAGGCTCTTGGAGGGCGGGGGGAATCCCATTATGAGGAGTTATTATATAGCTTTGAAGAACTAAGAGACAAAATTGGCCACCCACTGTGCTTCCTATTTTGATTCCTGCAGGGTTTCAATCCCTAGCATATAACACAAAGACCCAGACAAGATCATTCTATTATGTAATGGCATATAGTTAAATGCTTCATTTCCTTTCTGTTTACAGCTCAAACACTAGACCATAATTATGATTAGTCAGGGTACTTATGCTATCAGCATTGTTTGAAGAATAAATTATAGGACTTAACTATGCCCTATTAGTATCTTTTAATGACAGAGGCAGGGTACCATTCTGATATGCTGAAATCAACATTTTGCCACAGGAGATTCTTAGTTTCTTCTCATACTTGGATTTTTTAAAGTACTTTAGAAAAGAATTGCTCTAAAACACAGTGAGCTTCTTTTGTTTTTATTTTTTTAGAGACAGGATCTCACTGTCACCCAGGCTAGAGTATAGTAGTAATCATAGCTCACTGCAGCCTTGAACTCCTAAGCTCAACAGATCCTCCTGCCTCAGCCTCCCAAGTAGCTGGAACTACAGGCTTGTGCCACCACACCTGGCTAATTTTGCTGTTGTTGTAGAGACAAGGTTTTCACTATGTTGTTCAGGATGGTCTCAAACTCCTGGACGTAAGGAATCCCTCCGTCTCAGCCTTCCAAAATGTTGGGATTACAGGGATAAGCCACCATGTCCAGCCTTCTTTTTTAGTTGCAATATGCACTATTCTGTTACTGGAGTAAAAATACATCATTTTAATGTAATGTCATAGAGTGTTATAGTTGTCATAGTATGTAGCGAAAGAAAATGTGACTATCCTTTTTCTTTATTCATTAATTCCTTGCCAGCATTTCCTGTGTTACCTGTAAATTGGACAGATGTCAAACAAATGCAGTCTTAAAAAGGACATTTCTTATAACCCATGATTGATGCTTATCTGTGAGCAAGAGAGTGGGAATACTTTGGAGAGGCCAGGAAACGAAAGAAAGGTCTTCTCTCCGGACACAGTATTCTTTCTCTGTTCACCAAGAACAAGGCCAGAAGGCAGATGGGCACAGCAGCAGTAATAAGTTACCTTATCAGGCAGCAGATTCTCACCCCTAATAGTTCTATACCACACCTTCCAACGTCTAGATATATGAAAAAGCACTTGTCTAGTATATTGGTTTTTAGCAAAGTTATATTCTACAACTTAATGTTACAAGAGCTTTCATTATTGTGATTAAAAAAAACAAAAACATAAAAACAAAAATTATACCTCGAAATCAACAAACAACCATCAGGGAAATTTGGGCTGGCACATGGCTAGAAACATGGTTATCACCAGATTCACTGATTTAATGTGGGACGTAAGAAAAGCAGTGATAAAATGCTGATTACATTTTTTTTTTTTTTTTTTTTTTTTTTTTTTGAGACGGAGTCTCGCTCTGTCGCCCAGGCTGGACTGCAGTGGCCGGATCTCAGCTCACTGCAAGCTCCGCCTCCCGGGTTCACGCCATTCTCCTGCCTCAGCCTCCCGAGTAGCTGGGACTACAGGCGCCCGCCACCTCGCCCGGCTAATTTTTTTTTATTTTTTTAGTAGAGACGGGGTTTCACCAGGTTAGCCAGAATGGTCTCGATCTCCTGACCTCGTGATCCGCCCGTCTCGGCCTCCCAAAGTACTGGGATTACAGGCTTGAGCCACCGTGCCCGGCCTACATTTTTTATTTGGAAAGTCTGCCTCAATATGACAATAGATTAACTATTCTAATAGGTCTTTTTCCACTACTACTCATTTTACAGAATATTTTAGAGGAAAAAACCCTTTGATTTTTTTCTGAAACTAGTATATTACAAGGCTGGTTGGGTCTTCTGAAAATTGAACTGGCACATTATGTAACTGCATGGCATAAGAGAATGCCCAGGATTTGCAACCAGAAGACCTAGGTTTGGGTGTCAGTCACCTGCTAGTTGTATGACCTGGGATAAAATAATTACATCTCTGTAAGCCTGTTTCCTTATTTGAAAATGAGGATGATAATGTCTGCCTTACTCAAATGAGATAAGTATATAAGAAAGTACTCTGTAAACTATATAGTTACAAATGTTAGTTCTGTTTCATTATCGGCTTACTAATCTATGGGAGCATGAAACTACATACTTCTAGTTTATGTCTAAAGTAAGATATAGCAATATTTATCAGATATTTAACACTATGGTACTGAGTCAGTTCTATGGTCCTTATACCATAAATACCTTGACAAGTGTACCTTATTAATTCTCCTGAGGAAATGGACAAACATGTTAATTCCTTGCTGTTTTCTTTCAAAAGTCTTTATTTCCTTTTAAAATTCAATAACCTTAAAGGAACACCTATCTAGTTTCTGACTATTTGTAGCTCAATTATCTATGAGCCCAGTTTTTCCTGTCTCTTAAACCTCCAGCTTTCCTCACAGTTATTTAACTTCTTAGGTGTTTCTCTCTTTCTGGTAACAAGATAGAGGAAAGTCAAAAGTAGAGACAGAGGTGAAAAGTATAGTTAAATAGAATCTTTTTGGTACCAGTAGTGAAATAAGTCGGGGTTTGAGGGGAGAGGATAAAACTGCTAGATAAGAAACTTGAAAGTTAATTGTAGATTTCAGTTGTATCCTTCGATAGGCTCACGTCTCTGCTCAGAAGACATATCATCAGAGAGGCCTTCATTGACCACCCTACCTCAGATAGCACCTCCACATTCCTATCCCTCTACATGACTTGATTTTTATGGCCCTTGTCACCACCTGACATGATTTTAATTTTATTATTCTCCCATTACAATGTAAATTTAATATGTGCAATAACTTTGTTCACAGCTATAATCCCAATGGTTAGCACAGCCACTGGTATGAAACAGTTCCTTATTAGTGAATGAATGAATGAATGAATAAATGAATGAATATATCGATAATATTCAGGTCCTCATACTTGATAGATGATCAAAGTATATATAACTTTAATTTAAAATATACAAAAGTAGCTACTAGGTATACATTTTCTTGGTGACAGAGTGTTCCGAAATATAGAAGGTTTCCTTTCAAGATATGTCAATATCCCAAACTGGTATGTTTACTGTTTCATTAGGAAAACATATATGCATAGAAACATAAAATTAGGCTGCTGAAAGAGTTAGAAACATAAAAAACGAAAAGTTAGAAAGGTAAAAAAGCTCTCACCATTTTTGTTCTTAAACAAGAAATTAACTGCAACTAAAATACATTAAAATTTTGAATAACAAGCTCAAAAACAATTTTTTAAAAAATTTGAGACAGGGTCTCACTCTGTCACCCAGGCTGGAGTGCAGTGATATAATATTGACTCACTGCAACCTCTGCCTCCTGGGCTCAAGCAATCCTCCTGCCTCAGCCTCTTGGGTAGCTGGGACTACAGCCCTGTGCCACCGCAGCTGACTAATTTTTTGTTGTTGTTGTTATTTTTTATAGAGATGAGGTTTCGCCCTGTTGCCCAGGCTGGCCTTGAACTCCTAGGCTCAAGTGATCCGCCCGCCTCGGCCTCCCAAAGTGCTGGGATTATAGGTGTGAGCCACTGCATCTGGCCCCAGAACAATTTCTGATATAAAATAATACGTATTCTAGATGGTAAGAAAAATAAATTCCTTTCACAAATGCTTAATAATAACTATTTGTATACAGACATAAATCTACTTTTTTAACATAATTTAAATCAGAATCGAATCCTTTCTAAAAATTAAGCTTCTTTCATATGTGCTTACTGGGAAGAAAAAAATACAATTAGGACTATTCACAAAAGTTATTAGAATATGACCATTTATTTTAGGTAGATGTTTAAAGGATCCTCAAACTCTGAAGTTTAGGAAAAACTATGATTCATCCTAAGACATATTTGAGAAAAAAATGAAAAACTTCTTAGATATAAGAGTAAGAATCTGTCACTAACAAATGCCTAAATTAAAATTGAATGTTTTAAACACATGAAAAATAAAAAATAACTTACCTATAGGGTATCCCAATGCAAAGTCATTACTTTGTGTAGCAAAAATAGGGAATAGTCCAGCTTTGCTAAATCGACTATCAGGACTAGCAACCAATAAGGTTAATACACATACAATGAAAAATACAGAAGCTTTGGCAATTAAGATACTATATAGAAAGGACCAATCCACATTGGAAAAATTAAGTACAACCATGTTTTTGAATAATAAAGCTGGAAGCGCAAATCTAGAGACAAAATTTCCCAGTCCTTTGGCCTGTGTTGATGTTATGACATTGGCCCTTCCTGCTATGTAGCCACAAAGGACAATGCCAAAGCATTCCAGTAAGGCTGGAAAAAGCCTTGTAATTGACATTGAAGGTGGGTCATTAGTGGAATTAAATCCGTGCGTTAAAGCTGTAGGCAAAGTCTTGGTCATATTGACTGCAATGGTTAAGTTCTCTGCAGGTAAATTAGAAAAAGAATTCATTTTCTTTCACCCTCCAACTCCAACCAGCTCTCTGGAAAGAAAGGAAGAAAGATTCAGTATGGCCATCAACAAGAATTCTAGTTGAAATAATACACTGGCAAACCTAGATTTATTTACTTATTAAATGGCCAAATAAATATACATACTTTCTTCAACTACCATCAGGGAAAATACAATGGAAAAAAAGTGGGGGGTTCCTAACAATAATCGCTTCACTCTCAAAGGCAGGTCAGCTCAAAATATTTATGTTGCTGTTCTATATTCAGTATTAGACACAAGTAAAATAAGATCTGCAAATATTAGAGCTGCAGTGATGCCCTGTGCTTCTCTCCAGTGATTCTCTCCATCAGTTGAGCTCCGCCTGGTGGATAAGGGCCTCGGGACCACAGAGTCTCCACTGGATGTTCCCATGCATCCAAATTCTCTGGAAATTTCAGAAGTTCTTAAGGCTGCATTGAGGAGTCACCCAGGGACCAGAGTCCTTTCCAGCCCATGGTCATACTTGAGTATAGGATGGGAAGAAGAGTATAGTAGAGCACCACTAATCAACTTTAAACCAATAATTTTTTTTTAAAGATAGGGTCTTGCTCTGTCTCCCAGGCTGGAGTGCAGTGGTGCAATCTCAGCTCAGTGCAACCTCTGTCTCCTGGGTTCAAGTGATTCGTGTGCCCACCATAACCAGCTAATTTTTGTATTTTTGTAGAGACAGGGTTTCACCGTGTTGCCTAGCCTGGTTTTGAACTCCTGACCTCAGATGATCTGCCTGCCTTGGCCTCCCACAGTGCTGGGATTACAGGCATGAGCCACTGCACCCGACCTGAACGAATTAACTTTTCTGTGTCTCACCTTCTTCACCTGTAAAATGGCAATAACAGTAATACCTACCACATGGGAACTTGAGATTATTCAACTGAAGTCTTTAAAATCACATCTGGAACAGAGTAATCACTTAATGATGGTTAAATATAACTTTTGGTAGAATATGAGAGAGAGAGAGAAAAAAAAAGATGACATCCCACCAATATACCTTTAGTTCCTTCTATACCAGCCACACACACTGGCCCCAGGGACTTTGTGCCACAGGGACTTTGCACATTCAGTTCACTCAAGTGTCACGGAAGCAGGGACTAGGCATGTTTTTGCCCACTGTTGTGTCCTTAACATCTAGGACAGTACCTGGCACACATGAGACAGAAAAAAAATATTTTTTTAATGAATAACTATAATAACTTATAGTTAAACCTTTTACCCTTTCATGGATCAATGTTCTCTTTCAGGCACTATTTAGTTTATGGACAGAATTTTTTGTTTTCTGAATGATAAAGTATTACAAGTTTTTCACTACAGCAACAGAACCAAGAACACAAAATGTGTCTAAAGGTGTTCATGAAATGTTGAAAAATACAAAATGCTTTGTAAAATGTTCTAAAGCGGTTCAGAAAATGCTAAAGCATGGAACAGATTCAAAAAACGAATAGTACAATAATTATCAGACTCCCTCTTGCTGCCAGGAACACAATGAACATGAGGTCTGGATAACTCTAAAGCTAATCGGCTTTTATTAGTATCTTGAAATTAAAATGATGACAATTGCCAATTTCTTTTTCTTTTTTTTTGATGGAGTTTTGCTCCTGTTGCCCAGGCTGGAGTGCAGTGGCGTGATCGTGGCTCACCTCCACCTCCGCCTCCCGGGTTCAAGCGATTCTCCTGCCTTAACCTTCCCGAGTAGCCGGGATTACAGGCATGCGCCACCACGCACGGCTAATTTTGAATTGTTAGTAGAGATGGGGTTTCTCCATGTTGGTCAGGTTGGTCTCAAACTCCCAGCCTCAGGTGATCCACCCACCTCAGCCTCCCAAAGTGCTGGGATTACAGGTGTGAGCCACCACACCCAGCCAACAATAGCCAATTTCTAAGTGATTACTCTGGGTTTACCATCTAAAGTAGACTTACATACGGTAGAAAGTAAAAAGTTCATGCTTCTGGAAATTTACAATGCTCAGGTTAAGTCCTCAAACATCAACATCACGTTAAAAAGACTTAGATGGCAGCCCAGAGATCACCAACAACTGATACCTGGCAGGGGTATAAGAGAATTTTCTCTGTGCTACCCTTGTATAAACCGAACCATTTAAAAACCTTATATTTAATCTGGATTAGGACAAGTATTTTTCTACTAGAATTAGATAGGAGTGGTCAATATAGTACATGAAACCTACAATACTCACATACTTGAAGTTTACCAAATAAGCATCAGATTATATCTTGGGAAAGCTACCGGTTGGTACAAATACCCATACTTGAAGTAAGGAGCTGGTAAACAATTAAACACAGGTGTTAAACATTTGGAGCCCTTAAGAAAGTGTGTACTTGGAAAAGCAGTGCTAAAGAAGAAAGTGATAAATAAGTCCAGTTTTCTATTCACTTTCAAAAGTGCCTAGAGTATTAACAACTCATTCTGCTTACAATCCCTTACTTGTACCACACAAGCATGTCAAGGCATTCCAGTAATTTCTTTAACCAACAGTTTTAACTAAACTAGTTGAAGTTCAGTGGAGAGTCAAACAGATTCTGGGCTTTACAGCTTATCAACTCATAAGTTACTTAGCCTTTTCAAACTTTTGTTTCCTCAACTGTAAAATGAGAGTAAAAACCTCCCTATAGGGGCCAGGCATAGTAGCTCACACCTGTAATCCCAGCATTTTGGGAGGCCCAGGCAGGTGGATTATGTGAGCCCAGGAGTTTGAGACCAGCCTGGCCAACATGGTGAAACCTTAGTCTCTACAAAAAATGAGCTGAGCACAGTCATGCATGCCTGTTGTCCCAGCTACCTGGGAGGCTGAGGTGGGAGGATCACCTGAGCCTAGGAGGTCTCTGCAGTGAGCCATGATCACACCACTGCATGCCAGCCTGAGTAAGACCCTGTCTCAAACAAAGATCTCCTTAGAGAGATATTGTGTGGATAGAATATTTTATATACAGCTTATCACAGAGTAGGCCTTCAAGAAATGGCAGCAATTGCTATTAGGAACTGTTGTCTTACTAACAATGATAAAAAAGTAAACATGTTAGTTCTTCAAACATACCTGGTAAAATATCCACCAACTAAAAAAAGAGGGATGGGATGTGTCACAAATTTATCAGTTTTTGTTTTATACCAAACAATTAAGACAAGTTGAATTTAATTTGGTTTGATCGTAAATGGTTAACAGTGAAGGCAGAGCTCTTCATTTTTCTCAGGGTGATGGTCAAATAGTTGTAGCAATGTCCAGGATTAACTTTTAATTCGTTGAAAAATTTTTAAAAAGCGGGGGTGGGGGGGTCGGGCGTGGAGACTCACACCTGTAATCCCAGCACTTTGGGAGGCCGAGGTGGGCATATCACCTGAGGTCGGGAGTTGGAGACCAGCCTGGCCAGCATGGTGAAACCCTGTCTCTACTAAAAAGACAAAAATTAGCCGGGCTTGGTGGCAGGTGCCTGTAATCCCAGTTACTCAGGAAGCTGAGGCAGGAGAATCGCTTGAACCCAGGAGGCAGAGATTGCAGTGAGCCGAGATCCTGCCATTGTCTTCCAGCCTGGGCAACAGAGCAAGACTCCGTCTCAAGAAAAAAAAAAAAAAAGTATTCTGCCCTCCCCATGAGGTTTATTTTAGTGTTTTTCAGTATTATAAAAGAAATACCTGCTAAGGTAAAGTCAAAATTATCAAAATGACTTAAAAAGTTTTAAGTCATCCTAATCTTTTTTAAACGGGAAGATAATATGCTTTCTAAAGCATAGTTTAAAATGAACAGGAAACACAGCAAGGGAAGTTTTAAAAAATTACATCTAGCCTTTTCATCTATAAAAACAAAAGCTTGTTACAGAACAAACACGTTCACAGTAAAAAAAAAAACCACTCGCTGAGGCACGAACTGGAGAAATGCTACTGTACTTACAAACCGCTTCTAGCCACATCATACTTGGCTTAGATCACATAAACGAACCACTGATATTGTAAATAACTGCTATTAAGTGAAAATGGGAGGGTGGGGGAAAGGAGAGGGTTGACTAACTTCACAGAGAAAGCTTTAAACTCTCAGGCTATTTCTCAAACAGCCAACATCCTTTATCCTGTGGGATAAGTGTAATACAGTGTGGTATTATTAAAGCACTCTTCAACATCAACAGTCGCACCATTCACCCACTCCCACCTACTTGCTGGGCACCAAATGTTCTCCCCAGAGACCCGGGTAGGGAGCGCTGAACACTGCCTCCTTGCCTCATCTGTAGGGACAGACTGTGGCCCTCCAAGATAAGGGGCGCAGAGAGTTCCTAACCGAATAGGCTGCTCGGAGAGCAGCTGCCAGCCAACGCCTGGAAAGGCAGCAGTGGAAATGGAAAGGCAGCCAGGGGTCTGTGCCTGGCGTAAGAAAAAGGTGGTCGCTCGTCTTCCCAGGGCACGGGAGTCACAACGTCATGGTAACTAACATACCCCAAAAATGGTTAACGGAGAAAATTTGGCGCAGTGCTCCAGGTGCCTGGGTAGAAAGAAGCCTTCGGGAGGGCCAGATACTGAGGGTACCCTCGGGATAAAGGGAAGAGTCTAAGAATGACAAGGTGGATGCCCGTGCAGTGAGGAGCTTCCCAAACTAGGGATGGCAGTTCTGTCTCCGGAGGGTACTAGACACCCCTTCCCCCGCGCGAGCCTTCCCGGGTGATCTCACACATTCCAAAGGCAGGCGCTGCGGGGCAGAGACAGCAGGTTCAAACAACGGGCCGCGGGGCCAGGGCGCAGAGGGTCGGCAGCTGCCCACGTGCCCAGGCCCGAGGGGTAGGGGTGGGGATACACCGTGTCCGCAAGGGAGAGCCAGGACCGGGCAGGTCTGCGCTCCAGGGGCCCATCTCACCTGCTTCGTCTGCAACCTTGGGGTGGCGAGAAGGGAGCTGGCGCTCGCAGGGGGCCAAGCAGGGAGAAGACCACCGTCATCTCCCACCCCCACCCCTCTTCGCTGAGCGCAGACGGGTGCCAGCTGCAGCAGCTTAGGCACGTTCCGATAAAGTGAGGTGGGGTAAGCCTCTGCGGCCCTGTCAGCTCAGCCCCGTGCCGGCCGCGAGGCCCCGCCCCGCCCCGCCTTCGGGGCCCACCCCCTCCCAGCCCCGCCTTCAGGCCCCGCCCCCAGCTCCGAACTTCCAGCAAGACGGGCCCCTCCCCGCCCTCAAGCCCCGCCCACTTCCACGAGCCTCGAGCCCAGAGTCGCGGTCCAACCCTCAGGCCCCACCCACAGCCTCGGGCCTCCGAGCCACACGTTCCCCAACCCCGCCTTCCGTCCCCGCCCCCTCCTCCAGCCTCGGAGCCCCGCGGTACCCGGCCCCGCCCTGCCGGCTGGGAACCGCCCAGCCGCGATCCTCTGGGGCGGGACTTCCGGCCTCCCACCTCCCACAAAATGGTAGTCGTCGTGGGGGATGTTCAGTTTATTTTTCCTCTTCTTAAGCACAGACGCAGAGCTGGCTTGTCTTTCCGCTTAACCCCCAACCTCGTGTGATCTGCCAGTTTCGCTTCTGATTAGCCCAGGACTTTTTATAGCATAGAGTTTTAAAGCAAGGGCTTAGAATCAGACCTGGGTCAAAATCCTGCCTTCCACTTTCACCAAGGCAGTGTGACCTTGACGTTCCTACATAAGAGATTCAAATGTAAACGCTTAGCCCTGGGCTTGCTTTAGAATCTGGGCCCTGTCCATAACTGCTTCTATTGCGGGGCGGGGGTAGGGGTGGGAGTGGGGAACTACATGCATATCCTCTCAGTATACTGAAAGGAAACTGGTGGCGTTAATGGAAAACTTACGAAGCTTCTTGAAATAAAGGTATTGAAACCATCCTCAGGGTTTATAAGAATTCTGGACAAAAATAAAATTAAGCATTAATCAGGCTACACTTTGGCCCACTTCCTTGTAACCGAAAGTCAGGTAGAGCTAGATAGTACATTTGCATCCCCGTTGTTCCTATATATAGGTTTTCTGATGTTAGAGTCATAAGGCTTTTAAGAATTGCTCAAGATGTTTTTCAGACCCCAAATTCCAGCGAAACAACTGATGCCAGCTAGCTGGAAGACCCCTGCCACAGAAGAAGGGAATCAGCATGAGAATACAGCTTCTTCATCTCCCTGTCCCATGACTTCGCCCTGCAGTCTTCAACCAATTAATGATCTCCACACTTCAGAGCACTCCAAAACCCTTAAGAACCTGAGCCTCAAAGTTTTCCTGGAGACGAATTTGAGGTTTCCTCCTATCTGTGTTTGGTGGCTCTATGATTAAACCTCTTTCTCTTCTGCAACCTGGTGTCCCAGTGTATTAACTTGCCATGGGCATCAGACAACAAGCCTATATACAGTATCCCAAATATAGTGCTCCACTTTGAAATCGGAAGAAATCCTGCATGAGTTAGTCTTTTGAAATAAAAATTATTTCAAATTTTAAAATATTTATATATGTTCCCACTTAAGATACCCACAAGTATTTGTTTACAACCTTTTACCTTGCTTTGCATCTTAAACATTTTTGTATGGCAATTTCTATGTCTTCCTATCATCTCCGCCATCTTAGTGCAAAGATACAAAATTGTGTGGCTTACTAAGAAAAATTACGGTAAGCTAAGGGTAGGTTAAAGGATCTGAAACTTAGCAGCAAAAAAATGAGCAAAAATTGAAGCTATAAAAAGGCATGGATCCTGCTCCAGTTCTCTTTGCTTCTCCTTTGTTCTCTTTCTCACTTTTAACTGCCTTCTTTGTTTCCCTTGAGCCTGACTACTTAAAAAAAAAAAAAGAAAATCTGAATATCTCAATTATCTCGAGGCTAAAAGGATTTTTATTTAGGAAGTATGAAGATTAATTCAATTAAATAAATAGTTCTTGAGCATTGACTACTAGGGGAATACTGGAAGATAGGCCTGGAAAGTTATGGTCAACCTGTAGGAGGATCCTTGGGTTAGCCTTAGAGTTTGAACATTATCCTTTGGCCACAGTAAAACATTTAACTTTTCTTTTCCCACAGGAACATGTCAGAATGATTACACTATTTGTGGGTGTGTAATCTGGAAGCTGTACCACGATTTTGAAAGAGAGACTGAAGGCAAGAAAAACAATGTGGTGACTTGGGGAAGAACCAAGACATAAGGAAATGAAGACTTACTCTTGGGTGATGACAGTAAAAAGAATGGAATAGGCCTGAGAAACAGGAAAAGGGAGAACTGATGGGACTCAATTACTGGTAGGGCTAAAGAGGAGGAAGGACAGGGTGAGGAGGAAGGACAGGGCGAGGTGGCTCACGCCTGTAATCCCAGCACTTTGGGAGGCGAGGCAGGAAGATCACTTAAGCCCAGGAGTTCACCAGCCTGAACAACATGACAAAAACCCATCTCTGCAAAAATTACAAAAATTAGGCGGGGCGCAGTGGCTCACGCCTGTAATCCCAGCACTTTGGGAGGCCGAACCGGGTGGATCACCTGAGGTCAGGAGTTCGAGACCAGCCTGGCCAACGCAGGGAAACCCCATCTCTACTAAAAATACAAAAATTAGCTGGGCATGGTGGTATGCACCTGTAATCCCAGCTACTTGGGAGGCTGAGACAGGAGACTTGCTTGAACCCAGGAGGCAGAGGTTGCAGTGAACTGAGATTGTGCCATTGCAGTCCAGCCTGGGTGACAGAGTAAAACTCGGTCTTAAAAAAAAAAAAAAAATTAGCCAGGTGTGGTGGCACACACCTGTGGTTCCAGCAACTCAGAAGGCTGAGATGAGAAGATTGCTTGAGCCCAGGAGGCGAAGGCTGCAGTGAACCGAGATCGCACCACTGCACTTCACCCAGAGCAACAGAGTGAGACCCTGTCTGAAAAAGACAAAAAATAAAAATAAAAGAGAGAGAAGGAAGGATTTAACAAGCTTATGTATTTCCTCATCCGTTAAAGAAAAGAAATTGAACTAGAGAGCTTCTGGTATCCTGTCCAGCCATAAAATTTTGTTGTTTTCTATTATTCTGTTATCTGAAAATGAGAGGAAGAACTATTTCAGTGGGAGAAGCAGTTTCAAGGAGAAAATAACAAATTTGATTTTAGACCTCAAATCTAAAACCTTGAGAAATTTTCTAGTTCAGTTTTCTTTCTTGAAGTTATCGTCCTCTCCATCTGAGATTCTAGGAGATTAAGCAGTTGGTCTAAGAACACCCAACTAGTCCATGACAGAGAATGACAATAAAAGCCCTCCCTGTCCTGTAAACGAACTGCTTATAAAGGCATCAGCACATGTATGTAGAGATTTCCGGTAGACCCCTAGGGAGAAAACAGAAAAGAGAGAGAAAGAGCAGAAATAAAGACATGGTTTGAGAAGACATCCGTTTCATGAAGACATGAAGACATGAAGTTTCTTGTGGAAACCTCATTGATGAGGTTTCCTTCCACAGAGCAGCTTGTGGAAGGAAACTCTAAGAACAAAATGTATACAAAGATGAAAGACTTCATTAAAAAGTCCCCTTAGAGAAGTAATTACCAATGAATGCCACGAGAAACTAATTTAATTCCACTGCCATATCTTCTAATCATTCTGTGAGATGCTGACTAATTCTATACTATTAACTGGAAAAAAGTGATGAAAAGCTAAAAGTAATGCAGAATAATGGAGGGAAAACTGTAAATTAATCATAACTTTCATTTACACGTAAGAGGGACCTATAAACTTCAAGCACACTGATATCCCCCTTTCCCTCAAGTCTCGCTGATCAAAGTTGACAGGAGAAACAAACCAAATGGTTTGATACAATGACAAAGGTCATGTAGGATATATGTTGAGGCAATATGATGTACATGTGGATTCCTGGTGATTTTTATTTTTTCCAAAATGAAGTACTTCTAATGTTTCTTTCTATGAAAGTAATAACTAACAATGATAACATATTCAGATAATACAGAAAAGAATGAAGAAACCGAAAATCATGCCTGTGGATAATTTCTTTAATATTATACCATATATGTATCATTTTATGCAAATATAGATTATTTAAGAAAAATAGGATTATGCATATGATTTTCATACACACAATTTTTAGTAACTTTTTATTTAATAATACCATTATAATCCATAAACAATTTAGTCATATAGATTTATATCATTTTTAATGCCTATTAAATATTCCCTAGCGAAATTTTGAAGATGATCTTCCTTGAAAAAGGGGAAACTGGGCCATCTATAAAGCCTAATCAAAGTTGAGTAAAGAATAGAAAAATAAAAGAGAGTGACTTAAAATGTGCTGTTTGAACATGTCTAGTATGATGCCAAAGTTTGTTTAAAAACTTTTAGTTTCTTTAAAACTCCCCTTCCCCTTCCCAATAGCATCATTTTCTCTTTAGGGATTCATGTTTCCAGAGAAGTTGACTTCACTGTCCCTTCAGAGGTGATGTAACTAATGCAGGCTGTCCAATCAGTATATTTCATCCCTTTGCACTTAATGATTAGTCAGGGTGGGCATTGATCCTAAAGTAGCTCAGTTGAATAATTCTCAGGACTTTTGCAGAGAGTGCTGATATTCTCTTTCTTGCTAGACAAGAGGAAGATGCTGACAGCCATTTTAGAACCATAAGAGAAGCCAGTCTTAGAATGGTGCAGAAACCAAGAGAGGCACAGCAGAGAGAAGGAAATTAACAGGGACCTTGATGACATATTGAGTTGTGGGATCAAGCCCCACCCGAAGCAGCCTCACGGGTTGGCCTGTGGACTCTTCTTTCATGTGTACCAATCAGTTTTCTTCATTGTTTAAACAAGTTTGAGTTGGGTTTTCTATTACTTAAAATCAAATGCACAGGAAAAAATGCTAAAGGAAAATGCAACAGTAATTCTGTCTGAGTGGTAAGAATACACATGATTACAATTTTTTTTTCTGTGCAGAAAAGTTTCCCTTTTTCTTGATAAAATTAATATACAAGTATGTATTTTGGCTTTTTGGAAATCTTCTAAAACAAATTTTAAAACCATGATTATGTATTAAACCAGGAAGATATATGAAATCCACCCATAAAATAGAATGACTTAAGAGCACAGATATGATGACCTTAGAGAAGACAAATGACCTATGACCTTAGAGAAGACAAAGACCTTGCTTTTGTTGATCTTTGTATTCTCAGCATTTAGAATAGTGCTTTCCCTGACATATGGTAAGCATTCTGTAAATGGTTTTTGAATGATTGAATAAAACATAATTGCCTATCAGCTATCTAGGAAGTTGGATTGTAACTATGGGAAGTATTTGATACAAGCAACTGTGACATAGCTCTTTTACTGTAACTGGATTTCTTGTTTCCAGCTTTTCACTTGGCCTAGTTTTACAGCTTTATTTAAATATTCCCCCAGGCCAGGCACGGCAGCTCACGCCTGTAATCCCAGAATTTAGGAAGCCTGAGGTGGACAGATCATGTGAGGCCAGCCTGGCCAACAAAGTGAAACCCTGTCTCTACTAAAAATGCAAAAATTATCTGGGTGTGATGGCGCGTGCCTGTAATCCCAGCTACTTGAGAGGCTGAGGCAGACGAATTGCTTGAACCGAGGAGGCGAAGGTTGCAGTGAGCCGAGATCGTGCCACTGCACTCCAGTCTGGGCAAAAGAGCAAGACTTCATCTCAAATAAATAAATAAATAAGTATTCCGCCAAATTGTTGACTTCTTTTTGTGATTGTAAATGCTAGAATTAAATAATTATTTCTGATCTGTCAAATTAAAACACTATTATCTTTTAACATACATATATATGTTTATGTGTGCATAAATATACAATAGCTTTTTTCTCTTTCAATTTACTACTGAAATATTCTCACAAAAGCAATAAAGTGGAATCTAAACATCTCATGTGGCTATTGATCTTGTTATTGACCCCAAGAAAGGCTCAAATGTGATTAAATGGGCAGAGGCTTTTGTCCAGGCCAGCACTTAAGAAGTTAAGCAGAGGCCGGGTGTGGTGGCTCACACCTGTAATCCCAGCACTTTGGGAGGCCAAGGCAGGTGGATCACTGAGGTCAGGAGTTCAAGACTAGCCTGCCCAACATGGTAAAACCTTGTCTTTACTAAAAATACAAAAATTAGCCGGGTGCAGTGGAGTGCGCCTATAATCCCAGTTACTGGGGAGTCTGAGGCAGGAGAACTGCTTCAACTTGGGAGGCAGAGGTTGTGGTAAGCCCAGATCATGCCACTGCACTCCAGCTCGGGGGCCACAGAGCAAGATTATTTAAAAGAAAAAAAAAAAAAAAAGTTAAGCAGAAAAACAATGAAACCAGAATTAGGTTATGAAACTGAAAGTTAACTCGGTGACTTACATAAGATAGGCTGCAGAAATCACAACAGAAGCATGGTAACTTTGGGGGCCCCACCAGTTTGTTTCAAGACTTAGCTTCTTGATATTTGTGGTTTTGTTTTGACCACTTTTTTTTTTTTGAAAGGAGTGAGAGAACAGGAACATGAAAATGAAAAACAAAAAAAATACACTTGTTCCTACTTCTAAATTGTTAATTTAAAAGTGGGCTCACTAACATTTATTTAATAGGCAGTCTTTAAAGAAATAATATTTTAACTGTGCAGAGCATTTTCTAATTTGAATAACGCCTAAGGTGAAAAATTAAAACTAACCAACGTTGTAAAATACAAACAGGAAGTGGAGAAATCTCAGATTTTAACCTTGACTTTAGATTAAGAATGTTTTTAGCTGATTCTAGTTAAAACATTTTTGAGTAAATAGCTAGCTCAAAAAAAGGCTATCATATCCTCAGCACAACAGTGAAGCACATACCTCAGATGCATTCTTCTAGAAGAGGAAATGTTTCAGGGGTTCCAGTCTCCTTCCCTCCTTGAAGGGGCAGGTCCTCTATCTGTGTTGATTTCTATAGTCGCCTCAGTGTCAGAATAGTATTTGGTAGAATAGAAAGTAGAAACTTGATCAACTTTTGTTGCCCTACTAACTCTTACAATAGAGCTAAATAAGTTGGTGACATTTTTGTATTTAGAGAATCACTCAAAACAGAAACACCTGTTCTTTTTTTTTTTCCTCGAGACAGGGTCTTGCTCTGTCGCTCAGGCTGGAGTGCAGTGGCACGATCATAGCTCACTGCAGCCTCAGACTCCCAGGCTCAAGCGATCCTCCCACCTCAGCCTCCTGAGTAGCTGGGACCACAGGATGCGCCACCACACCTGGCTGCTTTTCGTATATGTTTTTGTAGAGATGGGGTTTCGTCATGTTGGCCAGGCTGGCATGAAACTCTTGGGCTCAAGTGATTCTCCCACTTCAGTCTCCCAAAGTGCTGGGATTATAGGCGGGAGCCACCACGCTGGGTCCCTGCTCTTTCTTAGACTGCTTCTTTCTGCTTTTAACAAAAGTAACTGATAGAGAAGAAGTATCAACACTCAAATGTCTACATGGCAGCAGAGAAACTAGACAATTTTTATAAATGACAGTGGCTGAAACAGAATAAATCATGGGGAATCATCATTGGTATTATAGAGACTAAATATGATAGTGTTCCATTAATTAATTCTACAAATATTTAAATGTTCTCAGAATTCCAAACATTATTTAGACTTTTCTTTACCTTAACTCTTATGCAAGCTTTCCCTAGACATTTCCCAAAAAGTTGAGACAGGAAAGGAAACTTAAGACTGCTGAACCATAATAACATTCACCAGGCCTACTCACAAAGAGGTCTGGACACTAGATTGGAGATTGTTATTCTTGGAGAGCAACATTGATGAAACTATGCTTCTCAGTGCAGTGTGAATTGGGGTCTCGGTCTCTATAGTCTATAGCTAATAGCATAATTACATCAAATCTGACCTATTATTAGTCCAAATGGCCTAAACCAAACACTGTCCCATAGGTTTATTGTACTCATGTATTTTGGAGACAATAAGATGTTTATAGTAATGTTAAAACTTGAGGCCAGGCACAGTGGCTGACACCTGTAATGCCAGCACTTTGGGAGGCCAAGGTAGGAGGATTACTTGAGCCCAGGAATTCAAGACCAGCCTAGGCAACAAAGTGAGCCCCCGACTCCACAAAAAGTAAAATAATTAGGCAGATGTGGGAGTGCATGCCTGTGTAGTCCCAGCTACTCAAGAGGCTGAGGCAGGAGGATTGCTTGAGCCCAGGAGTTTGAGTTGCAGTGAGCTCTAGTCACATCACTGCACTCTAGCCTGAGTGACAGAGTGAGACCTTGTCTCTAAAAAAAAAAAAAAAAAAAAAAAAAAAAAAGACAAAAATTCCTAGAGGATTCTTAAAAATTTCATTTCATGTATTGTCTCAGTGACTGGTCAAGGATTTTGTTGTTGTTGTTGTTTTAACCCAACAGTCTTTGTCAAACCAAGAACTGGTGTTGAAAATTTCAGCCCAACATTTGCCATAGTGAATAAACCATTTATCTTACAGGCAAAAGAAGATCAAATCTGAGGGCACTTGAAGTAGTTTTTAGAAATCTTCAAACCACAAGCAGACATCGCAGTGAAATTCAGAAGTCCCTGTCTGAATCTGTCCTCACAACCACTTTAATCTCACCCATCCAGCCATGAGTGTCAAAAATTAGAGTCTGTAGGTAATGTTTGTCCAAAACAAATTTGTCCAGATTCCCTCTGTTAACTTCTGAAGGTGGTAAGCAGGGAAGGAGCATGAGCTCCGTTACAGAGAACTTAGCCTGTGTGAAGGTTAAAGAGGAAAAAGCCCTCGTGGGAATAGCTAGACATTCCAAACAGCATAGAACATCAGCAAGAGTAATAGCAAATGAACTGAAGAAGAGGCAGTTGTCTCCTCAGCTCTCGGAAAGGGAAATAACAGAAGGTTTATATCAGTCCCATTGAGGCTGGCGACCAATGGGAAGCGGTTGCTAAGGAGATGGCTGGTGCAGGGATTACTATAGGCAGGATGAGGGGGGAGGAAGGTATAGGTTTATGCATTTGCTCCCATTCCTTTTTTCCTCTTTTAGGCTTGATATGCTTCCAGGTTCTCCATCATTCTTTCTCTTTCTCGGCGTTTTCTCACCTTCTCAGTCTTCTCACTTCATTGTTACTACATGCTAGTGACTTGGTGCTACCAGGCTATCTGCTTGCCCCACATATTATTTGTTCAACATGATTTGCATGTATAGGTTACTCGTCAAGAACCTAGGAAGGTCAAGTGAGCAAACAGATGGAAGAACAAGGGGATGGGGACAGTCATAAGGATTGAGGGCTATTACAGAGCATTCTGCAGAAAGCTTAATCACAGTGAAGAATCCAAAAGTTCTGTCACAGTAGTTCTCAACTGGAGCTTCATACCAGAATCACCGGGGGAATATAATTTTTAAAACATGGATGCCAGGGCCCAGCCAGACTTTACTCAATCAGTGTCACAGGAATCAGGTCCAAGGCCTGTATTTTTTCCACCAGATTCTGCAGATTATTCTATTGCAAATTCCTAGTTAAGAAATTCTCATTTAGGGAATAAACTAGAAATTATGTCTTTTTTTTCTTCTTTGAAGAGACGAGGGCTTGCTCTGTCACCCAGGCTGGAGTGCAGTAGTGTGATCATAGCTCATGGCAGCTCCAAATTCCTGGGCTCAAGTAATCCTCTCACCTCAGCCTCGGAGTAGCTAGGTGTGCACCATCACACCCAGCTAATTTTTTTTTGTAGAGACAGTGTCTGGCTATGTTGACCAGACTGGTCTTAAACTCCTGGCTGCAAGGAGTCCTCTTGCCTTGGATTCCCAAAGTGTTGGGATTATAGGTGTAACCCACCGTGGCCAGCCTGTTAGTCTGTTTTAAGAGTAAGCAGGAATATTTATCTTAGAGGAGGGCAAAAAAATTTTTCTACCGGCTCAGTGCTCATTGGGAGAGATACATTTTCATTATTTAAAAAGGGCACATTGGGTCTGGCATTTTCCATTAGAAATCCATTTCAGTAACTATTTTCCTATGACATCGTTCCTCATGTGAAACCCATTTCTTTTGATTTGCTCTTTGTGGAGAAAAACAAAACAGTTGGCTGTCTTCGTTCCTTGTACATATACACCGTGTCTTCCCTGTGATGTCATTTCCAAATCCCAGTCAGAAATTTCGTATTATAGGTAAAACTGGGTAAGGTAATTTTCTGACACATTCAATAACTAAGCCAATACACTGAATGTGTTGTCGATTATGTAGTAAAACCCCAGTGCAGTCTTTTCACAATCTCTTAAAGCTTTGGTTTTTGAGAAACAATTATAATTCCTCTTATCTTTCTTCAGAGATGTTATTTCTAAAATTTGACTTTTTAATAATCTTTTCCTTTATAGTTTGTGCATTTGGTATTTTCTTTTTTTTTTTTTTTTGAGACGGAGTCTCGCTCTGTTGCCCAGGCTGGAGTGCAGTGGCCGAACCTCGGCTCACTGCAAGCTCCGCCTCCCGGGTTTACGCCATTCCCCTGCCTCAGCCTCCCGAGTAGCTGGGACTACAGGGGCCCGCCACCTCACCGGGCTAGTTTTTTGTATTTTTTAGTAGAGACGGGGTTTCACTGTGTTAGCCAGGATGGTCTTGATCTCCTGACCTCGTGATCCGCCCGCCTCGGCCTCCCAAAGTGCTGGGATTACAGGCTTGAGCCACCGCACCCGGCTACATTTGGTATCTTTTTAAAGAAATCCTTCCTTGCATCAAGGTCATAATTATATTTACCTATGTTTTCTTCTGCAAGCTAAATGTTTTGTAAAATTGTTTTTCTTTGTACCAGTTTTCAATTCTCATCCGTTATTAGAGCCCCACTCTAGATCCAGAATGTAGAAAGTTTCTGTCCCACACAGAGAATAATACTTCTACAGCTCCTGCTAGAGTCTGGATCAAAAAACTCTCAATGTAGAATAAAGTAAAATAGGAGTATTCAAAGAGACTTTAAAATTTATAAAATGTGGTAAAAGAAGATAGCAGATGGCTGGGCGTGGTGGCTTGCACCTGTAATCCCAGCACTTTGGAGGCCAAGGTGGGAGGATTGCTTGAGCCCAGGAGTTTGAGACCAGCCTTGGCAACACACTGAGACCCTGTCTCTATATATTAAAAAAAAAAAAAAGTGGGGAGGGGGGCCAGGTGCGGTGGCTCACACCTATAACTCACTTTGGAAGGCCAAAGCGGATGGATTACTTGAGGTCAGGAGTTCAAGACCAGCCTGGCCAACATGGTGAAACCCTGTCTCTACTAAAAATACAAAAATTAGCTGTGCGTGGTAGCACATGCCTATGATCCCAGCTACTCAGGAGGCTGAGACAGAAGAATCATTTGAACCCAGGAGGTGGAGGTTGCAGTGAGCCAAGACCATGCCACTGTGCTCCAGCCTGGGTGACAGAGGGAGACTCTGTCTCAAAAAAAGAAAAGATAGCAGAGCAGTAAGGGCAGTATCAGCTAATGGAAATATAAATTATCTTAAAGCCAATCCTCCAGAGATACTGAAGAGATGAGGCATTAAGCCTTGAGAAGAGTGAGCAAAAGCAGTATATGTGGTCTAATGGCCACTAGCGAAGTTGTGGATAAAGTTGTGGATAAACTTATCGCATGTTTGTCAAATGTCTAGCAGAGATATGCTTATCATATATTTGTCAAATGTCTAGCAGGGCCTTGAAGATACCCTTGAAGAAAAGTCACTTCACAGTCTCATGTCATGGCTAATAAGTAACCAGCCACTCAGGGTCAGGTGTCAGGTGAGGCGCTTCATGCCTATAATCCCAGTAACTCAAGAGGCTGAGGCAGGAGGATCATTTGGGGCCAGGCATTCAAGATCAGCACGGGTGACAGAGTGAAGCCCTGTCTCTAAAAAAACAAAAATCAAAAAACAAAGTCATCTCAAAGACAGAACTCTTTGGTGGCACACTCCTGTAGTGCTAGCTACTCAGGAGGCTGAGGTGGGAGGATCACGAGCCCAGCAGTTCGAGGTTGTAGTGAGCTATGATTGCACCACTGCACTCCAGCCTGGGTGACAGAGTGACGGTCTGTCTCCAAAAAAATTAAATTAAAAATAATTAAAAATAATACAAGAAAGAAATCCTTGGATACAGTTCCTAGAAAGTGTCCCACACAGCTGAACCCTGCTATGGCTCTGGCCTCCCATGTCCACCTGCTCCCTCAGGTCCTTGGCTCAACTTTGGAACTGGTTGTTGTACTTTGGGCTCCAACCCTTGTGCCGCTCTGTGAACATCTATCACCTCCTGTCTTCTACCTGCCCCAGTGGTGCTGCTCTATTATTAACTTGGCTCACTTGTATACTCAGAATCAGAGGGCCTTCATGATCCCTAATATCACCTCAAGCTGATACGAGTAAGCTTCTAGCCTTACCTGACCTGCTGTTACCTGATGGAGACTATTGCTTGTACTGGTAAAGCCAAACTGTTATGAGGGCTCCACATACTCAAATGGTCTTAAGGTCCATTTGACAGTCCTCTAGCAAAGGAGGCATTTCCATAGACATGAAATCATCTGTTTTCAAAGGTGTGACCTGTGTTAGGCTACCCTGGGCTGAGTAGGCCCATCCTTTGTGGGAAGACCTGTTTTCCTCCCACCAAGTGACTCTGATAGTTTGGTGGGTTCAAGGGATGATTCCCCTCCTCACCAGCAGCCGACTTCCCTGCTGTCCACTACAAGAAGTGTTACTTCTGGCTGGGTGCAGTGGCTCATGCCTGTAATCCTAGCACTTTGGGAGGCCGAGGTGGGTGGATCATCTGAGGTCAAGAGTTTGGGAGCAGTCTGGCTAATGTGATGAAACCCGGCCTCCACTAAAAATACAAAAATTAACTGGGCTTGGTGGTGGGCGCCTGTAATCCCAGCTACTGGAGAGGCTGAGGCAGGAGAATCGCCTGAATCCGGTGGGTGGAAGTTGCAGTGAGCCGAGATCATGCCACTGTACTTCAGCCTGGGTGACAGAGCAAGACCCCCTCTCAAAAAAAAAAAAAAAAAAAAAGAAGTGTTACTTCTGTCACTGCAACCCTGCCCAGGACTGCCTGGGCTTCTGGACGTGGGAGTGAACTGACAGCGCTGGCTCAGCTGCCTCTGCTGGCAGGGCAGATGGCCCTTCCCTCCCTCACTATTTTGTGTACTTTTCCCCAAAGTTTACCTCCTCAATAAAAAGACACTGCCTGACACGCTTTCCTTTCTGCCACTTCCAAATTCTCTTTGCCCTGGAATAGCCCAGGAATCTCAAATAGTCAGGCTCTGACATCTTGGATCCCCTAAAATCATTCCCTGTGGGCTCTCCTTTGCACGATGCTGCGAACTCCCCAGTGGTTAGCATTCTACATGGAAGCAAAGTTTGTCCCTGGGGAAATCTCAGGCCATAGATCTGACCTGTCACCAGAGTCCCTAGAGCAGCATAGGGCCCTGGCCACCATAAAAGCCATCGAAGCTTCGCTTCAAGAATTATAGGTCTAGAGGACTCTCCTCCTGCTTCCTCAAGTCCCAGTAGACTATTAACACTCCTGGTATTTCTTCTCTGAAGATAAACCTTGTAAACCAACAAGTATCTCAGAGAGGTCTCAATCAGTTTAAAGGCTTATTTTGCAAATGTTAAGGTCCATGGTCTGTGACACAGCCTCAGGAGGTCCTGAGAACATGTGCCCAAGGTGGTTTGGTTACCGCTCAGTTTTATGCATTTTAGGGAGACAGAAGTTACAAGTTAAAAACATAATCAATACATGGAAGGTATATACTTGTTTGGCCTGGAAAGGCAGAACATCTTGAATGAGGTGGCTTCCAGGTTATAGGTGGAGTCCAAGATTTCCTGATTGGCAACTGGTTGAAAAGTTAAGCTTTGCTCCTTAAGAGTTTGAAGTCAGCATAAAGAAATTATCGAGTTAAGACAAGGGGAGGTGTGGAAGCCAAGGTTCTGATCATGTAGATGAAGCCTCCAGGTAGCAGGCTTCAGAGAGAATAGATGGTAAATGTCTCTTATGGGACCTTAAAGGCGTCAATCTCTCTGGAAAAGATCTAGTTACGGAAGGGGATTCTCTACAGAGGACACATTTCCCACAAGAGACAGCTTTGCAGGGCCATTACAAAATATGTCAAAGAAATATATTGTGGGGTGAATTACTTTGATTTCCTTCAGGGCCTGTGATCTGCCATGGGATGCTATACCACAGTCAAGCTGGAATTTGGTATCTTACTGCTACAGAGTCTGTTGTCAGTCTTTTGAGTTAGTGCTGGTCAGTTAGTGCTTTTTGAGTTTTGTGCCTAAACTCAAAAGGCAAGAGGGTAAAAGGAGGTGTATTCAACTTTGCCTTTCCCATCATGGCATGAAGGAGTTTTTCAGGTTTCTTTGGGATCGTGTTGGCCAAGAGAAGGGTCTATTTAGCCAACTGGGATGCTTAGAATTTTATTTTTGGTTTCCATTCTCCCCTTTCTGGCCAAGATTTGCCAGAAGCAACATCAATGGCCAAACTTTTATTTTGTTGTGTATTGTTGCCGCAGTGGTGTGGCTACCTGGCCTGCATCCATCCTGTCCCTTGCTGGGACCCCCATAGCCAAGACACTTAGATCCAAAAGACTCATAGTCAATGTAAGCATTCTAGGCCAGGCAGGAGTGGAAGTGTGCAGGCATTCATCAAACCTTTAAAATCTTCTAAGTAGTGTTAGAGCCAAAAAGTCAAAAGGCAAGTTTACAGAACTGATTTATCTATAAATTTTATGCATTGAGCTACTGCAGTCTTGGTTTTAGTTACAGACTTGTAGGAATTAGCTGTGCAGAACATAAGCATTTTGTTAAAACCATTTAAACTAGGGAGTTTAGAGACTTTTGTTGTATTGCAATGCTTTTTGCAGTCTTTTTAGTAATTTGTTCTAAGATGGCTAATAAAAAATAATAAGATCTCCCCAGGCACAAAAACTATGCATAATTGTATCTATCTATCTTCATAAATCTCATAACTGGGAGTACTATACTCAGGAAGCTTTGTTACTTGATATCCTCTGGGCAATTTTCTTTTAACTCTATAGGAAGCAGGAAATTCTTTATGGTTGGGGTAGACAGAAAGGGGCCACATAATGACCCAGGAGGAAAAGTCTCTCATTTTGTCAGCTGTTTAGGCATCTGAATACCCGCCCTTGATGTGGAGGGTCTGCACTAATTCTATCCCTCAGAATCCATACTTACAATCCCACATGTCCACTGCTTCTGCAGTAGTCCCTGGGCCTAGAGGAAAGATGCTTATATTTCCCCTAGAGGTAAGTTTTACCAGTGGGACATTAGCAATGAAAGTAGATTCAGCCCAGTGGGATTCTAAATAAGTTTTAAATTTTGGAGCTTTCAGGTACAGAGAGAAAGGGAGTATTTGTTGCTTTACCCAATTTTGTAAGCTATAAATAGCTCAAAAAGAAAAAGGGGTTTTTTGTGGGTTTCCCGCCTGCCGCAGCGTTGAACCATAATCATGGTGGACACGATGGAGTTGCCCAGGTTGCGCATCAATGCCGGAATGCTAGCTCAGTTCATCGACAAGCCTGTCTGCTTTGTAGGGAAGCTGGAAAAGATTCATCCCACTGGAAAAATTTTTATTCTTTCAGATGGAGAAGGAAAAAATGGAACCATCGAATTGATGGAACCTTTTGATGAAGAAATCTCCGGAATTATGGAAGTGGTTGGAAGAGTAACCGCCAAGGCCACCATCACGTGTACATCTTATGTCCAGTTTAAAGAAGACAACCATCCTTTTGATCTTGGACTTTACAATGAAGCTGTGAAAATTATTCATGAGTTTCCTCAGTTTTATCCTTTAGGGATTGTGCAACATGATTGATCTTGATGGAGTTTCAAATGAGCTATATTAAAGACTATTAAAGGAAGCCCCTCTTGTTTGAGGGAGAGATTTCTGTGCTTTCTGATGTTTAATTTGCTCTTTTTAAGGTATTCCAACCTAGAGTTTTTGATGGAACTGATATATTGACGGTTCTCACCTAAGCCCTTTTATAAAGAATTGCTACTCCAATATATGGTCAGATTAGATGCAAGAATAAAGCAGTTGTCTGAGTTTAGGTTTCTATTTTATTAATAAAAACTGAAATGGTAAAAAAAAAAAAAAAAAAAAAGAACAGAAAAGAAAAGAAAAAGCGGTTTTTGTTTGTCTGTTTTTTCAACTGTGGAAAACAAAACAAAAGGACATAAGCCCTGCCTGGCTCTGACAATGACAGGAAAGGGAAACAGACAACTAAGAAGTAAACATTTAAATTGTGTAGTATTAAGGCACAGAACAATGATTTTAATTTGGATAGAGGACTGTTGCCAGGCTGGAGTGCAGTGGCGCAATCTCGGCTCACTGCAATCTCTGCCTCCCGGGTTCAAGTGATTGTCCTGCCTCAGCCACCTGAGTAGATAAGATTACAGGCGTGTGCCACCACACCCGGTTACTTTTTGTATTTTTAGTAGAGATGGCATTTCACATGTTGGCCAGGATGGTCTTGATCTCCTGACCTCATGATCTGCCCGCCTTGGCCTCCCAAAGTGTTGGGATTACAGGTGTGAGCCACCGCACCCGGCCGAGGAAAAATTATTAAATTAGTATTTATGCTTTTGAATATAGGTCTTGTCCAGTGTGATTAAAAAAATTTTTAGCCAAATTAAATTTAAAAGTTTAATTGAGCAATGAATGATTCACGAATCAGGCAACTTCATGAGCCAGAATAGGCTCTGAGACTCCAGCACAGTCATGTGGTGGAAGTAGATTTGTGGACAGAAAAAGGAAGGTGATGCACAGAAAATACAAGTGAGGTAGAGAAAAAGCTGGGTTGGTTACAGGTTGGCATTTGCCTTATTTGAACAGTTGAACAGTTGGCTACATCTGATTGGCCAAAACTCGGTGATTGGCACAAGTGTAGGCTACAGTCTATACCTCCATTTGTTCACAATATACAGAGAAATCTTCAGGCCAAACTTAAAATATGTAAGGAGGCAGCTTTAGGCTAAACTTGATCTAACAAGTGTAGCCTGAAAGCAGTTTATTTTGGCTGTTATCATCTCTCAGTTCTGAGGATGAGGTTTTGGTTAACTTAAGTTTGCTGCCAGATAACAGCATTGACATTTAAGATTTACTAGGAGTCAGTGCTCCTTTGAGATGAGATAGGAGTACCCAGGAGTCAAACCCCTTCAACTTAACAGCACAAGAGCTAGTTAACATATTTGATAAAGACCCTATTTAATGGGAATGGAGGGAGTCTCTCAACTGATGTCTAACCGTCAGGCTGGAGGTGATGATACTAAAGTTTATCTTAATTGGAAGCTATAGAAAGATTCTATAACCTTGGGGTGATTAATTTTTATAGTTCTGATAAGCCTCCAGCAATAAATCTAAGTCAGAGGCTTAAGTTAGGATTTGATTTTTGAGACTGTTTGTCAAAATATGTTAAAAGACTCAAAACATTTTATTGAAACAGAACCACAGATCATTATAAAATAATAGTTATTCACTTAACCAAAGTGATAATAAAAATACTTTATTTTTATTGTTATTATTTTTGAGACAGTCTTACTCTGTTGCCCAGGGTGGAGTGCAGTGGCCTGATATTGGCTCACTGCAACATCTGCCTCCCTGGTTCAAGGGATCCTCCCGCCTCAACCTCCTGAGTAGGTGAGTTTACAGGTGCAAGCCACCATGCCTGGCTTATTTTTGCATTTTTAGTAGAGATGGGGTTTCACTATGTTTCCCAGGCTGGTCTCAAACTCCTGGCCCCAAGTGATCCACACATCTTGACCTCCCAAAGTGCTGGGATTACAGGCATGAGCCACCATGCTGGCCAAAAGACTTTAAAAGCTGTATAGGAAGTTATATGGATGTAAAAACCTTAACTCTTTTAATGTTTAGTTTTTAAAAGTAATTTTTAAAAAACCTAATAAAAACAACATAGGAATTATCTTAAAATTTTTGTTTCTTAGGCTAGTTGCCAAAAAGGAGAAAAAAAAAAAACTCTTCTTTTTTTTTTTTTTTTTTTTTTTTTTTGAGATGGAGTCTCGCTCTGTCGCCCAAACTGGAGTGCAGTGGCCTCAGCCTCCCGAGTAGCTGGGACTATAGGCGCCCACCACCTCGCCCGGCTAGGTTTTTTTTTTGTATTTTTTTAGTAGAGACGGGGTTTCACCGGGTTAGCCAGGATGGTCTCGATCTCCCGACCTTGTGATCCGCCCATCTCGGCCTCCCAAAGTGCTGGGATTACAGGCTTGAGCCACCGCGCCCAGCAAAAGAAAACTCTTCTACAGTGATTGTTTTGAGAGAAGAGAGACAGACCCTCTCATATTGTTTTATATTGTTTTATACTCAGAAAAAGAAAGAGAAGCAAAATTAAAGGCAGGTAGCCTGGTGCCTGGGAACCAGACCTGAAACCAGGCCTGGGCCTGCCTGACCTAAGCCTGGTAGTTGAAGATCAACCACTGACCTAACCGGTTATGTTATCTATAGATTCCAGACATTGTATGGAAAGGCATTGTAAAAATCCCTGTCCTGTTCTGTTTCGTTCTGATTACCGGTGCATGCAGCACCCCCAGACACGTACTCTCTGCTTGCTCAAATCGATTATGACCCTCTCACATGGGCTCCCTTAGAGTTGTGAGCCCTTAAATGGGACAGGAATTGCTCACTCGGGGAGCTCGGCTCTTGAGACAGGAGTCTTGCCGATCCTCCCGGCCGAGTAAACCACTTCCTTCTTTAACTTGGTGTCTGAGGAGTTTTGTCTGCAGCTCGTCCTGCTACAGTTTTTCCTTATGGGAAGCCCATTTGGATAACCTGAATGTCAGACTTGCTAAAAAGATAAATTAATCAGACACACAGAAAGAGTGTGTCCTGGATTGAGTGACCACCATATTATAGAGGCCTTGAGGAGGGACATATGTGACTCTTAGCTACAGCATGGGAAGTTGTCTGGTTATGTTGACCACTTTAGACATACCTTGGGGTTCAGAAAACAATACCCCAGAGTGATAATTATGAACCCAGAAAATCTGAGACAGGTCTCAGTTAATTTAGAAAGTTTATTTTGCCAAGGTTGAGGACCTGCCCATGACGCAGCCTCAGGAAGTCCTGACATGTGCCCAAGGTGGTCAGGGCACAGCTTGGTTTTATACATTTTAGGGAGACATGAGACATCAATCAACGTAAGTAAGAAGTAAGAAGTTGCCTGGAAAGGCAACTTGAAGGAAAGGCAGGAAGACTGGAAGTTGGGAGGGAGCTTCCAGGTCACAGACTGGTGAGACACAAATGGTTGCATTCTTTTGAGTTTCTGATTAGCCTTTCCAAAAAAGACAGTCAGATATGCATCTATGTCAGTGAGCAGAGGGATGACTTTGAATAGAACGGGAGGCAGGTTTGCCCTAAGCAGTTTCCAGCTTGAGTTTGCCTTAATGATTGTGTGGGGCCATGGTATCTTCCTTTCACATAACCAAAGGAAGCAGCCTCAGAAGTGAAAGTTTCTGTTTGGCCTTCTCCTGCCCTCCTGTTTCTCAGTGCCATTTTCCCTTTAGGCTGGCTATAAAAACTAGAATCTCTCTTCCCCAAGCTGAATCCCAGAAACCAGAGCCCCTTTTTCTCAAATCCAGCCATAAAACTTAAAAATATTTCTCTAATTTTTCTCCACTTTTCTCTGGCCATGAAGAAATTCTCTGAACTTCCTTGTTGGACTATAGGTTGTAAGACTCCTATACCCAGAAGGAAGGAGATGCATACTCAGGGAGGTGAAGAAGAATCTAGACAGACAGGCCTTGCTCCTTTCCCCACACCGTCTACTAGCATTCAATTACATCCTTAGTTTTTTACATGGCTGTTCATACTTTGTTGAACCTAAGCATAAAAATGAACAATTTTCCCTGTATCTTGGGTCTTTACTCTGAAAATTCTCACATGTATATACTAAACAAATCTATATGCTTTCTTTTCAACCAATCTGTCTTTTGTGAGTTGATTTTTTTCAGCAAACCTTTGGAGGGCTCCTGGCCCCTAAATATGTTAGAAAAAGCCAAGAGTACAGAGAATTAAGTTATACTGGAGGAAAATATGGCCTTCTTTTTTAATTATTATTTTTTAATTTTTAATTTTTTTGAGACAGGATCTTGCTCCGTCACCTAGACTAGAGTGCAATGGCGTGATCTTGGCTCACTGCATTCTTGACCTCATGGGACTCAAGCAATCCTCCCACCTCAGCCTCTTGAGTAGCTGGGACTACAGGCATGTGTCACCAGGCCTGGCTAGATTTTTAAAAAATTTTCTGTAGAGATACAGTGTTACCATGTTGCCTTTGCTGGCCTTGAACTCCTGGGCTAAAGCATTCCTCCTGCCTCGGCCTCCCAGAGTGGCTGGGTTTACAGATGTGAACCACTATGCCCAAAATATTGCCTTCTTTAAAAACTTACAGGATAAAACATTTTACATCAGGCCATAAAAACAGATTTAGAACTGGAAGAAAAAGAAAAAAAAAGTCACAGAAGCCAACAAAATTTGAAGGAGAGCATCCCAGGCCTTTCCAAAGGGATAAAAAGCTGAAAGCAGCAGAGTACGGCAGAAGTTGAACTTCTGAGATATCAATCTGAGAAATTTTTAAAAAGAAGCAGATTAGGGAAGTGGAGCAAGATGGTCAAATAGAAGCATCCAACGATTGTCTCTCTCACAATCCCCTCAGGAACAACAAATTGAACAACTATCCACACAAGAACACCTTCATAAGAACCAAAAATCAGGTGACTAATTATAGTACCTGGTTTTAATACCATATTAAAGAAAGAAGCACTTAAGAGGGTAGGAAAAACAGCCTTGAATCACCTACATCACCCTTACTTCATCCCCTGGCAGTGCATAGAGAGACTCTGTGCACTTGGAAGAGAGAGAGCACAGTGAGTATCGGGGGCTTTGCATTGGAACTCAGTGCTGCCCTGTCATAGTGGAAAGCAACATGGGGCATAACTCAGCTGGCACCCACAAAGGGAGCATTTAGACTACCTCTAGCCACAGGCAAATCATCCATCCTAGTGTTGGGAACCTGAGTTCTGGCAAGCCCTGCCATTATGAGCTAAAATGCTCTGGGGTCCTAAATAAATATGAAAGGCAGTTTAGGTCATAGGACCTCAATTTCCAGGCAAGGCTTGGGCTATGCTGGCTTCACGTCTGACCCAGCATTGTCCCAGTGGTGGTGACCACAGGGGTGCTTGTGTCAACCCTCCCCCAACTCTAAGCAGTCAGCTGAGAGAGACTTCATTTGTTTGGGGGAAAGTAAGGGAAGAGAGGAAAATCTCTGCCTACTAATCCAGGGAACTCTCCTGGATCTTACCCAGGTGTTGTGCTGGGCTCAGAGCCAATGGACTTAGGAGACACACAACCCAGTTAGATACCGGTTGGGGCAGCCAATGGAGTGTTTGCACCACCGCTCCCCCAACCCCAGGCAGCACAGCTCGCAGCTCCAACAGAGACTCCTTCCCATTGCTTGAGGAGAGAAGGGAAAGTATAGAGGACTTTGTCTTGTAACTTGGATACAGCTCAGCCACAGTAGAATAGGGCAACAGGCAGAGTCCTGAAGCCTGCATTCCAGTCCCTAGCTCCCAGACAATATTTCTAAACACACCCTGGGCCAGAAGGAAACTACTGCCTAGAAAGGAAGGACCCAGTCCTGGCAGGATTCATCATCTGCTGACTAAAGAGTCCCTGGACCCTGAATAAGTGGCAGCAGTAACCAGGTAGTACTCTCTGCAGGCCTTGGGTGAGACTCAGAGCTGTGCTGGCTTCAGGTGTGACCCAGCACATTCCCAGCTATGGTGGTTATGGAGAGAGATGCCTTCTGCTTGAGGAAAGGAGAGGGAAGAGTAAAGAGGATTTTGTCTTACAGCATGAGTACCAGCTCAGCCACAGTTTGGTAGAGTACCAAGTGGACTCCTAGGGTCCCTGATTCTAGGCTTTGGCTCTTGGACAGCATTTCTGGCCCTGCCCTAGGCCAGAAGGCAGCACACTGTCCTGAAGGCAGAGACTAAGGACTGGTAGAATTCACCACAAGCTGACTGAAGAGCCCTTGGGCCTTGAACATGGTGATAGCCTGGTAGTGCTTACCATGGGCCTGGGAGTGAGTGGGCCATGGTGGCCATGGCGAGAGACTCCTCTTCTTGAAGTAAGGGGAGAGAGATGTGGAAAGGACTTTGTCCTGTGGTTTGGGTGCCAGCTCAGCCACAGTAGAGTAGAGCACAAGGTAGATTTCTAAGGTTCCCAACTCAAAACCCTGGCTTGCAGACAGCATCTCTGGATCCACCGGGACCAAGGGGAACTCACTGCCCTTTAGGGAAGAACACAAGCCTAGTTGGCTTTGCCACCCTGATGATTGTAGGGCCCTTGGTGCTTGAGTAAACACAGGCAGTAGCCAGGCAGTGGTCACTACAGGCCTTGGGTGAGACCTAGGGCTGTGCTGGCTTCAGGTCTGACCCAGCACTGTCTTAGTGGTGGTGACCACAAGGGGTGCTTGTGTCAATCCTCCCCTAGCTCTAAGCAGTCAGCTGAGAGACAGACTTCATTTGTTTGGGGGAAAGCAAGGGAAGAGAGGAAGAGTCTCTGCCTACTAATCCAGGGAACTCTCCTGGATCTTACCCAAGACTACCAAGGTGGTATCTCTATGAGTTTGCAAGAGCCACAGCATTACTAGGCTTTAAGTGCCTCCTAAAGCAGATATGGCTGCAGTGACCAAAGACTTAGATCACAACTTTCAAGTCCCTTTGAATACCTGGAAACCCCTGCTGAGAAGGATGTGTACACACATGCCCAGACTGCAAAGGCTATAATAAATACCTCACTCTTCAATGCCCAGACACTGACAAACATCCACAAGCATCAAGACCATACAAGAAAACATGACCTCACCAAACGAAGTAAATAAGTCACCAGAGACCAATCCCAGAGAGACAGAGATATGTGACCTTTCAGAGAAATAATTCAAAATAGCTGTTTTGGTAACATTTAACAAAATCCAAGTAACACAGAGAAGGGATTTAGAATCCTATCAGATAAACTTAACAAAGAGATTGAAATAATTAAAAAAGAGTCAGACTGGATGCAGTGACTCATGTCTGTAATCTCAGAATTTTGGAAGGCCGAGGTGTGTAGATCACATGAGCCCAGGAGTTCAAGACCAGCCTGGGCAACATGGCAAAACTCTGCCTCTACAAAAAATACAAAAATTAGCAGGATGCGGTGGTGCACACCTGTAGTCCTAGTTACTTGGGAGGCTGAGGCAGGAGGATCTATTGAGCCTAGGAGGTCAAGGCTGCAGTGAGCTGTGATCATGCCACTGCATTGTAGTCTGGGCAACAGAATGAGACCCTATCTTAAAAAAAAAAAAAAAAACAAGCAGAAATCCTGGAACCGAAAAATGCAATTGACATACTGAAGAATTCATCACAATCTCTCTTTTTTTTTGAGTAGTGTGGCATGATCTCAGCTCACTGCAACCTCTGCCTCCCAGGTTCAAGTGATTCTCCTGTCTCAGCCTCCTGAGTAGCTGGGATTACAGGCGAGCACTGCCACACCCAGCTAATTTTGTATTTTTAGTAGAGACAGGATTTCACCACGTTGGCCAGGCTGGTCTTGAACTCCTGACCTGAGGTGATCTGTCCACCTTGGCCTCCCAAATTGCTGGGATCACAGGCGTGAGCCACCATGCCTGGCCAACATCACAATCTCTTGGCAGCAGAATTGATCAAGAGAAGAAAGAATTAGTGAGCTCGAAGACAGGCTATTTGAAAATACACAGTTTGAGGAGACAAAAGAAAAATGAATAAAGTAGAATGAAGCATACCTACGAGATTCAGAAAATAACCTCGAAAGGGCAAATCTAAGCTATTGGCCTTAAAGAGAAGGTAAAAAGAGAGATTGGGGTAGAAAGTTTATTCAAAGGGATAATAAGAGAGCTTCCCAAACTTAGAGAAAGATATCAATATTCAAATACAAGAAGGTTATAGAGCACCAAACAGATTTAATCCAAACAAGATTGCCTCGAGGCAATTAATAATCAAACTCCCAAAGGTCAAGGATAAAGAGAGGATCCAAAAAGCAGCAAAAGAAAAGAAACATGCAAAGGAGCTCCAATATCTTTGCAGCAGACTTCTCAGTGGAAACCTCACAGGGCAGGAGAGAGTGGCATGACATAGTTAAGGTGCCGAAGGAGAATGCAACATTTAAGACTTCTTATAATTTAATTTTATTAAGAGTAAATTAACACTTTAAAAAAATCTTGGGCTGGGCACAGTGGCTCATGCCTGTAATCCCAGCATTTCGGGAGGCCCAGGCAGGTGGATCACTTGAGGTCAGGAGTTTGAGACCAGCCTGGCCAACACGGTGAAATCCCATCTCTAATTAGCCAGGCATGGTGGTGCATGCCTGTAGTCCCAGCTACTCAGGAGGCCAAGGCAGGGGAATTGCTTGAACCAGGAGGCAGAGGTTGCAGTGAGCTGAGATCACACCACTGCACTCCAGGCTGGGTGACAGAGCGTGACTCCATCTCAGGAAAAAAAAAAAGAAAGAAAATCTGTTGCTCTAATCAATTATTTAGTGCCTTAGTGTATTTTTAATATCAAAGCCCAATCTCTAGAAAGATGATTACAATTTCCTTTTAATTATAGACACCTTAATCACATACAAAATTTCTTTCATAAGTTCTTTTATGAACCTGAATGTGATTTACACAGACCATTTATGACATGCTCAGACTTTCTGTTTTGTCCTAAGCATCCCTCTTTTTAAAATAACCAGTCATTTTACCATTTACCAGGGTAAAAGGAGGCATGTCCAACCTTGCTTTTTCCATCATGG
Organism: Rhinopithecus roxellana; assembly: GCF_007565055.1. Lineage (NCBI taxonomy): Eukaryota > Metazoa > Chordata > Mammalia > Primates > Cercopithecidae > Rhinopithecus > Rhinopithecus roxellana. The sequence goes on along the minus strand of NC_044562.1, from coordinate 73,649,670 downwards.
CCTGAAGTAGTTTCTCAGGTTTCTTTGGGATCCTGTTGGCTAAGAGAGAGGCCTGTTTAGCCAACTGGGGGGCTTAGAATTTTATTTTGGTTTACAACCTCCACTCAACTAACCGCTGAGTTAGAGTTGCTCTGTAAGGGCCATGTGACATTCTACTTACAGTTCACAGCTCTGTCCTGGGCTTACAATTGAGGCTTAGGTCACAGGCACATGCTAACTTCTGGCAAAAAATGCAGAAGGCCACTGAGGGTGCCCCATGGTGTGATGGCCACTCCTGACTGTGGCCTGTAAAATCTGGTCCGTGCACTGTAAACTCCTAAGGTTTATCTGCAGAGAAGGAACACTGGCCACTGGCCACTGGCCACAGTTCATTTAATTCATTCTTTGTTTGTTTGTTTTCAGATGAAGTTGCACTCTTTTTTTTTTTTTTTTTTTTTTTTTTTTTTTTTTTTTTTGAGACGGAGTCTCGCTCTGTCGCCCAGGCTGTAGTGGCGTGGCCTATCTCAGCTCAATGCAAGCTCCGCCTCCCGGTTCACTCCATTCTCTCCTGCCTCATCTCCGATAGCTGGGACTGAACAGGCCCGCCCGCCAGGTCGCCCGGCTAGTTTTTTTTTGGTATTTTTAGTAGAGACGGGGTTTCACCATGTTAGCCAGGATGGTCTTGATCTCCTGACCTCGTGATCCGCCCGTCTCGGCCTCCCAAAGGCTGGGATTACAGGCTTGAGCCACCGGTGCCCGCCGACGTTTCACATCTGTTGCCCAACTGGATCAGTGATGTGATCTTGGCTCACTACAACCTCTGCCTCCTGAGTTCAAGTGATTCTCCTGCCTCAGCCTCTCATGTAACTGGAATTACAGGTGCCCACCACCACGCCCAGCTAATTTTTGTTTTTGTTTTTGTTTTTGTTTTTGTAGTAGAGATGGGGTTTCACCATGTTGGCCAGGCTGGTCTCAAACTCCTGACCTCAGGTGATCTACCCACCTCAGCCTCCCAAAGTGCTGGGATTATAGGCATAAGCCACTGCACCTGGCCCATTTAATTAATTCTATCAGTGGTAATAAAGGTAAATTCCATGTTCTTCCTCATAATAAGGTCTTGTATTGTCTTTACATATGTTTTTAGTGTTTTTACCTTTTAACTGTTACCTTTTGCATTTAACTAAACCTACAAAGCAACCCAAAAAGCCCAAAGTCCAAGATTTATCTCTGATCACTTCCTGGACTTTCCACACTTACTAGAGAGCAAAGCTCATTCCCACTTTTCTTCCATTTGCCTTGTCAGTATTGCCAAGAAGTTTAATTTTGTTTCTTAAAAGAACACATAAGAATTCAATTCTCTCAAGTTTTACAAACATATTACCCTCATATTGTTACTCATTTCTGTGCCTGCTGCTCTTTTCCTGAGTCTGACTCCTTCCCCTAGTCTCTGGGAGTGGTGAGAACATACACAGGCTTCAAAACCAGGCTGCCTGGTGTAGAGCCTTGGCTCTGCCACTTTATAGCTGTGTGATCTTGGATAAGTAACTCAACCTTTCTGTGCTTCTCTGTGCTTCAGTTTTCCTTTGTGTAAAATCAGGGTAATTATAGTAGCTCCCTCAAGATTGATGTGAGAATTAAATAACTTTTGGGCTTTGAACACTATCTTTACACATAGTAAGTATTCAATAAATGTTTGCTGTTATTGTTATTTTTCTATACTATGTCCTTTTCATCAATGATCTTCCAGTTACATTTCTCAGCTGCTTTTAAATGATAGTTTATGTGGGTATAGATTTTTATGTGGATGGTTATTTATCATCAGCACTAACTTCCATTATTACCTGTTGTCCTCTGGCACTTGTTTTTCCTGATGAAAAGTCTGCTGTCCATCTAATCGTCATACCTTTTAAGCAATCTGTACTTTCTCTCTGGAAGATTTAAGAGTTTTCCTCTTCAGCTTTGGTTTTCTACTGTTCCATCATAATGTGTAGGTGTAAGTTTACTTTCACCTTTCCTGCTCTGTACCTCCTGTTACTTTTAATCTGAGGGATTCTGCCTTTCTCAAAGTCTATCAGTGTATTAGCTATTATCTCTTCAAATAGCACTTCTCTTCCATTTCCTTTGTTTACTTCTGGGACTCCTGTTTGAAGTAGTTTGGAACCTCTTCACATATTGTCTGTCTCTTAATGGCTCTTTTCATATTTGATTACATTATCATGTTTAATAGTCACTATTAGCACAGTTAGGATAATAAAGAAATGGGTTGTTTTATTTAAAGAGTGTTCAGGAAGTTATGTTTTCAAAATTCTCTCATAAAAACCATCATCTGCCTCATATTGCTCTTGTCTAATATAGAGCTGCTATTACAAAGGCAAAGGTGTCTGACTCAAGCATTCAGTTGATTCTGTTTGCCTTACATTTGGTTCAGTGATAGGTTATCACTAAATCATGAAGACCTCTGGTCAGCCCCCATACTCCTCTCTCTCTTTTAGTAGATAAGGAAACTAAGGGCAAATAGTTCATTGATTTCCAAAGAGACACGTCTGTGAATCTTATTTCCCCTCTAGGGCCATCATCTTTTCATCTTCTCCTTTGCTGCCACCTGAGACCAAACTAGCACCATCTCTCACCTGTACCATTGCAGTTAACTGTTCTTCTACACCCATTTTTGTTCTTTATTTCCACCCACGTGGGTCAGTGAAGCCAGAGTGACCTCCTAAAACTAAAAATCTGATGATGATTTCCCCTCCTAAAACTCTTTTTAAAAAAATAGACTACTTTTTAGAGCCAGTTTTAGGTTCACAGCAAAATTGTCTAGATGTTCCACACTTTACTTACTCAATCACTTACTGAAGGACATCATGGTTGCTTCCAAGATATAGCAACTATAAATAAACCTGCTGTAAACATCAATGTGCGGATTTCCGTAAGGACGTAAGTTTTCATCTCCTTTAGGTGAATACCAAGGAGCACAACTGCTGGATTGTTTGGTAATAGGATGCTTAGCTTTGTAGAAAATGACTAAAACATCTTCCAAAGTAGCTGTATCATTTTGCATTTCTACTAGCAATGAATGGATAGATCCTGTTGCTGAACATCCTCACCAGCATTTGGTGCTGTCAGTGTTCCAAAATTTTTTATTAGTATTAACATGGTATGTCTTTCTCCATCTGTTACTTTTAATATGTATGTGTCTTTATATTCAAAGTGGGTTTCTTGTAGACAACATGTTGATAAGCCTTTTTTGGTCCACCTTGACAATCACTGTCTTTTGATTGGTATATTTAAGCTATTGATGTTAAAGTGATCATTGATATAGTTTGATTGACATCTATCATATTTGTTACTGTTTTCTATTTGTTAAGCTTATTTCCTTTCTTCTCTTTCTTTTCCATGCCCCTTGCCAGCGGGGATCTATTTTTTGTCTTTCATTCTTTTTCTGCCTTTTACTGTTTTAAATAAACCTTTTATGTTATTCCATTTTCTCTTAGTTTTTGGCTATACTTCTTGTCACTTCTTTATAGTGATTGCTCTAGAGTTTACATTATACTTTTACAACTAATCCAAGTCAACTTCCAAATAACACTCTACCATTTCACAGGTAAAGTGAGTACCATATAAGAGCAAAATAATCCTAATTCCTTCCTCCGGATCTTTATATCATTACTGTCATTTATTTCACATATATAAGCATATATAGACTATGATATATATGTAATACATAACGTGCATATATGTATAATATATAGAACATAGACATAAGCATACACAATTGAATGCATTATTTCTGTTATTATTTTGAACCAACTGTTACTGTTAGTTCAATTAAGAATAAGAAAAATATAAGTTGGCCAGGTGTGGTGGCTCATGCCTGTAATCCCAGCACTTTGGGAGGCCGAGGCAGGCAGATCACCTGAGGTTGGGAGTTTGAGACCAGCCTGACCAACATGGAGAAATCCCATCTCTACTCAAAATACAAAATTAGCTGGGCATGGTGGCGGGTGCCTGTAATCCCAGCTACTTGGGAGACTGAGGCAATTCTCCTGGGAATCGGGGAGGCAGGGGTTGTGGTGAGCTGAGATTGCACCATTGCACTCCAGCCTGGGCAACAAGAGCAAAACTCCAGTCAAAAAAAACAAAAAAAAGAAACAAGGAAAGAAAGAAAAGAAAGAAAGAAAGAAAAGGAAAGAAAGAAAGAAAGAAAGAAAGAGAGAGAGGAGAGAGAGAGAGAGAGAAAGAAAGAAAAGAAAAGAAAGAAAGAAGGAAAAAAGTTGTTTTTTTTTTTGAGATGGAGTCTTGCTCTGTCATCCAGGCTGGAGGGCAGTGGTGCAATCCCTGCTCACTACAGTCTCCACCTCCCAGGTTCAAGTGATTCTATGCCTCAGCCTCCCAAGTAGCTGGGATTACAGGCATGTGTCACCACACCTGGCTAATTTTTGTATTTTTAATAGAGACAGGGTTTCACTGTGTTGGTCAGGCTGGTCTCAAACTCCTGGTCTCAAGTGATCCACTTGCCTTGGCCTCCCAAAGTGCTGGAATTACAGGCATGAGCCACTGTGCCTGGCCTCTCCTTCACTTTTGAAGGATAATTTCTCTGGGTGCAGAATTTTAAGTTGGTGGTCTTTTTCTCTCAACACTTTAAATTTTGCACTCCACTATCTTTTTGCTTGCATAATTTCTGATTAGAGTTGGATATAATTCTTATCTTTGCTCTTCTGTAGGTAAGAATATTTTTCTCTCTGCTTTTTAAGAATTTTTCTTTCCTTTGATTATCTGTAATATAAAAATGATATGACAAGGGGTGGTTTTTTTTTTAGCCCTTATCCTGCGTGGGGTTTTCTGAGCTTTCTAGATCTGTGGTTTGGTATCAGACATTAATTGGGGGAAATTATCAGATACTGTTGTTTCAAATATTTTTTCTGTTCTTTTCTGTCTTTCTTCTCATTTCAGTATTCCCATTATGAGTTTGTTATACCTTTTGTAGTTGTCCTAGTACTTGGATATTTTGTACTGTTTTGGGTGTTTTTTTTCCTCCAGTCTTTGTTCTCTTCACTTTTCAGTTTTAGAGGTTTCTACTGACATAGTCTCAAGTTTGGAATTCTTTCATCAGCCATGTCCGATCTGCTAACAAGCCCTGCAAAGACATCCTTTATTTCTGTCACAGTGTTTTGAACATCACTAGCATTTTTTTTCTTTTTTTTAGACAGAGTCTCGCTCTGTTGCCCAGGCCGGAGTGCAATGGGGTAATTTCAGCTCACTGCAACCTCTGCCTCCAGGGTTAAAGTGATTCTCCTGCCTCAGCCTCCCAAGTAACGGATTTACAGGTGTGCGCCACCACGCCTGGCTAAGTTTTGTATTTTTAGTAGAGATGGGGTTTCACCATGTTGGCTAGGCTGGTCTTGAACTCCTGACCTCAGGTGATCTGCCCGCCTTGGCCTCCCAAAGAGCTGGGATTATAGGTATGAACCACTGCACCTGGCCTGTTTTTGTTTATTTTAGGATTTCTGTCTTGCTTACATTGTCCATCTGTTCTTGCTCACCGCCTGCTTTATTCAGTATAGCCCTTAGCATATGAATTATTATTTGAAATTCCTTCTCTGGTAACTTCAACATTCCTGCCGTGCCTGTTTTTTCAAACTGTGTTTTTTGCCTTTTAGTATGCCTTGTAATTTTTTCGTGATATCCAAACATGGTGTATTGAGTATAAGGAAGTGCTATAAACAGGCTTTTAGTGTTGAGGTGGTGAGGTGTGGTGGGCAAAGGAAGTTATATTTCTTAAATTTTTCTCTGTCTCTTATTTAACAAGGACATTCTGGTCACATTGATATAGATTAGACTTCCAAATGAATTCTCCCCTTGCAGTGACTCAGGCTGTCCCTCTTCTTCTCACTGCCATCTCATGTCTTATCACTTTGTGCCTAGTCTCCTGTCTGCTCCAGTTCCCTTCAGCATTTCCCCATTTCATGTGATTTTGCTGTGACAATGAAATACTTTCAATTTCAAGGGATAGATAACTCAGACAAATGGAAGCAATGGAAGTGATTTATAAAAAGTCCAAGGTAGGATAGGCTTCAGGGTAGGTTTAATTTAGTTGTTCAGCCATGTTATACAAGACTTGCCTTCTTTACCTTTCTCTTCTCTGTCTTCATTCTTGTCAACTTCATTCTAGATCTTGCTTCTCTTAGGATGGCAAAGTGAGTCTAGAGATTCAGGTTTCATATCCTTATACCATCCTGCCCAGAGAGGGAGAGAGTGTCCTCTGTGGTGGCTCTCAGAGAAGTGAGAAAGTGTCTTTCCAGAATCCCCAGTGAACATCCTTTGCATGTTACTGGACAACATTTGCCAGATGCCCTTCCTGAACCACCATCTGTGCCTGAGAAAGAGCATGCACTAGTTGGCTTAGGTCTGGGTTGTATGAACCAATACTGTGGAAAGAAATAGGATAACCTGATGGACTTTGACTCACACAGCTGAGAGTGCAATCACATTCTCCTTAAACATGTGAGAGAAGTAGGCATCTGATGGAAAACCTGGACAGGGTGCGGACCAAGGACAGGGAAAATAGATGCTAAGTAGCTAAAAATGCCCACTACACTTGTACATGGTTATTTCAAAAATCCTAATAAAACACCATTTTTATTTTATTGCTCTACTGCTCTAGCCCAAAGGCCAAGTCCAATCTGCCACTGTTTGTTGTTGTTGTTGTTGCTGTTTAATTTTTTTATTTTTCGAGATGGGTTCTCCTTCTGCCACCCAGGCTGGAGTGCAGTTGTGTGATCATAGCTCACCACAATCTCAAACTCCTGGCCACAAGGGATCCTCCCACCTCAGCCTCCTGAGGTCATTGGGACTACAGGCATGAGCCACCATGCCCCATGGCCACCTGTTTTCTTTTCCTTCCTTCCTTCCTTCCTTCCTTTTTTTTTTTTTTTTTGATGGAGTCTCACTCTGTCACCCAGGCTGAAGTGCAGTGTCACGATCTTGGCTCACTGCAAGCTCCGCCTCCCGGGTTCAAGCAATTCTCCTGCCTCAGCCTCCCGAGTAGCTGGGACTACAGGCGCGTGCCACCGCACCTGGCTAATTTTTTGTGTTTTTACTAGAGATGGGGTTTTACCAGGTTAGCCAGGCTGGTCTTGATCTCCTGACCTCGTGATCTGCCTGCCTCAGCCTCCCAAAGTGCTGGAATTACAGGCGTGAGCCACCATGCCCGGCCCACCTGTTTTCATTAGCAGCTTTATTGAAACAGCCATGCTCATTTTCAAAGTTTTGTGTATGGCTGCCTTCACACTACAATTAAAAATTTGAGAGTTGAGATAAAGATTGCATGGTCTGCCAAATGAAAAATATTTACCACCTGGCCCTTTTCAGAAAAAGCTTACAGATCCCTGGTCTAAAAGAGTAAATTTATTTTGTTTTATTTATGTATTTATTTTTGAGACAGCATGTTGCTCTGCTGCCCAGGCTGGAATGCAGTGGTGCGATCTTGGCTCGCTGAAACCTCTGCCTCCTAGGTTCAAGCGATTCTTGTGCCTCACCCTCCCGAGTAGCTGGGATTATAGGCACCTGCCACCATGCCTGGCTAATTTTTGTATTTTTAGTAGAGTTGAGGTTTCACCGTGTTGGCCAGGCTGGTCTTGAATTCCTGACATCAAGCGATCCCCCTGCCTCAGCCTCCCAAAGTGCTGGGATTACAGGCGTGAGCTTGCCCCCAGCTTAAAATATTAAATCTAAACTCCTCCTGGATTTCAGTCCTCTGTCATCTACCCTCACTTTACTGACCTAATTTTATTGGCATTATTTACTGTATTTAAGCTCTCTAATTCAATCAAATCAGTTTATTCATCCACCCTAAATATTGCACAATCATTGTTCACTTTTCTCTTTTCTTTCGTTCATACCTAATCCACCCTGGAATGCTCTCCTTCTGTCTCATGTATCTTCAAAGGCCCATCTCGAGTCCATGTAGCCTTCCTTGTTACCTTTGTTGGCACAGAGGCCTTCTTTCCTACCTTTATTGCCTCTATCAATCACACACTGAGGCTGTCTGAGTCTTTATACATTTTATAAATATGTCATATGTATACCATCTTTTTTGTTCAATTTAATGTAAGCCTCCTGAATGTTAGTCTTGGTGATATAATAGTTTCTATAAGGTATCCCTTATAGAATTTCAAGTAACGGTGGGCCAAGAGAAGGCACTTAACTAATAATTACTAGTCCTGTCAAACTCTACCTCACACATATCCACAATTAGCCCACTTCTCTCCAGCTCACTAACTACTTGATTCTGAGCCCATTTACTCTCATCTGGCCTGTGCTAGCCTCTCACATGCCCCCTACCCGCTTTGCCCCACTGCAGTTTTGTTCCCACACAGCAGGTGGACCGACTAAATGTTTAAATCAGTAGGTGTTACTTTCCTACTTAAGATTCTCTGCCGGGTGCAGTGGCTCACGCCTGTAATCCCAGCACTTTAGGACACTGAAGCGGGTGGATCATCTGAGGTCAGGAGTTCGAGACCAGCCTGGCCAACATGGCGAAACTCCGTCTCTACTAAAAATACAAAAATTAGCCAGGTGTGGTGGCACACACCTGTAGTCTCAGCTACTTGGGAGGCCGAGGCAGGAGACTCACTTGAACCCAGGAGGCGGAGGTTGCAGTGAGCCAAGATGGCGCCATTGCACTCCAGCCTGGGGGACAAGAGAAAGACTTTCTTTCAAAAAACGAAAAATAAGATTCTCCACTTCTATGATGTGTCTTAGAAAATAAGTCATGAATTGTCTCTGCCTACATCGTCTAGTTCATCTCCTTCTGCTTGTCAGCAGTCCCTCTGCTCCAGTTTCTCTCTGCTCCCTCTGCGTGGAATGCCCTTCCCTTAGCTCAAGAATGTCTGACTTCTCGTGATTGGGTCTTGGCTCTCTTCTCCTTGCCTGACCACCAATCTGAATGGGCTCCCCACTTCCTGTCCATTAGATCACATCATCCAGCTTTGCTCTCCTCCTGGCCCTGATCTCAATCCCAGTTTGTCTTGTTTACTGTTAACCCTCTGAGTATAAGCCCTCTGAGATTAGTGATTCTGTTCCATTGGTTCACACCTGTATTTCCAGGTCCTAGAATGTTCCAGCACATAAGAGGGACTCAACAGCTCTTTGTGGCATAAATGAACTAAACCATTCATAGATTTATTCTCTTTTGAAATAAAAAGGAATACACTGTCACAAAATGTATTCACTGTCACCAAATACATTTACCATGTGCCTATTCTCATGGTTTTACTTCTTAGGGTTTTGCCTAAAGAATCTGCTCTTAGGGGTTGGATTACGTTCACTGTCACAAAAATGCATTTGTATTCACTATCACAAAAATGCATTTACCATGTGCCTATTCTCATGGTTTTACTTCTTAGGGTTTTGCCAAAAAATCTGCTCTTATGGGTTGCATTAGGTTCCAATGGCTGCCATAGCCAAGTGGCACAAAATGAGTAGCTTAAAACAACAGAAATGTATTCTGTCACCATTCAGGAGGCCAGAAGTCCCAAATCAAAGTGTGGGTAAGCTTAGTGGCTCCTGGAGGCTCTGAGGGAGAAACCTCCCCATGCCTCTTTCTTAGCTTCTGGTGATCCCGGCAATCCTTGGTGTTCCTTGCCTGGTGGGTGCATCGCTCCAATCTCTGCCTCCATTTTCACATCACTTTCTTCTCCGTGTGTCTCTGTGCATGCTGTTTTGACTCTTACAAAGACAATCATTAGATTTAGGGTCCACTCTAATCCAGTGAGGTCTCATCTTGATCCTTAACTAATAACATCAGCAGTAACTCTATTTCTATACAAAGTCGCATTCTGAGGTTCTGCATGGATATGCACTTTTCAGAGACACTATTTGCGCCACGCTACAGCTTTAGAATACAACACTGAAACTTACAATCTACTCTTGCTGTAATGTAATGCACATACGTTGTTTTTTGGATGGCCAGTGACCAGGATCACCCTTCCCAGGAGCACCCCAATTTCCTATTGCATCTTCCAGTTGGAGGACAATCTTGACTGGAATGCAACTCAATATTTCTCATCCCCTCTCTGCAACCAAGGAGCTACATGTGACCCAAAGTAAGACAACTGGACTCCTGGGATGACTTCTTCTTCCAAATTTATGCTATTTTATGTTTTGGCAACCTTTCAAGAGAGCTTTCATTCCATACTAAATTTCCTTTTTTTTAGAGAGAGAGGCTCTCTATCAATCACCCAGGCTGGAGTACAGTGGTGCGATCACCACTCATCGTATGCAGCTTTGAACTCCCGGGCTCAAGCAATCCTTCCACCTCAGCCTCCCAAGTAGCTGGTACTACAGATGTGCACCACCATGCCTGGCTAACTTATTTATTTATTTATCTGTAGAGACACTGTCTCACTATGTTGCCCAGGCTGGTCTCAAATTCCTGGGCTCAAGTGATTCTCTTGCCTTGGCCTCCCAAATTGCTGGGATTACAGGCGTGAGCCACTGCACCTGCTCTCACATATTTTTAGTACTATAAATCTGTGAATGCCCAGAAAACATCAAGCAGTCTGGACTCTTGGAACTTTTCATCTTGAGTGGAGGCGCATAAGGAATGGGAAAATATTGGAACACATATACGGGAGGAGCAGCACCCAGATAAGATCCTTCAGTTGTTCATGCTGCCTGGACTCCAGGAATTGCCTTCATTCCTGGCTTGTGTCCTGATTTGGCTCTCCAGCCTCCCACCTATCCTCTGAGTTCCTAGCTAGCACCCTGTTAAAGTCTCTTTTTGCTTCAATTAATCAGAATCCATTTCTATCATTTGCATCCAAAGACATTCAACTATTACACCGAGATCCAAGATTTTTTCAGCACTGTCGCTGTTTTGCATATTTAGCTCTGAGTTCTGACATGCTGAGTTTACTACTATATGAGATACTACCTTCAAAATGTCAATTTCATCCAAACCCACACATTAGTGCAATTACAAGACAGTATATTAGCATTATTATTAATTTATTTATAACCCAGCTTGTTCCAAAAGGATTTCATTGTGTTAAATTATCCTACAGAGGTATGACAAGAAAAAAATACATTTAAAATAAGGAAGAAAAATGAGACAAAGGAAGAATAAGAGGTAGAAAAGTGAGACGAAGCCACAAGAGAACCTAATCCATAAAATGGTTACTGCCAAGGCTAGACAATAGGTAGGGGAAAGATGCAGTATCGTGAAAAGGTCTGCAGGCTACAGTTGTTGCCATGGTATTTGGCAACAATATTTTCTATTTTTCATAGTTCCTTCTCAACCCGAATTTCTGTTAAAAGCTTGCAATCTCTCGACATTAAAATGGGACCATGAGAGAATTAAGCAGTTGCCAAATGGGAACTAACTGAATCACAGAAAAGAATACATTTGCTTAAAGTTTTTATGTTATTATTTTAAAAAAGGTAAAAACCCTGAGATATCTGCTTTAATCTTCATCTCTCTTTCTTTCTCTTTCTTTTGTTCCTTTTTGGTTAATATTAGTCAAAACCTTGAAGCTGTAGTGCCTTATTTCAAGTTATGATTTTTAAAATTTTGCTTTACACAATAGATGGACCTTGAAAAATTTATTCCGTTATCTGTTTTTACAAATTCAAACACTCTAAATGGAAGACAGAAACTATTTAAAAGAAGATTTATAGTCAATCTTTTTGCAAACCAGGCATTACATTTTCATTTATTATTTTAGTCATACAGGGTTTTCACATATTATAGAAATGTCAGTTCCCTTCTTGCAGTTTTTATCAAGAAAGCGAAGCCAGATTTTAAATGCAAATACTGCATAAAGATATTGCTCATACATAGTAACGTAGTAAACACAATCATACTGATCTTCATTATTGTAATGACGATTTTCCCATTTTAATATTTATTGCATTTTTTTCTCTCAAACCTTTTCCAAAAAGAGCTGAGGCAACTATCGAATACATCAAAAGTGCCACCTAGTGCTTCCTTTGAAAATAACGCTTTTTTTTTGGTCTTCAGAAATAAGAACAAAACAAGATATAGAACACCCATGCTCGTAGGCTGGATCTTGCTTAAGTAGTTCTGCTTCCTAAAAATGAGTGCATTTGTTTTCAGCCAAAACATATTTTGAAAGAAGAATTTCGAAGTCAGTTTCCTTGACTGCGCTCAGACCTCCCAATAATGCTTGGTTTTAATTCTACATAGGTAGACATGGCATTAAGTAAAGGATGCTGAAGAAAGGAAACATAAAATGAGGAATTTCAGTAAACAAGAAGTAGCAGTAATTATTTCAAAAAGTATTTTCTTCCATCTCCCAGTAGGAGCTGGCATCTCACTAAGTTTAATTTCCATCATCATCATTATTATTATTTTTGAGACTGAGTCTCGCTCTGTCACCCAGGCTGGAGTGCAATGGCACAATCTCAGCTCACTGCAACCTCCACCTCCCGGGTTCAAGCAATTCTCCCGCCTCAGCCTCCTGAGTAGCTGGGATTACAGGTGCCTGCTACCATGCCCGGCTAATTTTTGTATTTTTGTAGGGACAGGGTTTCACCATGTTAGCCAGGCTAATCTTGACCTCAGGTGATCCACCTGCCTCAGCCTCCCAAAGTGTTGGGATTACAGGCATGAGCCACTGCTGCACAGCCCCATCATCATTATTTTATGCCCCAAATTACTCCTCTTCCCCATTTTCCCCATCTATAAAGCACTGCGACATCATCATCACCACCACCACCATCAACTACACGCATCAGCTCAGTGCCTGTGGTGGTAGGCCTCAGAGCTGGTTGTCAACAAAACACACCTAAGCTTTAGTCTCTGCCCTCAAGGAGTTTAAAATTAACCTGCTGAGGAGGAAGAGGAAAGGAAGAAGGAGGAGGACAACAACGAGGCTGAAAAGTATGTGTGCAATGATCAAACAGCAACAGTTAGATAAAAGCTTTCACCATTTTCCCAGTTCACAGACCAGAAAACTTTGGAACCATCCTCTCTCCTCTATACAGTCCTGGTACTTGGATCCTATAGCGTCCTCCTTTGGAATGCCTTCCTGATTTGTTTTTTCCTTCCCTATTGTGGGTTTACTCCTCTACCTCACGCCTGGAAAATGGCAACAGACGTACTACTTGGCCTCCTTCCTCTCCTACTGCCAGGCTACCTTGCCTAAAATGCTGCCTTTAACTTTTCATTCTCTTCCTTAAGAACAAGTTGTGGTTCTCTGGTGCTTTTCAGACCATGGGTACGCATCTCAGAGCCTAGTTTTGAAGACCTTTACTAATCTACACAGACTATTCAATTCGATGAGCCATTACACTACAACACTAAATTTTCACTCCTAGAGTACAGGTCTCTCTTTACATTGGAAGCAAGGGGGCACATTATGCTTTCATTTCCTTTAAAAAAATTATGGGGTTTTTTTTTTTGGTTTTTTTCTTTTCTCTTGAGATGGAGTCTCCCTCTGTTGCCCAGGCCGCAGTGCAGTGGCACAATCTCAGCTCTCTGCAACCTCCACCTCATGGGTTCAAGCAATTCCCCCACCTCAGGCTCCCGAGTAGCTGGGACCACAGGTGCCCGCCATCACGCCCAGCTAATTTTTGTATTTTTTTTTAGTAGAGATGGGGGTTTCGCCATGTTGGCCAGGCTGGTTTCAAACTCCTGACCTCAAGTGATCTGCCCACCTTGGCCTTCCAAAGTGCTGGGATTACAGACGGAAGCCACCACGGCTGGCCGATGGTTTTTGTTTGTTTGTTTGTTTTTTGTTTTGTGGTATTTCTAGTTGCCTTTTATTTTTTTGGTCTCTTGTGTCATTTGCCTTTATAATATTTTCAACCTTTTTTCAGTTACTTCATTTTATTACTTACAACCATTCTCCCCATCCATGTACACTTTTTTTCCACTGGTGACTTTCCTCCTGGGGCATCACCTTCTCCTCCAATCTCTACTGGTTACTCTTTCATCTTGCCTCATAGCAAGTCACATTGCAACTTCTCTTTCCTGCTTTTTGGGTTTGTTTCACTGTTTCTTGAATCACTGGTCTTCCCCTTTCTTCGTTTTCTCCTTGTTTTGCCGCAACTTCCCAAAAATGGGCAAATGGGAGGTAATTGTTTCAAGTCCCTGCATGTGTGAAAAATGTCTTTATTCCACCTTCATACTTAATTGTGCTTGCCTGGCCACACTATTCCAGTTTATAATCATGTTACCAATAACAGTAGCTATTTCCTTATTGTGTTTTAGTACCTTTGTGTTTTAGTTCAATTGTGCTGCTATAACAAAATATCATAAATTGGGTAATTTATAAAGAACAGAAATGTACTTTCTCACAGTTCTGAAGACTGGAAGTCCACAGCACGGAAGGGTCAGTTGTCTGGTGAGGGCTGTCCTCTGCTTCCAAGATGACCCTTATTGCTGCATCCTCCAGAGGGAAGGAACGTTGCGTCCTCTCATGGCAGAAGGCAGAAGGGCAAGAGAAGTGAAAGCTGCCTGAAGCCTCTTTTATAAGGGCCTTCATCCCATTTGTGAGGGAGGAGCCCTTATGGCCTAACCACCTCTTAAAAGCCCCACCTCTTAATAGTATCACATTGACCAACAAGGTTTAATCTAACATCTGAATTTTGGACGGGGACACATTCAAACCATGGCATAGCGTTGCTGATGAGAAGTCCAGTGTCAGTCTGACTCTTGTTCTTTGTAACATGGAAGATAAATTGTTCCTGTTGCAGTACTGTCAAGTCAAATCCTAACAACCCATTTCCCATTTCTAAAATTGAGACTCACAGGTCGCATTCTGCTTTTAGTGTTAACTAATGACATATCAGAGTCTGGCTCTGAAAATACAGAACTTCATAATTAAAAAAAAAAGTCTAATAAAGAGGTGAAAAAGATGTTTCTTCTCCATAGCAACGAGAGAGAGGGAGAGAAAGAGATCGTTTCATAGCTTAAAACTTTGTAAAAGAATCTGATGAGGTAAGATGTTAAATGAACTCTCACAAGACATCAGTCTTATTTCCAGGGTGATATAAAGTCTTGCACAAATATTCCCAACTTCTACTAGCTTTTTCTGTTTTCTTTAAGTAAATTTATCATTGAAATTATTATTTGAACAAAGAAGTCTTGTAGGTGCTAGAAATTTTAGAAATTGTTGCCATATAGCGTAAGCATGACCTTCAACAACATTAGTAATTCTGGCTCATAGTCTTACTTGTTGGTTTGTTGCCCTGGTGCTAATGTAGTTGACACCTATGTCCCCAGTTATATAAACATTAACAGGGTTTCTCAGTCAAATGAAAAAGAGGATTGGCTTTCTCTCCTTTTCCTATTTGCATAATGGACAAATAAAAGTCTATTCTGCTAGAGTCTTCAACATAAAAAAAAGTTTAAAGTCTTGGCCTCGTTACATCTCCACAGAGATACCAGTTGCTTCAGCACTGTGACTTCTCAAACTAAGTGTTGGTTTTACAAGATGTTTTATTTAGGATACCTGAGCACTATTCACAACATGGTACCTTTTCAGTATTATTTGCAAGATGTCGTTTAGATGTCCTTAGGAAACTTTGGAAGGGGGAAGGAATATTTGATATCGATGTAAAAAGGCGAAGTGGGGCCGGGCATGGTGGCTCACACCTGTAATCCCAGCACTTTGGGAGGCTGAGGCAGGTGGGTCATGAGGTCAGGAGTTCGAGATCAGCCTTACCAACATGGTGAAATGCCATCTCTACTAAAAATACAAAAATTAGCAGGGTGTGGTGGCAGGCACCTGTAATCCCAGCTACTCAGGAGGCTGAGGCAGGAGAATGGCTTGAACCCAGGAGGCAGAAGTTATAGTGAGCCGAGATCACGCCACTGCACTCCAGCCCGGGTGACAGAGCGAGACTCCGTTTCAAAAAAAAAACCGGCAAAGTGGAAGTTAAAAATTTGCCCCTCTCTTCCTCATCCACACACATAAACCAAGGTCCAAGAGGATGATGTCCCAGAAAATGCTTTGAAATATGGTAAAAAATCTTCTTAGCAAAACCAAAATCATTTTCTATATTACTGTGGTATTAAATCTTTACTAAATGTATTGTTGTAAAGAGTAACTAGCTCCACAACATAGACTAGTAGAAAAAAATAATGCTGTGGAAAGAAACTTTTTTCAGGTCTATATGAACCTTTATATCATCACTGAAAGTGATATAATAGACATTAGATAAACAGAATGGAATAGAGTCCAGGCATAGACCCGCACACAGAGGATCACTTAATTTATCACAAAGGTGTCAATGAAATTCGATGTGGAAAGGAAGGGCTTTTCAATAAGTGGTGTTGGTTCAAAGGATATTTGCATTTGAAAATTGGATAAATCTTATGAAATTATTCATTAGAAAGCTTATACTAATTTATAGTCTCATCAACTTGATTGAAAAGTGCTCTGTGGTCTATTCATGTAAATGTTCAAAGATGTTTGCAAAGAATGGATATTTTGTTTATTAAGCACAAAGTCCTCTTTCTATGTGTGTGTATAATGCATTGTATTCATTATTCAAGCAACAAAGGTTTATTGAATGCCTTGTACACGCTAGGTACTGTTCTAGGCCCCAGGGATTTGGCCGAAGGCAAAGTAACCTACTTTCTTGGAGCTTACATTCTTGTAGGGGAAGACAGATAATAAGAGACAAAAATAATATAGTTTCACATGGTTGTGTAAGTTGTGTGAGGGAAAAACCCATCAGTTTAAGAGGATAAAGGGAGTCTGGGGTGAGGGCTCTATTTCAGATCAGGGAAGGCTTCTCTGCATGTTGAGAAGGAGGGAGCCAGGTGGTCTGAGGGGAAGGCATGTGTCCAAGCAGAAGCGCAGGGAGTATGTGCGAAAGGGTCAGAGGGAGGCCAGTGTGGCTGGAGAGTGTAGGGGATGCTCAGAGAGGTAGGTAGGCAGGGGCCATATCACACTGGATTTACTGAGCACAGCCTGATGTTTAGGCTTTATTTCAGTGAAATGGGAAGGCATGAGAGGCTCCTCAGTCCTAGTGTGGCATGATCTGGATTTATGCTTTTAAGAGATAATTTTGTGCTGTGGGGAAATGAATTGGAAGGGGACAAAAGAAGCAGAAAGACTGAGTTGTGGCCAGAGTGACAGTAGCATGGACTAGGTGGTAGCTGGGGAAGTGGTAAAATGTGACCAAACTTAGGATGTATCTGGGTGATATAACAAGATGTGCTGATTGGATGTCAGAAGTGGGGTGGGGCCAAGGCAAAGAGAGGAATCAAAGGTGACTCCTAGGTTTTGAGCCTAGTACCTGGGTCAGTGGTAGTGCCACCAGCTGAGATAGAGATGACTGGGGAGGAGGAGAGTTGGGGCTGGGGTGCAATGGGAAAAAAAACTTTGGTATGTTTTGATGGAAACAACCCAGTGTGTCCATCAATAGATGAATGGTTAAACAAAATGTGGTATAGCCTATACAGTGGAATATTATTCATCTATGAAAAGAAATGACATACTGATACATGCTACCACATGAATGAACCTTGAAAGCATCATGCTAAGTGAAAAAAACCACACACAAAACACCCCATGTTGTATGATTCCACTTATATGAAATACCCAAAATAGGCAAATCTGTAGAGATAAAAAAAAGCCAGGGGTTCAGGTCAGTGAAAGAGTAACTGGCAATGATTGATTAATAATACGGAGTTCCCATTTGGAGTGATGAAAAAGTCCTGGAGCTAGACAGTGCAGCTGGCTGAACAGCCCTGTGAATGTACAAATGCCATGGAATTGTACACTTTAAAATGGTTACAATGGTCAATGTTCTGTTCCATGTATTTTACCATAATAAAAAAGAATCTGAGACAACCAAAACCTTTAGGATGTATGTAGTGAAGCTGAGAGTTTAGTTTAAGATATACTAAATTTGAGATGCTTATCAGATATTCATGTGGATTTAGATAAAGGAATCTGAAGCTTGGGTGAGTTCAAGACTGGAGAAATCAATCTGGGAGTCAACAACATGGGGATGGCACTTAAAGACTGAGGACTGGCTGGGCACGGTGGCTCACAACCGTAATTCCAGCACTTTGGGAGGCCGAGGAAGGCAGGCAGATCACGAGGTCAGGAGTTCAGACCAGCCTGGCCAATATGGTGAAACCCTGTCTCTAATAAAAATACAAAAATTAGACAGGTGTAGTGGTGCGTGCCTGCAGTCCCAGCTACTCAGGAGGCTGAGACAAGAGAATAACTTGAACCCGGGAGGCAGAGGTTGCAGTGAGCCAAGATTGCACCACTGCACTCCAGCCTGGGTGACAGAGTGAGACTCTGTATCAAAAAAAAAAAAAAAAAAAAAAAAGACTGAGGAATAGTGAGATCCCCTAGGAAGGCAGTGTAGAGAGAGGAGAGGAGAGGAGAAAGGGAAGACTGCATCCTGGGCTATCTCAACACTAGGAGGTCACAAACAGGAGGAGGCATCAGCAAAGCAGACTGGCCATACTGGACCCATAAGTAGCAGAAAAGTTAGGAGAGCATGGAATCTCCAGAGCGCAGTGCCAAATGTGTCCATTGCTTCCTGGAGGTGGAGTAAGGCGAACATAGTTGGATTTTGTGTAATTAAGGTTCCTGCCGTCTTTACAAAGTTGTTCAAGGTGATTAAATGTACTGCTCAAATATGCTTGATGACCTTTTTTGTCTATCAATTTCTGAAATAGATGTATCACAGTTTTCCCCCATCATTATAGATTGATTTTAATTTCTTTCTTGTATTTTTAACATCTTTGTTTTCTGAATTTTGAAGTTCTATATTGAGTGAATAGAAGTTCTTGACTCTCGTGTCTTGTTAGTGAATTGTGACTTTCATCATTTGGAAATAGCCTTCCTTTCTGTTAATATTTTAGGTATCTGTTTTGTAACCAGCATACACAGTAGTCCCCACTTAGCAGAGGGGAATAGTTCCAAGGTCCCCCAGTAGATGCTGAAACCTTGGGTAGTACCAAACCCGATTGCCACCAATCAGAACACATTTATTACCTTGTCTTCCACCCATAAACTTAATGCCATTTCACTTAACAGAGGGGAATAGTTCCAAGCCCTCTAGTGGATGCTGAAGCCTTGGGTAGCACCAAACCCAGTTGCCACTGATCAGAACACGTTTCTTTCCTTGTCTTCCACCCACAAACTTAATGCCATTTCCATCTTAACTAAACACTTAGCATACACTGTGGCTGAGACTTTTGCAGTTTGAGGTGTGCCAGCAAAATTAGCATGATTTTTTTTTTCTTTCTTAATTTCAGGGATAGAAAATGCATTCGTAACGCAGATCTTAACCTCAGCATACGATTTGTTTTTCTTCCCTTAAGTCGAGAACTTTCACCTTTTCACTTAAAGGAAGCACTTTACAGCTTCTCTTCGGCATATCCAAGTTACCAGCATGACTAGTCTTTTAAAATAAGGGTTACTTGGACACAAACCCTGTGATACCATGACAGTCAATCCGATAACTGAGAAGGTCAAGTGACTAAGGGACGGCTAGTATCTCCAGCATGGATATGCTGGGACAGAGGGGAGGTTCATGCCCCAGGCAGGGCTGGGCAGGGCAGTGTGGGATTTCACCATGCTACTCAGAACAGCTCACAACTGAAAACTTAAGACTTGTTTATTTCCAAATTTTCCATTTAATATTTTAAATGGACCACGGTTGACTACGGGTAACTGAAAATGCAGAACTGCTGCAGATAAAAGGGCCTACTGTAAATGCAGTCTTTGTAACCGAAATCAAGACTAAATTTTTACATAAAGGAGCACAGAACATGCAGCCAATTTTCAGTTGGGCCGAAAATTAAATTGACATAGAACAGATTAACAGGGGAAAAGTACACAAATTTATATAAATTTTACATGACATGAGGACCTTCGTGGAAACAAAGGACCAAAGAAGTGCTACACCTACATACTAGAGAAGCAATTGTAGAAAAGTAACCAAGTTGGCCGGCATGGGGACTCACGGCCTGTAATCCCAGTGAGTCCACAATTGGTGGGTTCTTGGTCTCGCTGACTTTAAGAATGAAGCCATGGACTCTCGCGCTGAGTGTTACAGCTCATAAATGCAGCATGGACCCAAAGAGTGAGCAGCAGCAAGATTTAGTGCAAAAAGCAAAACAACAACCCTTCCACCAGGAGACCCACGTGGGTTGCCTCCGCTGCCTCCGGCAGCCTGCTTTTATTCCCTTATCTGACCCCACCCACATCCTGCTGATTGGTCCATTTTGCAGAGAGCTGATTGGTCTATTTTACAGAGCGCTGACTGGTACGTTTATAATCCTTGAGCTAGACACAGAGTGCTAAAGGGAAAAGTTCTCTAAGTCCCCACGAGGTTAGCTAGACACAGAGTACCAATTGGTGTATTTACAAACCCTGAGCTAGACACAGAGTGCTGATTTGTGTATCTACAATCCCTCAGCCAGACATAAAAGCTCTCCAAGTCCCCACCAGACTCAGGAGCCCAGCCTGCTTCACCCAGTGGATCCCTCACCGGGCCGCGGGCGGAGCTGCCCGCCAGTCCCGCGCTGGAGCCCAGCCGGCTTCACCCCGTGGATCCCTCACCGGGCTGCGGGCAGAGCTTCCCGCCAGTCCGGCGCCGTGCACCCGCACTCCTCAGCTCCTGGGCGGTCTATGGGACCGAGCGACACGGAGCAGGGGGCGGCGCCCGTCGGGGAGGTTTGGGCCGCGCGGGAGTCCCCGGCAGTGGCGGGGCTTGGGCATGGCTGGCTGCAGGTCCTGAGCCCTGCCCTGCGGGGAGGCAGCTGAGGCCCGGCGAGAACTCGAGCGCAGTGCCGGCCCTCGGCACTGCTGGGGGACCCGATGCACACACCGCAGCTGCTCGCCCGGGTGCTAAGCCCCTCACTGCCCTGGGCCAGCGGCGCCAGCCGGCCGCTCCGGGTGCGGGGCCCGCTGAGCCCGCGCCAGCGCCCGCCGGAACTCGCGCTGGCCTGGACGCGCGCGGCCCGGGTTCCTGCCGCGCCTTTCCCTTCACACCTCCCCGCAAGCGGAGGGAGCCGGCTCCAGCCTCGGCCAGTCCAGAGAGGGGCTCCCACAGTGCAGTGGCGGGCTGAAGGGCTCCTCAGGTGCCGCCAGAGTGGATGCTGAGGCCGAGGAGGTGCCGAGAGTGAGGGCTGTTGCACATTGCCACCTCTCACTAGCACTTTGGGAGGCCCAGGCGGGCGGATCACCTGAGGTCAGGAGTTTGACACCAGCCTGCCTAACATGGTGAAACCCCGCCTCTACTAAAAATACAAAAAATTAGCCAGGCGTCATGGCGCACACCCGTAATCCCAGCTACTCAGGAGGCTGAGGCAGGAGAATGGCATGAACCCGGGAGGTGGAGCTTGCAGTGAGCCGAGATCGCGCTGTTGCACTCCAGCCTGGGCGACAGTGCGAGACTCCGTCTCAAAAAAAAGCCTACAAGAAGATAAAAACTATTTTGACAAAACCTGTTTGTACAGGATTCTCTTGGCTATAACTCCCTGTTGAGTGTTTCTTTTCTCCTGGTACAAGGAGGACATCTTTCATATGGGAGTTTTTACCTCCTGTTTCCAGGAAGAAAAAGGGAGATGAGAATGTGCATTTTTCATCTGCTATTTTTCAAGTGCCTTTAACTTAAAAATAATCCTTAGGCCAAAGTGGCATTTGTTTGCATGGCATATTCTGCCACACTTCAATATTTTCCTATTAAACAAAAAGTTTACACTCTCTGACTTCCTCCTTCCTCCACTGCTATCTCTACAGGGTAAGCACTTTTACCAGATTAGTTTTATTCTTAGTTCAGTATAAGTTTTACAGTTTGTTTTTTTTTTTTTTTTTTGGTGGGGGAGAGCGGGGTGGGGCAGGCGGCACTTACCCTTTTACTTGTATCCCACACTATATTTTTCTTTGGAGTATTTTTTGTCATTATTGTTTTGTTATAGCACATTTTGTAATTATTTTGGAGACTGTGTTTGTGGCAAAACTTCTGAGTCCCTGTATGTTCAAACATGTGTTCAGTGTTTTCACATTTGATTGTAAGTTTACCTCCATATAGGGGGACTTCCAAGTCAAAAACTGTTTTCCTCTCAGAATTGTGAAGATAATGTTCTGGTGTCTTCAGCAGCCAGGATTGTTGGTGAGAAAGTCTGATGCCTGTCTGCTTGTTGTTTATTTATGTGGAAATTTTCAGAAGGATTTTCTTTATCTGTGGGTTTCTTAAATGTTACTAGTACTTGCCAGTGGGCCCCCTTCATCTAAAAGTGTGCTTTCTTCAGCTCTGGAAAGTTTTATTTAATTTTTTCCTTGATGATTTCACCCTCCATTGATTCTTTACTTTTGTTCTGCAACTGCTGTTAGATGGATTTTCAATCACCTGGATTAATTCCGCATACTGCTCAAGTTCTTTCTTGTATCTCCCATTTACTTTGTCCTTTTAATTTCTTTTTCTTTTTCTTTTTTTTTTTTTTGAGATGGAGTTTCATTCTTGTTGCCCAGGCTGGAGTGCAATGGTGTGATCTCGGGTCACTGCAACCTCCACTTCCTAGGTTCAAGCGATTCTCCTGCCTCAGTCCTTCCTAGTAGCTGGGATTACAGGTGCCTGCCACTACGCCCAGCTAATTTTTTTTAATTTTTACAAAATATAAAAATACACCTTGGCCTCTCAAAATGTTGGGATTACAGGCGTGAGCCACCATGCCCGGCCTAATTTCAATTTTGAAAGTTTCTTACCTTTATTTTTCAGATCACTAATTTTATTTTCCATTGTATAGGTTCTACTGATCTTTCATTCATTCAACAAATATTTAGTGAGTTCCTAGCATGCTCCTCCACACCTGGATAATTTTAAAAAATTTTTTGTAGATATAGGGTGTCACTATATTGCCAAGTCTGGTCTGGAACTCCTGGGCTCAAGTGATCCTCCCACCTCAGCCTCTCAAAGTGCTGGGATTACAGACATAAGCCACATGCCCAGCCTGTCAGTCAACATTCTTGATTATAAATAACAGATACTGGCTCTGGGTGATTTATGCAAGAAATAATTTATTGGCAGGCCTTAGGTAGCTCACAAAATTAACCAGAAGACTGAGAATCAGGCTTGGAAACCAGCAGGAACCAAGGAGGCCACAGTCTGGTCAAGTCATTGTTGCCTTGGCTGATAGCACCTCAGACTCAGGTCCTGAGGGGAGCAGCCTGTGCTCCAGCTGCCAAACCATGGTGCAGGTCATCTGCCAGGCAGCCAGTGACCACATGTGGGGGCAGAATAATGGCCCTGAATCCCCGGAACCTGTGCACATGTTCCCTTATGTGGCAAAAGGGACTTTACAAATGTGATTAAATTAAGGCATTTAAGATGAAGAGATGATCCTAAATTATCCAGGTGGGCCCACCCCTAGTGATTCCTTAAAAATAGACACTCTTCCCCAGCTATGGCCAGAGGAAGACATGACTGTGAAAGAAGGGTCAGAGAGGTGCAACACTGCTGGCTTTGAAGGTGGAGGAAGAAGGCCAGGAGCTAAGAAACCTGGGTGGACACTAGTAGCCAGAAAAGCCTCCCCTAGAGTCTCCAGGACGGGATGTGCCCTGCGGCCTGCCGACACCTTGGTTGTAGCCCTGAGGGATCTATGGCAGACTTCTGACCTACAAAACAATAAAATAGCAAATCTGTGTTGTTTTAGGCCACCAAGTTTGTGGTAATTTGTTATGGCGGTGGTAGAAAATCAATACGCCACACATGGGCAGGACTTCCCTGCCATGATGCTGAAGTAAGGCAGGTTTCACAGTGGTGGCGGACCCTGCACATTTTTTTCTTGTAGGGCCGCTTGGCCACCTCCTAACACTTCCTCCTGCGCATGCGCCTCCCATGCCCACTCGGCACCCCACCAACACTGCCCAGGCCAGACACTACTGATGTTTTCTTTCGGCCAGTTTAGGGGTGGGGGAAGGCCATGGGCCCCATGTTCTGGCTACAGCTCTTTAATAAATTATACTGTTGGTTGGTCCAGAACCACCTTCTGGATTCTTGATTATTGTAAATGTCCTTCTGAGTTTGGAATCTCTCTGGATTTGTTATCTTTCCATTATTTTAATTTTTTATTTGGTTCATTTTTTGCAGCCGATTTTGTTTTTGTTTTTTTCCCCCTAAATCCCTTGGGAGCACAGAACATGCAGTCAATTTTGGATGCGTGAGATTTTTTTTCCCACTCTTGTCAATGTTGATTTTATTTAACTTCTATCTACCTGATATTTCAAAAATGTTCTGATAACGGGCACCCTTTCCTATTTTCCAGTGCTAGGTGAATCTCATCTTTAAAAACAGCATGCTCCCCCTTGTTATTGTAAAAAAAAAAAAAAAAAAAAAAGACTGGGTGGAAGGAGATGGGATCCTATGAGCTCAGCTTACCATCTTAAGCCAATCGCTGCTCATTATTTAGACTGGTTCTGTACCTGGCACTCAGACAGAATGCAAAGGACTGGAACATTCTCAGAAGAGTGGGCCATGTGGTCCTGTTGCAATAGCAGGCAGTGAGAGACATGCAGAAGGATGGTGGGTTAGCACCAGGCCAGTCCAGGAGGAGGCAGATGTTGGGAGGGTCTGGGTTGGCATCAAAGAAGCCCTTTAACAGAAAGAGAAAAGACAGACCTCATTTCAAATTCTGATTTTGACCCTTGCCAACTATGTAAACTTAGGCAAGTTTAGTCTCTTTGAGCTTCCGTTTCTTCACTTGCAAAATCGGGATAACACCATCTGTCAGAGCGTTGCTGCAAGGATTAAGGAGATAATATTGATAAAGTTCTTATGATAGGCTTGGCATGTAATACTATTGGATATTTCCTGAGTAAATTTACATGGATTAATCTGGTATAATCCTGATCATTAAGCCTATTACACAGATCAGGAAACTGAGGAATAGAGAATTTAAGTAAGCTGCTTAAGGTTATAACCATTAAGTGGCAGAACAGGGATTTGAACCTAGGCATCCGGGCTCTGTCATCTCTTCATATAAACACCATGCCACAAAGCTCCCCATGGGCAAGGACTATTGGGCTGAATGCTATTCTCTAGCTTTTTAAATTTCCTGTGCAGTTTTGGAGGTAGGGAGCCAGATTCATTTTATGAATTGGGATGGGATTGAGTCAGCAGGTTGGGATAAGTGGCCTCAGTAATAGGCAAGCTGCAGCTAGCAAGTCATTATAGGTTATTGTGTCTGTGTTTGTTTATTGGCTTGTTTGCTTTTATGATGTATTTATTTTTGTGGAGGTAACATTCACATAATAGTAACGGCACAAATATTAAGTGTGCAGCTGAAAGAATTCTTACATATGTATACACCTGTGTAATCACCATGTAGATCAAGAAAGAGAGGGTTTCCAGTCTCATAGAAGATGCTGCCAAAGGTAACTAGTGTATGAACCTCTATTACTACAGGCGAGTATAGTCTGTTTTTGAATTTCATGTAAATGGAACATACAGTTTGTGCTCTTTCATGTTTGGTTTCTTTTACTCATTCTGTTTGTTATTTCGATTAAAAAACAAGATGCATTACAGGCTAGGAACTGGTGAGCAGATGGCCACCAGGAGCAGATAGCTAAGATCTCCCAGCATGGCCCCCCAGGGCCCTGTACACAGATATAAACCTTGGTGCAGCCAGCAGTGGGGGATGGAGATGAGGAGAAAAACCAGACTGGGTAGGGCTGCCATCTGCTCTGACACACCACTGGGAGGGCTCTCAGCATGCCCTGGGCCCCAGGGGAAAGTGTTCTTGGAACCTTACAGGTGTGCAGTGAATGTCAGTTGCTTTTCTCTTGCTGCGTGGTTCACTGTGAGTCAGGTTTGAAGATGGGACAAGTGCTGAGGTTTGACCTAGGGTGGCACATTCCTCGCCCTTTTGCAGCTGTGGTGGAGCAGAAAACTCTGAATTGCCCCACACATTTGGGTGCAAGAGATGTGCACCCCTTTTTCCTGCCTCTGGGATCCCCTCTTCTTTGAGGAGCAGCGTATCTGCCTCTCCTGTGAAACAGTGGCTTCCATCACCTTCCTTTCTGGATAATTCCATTTCTTTCTTGAAGAGCCAAGAACTAACTTCCTTCCTTCCTTCCTTCCTTCCTTCCTTCCTTCCTTCCTTCCTTCCTTCCTTCCTTCCTTCCTTCCTTCCTTCTTCTTTCTTTCTTTCTTTCTTTCTTTCTTTCTTTCTTTCTTCTTTCTTTCTTTTTTCTTGAGATGGAGTCTCTGTCACCCAGCTGGAGTGCAGTAGTTGGATCTTGGCTCACTGCAACCTCCACCTCCCGGGCTCAAGCAATTCTCCTGCTTCAGGCTCCTGAGGAGCTGGTACTACAGGCGAACGCCACCATGCCTGGCTAATTTTTGTATTTTTAGTAGAGACAGGGTTTCACCATATTGGTCAGGCTGGTCGTGAACTCCTGACCTCGTGATCCGCCCACCTCAGCCTCCCAAAGTGCTGGGATTACAGGCATGAGCCATTGGCCCGGCCGAGCCAAGAACTTTCAAAAGTCCTGGTTGAACTTTTCCCAGGACAACTTAAAACACACAGAAGCTCTGAGAGCTCCTTCACTTGAGCATCCGAGAGTCTCAAGCCTCAGAGCAAAAGGCTAGGTTTCTTTCCAGAGAGGAAGAGAAGGGGGAAAGCACCCTCTTCTTCTATCAAACAGGTCTCCAATAGAAATAAGAACAGGGCACAAATTACCACATCGATAATCTACCCTGCCCCACTGGATTCCAAATCCCTCTGGGACTAACTTAGAGTGCCTAGAAAAATTACCCTACAGTCCTCTCAGCCCCAGTTTCTTCAAGTACAAACGGTGCTGATACTGACTTTACAAAGACTTCATGACTAGGAAATGAAACTAGCTATTTGTGAAGCTCAATACTTAGGGTCCTAATAAGTATATTTTCTTTGTAAGAGGAATTGCCTGCTTTCGTGGAATTACAGTATCTGAATTGGGTGGCTCAGGTTACAGGGGTCTGAGAACAGAGACATAAAGAACATTGTGCTGGGGAGGTGAGGTGGGGGAAGGGGAGAGCAGGTGGGGAAGGAGCGGGGTGGGTCTCCCAAAGGCTTGTCTCCCCTTCTGTTTATGGTTCTGAGCAGGTGTCTTAGGTACTGGGAGGCCCCTTTGTATCTTCAACAGTGGCTCCAAACCTGACTGATCACTAAAATTACAGGGAGAATTTTAAAACATTCCTACCCCAGCTCCTTACAGCCCTTTCTCTCACTCTGGCTAAGAATCTGATTCAGTAGGGCTGGGTAAGATGAATGAAAATGCTTATTTTTTTAAAGTCCCCATGTGATTCTGATGACCAGTGAGGTTTGGTCTGTTATTCTAAAATATATAAAATATACAGTATTCTAATGCATACTCCTGCCTGAAAGTCCGATAGTGAAAAATATGTCCATATTATCTCAGTGAGGTGCATGAAGAGTAGTGCAGGGAAGCCATGAGCTGCCTTGACTTCCCGGAAGGGAAGATACTTCTGTGCAACTATCAAAACCACATGGACCTTGTGGCAAACTTCGTAAAGCCTCAGTCTTGATTTCTTTTCTGTGAGAAAATTTTCTTCAAGGTAGAGAAGATCAAAACCTACCAAGTGCCTTGCTCAAGTAATCAGCCAGTCTCATTCTTAAACCCTGTAATGAGGCAGACCTTACTTTTTTTTTTTTTTTTTTTTGAGATGGAATCTCACTCTGTCGCCCAGGCTGGAGTGCAATCGTGCAATCTCAGCTCTCTGCAACCTCCGCCTCCCGGGTTCCAGTGATTCTCCTGCCTCAGCCTCCCGAGTAGCTGGGACTACAGGCACATGCCACCACGCCTGGCTAATTTTTGTATTTTTTGGGTAAAGACAGGATTTTGCAATGTTGGCAAAGCTGGTCTTGAACTCCTGACCTCAGGTGATCTGCCCACCTTGGCCTCCCAAAGTGCTGGGATTATAGGCGTGAGCCACGGTTCCCAGCCCGAGGTAGACCTTTAATTGGGAATTTCTTTTTATGTGAAAGTAAATCATAATGACCAGAAACACTTGAAACCTTTTTTCTTCTCTATATTCTCTCTTTAGTTCCAGTTATTGAAAGCATGTGAACACCTACCTCTGTAAGATGCAACCTCTGAGCATTCTGGGTTTTTTGTTTGTTCGTTTGTTTGTTTTTTTGAGACAGAGTCGCTCTGTTGCCCAGGCTGAAGTGCAGTGGCACGATCTCAACTCACTGCAACCTGCGCCTCTCAGGTTCAAGCGATTCTCCTGCCTTAGCCCCCTAAGTAGCTGGGACTAGAGGAAGGAGCCACCAAGCCTGGCTAATTTTTTGTATTTTTAGTAGAGACAGGTTTTCACCGTATTGGCCAGGCTGGTCTTGAACTCTTGAGCTCAAGTGATTCGCCTGCCTCGGCCTCCCAAAGTGCTGGGGTTACAGGTGTGAGCCACCTTGCCCAGCCTCTCTGAGCATTCTGATGAGAGAAAATATGAGGATAATAGACCTGAGGACTGTGAACTGGCTGCTGAGAGGGTCTATTAGAAGCCGTTTAATCAGATTTATTTCCTAACTACTAGATTAGATCAGCACACTGAGAAAATGAGAATTAGAGTTTTGGCGGAAGAGAGTTTGGGAAATCAAACAAGAGAATTGGGAAGAATTTAACATTTAGAAAGAGCACAGAAATGAGAAAGGCTCAGGGAGGCCAGAGGACAGGAGAGCAACGTGAGCCTAGGTGGGGAGGAAGAGGGAGGGGCCAGAGAGTAAGAAGATCACGGAGGTAGAAAACTTCCAAAAATAATAATTATTTCCCTCAGCCCCTTATGGTTCTTGCCAGCCTATTCCTATCCCACATTTCTCTCAGCTCTTGTCTCTCTCTCATCCTGGTAGAAGTGAGAATCAAGCTAGTTTCTTGAGCTAGTTTCAAAATGACCAAAGTGGAAGTCTAGGAAACGCTTGGATGTAGTCAGTAAAATGCCCAAATGTCTCTACAGCTTTGAGCCTTTGTTGAGATGCCTTAAGTGGGGCCATACTCAGGGATCTTTCGCAGGCATTCTGGAGCTTGGAGGACATCTTCATTACATTTTTAAAAACGTTTCAATAACGTCTGTCTATGCTGTTTGGGGCGTGTGTACGCATTTTGCATTTTTTAATAGGGCTGGGATACTGAAGTCCTGTTGAAACAAAACAGCTCACTACTGTTAAGACTTCAGGTTTTTGAGTTTGCTGTCATTTATAGCAGGCAAACAAAATCTAAAAATTAAGTTTCCTGATTCTAAGTGTACCGACTTACACCTTTTCAAAATGAACAGAGGCTGTACTAAAAGTGAATAAATGATTGCAGGGCTTCAGACACCAACTTTAACAGCACCATGTAGTAAAATACTACTAGATTTTTTATTTTTGTCTAAAAAGTTATGCTTAGGCCAGGCGCGGTGGCTCACACCTGTAATCCCAGCACTTTGGGAGGCAGAGGCAGGCGGATCACCTGAGGTCAGGAGTTCGAGATCAGCCTGGGCAACACGGTGAAACCCCGTCTCTACTAAAAATACAAAATTAGCTGGGCATGGTGGCACATGCCTGTAATCCCAGCTACTCAGGAGGCTGAGGCAGGAGAATCGCTTGAACCTGAGAGGCAGAGGATGTGGTGAGCCGAGATCGTGCCATTGCACTCCAGACTGGGCAACAAGAGTAAATCTCTGTCTCACCAAAAAGAAAAAAACCAAAAAAACAAAAAAAAGTTATGCTTAGGACCTCATTGGATAGAATTAACATTCTATACAACACTAATTTCAATGGGGTTAAGTTTATTTGGGGGTACTTAGTATAGGATAGTCAGGAAGACTTTTCTGCATTTTCTTATAATAATGATGGTGATATCAGGAGTTCTCACTTCTAGTCTGCTGCTGTAAGTACTCCCTTGAGACGTCCTTGACTGGAGGAAGCAGATGGCCTATTTCCAGGAGCCTGAGGTGCACATCACTGTCAGTTTCTGCCCTGGGCCATGAAATTCCAAACTGAAGTCCATTGGCCCAAATTGGTGACTGAGTCACACAGGATTGTTTACCTGACTTTCCCTCTTTTCTTATTTTTATTCTTTTCTCATCTCTTGTGTAAAAAAATGAAATATACTTTGGGAGGCCAAGGCAGGAGGATTGTTTGAGTCCAGGAGTTCGAGAGCAGCCTTGGTAACACAGTGAGACGCTGTCTCTACAATAACTTTAAAAATTAGCCAAGTATTGTGGCATGTTCCTTTAGTCCCAGCTACTCGGGAGGCTGAGACAGGAGGATGACGTGAGCCCAGGCATCCGCGGCTGCAGTGATCCATGATTGCGTCACTGCACTCCGACCTGGGTGACAGAGTAAGACCCTTTCTCTAAAACAAAACAGAAACCCAAATATATAAAAATTGTTATTTCAAAATAAATAAAAACAGAGAGAAACAGATACACATTACCCAGCTTCCCAGCTATTACAGCCAGACGTTTCCTACCCTCACTCCCTTATTTCTACTGGATTTTTTGGAGACATTTGAGGTAAATCTCAGATGTCGTATTTCTGCTATGTCAGCATGTGCCTCTAAAAAATGTGAACTCTTTTAGAAGACATAACCACAATGCCTTTATCGTTTCTAAAAATATTGACAATAAGTCTTTAATATCATCAGATATCCAGTCAGGTTTAAATTTCCTCAATCATTTTATACATGTCTTTTTACAATTGCTGTGTTTGAATCAGGATCCAAATGTGGTCCAAACATTAAACATTTTAACATATAAATGCTCCTTCTCTTAAGTACATTTTAATCTAAGATGCTCCCTCTCCTTTTTTTTTTTTTTTTTGAGACAGAGTCTTGCTCTGTTGCTCAGGCCAGAATGCAGGGGCACAATCTCGGCTCACTGCAACCTCCGCCTCCCAGGTTCAAGATATTATCCTGCCTCAGCCTCCTGAGTAGCTGGGATTACAAGCACACGCCACCATGCCTGGCTAATGTTTATATTTTTAGTAGAGACAGGGTTTCACCATGTTGGTCAGGCTGATCTTGAACTCCTGACCTTGTGATCTGCCCACCTCAGCCTCCCAAAGTGCTGGGATTACAGGCATGAGCCACCATGCCCAGTCTCCTTTTCTTTCATTCACTAAGCCAGGTCATTTGTTCTGGTTTTTGCTGACTACAACCCCATGGTTGTGTTTAGTAAGTTGCTTTCTTCCCTGTACTTCCTGTAGGCTGGGTGTTAGATCTAGAGGTTTAATCGGATTTGATTTGTTTTTTTGGCAAGAACACTTTATAGGTGGCATTGTGTATTTCTGTAGGAAGGCATATAAGGTTTGCTTATCTCTTTTTTTGTGATGTTAGCAGCAATTAATTATCACTGTCTAGAATATTTTCTTCTTTTTTTTATCACCCCTCAACCCAACCATCAAGCTATACACCCCTTCAGACCCTCTCCTCACATTCACTCTCTCCTTTGTACTGTTTTAACTGACTAGAAGATGGTTACTTGAGGCTGGGTGTGGTGGCTCACGCCTGTAATTCCAGCATTTTGGGAGGCCGAGGTGGGTGGATCACCTGAGGTCAGGAATTTGAGACCAGCCTGGTCAGTATGGTGAAACTCTGTCTCCATTAAAAATACAAAAAGTAGCCTGGTGTGGTGGCAGGTGCCTCTGTAATCCCACCTATGGAGGCTGAAGCAGGAGAATTACTTGAACCTGGGAGGTGGAGGTTGCAGTGAGCTGAGATCGCGCCACTGCACTCCAGCCTAGGCAACAAGAGTGAATCTCCATCTCAAAAAAAAAAAAAAAAAGTAAAGAAAAGAAAAAGGAAATGGGTACTTGGTTCTGAGTTCATTTCACAGATACAATCTCCATGGGAAATAATCAGAATGCTCATTAACCTTCAGTGTATGTACATAGAATTTTCGAAGTTCCCACCTAGAGTGGATATTTTTGGCTGTGTCCTGTGTTAAGTGCTGGTGGGCCCCCTCCCACTTTAGGTGCTGATCAGCCACTCACTATTTGAAGCCTGGGTGTTTTCTGGGAAGCTCTTTCTCCTCATCATAATGAGGACACTCTCATCCTTTGGCCTTCAGGTGATGTGTTAGGAGGTTATTGGAGCTGCAGTGGCCCTCTTCTGACCATAGGGGCAAGCTTTAGGATTAAAACCGATGTGTCCAGGATGATGGGTTGAAATGTGGAAAGAGTCTAGGTCCTCAGTAAGCCACTGAGCCACTGAATTATTAAGTAGGATAATTGGGATTTGTGAATTTCCTCCCTTGCAAAAAAACAGTCCCCGAGTTTCAGGTTGAATGTACAAGCTTAGCAGGCAGAGCCAACCTGCAAATGCCCTACCTCCACACTTCTTATTCTAGGGGATTATGAATTTAATCTACTTTAGTTGATTACTTGCACCTACAAACAACCAAGCAGACACACTGATTATATACAAATAAATCTATTCTATGTTTCTGTTTACTATATATTTAAATCTTTGATGGAGAGAAAAAGCCAATGGAACCTGACCTTGAATTTTGCATAAAACTGAACTCTTCCTTAATGACCCTAATAGAGCTAAAACTATGATTGAGATTGCACAAAGCATTGAATCATGAAAAGTAACATATGATGATGTCATATATTAAATACATTCAGCTTTTGATAGGATATAAGTTGAAAAAGCACACAGCAACTTAAAAGTGGAGATGGAGGCTTAGAAACTTCTATGTTGGTGAGAAGAGGTGGAATTAAAATATTTTCCAAGCATTATTCTCAAAGCACGTAACTGAGAGTTGACTTTGAGTGCTGGCAGTAAAGGAAGACTTTTCTCCCATTATGATATGCTGGACATAACATTGTTATTGAAGTAAGTAGGAGAATTCGAATTTCTGAATCTCCTCCTTTGCAACGAAACAGCTCCCCAATTTCAAATTGAAAGTACAAGATTAGCAGGCAGAGTGATGAAGATTTAAGAAAAAAAGTAAGGACTGGGTGCAGTGGCTTGCACCTGTAATCCTAGCACTTTGGGAGGCCGAGGCTGGAGGATGACTTGAGTCTAGGAGTTCAAGACCAGCCTGGGCAACAAAGCAAGAACCCATCTCTACAACAAATACAAAAATTCGCCAGGTGTGGTGGGAGGCTGAAGTGGGAGGATTGCCTGAGTCTGGAAGGTCAAGGCTGCAGTGAGCTGTGATGGTGCCACTGCATTCTAGCCTGGACAACAGAGCGAGACCCTGTCTCAAAAAAAAAAAAAAAAAAAGAAAAAAGAAAAATAAAAAAATATGATGTTCAAAATCGATTTAAGAAGGAGCTGTAGAGCTTGGGAAAGCAGAGGATAGCTGATGATCTGCCCTGTTCTTGCTCCTGCTTCTTGTGTTTTGCATTCCCACGTTGTGTTGTATGGAAGCAAAACATCATTGTTTTACTGGTCAGTAGATTGCACCTTTCTTCTTGCAGACAGCAAGGTGGTGACAGCAACTAGTTCCAGGAAGCCCCTGGTAACAACTCTTCTTTGTGTTGTGTGAGGAAGCTGTGGCTCATAAGCGACCTCAGCAGATTTCCCACCCACTCCGCTGGGTCCCTCAACTCACAGAGACTCATTGTTAAGGACTTTCACTCTGAACAGCTGCTGGCACTTGCTGGCTTCATTCACTATGAAGATGGCGATCAGACACCCCAGATTTCAAATAACCTGTCCTATGATCAGACTATGCGTCAGCCCATTGCCCTGGTGTCTGATTAGGAAAGTATGATCACTGTCACCATAGCACAGCGCCTCCCAACTTCTCCACCCACTCGGAGGCTTTCCCCACTCATTTCATTGTTTTGGATATCACTTTAGATTGTGGCCCTTCTCTTCTGCAAGAAGCAAAATTTCCCCATCCATCTACAGTAGAAATATCCTCTCTTCAGGGATTATGCCTAGGTGAAATTCCATTTCGTCAATATGTTAAAATTAGACAAAGTATGGCAGGAGCCTAGCTCCCTTTGAAAAGCTACCTACCTAATCAGTATTCCAACTGATTTAAACGTCCATTATCACAAGAAAGTTCAAAGCCTTTAAAGATGCATGAAGTGATGCATTCAAGCAGGTGAATATTACTTGTCTTGGAAAAGTCACTGGAGGGTGGAAGGCAGGGTTAGGGTTCAGCTTTTGAGATTAGATAAGAGCAAAGAGCAACTTCAAAACTCCCTGGGGGCAGGCAGTGGGCTTACTGTTCTCTCTGACACTGTGGCTTGGGTGACCAGGGCACAGAACATGTCAGAATCTTGGGTATCTTCTATGGTACTTAGCCCCGTGAGTCAGATACACCAGAGGTGCTGAGGGGATGCTTGTAGACTTGCTTTTACAGATAACTTTCACATAGATCTAATGTGTGTGCCATATCAGATCGAAACATTTGCAACCATCTTTCTGGTCTACAGTGTCAAAACATGCCTGAAATGCCACAAAGAATGTTTGTATTTGAGCATAATTTTTCAGGGAGGCAGGGCTTTGATTTTCCTGATTTTTTTTTGTGTTTGATTTTTTTTTAACCTGACTATGTAGCAAGAATATTAGAAATAAAATTTAGGAGAGGACAGACAGTTCTTGGGTGTATGGAGACTGGGAATGGCTCGGGGCAGCTGAATAAATAGCATACGTGTATCTGGCTCTCTGGGCCCTACCCAAGCCTTTTTACAACTACCAGGTGTTTTATAGACACATTTTTCTATGAAGTAGTCAAACTGTAAACAGCATGAATCCTGACTGATAATTGTGTCTTAAAATAATAATCATAAAATAAAGAAAATAAGAGACAAGCATCACCATGATTTTCCCAATTGAAATGTCTTTTGGTTTTGCCTTTTGGTGGCATGGGGCATGGGGCCAAGGGTATGGGGGCATTTGTGTGGCATTCATTATTTTTTCAACCTGTCCTGATTATGGAACCTTTTAAAGTCCATCCTCCACTTGGAACCACGGTGCTCTGAGAGGATGCTGAACTCACAGCAGCCCACACACAATTCCAGTGATACTACTGCAATGTTTTGTACACAGAATTGTAGGTTTGTTGGGTAAATGTAGCATCATATTTTGTTTTAGCAATTTGTGAACAGTCTAGCTTCTCCTTCATACTTACAAGTTCATCAGGCCAAGGATTAAATCGTATGCACCCAAATACCTCTTAGTATAAAAACGTCTGCACTCAGTAGCATTTCTGGTGAGCAGGTGGAGGAAGGGCCACGTTCGCCAATGTCATGAGGGGCCAGCATCTTTAACCTTCACGCTCACATCACTAGCCTTGCCTTCTTCACAAAAGAAATGTTCTCCCACTTCCTTTCCAGTTCTCTCAGATTCATGGTACAGTAAGTTGGAAAGGGACTTGAGAGATTATTTAGGCTAAACCTTTCATTTTTATAAATGACAAAATTAGGGTTGAGCAAAATGGGGTGATTTATTAGTCTGTGCAAAGCCAAGAAAAAAATTTGAGCCTCTTAGAAGTCATTTTTCCACTGAAATATTTTAACTAAAATATCTTCATTTCACTGTTAAATATATGTTCTCATGTAGTTGCTATAATCAGTTACTTCTCAAGAAAACTCTAAAAGCTTTATTTCCCATATGACACATTTCAGAATATTACATAAGAAGCTCTCACCAACACACCAAGGCAAAATATATATGACAAGCCAAAGACAGGTGCCATAAAAAGATAAGAAATCTTCAAAGGGGTAATCTCAAAAGTGGCAACATGACATCACTCTTCTCTGCCTACTTTGGAGGTAAGACGATGTTGGAGTTCTGAGGGGCCCAATAAGTAACACCTGTCTTCCCCCTCCAGGTCCTGCATAAATTGAAAAAATAAAACGTAGCAGATGGACTCAAATGCCACCTTCATGACCGAGGTACCAAGCGGGAGGGCAGGAGCTGCCCTCCAGTCCTGGTTTAGGCGGACCTTCTGAACTGGGCCTGAGGGCAGGACCCCACGGGCAAGGAGCGGAGAGGAGCTCAGAGGGGAGGGCAGGCCCAGCTCTCTCGGAGGCCTTCACCTACTGTTACCAGCTTTCTGCCTTCATTTTACTACCATGATTTGTTCCAGGCTCAAAGCAGGAAGAGGGAGGAGGAAAGAGAGAGGGACGATCAATTAATTGATCGTCTCGTAAGGCAGATTCATTCTTTCTGGGTTAGCTTGTGATATTTAAAGTTACCTCTCCCTTGTCTGATGCTCTCATGGGGTCTTCAGAGACACCACCGCCTCCATGACTGGGATTGTTTGTTGAGGTTCCCTTGATCAGCTCTGCCTCAAAACTCTGCTTCTCCCCGCTGAAGCCTGAGAGTCCCTCTAGGTGGCCCTGTTGGACAGGAGCTAAGCCTTCTCTCTGTCTCTTTCTCTATCCCTCTCTCTCAACCAACCCAGGCCCATCTCTTTTCTAGGAGGGAGCCTACAGAATGGCTCTGTGTTAGAGCTGATGCAGGACTCTGTGGGGTGACGGAGCGCCCCAGGGCAGGGAAGAGCCATTCTCCATAACAAAAAGTCAGGACTGGCTGAAAGCCCCTCCCAGCCCGCCACCCTCCGTTGACGGGGCTTCCTTCAGAGCTTTGCCCCATCCCTGCCCGGTGCTGGCGACTGGTGTTTGGCTCCCTCCTAGAAAAGAGATGGGCCTGGGTTGGTTGAGAGAGAGGGATAGAGAAAGAGACAGAGAGAAGGCTTAGCCCTTGTCCAACAGGGCCACCTAGAGGGACTCTCAGGCTTCAGCGGGGAGAAGCAGAGTTTTGAGGCAGAGCTGATCAAGGGAACCTCAACAAACAATCCCAGCCATGGAGGCGGTGGTGTCTCTGAAGACCCCATGAGAGCATCAGACAAGGGAGAGGTAACTTTAAATATCACAAGCTAACCCAGAAAGAATGAATCTGCCTTATGAGATGATCAATTAATTGATCGTCCCTCTCTCTTTCCTCCTCCCTCTTCCTGCTTTGAGCCTGGAACAAATCATGGTAGTAAAATGAAGGCAGAAAGCTGGTAACAGTAGGTGAAAGACAAGAAAAGACGCCTCCCGCCCCCCTTTACCTGGCTTCCTGGCTGCAGAAGGCCCCACACAGGTGAAGGGACAAGCTTCAACTTGAAATCTGGTTTTAAGAATTGATTATGGGCCGGGTGCTGTGGCTCACACCTGTAATCCCAGCACTTTGGGATGCTGAGGCGGGTGGATCACCTGAGGTCAGGCGTTCAAGACCAGCCTGGCCAAGATGGTGAAACACCTTCTCTACTAAAAATACAAAAATACAAAAATTAGCCAGGCATGGTGATGACCACCTGTAATCTGTAATGCCAGCTACTCGGGAGGCTGAGGCAGAGAATTGCTTGAACCTGGGAGGTGGATGTTGCAGTGAGCCGAGATCGCACCACTATATTCCAGCCTGGGAGACAGAGCAAGAATCTGTCTCAAAAATAGAATAGAATAGAATAGAATAGAATAGAATAGAATAGAATAGAATAGAATAATCACACACACAAGAAAACAAAGTAAAACTTGTTGGTGAGCGAACCGAATGAAATATGTTAAATCTCTGTCCAATCCTGTCCAAAGTCAGGCAGAGGAGGCCAACTTGAGTTCTCATCACCATCTCCCAGCACCTTTTGTTGTTTGATTAGAATAGATTCCCTCTGTAAGACATTAATGATTTCCAAGGCTGCTTTAAGAAGTTTATTATATGGGAAGTGATTGAGAACTGGCAATAATGAATCTGGTTGTCTCTGCTTCGGAGTTTAAAGACTGTTCTGATGACGATAATTACATTTTTATGAATATCCTACCTAGTGAGTAACAATTTTACTATGTCAGATTTGCACCACACAAAGATGCATCAATTTCATCTGCAATGAAAAATAGAGCCTAATAGCACAGTTATATTTATATGATAGTCAAACATCAAGATGCAACATAAGTGCTTCAACTAAAATAATTCTGATCATTATTTAACCTTGAGATGATTAAGGTGGAAGCTTGTCAGCTTACTTTTTTCATGATTTTTGCTGTTTTGGTTTGATTTTTAAAAATCCATAATTAACATTTATTAACATTTGGATTCTACCCCAACCTCCATGATGTGTGGGCAAGGGAAAAAACAACAAAAAAGATCCATAGATATGATTAATGGTCAAAGAGAGAGTATTAGGTAATTATAAGTCATAATTATGTTCTTGATAATAAAATACCATACTGTTTTTCTCGTTTTCTCTGCTAAGTGTCTTCAACTATAATGCAAATTACGGACAATGTATTTAGGTTAGATGCTATACATACAGAGTAATTTAATACAAAGTAAACTGTTTCATTGTGATTGTGCACCAGAGCTATTCCAAGTGTGGTCTGAGACCAGCAACATCAAGCATTTCTCTAAAACCTGTTGGAAATGCAAATTCTCAGGCGTTACCCCAGATCTCTTGAATCAGAATCCCTAGCAGTGGGCATAGGCACTCGGGACTCTTGTGTTAACAAGCCTTGCAGGAGGTGCGATGAGGTGTGAAAATCACTGCTCCAGCATCTTGTAACTCATTCTCCCCTCCCTAAAGTGAAACACTGATAAGTGTGGAGGCTGCAATCCCAGCAACACTTTAGGTGTTCCTTGTTAGCTGGAGGGGGCATGTGTTCCCGGAAAGGGGGCCCCAGCGAACTGGCTGTTTTGGCCAAGTCTCTTGAGTCCAGGTTCCTCTCCAGTGAGTTTTCTCTTCTCTTTAAATCTCCTGAGGTCACAGTGTGCCCCAGGCCATAGTTTCTTCCCATTACCAGTCATAATTGTTTGTTTAGCCTCCCTGGTGGGAGGAATGTTTATGATGCTCCTCATCATGTGAGGACTTCACCACCCTGAATCCTTGTTGGTGCTCCCCTCTATCACTGAGACTTCATTTCCTTGACATCATCTTGAGCTGCTTAAACATTTTTTTTTTCCAGATGGAGTCTTGCTGTGTTGCCCAGGCTGGAGTGCAGTGGCATGATCTCAGCTCACCGCAACCTCTGCCTCCCAGGTTCAAGGAATTCTCCTGCCTCAACCTCCCGAGTAGCTGGGATTACAGGTGCATGTCACCACACCCAGCTAATTTTTGTATTTTTAGTAGAGACAGGGTTTCACCATGTCGGCCAGGCTGGGCTTGAACTCCTGACCTCGTGATCTGCCCACCTCAGCCTCCCAAAGTGTGCTTAAACATTTTTAACATCCACAATGATACTCTTCTATTTTTCTTTATGGCAGAAGCCACACTATTTACCTTTTGACAGCACAATGGACCAAAATTGTTTACCAGAACTCACCAGAAAGTGGTATGGAGAGGGGCCACACATTGCCAACACGCTGAAAGAAACGCAGTAAAACACCCACTCAGTACAGAGCGCTGATGCTCCCTGGCCAGGACTGCACAGTGCTGTCGCTGTAGGAGTTTTATTTGGCAAAGAGGATAGGGTAGCATGTAGCATGAGGGAAAAGTGTCATCAGAATTTGGTGACAGATAGATGATAGATAGGTAGATATAGAGATAATTTTTATTGTGGTAAAAACATAACATAACTCACCATCTTAAATATTTGTAAGTGTATGGTGAATACTGTTAAGTATATTCACACTGTTGTGAAACACATCTCCAAACTTTTTAATCTTGTAAAACTGACACTCTATACCTTTTAAACAACTCCCACTTCCCCCCTACCCTTAGCCCTTGGCAACCACCATTCTACTTTCTGTTTCTATGAATTCAATTACTTTAGATAGCTCATAAAAGTGAAATCATTCAGGCAGGTGCAGTGGCTCACACCTGTAATCCTAGCTCTTTGGGAGGCCGAGGCAGGATGATTGCTTGAGCCCAGGAGTTTGAGACCAGCTGGGTAACACAGTAAGATCCCATCTCTGTTATTAAAAAAAAAAAAAAAAAAAAAAAAGGACTCACTTGGTATTTGTCTTTTCTTGAATGGCTTATTTCACTTAGCATAATATCCTCAAGGTTTACCTAACAGAAAAATTTTTGAAGGACTGCATATTCAAGACAATAGCATTCTAATGAGTCGGCACACATGGGACAGTGTTAAATGAAGTGAATCAGTATGACAAAAAGTGAACACCATCTTGGTGATTTAATTTTCATATTATTTCATATATTTTTATCTTAATTTAGGCAGGCTTGGCTGGGTTTGGTGGCTCATGCCTGTAATCCCAGCACTTTGAGAGACCAAAGCGGGTGGATCATTTGAGGTCAGGAGTTTGAGCCCAGCCTGCCCAACACGGTGAAACCTGCTTCACTATGCTAAAAATACAAAAATTAGCCAGGTGTGGTGGCATGTACCTGTAAGCTCAGCTACTCGGGAGGGTGAAGCAGGAGAATTGCTTGAACCTGGGAGGCAGAGGTTGCAGTGAACCCAGATTGCATCACTGCACTCCAGCCTGGGAGACAGAGAGAGACTTTGTCTCAAAAATAAATAAATAAATAAATAAATAAATAAATAAATAAATAAATAAATAAAATAAAATAAATGGATGCGGGCTCTGTCAGTCTATGGAGATGGAGTCATCCACATTATTTCATATATCCTATATATTTTAATACTTTTTTTTGTTTCATGTTTTAGTCCAGGTTCCAGGTTTATGAATACATTGTTTTAGAGGCCCAGTGCAAGGGCAAAATCCATTTAGAGTGGTGTTTCTGAAATCTGAATGTGAATCAGAATGACCTTGAAATTTGCTAAAAATACAAATTCCCTGGGTTCCAGGAGATTCTTATTTTGGGGTCTGAGGTGGAGCCCAGGAATCTGCATTTAACAAGCACTCCAGGTGATTCTTTCCTTCTGAGAGACACTGCAAGTCTAAATCAGTGGGGTAGAGCAGTGCCTGTGAGGGTGAAGCAGTGAGGCTCAACCCCTTTCACAGGTGTTGTAGCTTCTTTGGATCCTCCTGATGCGTTGCATCTGGACTTTGAATAACAATTAAGGTACTCTGCCTAGTTCTAGAGTTCCTCACGTCCTTGCCTCAGCCCCGTCCAAAGACCATAGGCTTCCTGAGATACAGGCATTTTGCAGTACTGACCTGCATATCCTCAGCAGGGCTTACTTCACGCTCTCTCTGTTGTGAGAAGATGCACAATCATATTTGTCAAATGAATGAAGACAATAAGGACAGAAATGCAGTGAAAAGAATGTGACTGAAAGAGTCAGAGGAGTTTAGTCTTGGCTTGTAAGCCTAACAGCTGTGAGGCCTTAAGTTACTTCCTCTCTCAGGCCTTAGCCCTGCACCT
This sequence comes from Rhinopithecus roxellana, assembly GCF_007565055.1. Lineage (NCBI taxonomy): Eukaryota > Metazoa > Chordata > Mammalia > Primates > Cercopithecidae > Rhinopithecus > Rhinopithecus roxellana. The sequence goes on along the minus strand of NC_044562.1, from coordinate 73,608,471 downwards.
GTGACATGGGGCTCAGTTTCTTCCTCCTTCCTCCGAGGGCTGCTGTGGGGTACAAATGACATAAGGTATGTAAAAATGCCTGAAAACTGTGGAGCCACTCTTTTCAGTTGTGTTGAATATGACTGCTTTTTGTTCTACGGAGTGTTAGGTAGTATGAGGAGGCAAAGAACACAAGGTTTACTTCTGGCTATTACCAAAAAGCAAATCCTATTATTTGGTATTTAAAAGAGCCACATGGATTTTCCAACTCCAAGGACAGTGAAAAAGAAATTTAATACTATAAATTTATGATAGAACAGTAGAAATATAAATAATGAACAGTACAAAGGAAGGGAGATTCACAGGAAAGCAAATTAACTAGGCACACTGCAGTTTGATTCTGACATGGGGATCTTACAGGTTACCTGTAACTGCTTAATGAAATGACATCTGAACTTTATTGGTTTCTCTGAGATCACCTTAAAAGGTAGCAGGTATCTGATAAGATGAGCTGAAAAGCAAATTTATATAATATCCTTTTTAAAACTTCAAGGCAGGGATTATAACCACCCCCTAAACTGCAAAGAACCAAAAGAAGTTGGATCACATCCAAGAAGCAATGTGCCCCAGGTGGTAAATGCAGAGCCAGTCCACAGTCCAATGAGGAAAGTGAGAACAATGGAGGAGCTTTCCAGGAAGCTATGTTTATTCAGTTGAGCCAACTATCTCATTCTCAAATGAGGTCTTCCATTGTCTTGGCTCATTAAAAGTCCTTACTGATAGGAAATAGCGGTATTTTTTTAAACTGACAAATGAAAAGTTAACAATGATATTACTCCCTATTCAAATTTGATCAGGCAGCTTTGAGTTTGAATTCTCATCCACTTAAGGCAAGTGGCTTGAGGCAAATTTCTAATCCACTCAGGCTTTGATTTCTCTACCTGTAACGATACAAAGATTGGCCATAATATTTGTAAAGAGCCTAGATCAAATTGTAGTATTGGTGGTGGTTATATGAAAAAGAAAGACAATATTTGTGTTGTTATTTAGATACATAAATTAGGCAGAGTGTCTTCTTTTTAAAAATTTTTTATTGTTTTAAGAGATGGGGTCTGTGGCACTCAGGCTGGAGTGCAGTGGAAGGATCATAGCTCATTGCAACTTTAAACTCCTGGGCTCAAGTGATCCTCCTGCCCCAGCCTCCTGAGTAGTTAGGAGTACAGGCATATGCCACCATGCCCGGCTAATTTTTAAAATTTATTTGAGATACGGGTCTTGCTATGTTGTCCAGGCTGGTCTTGAATTCCTGGACTCAAGCAATCCTCCCAAAGTCTTGGGAATATGGGTGTGAGCCACTGTGCCTGACCACGGTAGCATGTCTTGATGGTATAAAATTACTGTTCATTACTGTGTTAGATGTTTTTTCATTTTCCCATGGTGGCCTCCTTTGGGACTGTTCACGCTTTTGCTCCAAGAGTAAATCTTGAAGGAGCAAGCATGAGTGGGAATTTTCCTTGCATGCTCACAGCCAGCCAAACAGCCCTATGTCTGTGATGAGATGCATTCCAGAACCAGTTGTAGGATGGGGTTGGGTTGTACCTACTGGCTGAAGTTTTTGTTAGATCTAGAATTTAAACTCACACTTGGTTCTGGGACTAGTATTTAAAAACTTCCTATTATATCATATATGTCTTTATATTCCTAGTGCTTAATAAATTATAGTTCCTCAACTTTTGTTGATGATTTGAATAAGTAAATGTACAAATAAATATCAGGGAGTACAACAGCTCCATTAAATCATGTGGGTTTTTCCAATTATTTGCTGCTCTTTGTTTCTGGAACTGATCTGAGATAGATAGCATTTTGATGGGTGAACTTTAACTTACCAAGGCAGACAGAAAACAGGAAAACGGTGGGAGTCCTTATGACTAAAACTGTATTTAAGTCCATGATGGATATTCCAGGTGTTCTGGCATGCATCTTCCTGGCCAAAACTTAAGCTGAATTTGAGCTCAACGTCTATTAACAGCTAGACTTGTTTTCCGGGGACCTCAAAGGTCAAACATATTTTCTCAGATAGGTCACGTTCTGGGGCTTTTGACTCTAATGCAATGTGGGCAATGCAATGACCACGTTATTTTAGAGACATTGACAGGTCACTCAGGGAGTATGAAGGAGGCAAACACTTTGGTCCTCTTGTATCTGTCACTCACGGGAAGCTGGTGACTTAAAGTTTTTAAGACATTCACTTTGGTTGAGTTCTCCACCAGAAGTTGAGCAAGGCAGAATTGCAAGGGCAGGTCCAGGTTTTGTGAGGTCTGAAGCTTTAGACAATATAAGCTGTCCTATTTAAGAAAAATAATATAAAATCACAAATAAAAAACTAGATATGAAAATGAGAATTTAACTTGAAGCCCCAGCCAGGCACAGTCTCTCACACCTGTAATCCTTGCACTTTAGGAGGCTGAGGTGGGAGACTCGCTTGAGGCCAGGAATTTGAGACTAGCCTGGGCAGTATGGCGAGACCACCCCTCTTTACAAAAAAAAAAAAAAAAATTAAAAAATTAGGCATGGTTGCGCACCTGGAGTCAGTCTCAGTGACTCAGGAGGCTGAGGCAGGAGGATTGCTTGAACTCAGGAATCTGAGGCTGCAGTGAGCTATGATCATGCCACTGCACTCCAGCCTGGGTGACAGAATGAGACCCTTTAAAATAAAAATAATAATAAACAGTTAGAACCCCCCCCCTTGCAAGTGGGGGATCCCAAAGCTCGAGCTTAATTAGCTTCTTATAAATGCACCTATGTAATAATGGAAGCAACATTTTAAGACAAAGGTATTTGTGCTATAATGTTGATGAATGGGACATTTATAAACATTTACCAGTAAGAGAAACATGTACATGCTAAATGTAACTCCAGACATAGACATTAAATACCACGTTTTCAGGCTGGAGGGAAGTGAGGCTGGGGGAAGACAAGGGAGAAGGGAACTGGTGACTATTAGGTACCCAGGGAGCCTTCAATTAGTTGGAATGTTTAGAGAACTCGGAATCCTTGAATTTACCTTCCAAATTAATCAAAACCCAAAAGATGTAACTTATTGGTCATCAAAAATCTTCCCAAATACTGTTTTTTTCAAGGTTCCTGTAGGTTTAACAATTTTTTAAAAACTAGTGGAATTTACCGTAACATTGCTGATTAGAAAAAAAGAAAGCAAATAAATTACTTAAGGGGGCAAGAACTATTTTAATGTGTCTTCTCCACTAGTATGCAAGCCCTCTGTGGCTTGGGTGACTGAAGTTGCCCCCATGCCTGTTTGGAATGGGTGCTGGCCTCCTTAACTGCTACTCAGAGATCGCTTGACCACTACAGTCATGGTGGAGATACCAGTTATTAATAGGTCATTTATGGTGAAGCTGGTAAACAGTAAGGGCTCAATAAAAACTTACTAAATGGATGAATCAAATAAATACTTCCACTTTGAACAATTGAGGCCAGACTTAAAAGCGGTTTTTATTCCTAAAGATTCTGTAAATGAATTTTGTTAAGACTTCTTTGACTGTGTTTGAGAATTCCATCATGAATACGGCCGAGGTTTGATGGCAAAATGATTAAGAAATGAAATGGAGTTAATTTTCAATTGGCTAGCCATAAGTAGAAAGCTGAAACTGGATCCTTTCCTTACCCCTTATACGAAGATTAATTCAAGATGGATTAGAGACTTAAATGTTAGACCTAATACCATAAAAACCCTAGAAGAAAATCTAGGTAGTACCATTCAGGACATAGGCATGAGCAAGGATTTCATGTCTAAAACACCAAAAGCAATGGCAGCAAAAGCAAAAATTGACAAATGGGACCTAATTAAACTAAAGAGCTTTTGCACAGCAAAAGAAACTACCATCAGAGTGAACAGGCAACCTAGAGAATGGGAGAAAATTTTTGCAACCTACTCATCTGACAAAGGGCTAATATCCAGAATCTACAAAGAACTCAAACAAATATACGAGAAAAAAACAACCCCATCAAAAAGTGGGGAAAGGATATGAACAGACATTTCTCAAAAGAAGATATTCATACAGCCAACAGACACATGAAAAAATGCTCATCGTCACTCGCCATCAGAGAAATGCAAATCAAAACCACAATGAGATACCATCTCACACCAGTTAGAATGGCAATCATTAAGAAGTCAGGAAACAACAGGTGTTGGAGAGGATGTGGAGAAATAGGAACACTTTTACACTGTTGGTGGGATTGTAAACTAGTTCAACCATTATGGAAAACAGTATGGCAATTCCTCAAGGATCTAGAACTAGATGTACCATATGACCCAGCCATCCCACTACTGGGTATATACCCAAAGGATTATAAATTAGTCTACTACAAAGACACATGTACACGTATGTTTATTGCGGCACTATTCACAATAGCAAAGACTTGGAATCAACCCAAATGTCCATCTGTGACAGACTGGATTAAGAAAATGTGGCACATATACACCATGGAATACTATGCAGCCATAAAAAAGGATGAGTTTGCGTCCTTTGTAGGGACATGGATGCAGCTGGAAACCATCATTCTTAGCAAACTATCACAAGAACAGAAAACCAAACACCGCATGTTCTCACTCATAGGTGGGAACTGAACAATGAGATCACTTGGACTCGGGAAGGGGAACATCACACACTGGGGCCTATCATGGGGAGGGGGGAGGGGGGAGGAGGGAGGGATTGCATTGGGGAGTTATACATGATATAAATGATGAATTGATGGGTGCTGACGAGTTGATGGGTGCAGCACACCAACATGGCATAAGTATACATATGTAACAAGCCTGCACGTTGTGCACATGTACCCTAGAACTTAAAGTATAATTAAAAAAAAAAAAAAAAAAAAGAAATGAAATGGAGTTAATTTTCATTGAGTGCCTAACATGTGCCAAGTATCTTGCTTGAGTTTTGCATATTTACTTATTTATTTTAAAATTTATTTATTTTTTTCAATAAACCACCTACAAAGCTTCTGGATGTGTATTATTTAAGCGTTGTAACCATTTTGCAATCAAGGAAGCTAGAACTCAGACTTAAATAACTTGTCTATGGCCTCAAAGGGAGCAAGTGGCAGAGCCAGAATCCAAATGCAGGTCTGTGGGTGCACGGCTTTTGCTGTGACGCTGTAACCTCTCCATTTGGCCTTTTCTTTCCAGCCAATGCGAAAGACACATGAAACAGTGACAGAGAGAGGCAGGAAGGACTATGAAGATGGGACAGTACAGTGAGAAGTCACATTGTCCGTCATCAGTACATCATTTAGGGCCTTAAATTGCCCATGTGTGAGCCCAGACGGTTGGACTGGATGACCTCTGAGTGGGGTGACCACATGGCCCAATTTTCCAAGGCAACCCAGACTTATACCTGTTTTGCCACTGCAACTATTAGCACCCCTTCCACTCTCAAACATGTTCCATTGTGGATCATAAATTCTAAGGTCGCCCTATCTGTGAGGTTCTTTCTGGCCCTTACTTTCTGTTATTTCATACCGAACCCAATAATATTTCTTTGATGACTGAAGCACGGTAAAATTTCATTTTCCAGGCCTGGAGGTACAGGGAGGACAGTAGATGAGGTGGCCCTTACTTATGTAGAGGTTGCTTTGCATTTCTGATATGGATATTTTTTCAATCTAGGAGCTAGTGTTCCTTTCCTTTCAAAGTACACTGGTACATCCCCTTCTAGTGGATTTGGCTTCAGTTAATTTGGGATCATTATATAAATATTTGTTTCCTACTTCAAACTAATAGTGGCTACTCCTTATTGAGTGCTTACACTAAGGCTAAATGCTGAGTGCATTATCTCATTTAATGCATATATTAATGCTATAAGATAGTTCCTCACCTTATAGATAAGGAAACAGGTTTAGTGAAGTGACTTGCAAGTAAGAGCCAGGTCTTAAGCTCTTAGCCGTTCTTCTATATTGAGATCTGTATATACACATAGAACAGATAATTAAGAAAGTTATCAGGCTCCTAAATTCCCATTGGCCTTTCCTGTATTTATCAGTATCCATGCCAGTCTTTGTCATTTCATCATCCATTGCTTCAGCCATCCATCTTTACCTCCTCGTAGAAACATCTGCCTCAAGTAAACAGATTTTGACTAAGATGCAGATTCTCAGAAAAAATGCAGACTGGATTAGCAAGTAGGTGCAATGAATACTTACTTATACAAACCTTTTTTTGTCTTTTCCACAGTTTAAAACAGAAAACAGACACTTGTTTTTTGTTTATATTTACATAAACAATACTTAAAAGAAAAACCACCAGTTGACACCATATCATTCTGCTTTTCTTTATTGTCTGGCTAACTTACAAAGATGCAGATGTCTAGGGGAGTCTCTACCCTACCATTTACACTGTCCTGATGACACAGATACCAAAATGTGTCTGTTTACATAGTGCATGGTATGAAAAAAATGTTTTTCTTCCTCTACCGTCCTTGACTATAAGGAGGAAAAAATTAATTTCACGCCAACATTTTTTGGGAACTTGAACAATCATCCCATTTCTGCTACTAAAATAACAAAACTGGTATTACAATTTAAAATATAAAGACCTAACAGTTTTTACAAATATGCAAATAATCTGCTACTTAGACATAAAAAAAGTTGACTTCTTTTAAATCACAAAGTAAGGCACCATTGGATTAAACATTTCTCCTGGCTTTTACTAAATAATATGCATAGTGAAATAAATACTGAACACTGAGTTTTAATACTGTAATACATTTCAATATAAAATAAGAGGTGAATGTTAAAATACTGTATTACATGTTGAATACATTTATCTGAAAATTTTATGAAAAAAACACACATGTAAGCTCTGATTTCAGGGAAGAAAATATTCATTTTTGTAATTTTCCATAGTTTAAGATTTTACCACAGAACTTATTCAAAGTTTTAGATGCAATTAGGTTGCAAACTTTCAAAGAAAGGGTGTAGGTGTATTAATGAAACACTCACTTAAAGCACTACATTCTAAAAGATCTCTATTCTGGATGAATGGCAACTTTGAGCTATGACCCTGTTTCAAATTTAGAATGGTACCTGCCAAGTTCAGATATGCAAAGGAATTGTCCAATTGTTACTACCCCTTATAAAATTCAGACCCACTTTCTTTGAGTCAGACTTTTCTCTGTCATATTTTCTAGGAAGGGCAAACTCCATCTTTTGTGAAATGGGTCATTAGGCTTTATCACAGGGATGCTTTTCACTGTTGAAATCAGATAAAAGAATCCCAAATAAATGATGCTGCTAAATTACCAAACTGCTAGAGATTAACAAATTTTTTAAAAAAACCAACACTTTGCCAAGCTTGTTACACCTCATTATTTCTTGATTCTCTTTGAGTAAAAAGCCCAAATGACTGTATAGAAGACAGACGAATGGTCGATGAGAGAGGAAACACAGGTTCTCTAATGTACTACATCAGGACTTTGGCAAGGAAGTTATAAAAATATAATATATTCAAATCAGTAACTTCATAATTTATTAGACATCCCATTTATTAGAACTCTAAGTTCTTTTGCTTTTATATAAATGAAACATTTATTCTATAAATAGAAATGTATTTTTCAGAATTTTCTTTGGGTTGGTTTCTTGTTAGCATCTCCCAGTAATACATGAATAACATACTGAAACCGTGATACAACGTTTAGGTAGATATACATATACATATGTGGTCATGTGTTTTTAAAAAACAAGTAATGGTCATTTTAAACAAAACCATATAAAATATCTAAGTGGAAATATTTTTTCCCAACTCTATAGCTAGATTTAAAAGTCCTACTAAAATTTTGTAAACAAAATCATGTAAGAAAAGGCAAGGCTGGCTCTTCCCTGTGGTCCTTTAGTGGAGCTGTATTTGCATAGAACCTAGACAAATGATGCAAAACAAATTCCCTCCAATTTCCACTAGCAATCTCCCTAATTCGCTCAACCCTTACATAGGAATCAGATTTAGATTTTTAGAGTTTTACCCACCAACTCAAATCTGTTCCCTTCTTCTTCCATGTTTCTGATTTGACACCTTTCCCTGACTTTCTTCCCCTCCTACCAAGCCTTCCTAGTCTCTCCCAGCCTCAGGAGCTTGCTCAGCCAGAGAGGAACAAAGGCTGCTTCCATTTCACAAGGCAGAAGTCCAACTGACAAGTGACTGCGTGAGCCAGCTGGTTCTGAGCCCGGAAGTCCCGACAGGCTTTCTGTTTCTTTCCAGTGGCTTTATTCCACATGACTTTAGTAAACTGTACTCAATTAATTTCTGACCTTGGTACTTTGACGCAACACTTGTATACAGATATTAAGGGAAGAGGGAAGATACGGGAGCAAAATTGAAGGTCAAACTGTGTGTCAAACAAGGTACTGGGTCCTAATTTTATTTTTAGTTGCCTCTTGAATCGCTCAAGCCCATCTTGCCTTTTTTGTTTTTTAAAAGAGGTTTCTGCACTAGCTTCCATCTTCCAGACTTGTGCTGTCTAATCCAGTAGCCACCAGCCACATGTGGCCACTGAGCACTTAAAAATGTGACTAGTCCAAATGGAGATGTGCTACCAGTAAGTGTAAAATACACTGGATTTTGAAGATTCGGTACCAAAAAATAATATAAAATATCTCATTAAAAGTTTATGTTGATTACAGGTTGAAATACTTTGGATGCATATTAACTTCACTTGTTGAAAATATACTAGAAATGTTAAAATTGTATATGGGGCTCACATTATATTTCTATTGGATAGCTCTGTCTTGGAGCTGAGCTCAGACTGCCAAAGATTGGACATCCTGTGACTGCAAAAGTTTCCTGTGAGCCCTTACTCAGCAGCTTGCTTAGGTGGTCTGTGGTTCATGGAAACAGACAGGAGGCCAAGCATGCAAAAAAGGAATGGGAGAAAACAGCTCTCAGGGACTTTAATAATTACAGTCTGTGGCAAATAAGCAGTGAATGTTTGGATTTGGTTGGTGGAAAGCTGGGATGCAATTCATCTCTGCCTATTACCACAAAAGCCTATCGACCCCGGCTGCAGCTGAAGCAAGCAATAGCCTGGAGAATAAACAATATGAAAAGCTAGGTGCATTCCTTACCGATTCCCACGCACACACGCATATTCCCACTCACCCTCCCATCTTTCCTCCTGCCCATACATGGGGCATAAGGGAAGAAGCAGGGAGGAGGGTGTGCAGTTCTTAGCAACAGAAGCAGCTCTTGAGCTTGGGTAGAGAAGAGCAGGCAAAGATCACCTTGGGATGGGAGGAAGTGGTGGGGCACCCCTTTCTCTTCGGTTGGATCCACCTTGGTGAAAAAACAGACAAAATATAATTTTGGTTAGAAAGCTGATGTTCTCATTGTGGAAACTCGGGGATAGTTGCACGGGTACCCACTACCTCATCCCCATGACCAGGGCTGTCAGCTAACTGGCATATGTTGTGGATGAGAAATGAGAGGTGAAAAGAAGCAAGTAATGTTCTGAATAAACATCATGGTGGATGATCCATCACTGGCTCCCAAGTACTTGTACAAAGTTAAAAAAAATCATTTTCTTCTTATCACAGTGTGTGTTTATTATAGATTTAGAAAATATGGATGAGTAAAAACAAAGAACTCACCCATTCATCCAGCACCCAGAGATAACCAATTACATGTATATTTTTTATTTAGGAACAGTTCCCCGTTTTCTTCCAGAAATAAGATCATGTAATCAGTTTGAACATCTTTCAAAGGCATTACTCTTTGCAAAGATTATTAATGACAGACTGTATTTCAAAATATGAGTACACTACAGTCTACCTAGTCAATTCCCTTTTGTTGGGCATTTAGGTATCTTCTAATTAAAAATGAGAAAGCTTTTCTGACAGTAGCCATCCTAATGGGTGTAAAGTTGTATCTCACTATAGTTTTATTTGCAGTTCCCTAAAAATCAGTGATGTTGAGCATCTTTTCAAGTGCTCTATCAATGTGTTCTTTTAAAAGTTATTCATGGCCCTGTTGCGGTAGCTCACACCTGTATCCCCAGCACTTTGGGAGGCTGAGGAGGGAGGATGGTTTGAGCTCAGGAGTTCGAGACCAGCCTGGGCAACATAGCAAAACCCTGTCTCCAAAAAATTAGCCAGACAGGTTGGTGTGTGCCTGTCCCACAGTCCCAGCTACCCAGGAGGCTGTGGTGGGAGGATCACCTGAACCTGGGAGGTCGAGGCTGCAATGAGCCAAGATTGTGCCACTGCACTCCAGCCTGGGTGACAGAGTGAGACCCTGTCTCAAAAACAAAACAAAACCAAAAACCAATCTATTCATGGGCTATCAGTCCACTGTAACTAGGCTTAAAACCCATTCACATAAGAAAAATTCATTTACTACACAAACATTTGTTGAGAATTTAACAGGTATTCGGCATGAGGTCAGGTGCTCAGATGCTGTGAACAGGTCTACCCGGTGCATGTGTCAATCAGGTAGGTCTGCTCTAACCACTACTCTTGAGACTCAGTGGGCTGGAACTGGCAGATTCCTCAGTAGGGATCTTGATAGGGACCCTACTGGTCCACTTAGGGATTTCTGAGAAAGAACCAAATTTCTGAGCAAGGAAAAGAGTTAGGAGAAAACACTGAAAGAGGCGCCTCTTCCTCTCACCATCCCCACCAAATATTTTCTTGGGCAGGCATCTGAGAAAAGACTCATCTGGATGTAAACCAGACACCTATCATGGAGCCCTGACCATCAACTGACCCGCCACAAGTGGTTAGTAGAATGAGGGCTGGCCTAGTCCAAAGCTGTAATTAGAGTACACTCCAAGTGCATTCGGTACTGCTCAGGGCTGTCTGGGTGTGCTCTCAGGCTGTGGGCTGGGAGGCTGAGGCCGCTGCAGAGCAGAGGAAAACTTGGTACTCGACAGTGCCTTATTTATTTTTGTTACGTGATACATTATCATTATAAAATATTAAACATGCCTAATGCTGGAAATATTTAAGGCAAATGTACAAAAAAATTTTGGTAGACAGCGGAAATTAATTCACCAATTTAAAAACTACTTTTAGGCTAGGTGTGGTAGCTCATGCCTATAATCCAGTGCTTTGGGAGGTTAAGGCAGGGGACTACTTGAGGCCAGAAGCTCAAGACCAGCCTGGGCGACACAGAGATATCCTGTCTCTATAAGAACATTTTTAAAAAGAAATACTTGAAAATGCCCTTTATGTTTCAGGCTCTGTGCCCCTCAAGGAAGATGCAACAGTGAGCAGGACACAGTTCTAGTCCTTACATTGCCTACTTGAGTCTTAAAGGAGGATGGGAGAAGAAATATGCTTAGCTATTACATTAAAAATCTAGAGGGTACAGGGAAGATGGCCTGTTACCAATTTAAAAACACAAATAATATTTAGAATAAGAGGAAAATAATAAGTCAGAAAAAATGTTTAGAGTCTATATGAACAACTCCTTAAAGTCATTCGTTTATTGGTGCCCAAGAAGGAAGAAGGGTTGTACTGTTATCAAACAGAAGCCCTTCTTCTGGTGAACACACACACACACACATACACACACACACACACACACACACAGCATTCAAAGATACCTGTCCCATGTGAAAACTTACTTTTCACTAAAAATTTTTCTTTTTTTTTTTTGAGATGGAGTTTCGCTCTTCTTGCCCAGGCTGGAGTGCAATGGTGTGACTTCTGCTCACTGCAACCTCCACCTCCTGAGTTCAAGGAATTCTCCTGCCTCAGCCTCCTGAGTAGCTGGGATTACAGGCATGCGCCGCCATGCCCAGCTAATTTTGTATTTTTAGTAGATACAGGTTTTCTCCATGTTGGTCAGGCTGGTCTCGAACTCCCGACCTCAAGTGATCTGCCCACCTCGGCCTCCCAAAGTGCTGGGATTACAGGCGTGAGCCACTGTGCCTGGTCTTCACTAAAAATTTCAATCATCAACTCTTGTATAATAATTTTATTACAGCTATACCTCTTCATTAGGTATTGTCTATGAATGCAGTCTTCCACATAAACAAATTTTTCCAGGAATTAAAGTTTTCCTTTTAAGCAGCAGTATTCTGTTTTCTTCTAGCATTTGTCCATGGAAAATTTCCTGTATTTTCTAATTCTTTAAATTTTTCTACAGCGGCACAAAGCACAGGTTAACTCAATTAATTTAATCCCATTTAACCCAATAGAAATTTAACCCAACAGAAACATCTGGTGTTGTCCTGCGCTGTAACACACAGCACAGCCATGTTCCTGTCTCCTCCTCTGACCTGGGACTGCCATCTGTCACTTCTCTCCCATGTCAGTGATTTTGCTTCTCACTAGTCTTAACTTTAGCTGTTACTAATCTCCTATAAGGTTTGGAACCAACCAACCAACCAAAAATTACTTTAAACTGTGTTAGAAAAGAATCAGTAGGCTCTGAGTAGGTGTAGATGCTCTGCTAGGTAGTGAGGCCATGGCTAGGGGTGTTGTGACGTATTTGACTTATTAGGTTATGTTTTCTCTATTTCTGGTTTGGGAATTTGGCTCTGAGGCTAAGGCTGCCATGAATCTCAGCCTCATGGGTGACATATGCATATTTCATGCTAATTCTTTCTTCATTGTATATATTTATTGTTGCTGTTTTTTTTTTTTTGAGACGAAGTTTTGCTCTGTCGCCCAGGCTGGAGTGCAATGGTGCGATCTCAGCTCACTGCAACCTCTACCTCCCGGGTTCAAGTGATTCTCCTGCCTCAGCTCCTAAGTAGCTGGGATTACAGGCGCATGCCACCATGCCCGGCTAATTTTTGTATTTTTAGTAGAGATGGGGTTTCGCCATGTTGGTCAGGCTGGTGTCGAACTCCTGACCTCGTGATCTGCCCGCCTCAGCCTCCCAAAGTACTGGTATTACAGGCGTGAGCCACCGTGCCCGGGCTATTGTGTTTTTTTAAAAGTAAATTTAAGAGGCTTTCCAGCAAAACCCTGGAAAGCCTGCTAGACAAATTCTGAAAGAGCTGTAACACTTCCTATACATTTAGTGTTATAAAATTCCAGTTTGTCTATTTTCCCTTCTTGTTGACACCCTTTTTCAATGGAGGAAAAGCAATTTACTTCTTTATGGTAGCATTACTTACATTACCAGAACAACAGAAATAATCTAAATGTCCATGGTAATGGTAAATTACTATATGCTGAAATAAAAACCATGTGATAACATGGGCACTATTTACTAAGCAATGTTATGTAAACCCCGCCAAAAAACTATACACTGTCATTATAACTACATAAAAAATCAGAATTATATGGATAAAAAATTGGATGAGAATCTGATAAAATGAAAATATCTATTATGTAGCGAGATTATGGATATATTTACGTTTTCACGTAATGCTCTGTAAAGCTATGATATCATACGTTTGAAAGATCAAGGCAGTTACAGGGAGTTTTTGTTATGATTAATCAGACATTATGCCAATTTCAAACTAGAAGGAATAGAAGAGTGCTCTACTTGTGCTGTCTCAGGAAGATGAAAATGGAGGACGATTGTCCAAAGAAGCAAAATAATAACATTTAATACTAGCAAACCACGGTATTTTGAGTTTGTAATGACACATTAAAATAACTTTCTCATATGCATTCTGGGCATCTGCAATTTCCTCACTGCCTGTGGAAGGGGAATTTACTAGAATGTAGATGGCTCCAAAAGGTTCTCTACCCCACTCCAGGCAAGAGGCCTGGACTTTCTATACAGCCCGAGTGTCACTCAGGCTATTCAAGCATGAATCTTCAAAAAGCTTGGCAGAAATACTCACTCCGGCTTTCGTTTCTTGCCAATTTGCTGGGATAACTTTTGGTCGTTTGTACATATGGCTCTGGAGGTGGCAAATCGGAAATTGGATGGAAGTAGAATCTGCTTTCCCACTCATCTGGGAAGAGAAACAAGCAGTATCTTCAGTGACAGACAATCTGCTACGAAGACTTACGTAACAAAAGGCACAGAATGAAACACAGAGAGAACCACAGACATCAGTGCTAGTTTTTATGCCTAGAAGTTTACAGAAAAGCTGGAAGTGCTGCAAAGGTCACGAATTAGTACACTGACATATATACAGACCTGCAAATCAAAGCAAAGTGGTTTTAATGAGAGTGATTAGGATCCAGCCAGTCCCTCTTAGGAGCTGGGGGCTAAGGTATAGGACACCTTTTTCCCCATTGATAACAATGGCAGAGATAGGCAGTTCAACATCTGCAGGCCATCGGGCCTCTTACCTACAGTGAACTGTTTAGAAATGTACATAATAAGAAGCTATTAAAAGATTCTTTTCAGAATCCTGGAATCTCTGGAAAGTTAACTAAAATGAGACCCAAACAAAGAACAGATCAGGGAAAAATGATCCTCCTTTTTGGGAAGTGGGGAAGGGGGATTACTAATTTTAATTTGAAATCATTGTGGGCCTTAGAATGGTTAGTTAGATCAGTGCAATGGAGTGTGATAATGATGGAACAAGAAATTAAACGCAAACAGGCAAACCACATATACAAACAGATTTACCATTTAGTTGCTGCCCTATAGCCCAGGGAGTTAGGACCACACCTCACCTTCACATGGAGAGTCTTGGAAGCCATTTCTAATAGATGTTGATGGTGGAGGTGGGGGAGGTGCCCCAGCACTGGGCCTGTCAGGAGGAAGGGGAGGCCTGGGTCCACTCCTTGGACTGTCTACTCCACTCCTGGACGGCAACTGAGGGGTGGCAGGCAGGGCCCGAGACGTGCTGCCATTTCTGCTTACTGGAGGAGGTGGTGGGAGGGGGCCTGGAGCAAAAAAAGACACTTAGTGCAGAACCTTATATCCATATTTCATCACCGTGGTCACCATTAGTGTACAGCTGATGGGGACCTGCTGGACACATGCCCTTTAATTAGGGTGGAGATTTTCTAGGGTATTTGGCTGAGAAATGAGTAAACACACAGAAACAAAAAATGCATGTGTACACATGTATATGCAAAACAAGTGCATTACTGATAGCTAAATGGGTGTTTTGGCTTTGAATTAGCACTGAAATTGGAGATGGCTGAGTGAAATTGAAAACAGGTGAAAATCTGTTTATACTGACAACCATATAATTAAAAAAAATTTTACAATCCTTTAAAGAGCTATTGAACTAATTACTGTGACATGATGAAATAATTTTTTTAAAAAGAATAAGATAGTTATGAAATTATTTTAGGTCTTGAGAAGAATGAAGTTCTTTGAATGCAGTTTTGTTGTTAATTACAGAAGCACGTTTCTGTGATGCACATGATCTGTTTCCAGGCAGAAGTGGCATCAGGAAACCAAATATCAGTCATCTTGAGAGCAGTAGGAGTTTCTTCTTGGTTCTTCCTCTTTGGGGAGGCAGATGAATACAGGGAGTGACAAACAGCTAGTCAACATCCATGGCTATAAATGCTAATGTGAATCTCGACCTTGAGCAAGCTGGTACCCTATGGAACTTGGTTTTCCTAGTTGTAAAAGAGTGCCACAGCACTGCTGCCAGGAAAAACTAGTGAAAATGCAAATAAATACTATGTAAGTACTTGAAACCATTTTTTAAAAATGCAGCAGTATGGTATAAGTTTTTAAGTTTCTAAAGAAAAATTCAAAGTAAATTATTTTTGATAATACAAAAGAAAACCATCTTGTTTTTCCTGTCCTCCAAATGCAGGGGCTATTTGAGTAGTAAGTAAACTAAAAAAACAAAACTAAAAACTTGAGCATTTTCCAATGTAAATCAAAATGGCCTTAGTAATTATTCCTGATCTTCAGCAGTGGGTTCCACTTGTAAGATACTGACATTTTATGTGAATACAATATCTGACAGTGCTATAAATAAATATCTTATTAGCTATAGATTCAGAATCCAATTAGGAAACTTAAACTGAACAACCTGCCCACTGCAGATATCCCTGACAGAAAGTCTTGGCTCCAACATTTTATGGCGGTGGGAGGCACTGTCCAGCCCTGATTGGTCTCTCAAGGAGTCTTCAGTGCCTCACCTGGGAGTGGTTATTTATTACTCTATCTGCTTGTCATTGCTGGAGTCCCAGGCAGCAAGAGTTGATTTATTGAGGAAAAGTGTCTCATTTGCTGTGGGTTTAACTTCATTGGTGATACCACCACACAACTGTCACTACATGCAAACTCGACTTCCAATATTATGGGGTCCTGTACTATGTAACTTCATCTCTTTTTCTTTTTAAAGTAAATGGTCCTGTTCATGTTCCTAACTCTCCAACCTCATGGCTCCCTGCTCCAAATCCTGACAGGCACAATAGAAAAGAAAACAGATTTCTATTTCCCACTGGTGGAATAACAGAAATGATCATTTATTGAATATAACTACGTGCCAGGAAATAAGATAATCACTATCCATGTTTGTCTCGTTTAATTCTTACAACAACTCTGAGAGGTACAGGGACAGGAGACAAGGTCTCAGAGGTTTTGGAAGCTTAAAAAAGCTCATCAGAAGACTGAGTGGAGGAGCCAGGATCTGACTCCAAATCTGTCAGATTCCAAGACCCACTCCCATAACACTGAAGTCAAATGACTCAGAATACACAGGGCCTTTGATGAACTCTCATATGCTCCTTGTGGGAATGTAAATTGGTAGGAAATTTCTGGAAGGCAATTTGCCAGTACCTATGAAATCCATAGTTTAATATGCACACTCACTGACCCAGATATTCCACTTACAGGAATTCATCCAAAGGAAATACAGAGATGTGTACACATATTTTGCTACAAAAATGTATCACTGCATTATCTGCAATAGGAAAAATCTAGAGATGGCCCATATGACCAAGTGAGGGGATTGGTTAAATAAATCAAGGTACATCTGTAGGATTTAATATTAGATAGCTGTTAAAAGTCAGGCTGTAGAAGAATAATCGTATCAGCAAACATTAATGAGATACTAGTAAATAAAAAGCAAATTAGCAAACAATATATGTAGTGTGATACTAAGTTTGTAAAAACACATATGCATTTTAAAAAGACTGAAAGGACACAATAAAAAAATGTTATCAATGATTATTTCTGGATGGTAGTGGTAGACAGATTACAGATAATTGTAATTTTCTTTATATTTTTCAGTATTTTGATAATAAACAAGTATGACTTATGTAATCAAAAGAAACAATAAATGTTGTATGTCAATGCCTGTCATATTTTGGGGAAGATTTAATCTGCTGACTTATCCATTTGTTAGGGCCACGGCACAATGGTTTCGAGGTGTGGTTCTCACATTCTGCTGCACACTATAATCACCAGGGAGCTTTTAAATATCCTGATTCCCAGTCTGCACCCCAGACCAATTATACCAGAGACTCCGGGAAGGGACCCAGGCATTCGTGGTTTTTAAAGCTCCGTAGATGATTCTAGTACGTGAGCAAGTTTAAAGAATGGTGATTATGAGGTTCCTGAGGTCACAGGGTCAAAGGTCTCTTATCTCCGCGTAAAGGAAAAAAATGCCCCATTTCCAGACATAAGATCTGTATGATGAGATTAAATTTGAAAAGTGGGTAGTTCTACCAAGTTCATCCATAACCACTGTAAAACGCATCAAGTGAGTATACTCTACTAAAAACGCCTATTAGAATTCGGAGAGGGCAAACTCCAGGCAATCCTCGCGTTTTCTTTCATACTCTGAAAGTTTGTCCCTCAGATGAAGGTTTTTCAACCGTGGATGGGGGCATTGGAAAGGTCTCAGATGGGCTTCAGCAGGCTCTTCAAGCCATGTGACAGCACGCAGATTTTGAGTTAATGCCTGAGTATTTTTGTAAAGATAGTCTATACCTTTATTTGATTCTCCAAGGGATTTATGTACCAGAGATGTTAACAAAGAGCAAAATGGACTTTTTCAACATTTGTCTTTAATGAATAGGGAAATGGCCTCAAAGCCTGGCTAATGAAGAGAGAAGTACAGGAGAAGTTCATTAGCTCTTGAAGAACTTCCCTTCTCGTTGGAATAATGGAGCCCTCCTGCAGGAGGTGGGAACTTATTTTCCCAAGTAAGACCACTGAAATTCTCTCTAGGGAGGCAGGGTAGTGGACTGGCAAGTACACTTCAGAGATGGAAGATGAAAGTTCTTGCCTCTTCTTTATTAACTAGCTCGTGACCATTTAACTTTATTGTCTACTCAGTGTCCTCATCGCTAAAACGCCAACAGAAATATTCGTCCCACTTTCCTAAGGGATTTACAAGACGTCACGATCACACGTGTCACGTGCCACTTAAAAGCACAAAGCAGTCTGAGAGTTTACTTATGCCTGCTTTTGTTAAGACTATCTTGACTGATAGGATTATTGGTACATTGGGGCAGGCTGGGTTTTGGAAGCGACTCACCCCACGTCTTGTCATACCTGATCGGCCTGGCGGGTCCCTCACTGGAGGTGGGGGTCTCTCGCTGGGCGGGGGAGGAAGAGGACCTGAACGTCCTGGCGAAGGTAAGGGGGGCGTGGACGAAGTGAGGGACAGATTCCGCTGTGGGAGTCTTGGGGTTTCATCATTGCCGCTGGAACTTGGAGGCAGGGGAGGCGGCCCGGGCCTGCTGGGAGGTGGCGGCGGAGGTGGGGCCTGTGAAGAGGAGGAAGGCCGCGGAGTGGAAGGCACTGGAGGCTTGTTGTTCTGAGGAGGAGGAGGGGGAACCGCTTCCCTGTGGATGGAGGGCCTGTTGCCTACTGGAGGAGGTGGCGGAGGGGGTTTTTCATCCAAGGCCCTGCTGGGCGTAGGCGGCAGGGGAGGCCGGTTGGAGAAGGGAGAGGAGGAGCTCAAGGGGGACTGACGTATTGAGCCTCCTCCCAAAGCAGCGCCGCGGTTTCCAGGGAAAGGGGGAGGAGTGGGCCCGGGGCCGGGCTGCCTGGGGCCTCCGGGCACTGGTGGGGACCCCCGGTTGTGCAGACTTGATTGAATGGGTCTTGGAGTATTAGGTACTGGAGGGGGAATGCTATCAGGCTTTGAGCCCAGGTCGGGCCTTGGGGGCGGCATTCGGTTCCTCTGAGGCTCTGGGGGACCACTTCGGTGGCCTGGAGAAGGCACAGGAAACCTCCCTGGGCCACTTGGGGGTGAAATGGGTTTGGCAGATGTGGATCTTCCTCCCGGTGGCAACATGGGTGGTCGGCTTCCTCCAGAATCTGAAAAACAGGAAAACAAACATCCAGTTAGGAAATCAGGAACTCTAAAGAAATCAGAGAGCTAGAGTCTGTTCCCAGTGACTGGAAGTCCGTTCCTCAGAGGGCTATAAAATATAGGAAACTAGTATTTATATAAATTGGGTTTTGTGTGGTCCTTCCTGGGAGCAGAAAATCGACCCTAGCTCTATTTACCTGCGAGTCCCAAGTTCTACAGCCCATCAGCTTTCAAAAGGAGTCTGGAAAGATCTTAGTATTATGTATAGGCAACAGCCAGGATGAAGCCGGGGAAAGTTCTGGTGAGATGCCTATTCATTATGAGAGGACAAGAACAAGATGGCATTGGTAGAATCATGCTTTTCATTTTTCCCCATCACCATCTCTGTCCCCCAGCCCTTGTACCTCTCAGTTTTGAAAATAAGTCAGCTGTTTTAGGTGAAAAAATTATCCCAATGTAAATCTCCATATGTGAGGGCTTATCTAGTCCCTTTGAAGAGAAATGCCCAAGAAAACATGGAAAAATATAAGGAAAGAGTTATGACTGCAGTAAGAAAAAACTAAGAATGGAAAAAGAAACCATCATTATAAAGTTTAATTGGAAGAGTTGACACCAGTGGATGGAATTCATCTACAAAGAAGCAGGCAACTACACAACTTTTTTTCTTACCACGTCAACCTCTGCTTCAATATTGGCAGGACAGAACAATCCTATAACTGCTCTGGTTCAACAAGAGAGAAACTAAAGGGGGAATCAAAGAGATGGAAAATTTCAAACCACCATCCCAGAATCTCTTGGAACTCAAGGTAATTCTGGAAAAAAAAAAAAAAATCTACCCTTCAATCATGAGTTCATAAACGTACCAAATAATTTTGGGCTTGCTATACGCCTGCCATTAATCTAGAGACCAGAGACAGAGGAGTAAACAGAATAGACAAGATTCTGCATTCCTGTAGTTTACATTCTTGTGGGGGGAGACAAACAATAAACCAGGAAATAAATACTTTCAGATAATTATATGTACTAAAAAGACACTAAAATAGGCTGATGAGATCAAGAGTGCTTGGAGAGGCCAGGGTACATGGAGTGGCTGGGGACAGCTCTTCTGAGAATGTGACGTGAGCTGAGGCCTGACAAGAAGGAGTCGGCCATGGAAAGATGAGGAAGACCAACCAGCACTTCAGGCAGGGGGCCAGCAGGTGCAGAGGCCCTGAGGTGGGAAAGAGCTTTAAGTTCAAAAACAGGCCCGTGTGACCCGGGCACAGTGAGAATGGGAGAGATTCATGGGAAGCGGAGCCTGAATGGCCAGCAGGGGTGAGTCACAAGGAGTCCTGCAGGACAGAAGGGGTTCCGATTTTATCTAAGGCACAGGAAGAAAGCATTTGGACAGATGTATACAGTGGAGTATCATGAACTTAAGAGAGAACTTTTTCTTTCTTTCTTTCCTTTCTTTCCTCCCTTTCTTTCTTTCTTTCTCTCTCTCTCTCTCTCTCTCTCTCCCTTTCTCTCTCTCTCTTTCTCTTCTCTCTCTCTCTCTCCTCTCTTTCTCTCTCTCTCTCTCTTCTCTCTTTCTCTTCTCTCTCTTCTCTCTTCTCTCTTCTCTCTCTCTCTTTCTCTCTTTCTTTCTTTCTTTCTTTCTTTCTTTTTTGAGACAGGGTCTCCTCTGTTGCCCAGACTGGAGTGCAGTGGTGCGATCATGGCTCACTGCAGCTTCAACTTCCCAGGTTCAGGCAATCCTCCCACCTCAGCCTCCTGGGTAGCTGGGACTACAGGCAAGAGCCACCATGCCCACTAATTTTTTGTGCTTTTTAGTAGAGATAGGATTTTGCCATGTTCCCCAGGCTGTTCTTGAATTTTTGGGCTTCAGCCATCTGCCCGCCTCAACCTCCCAAAGTGCTGGGATTATAGGTGCGAGCCACCGTGCCTGGCCCATTTTATTATTTTATTTTTCTTTGTCTTTTGCCTTAATTTCTTCACCTGTTGTTAAAGTACTAAATGTATACATTTATCAGCTGCCTTAAATCCTTTTGGTGAGTTTTAATAAATTTAAATTCAAATTTAAATGGTGGTCTGGCAAGATAGAACCGCTCATGTAATTGAGTTTCTCTCTAGATTTGGACCATTCAGTGATAAAATAGTAGGCTAACCCTGAGGATTCAGTGATTCCATATTCATGTAAATATGAGAATTTCATTCCTTCCCAGACGACATCTTATAAAAGGTCTTAAAAAGATTATTGTAACATGATCAACATTACAAAAGCAGTTTTATGGTAAAATTTCTTGAGTTTCTGTAGTAGTCGGGAGAGAGCCTCATGCTCTCTGCGAAGTTTTTTATTTAGGCATTCATGAGCAAGTTCAGCTTTTCTCTACCATCAGATTCATAGACAATCATGAAGGACTCATGTCCATGGCTTCCTGCAGAGACTCCTGAGAACCACTGGCACTGAAATACCAAATGTCTGTCATGCAAAACACTTTTTCAGATTTAGTGAGATTTGTAATCATATTCCACAAGACGTGCTCCATCGTGTTTGAAAAGCGGCTCACAAGTATTTACTCTACTAGACAGCTGGGCTACCTCACAAAGAAAGCTGAATCTGTCAGGTCACCAGGCAGATTTCCAGGGCAAGCAAGTTCTATTTGCTCCTCCCTTTTCTTCCCACTCCAGCTAACCCTTTAGAAAAGCAAAAAAAAAGTACAGGTTACCCCCAAAGACACTGGGTGAAAATTTCATAGTTCTGTGTAGCTGTCTGATCCTGGTTAATAATAATAATAAAGCCTAAATTGAGTCTCTTATAAAACAGTGGTAATATTTCAAACAATGTACGATATTTTAGTAAGGGCGAAGAGCCTTAGAGGCTATGACCAGCCTCCAAACTGCCAAACTCTGTCTTGTCTTCAGTTACTCAGAGACAGGGAAACTCTCCTTACCATTATCCCTGTTGGCCGTGGATCTCAGCTTCGGCATTCCAGCCTGGAACAGTCCTCCCAGACCTGGAGGTCCGCCCCCTCCAAAACTTCCACCGCCTCCGCCACCACCTCCTCCGCCAAA
This sequence comes from Rhinopithecus roxellana, assembly GCF_007565055.1. NCBI lineage: Eukaryota > Metazoa > Chordata > Mammalia > Primates > Cercopithecidae > Rhinopithecus > Rhinopithecus roxellana. Next base: position 73,586,269 of record NC_044562.1, on the reverse strand, counting down.
TCCGCCGCCTCCACCAAAGCCACCACCACCACCTCCAGCACCAGCTCCTTTAGGTTCTGCAGAAGAAGAAACACCCACCAGAGTATGCCCCCTGGTCTGGCCCAGGTAAATCATAAAACAACAGTACAGCAGGGAGCTGGCCGGCTCTGGGCCGCCAGTGGACAACTGGGATTTCTTCATTAAAATGCAGGATTTTAAGAGTTCCCTCAGCTCAGTCAGAACTGCCTGCTCCAGGCAGTCCCAGGCCCAGTGGTGGAAGAAACGAAAATAAAGGATGATTTGTTCCCACACTCCCCACTTGACTGGCTGCCACATGGGTCAATATCTATTTGTTCCGTATCCTAAGATTTGGCAAATAGAAAAATCTTCAGGCTGGTTGCAGTGGCTCACACCTGTAATCTCAGCACTTTGGGAGGCTGAGGTGGGAGGATTGCTTGTGCCAGGGAGGTCAAGGCTGCAGGGAGCCAAGACTGTGCCACTGTACTCCAGCCTGGGTGACAGAGTGAGACCCTGTCTCAATAAAAAGGATCTTCAAAGAAAGAGAGTCCCAAGGGAGGAGGAGATGCCATAAAAGGTGAGAGGAAAGGAAAGAGTTAAAAAGACAAGAAAATAAAATATCTCATAATTTCACAAATATACAAACATTCAGGCTGGGCACAGTGGCTCACACCTATAATACCAGCACTTTGGGAGGCTGAGACTGGAGATTATGATACTTTTATGATATTTAGACTTTCCATTTGGAGATGTGGTATATTTTCTCATTTATTCATGTCTTCTGGATTTTTTGGCAAAGTTTTTTAGTTTTCATGATTTACATTACACATGCTTTTTGTTGGGGTTACCTCAAATGTATTTTTGTTTGCTGAAATTGTGAAAGGGATATTTTTCCTGTTATATTTTGTAATTGGTTATTTTTGGCACCAGCAAATTGTATTTAATATCTAATAAGCCACTTTGCTATATTTTCTAAATTAAAATTTATGAAAAATTTATTATCTTGCATTTTCTAGTATGCATGTGGTCTTCAAATAATAATGGTTTAAAGCCTCCTCTTCTTTTTTTTTTTTTTTTTGAGACGGAGTCTCGCTGTGTCGCCCAGGCTGGAGTGCAGTGGTGCGATCTCGGCTCACTGCAAGCTCCGCCTCCCGGGTTCCCGCCATTCTCCCGCCTCAGCCTCGGAGTAGCTGGGACTACAGGCGCCCGCCACCTCGCCCGGCTAGTTTTTTGTATTTTTAGTAGAGACGGGGTTTCACCGTGTTAGCCAGGAGGGTCTCAATCTCCTGACCTCGTGATCCACCCGCCTCGGCCTCCCAAAGTGCTGGGATTACAGGCTTGAGCCACCGCGCCCGGCCAAGCCTCCTCTTCTTTAAGAATTGTATGTCTTATTTCTGTTTTATATAAGTAATTACTTTGATGGGTAAATTTCCATAACAATGTAAATTATTAACGTTTCTAAAGGCAATCATGTTCTGATATTAATGAGAATCCGTCTCATGTTTCAAAGTTAATATGAATTACTGGTTTGAAATAGGTTTTTTCCCTTTCTAAATATTCAGTCGATGGATCCTTCTATTTTAGGTTTACAAGAATTTCTTATAGCATGAAATTTTATCAAATGCCTATTCAAGATCTACTGAGACTTTTTATGGTCTTTTTTATTTGATATGATGACTTTATTTGATATGATGACTTTCTAACATTAAAAATGGGATAGGCCGGGTGCAATGGCTCACGCCTGTAATCCCAACACTTTGGGAGGCCAAGGCGGGTGGATTGCTTGAGCTCAGGAGTTCAGGACCAGCCTGAGCAATATGGTGAGATTTCCATCTCTACAAAATAAGCCAGATGTGGTGGTGCATGCCTGTGGTCCCAGCTAGTTAGGAGGCTGAGGTGGGAGGATCCCTTGAGCTTGGGAGGTCAAGGATGCAGTGAGCTGTGTTTATACCATTACTCCAGCCTGGGTGACAAGACCCTGTCTCCGAAAAAAAAAGGGGGGGATAAACCCTGGTGTTGGTGAATTGTTCTTGTAACATCTGATTGATTTAGATTTGTTTTTTGGTATTTTAGTGTTCTCTTATCTATGATGGTAAGTGGTCCATAATAGGGTTTCTTAATTATAAACATTTTGGGTAAGATAATTCTTTTTTGTGGGTGGCTGTCCTGTCCTGTTCTTTACAGAATGTTTACAGCATCCCTGGCGTCTACCCACTAGATGTCAGTAGCGGCCCTCCCTGACCCCCAAAGTAGTGACTAAAAATGTCTTCAGACATTGCCACATATCCCCTGGAATGCAAAAATCACCCTCAGTTGAAAACCACTAATGTACAGCTCTCTTTTTTGTATGTGCTGCCTTTGTCAAGTTTTGACATTAGGATCATGCCAATTTCATTATAATTATTAGATAGCTTTCCATCTCTAACATGTTGGGGAATGACATACAGCATTTGGATTAGCTTTTCTTAAAATCTGAAATAATTTGCTAATAAAACAATCTGGCTCCAAAGCTTTTTGGAAAGTAATTTAATAAAGTTTTAATCTTTTCCCTTGCTCACTGAGGTTTCTTGAAGAAATGTATGCTTTTCTTAGAAAAGTACTTTAATATCTTAAAACATTTTAGCAGATAACTTTATTATACTACTTTAATTTTAGAAAATATGCTTTGAATCTCTTATTTTATCTGCTTTCTGAGTTCCACTTTTATTCATTTTTATTTCCTTTTTTTCTGGATTAGGTTTATCATAAATTTGTGTTAGCTCTGTATCTTTTCTAGATGCGGAGCTTTCTGGGATGCTTATGGTAGCTCTGCTATGGAAGAAATAATCTGATAATAACTGATAAGAATTACTTCACCTAACAGGATAAAACATATAAGACTAACAATTTCTAGAAGTGTATGCAAAATTGTTTCCATATAAAATTTTAAAATTTTGCTAATAACATTAACATTGCCTTGTCATTCAAACACTATTCATTGATGAATGACACATTTTGGAATACTGCACTTCACAGGACATATTTACATGGTATTGAAACTTTAGAGGGACTCCTGCAGTATCAGAAATCATCCATTAGTGTTTTCTTTTTTTGAGATAGAGTTTCGCTCTTGTTGCCCAGGCTGGAGTACAATGGCACGATCTTGGCTCACCACAACCTCTGCCTCCTGGGTTCAAGCAATTCTCCGCCTCAGCCTTCCAAATAGCTGGGATTACAGGTATGTGCCACCATGCCCGGCTAATTTTGTATTTTTAATAGAGATGGGGTTTCTCCATGTTGGTCAGGCAGGTCGTGAACTCCCAGCCTCAGGTGATCGGCTTGCCTCGGTCTACCAGAGTGCTGGGATTACAGGTGTGAGCCACTGCGCCTGGCCCATTAGTGTTCTTAACCTGTAACATCTGTCCATCTTACAGAACGAGAAGCTAAAGCTTAGGATAGTTAACTGCTTCCAGATTATTTTTTCAGTAATTAAACTGTAGGAAAGGCTGAGTTTGGGAGCTATCAGACATAACCATGGTCAACATTTTGACATACAGCCCAGGGAAGTTTCACATGCAAACAGATACAAAACCATGGATAAACACTGCTGCTTGCAAAGAGCTTGTGACAGCAGTATAGGTGTCCAGTTACGTGCATGAACAAGGGCCTGCACTGCACTGTATCTTCCTTCCATCAAGGAAAGCACATTATTAAACATCATGGAAGAGAGAAGGACTAAAACTATTTCCATTAAATGAGAGAAGTGGACGTTGGAGAATACGATTCTTCAAGGTTTCCACTAGTGGATTCAGGAATAGGTCTAGACTGTCCAGTCTCCTTCAACAGAGCCCTAGGCTCCCTCTTGTAGTGAGGAGAACCACAGGCCTCTGTCTTAGAGGCCAGCAGCTCCTCTGGCCTCATACTGGGGACCATGATTCAGATGGCTATTGGAGGGCTGATTAGAGGGATTATATTATAACCACATTCTTTTTGTGGGCATTTTGACTTACAAGTCAGACTGTGTCAAGAGTTACAATACCTTAGATCCTTTTTTTGTTTTTGGAGACAGACTCTCACTCTGTTGTCCAGGCTGGAGTGCAGTGGCACAATCTCAGCTCACTGTAACCTCCACCTCCTGGGTTCAAGTGATTCTTGTGCCTCAGTCTCCCAAGTAGCTGGGACTACAGGCATGTGCTACCAAACCCGGCTAGTTTTTGTATTTTTTGTAGAGACAGGTTTTTATCATGTTGTCCAGGCTGGTCTTGAACTCCTGGCCTCAAGTGATCCACCTGCCTCAGCCTCTAAAAGTGCTGGAATTACAGGTGTGAGCCACCGCGCCCAGCCATAGTTCCTTTTTGAAAGCAGTGCATTCTCACTCGCACCACTTTGCCCAGTAACAGAACAACATTCAAAGGCCTTATCTAGGTCTTTCACTTTCCCTTTTTCCTCCCAAACCAGTAGTCCACCTAACTCTGATCCTTCTTCTTCCTTCTCTACTCATTAGGCATTTCTCCCAGAAAGTTCCCTGAAGCACTTCTAATCCTCTACTTTGCAAATATTCTGCCTCATTATTCACTTGTTGACAAAGCTCCATCTGGTGATTTTGGAAGGTCAGTCTATTTCCTGTTGCGTCCAAATGGGATCTGTAGTCTAGGATGAATCTTGGGGACATCTGGCAGGCAAAGGAAGGGTCTAGGAATGTGAGGAGACAGCCTTAAGATCTACTTATTAATTGCCAGTAGAATTCTAGTCATGGATTATTTTTTGTCCTGTTGTAAATGTTAATAAGTAGCCTTGTTCCAGAAAGTACCTCAGACTTAGGTGTGTAGATAAGCGAAGTTGTGACCTCATTTCTTTTCTCTCTAAGCTCCTAATAATTGTATCTTACACTTGAATTACACTTTCCAGACAACAAAACATTTTACAGGCATTATCTCATTTGAAGTTCATGACAAACTTGTGAGGTCAACAGAACATGTATTATCATCTCCACTTGAAAATGAAGACAACAAGGCTTGGAGATGGTACAGGATGGATGTGCCAGGTCTTGAACCCACAGCTTTTGATTCCAAGGCTAGGGCTCTTTTCATATTTTATGCTGCCTCCTCATCTGCGGTGCCAGGAGCAATGGGTTAATCTCCAGAAAGTGTTGTGAATAATGCAGAGAATTGCTGCTGTGTATGTCTTGGACAAAGAATTATTATACTGGCTTCTTGCAGTATTAAAGGGGAACCCAAGCCAAAGCTGCGGCCTACAGGGAGTGATACAGTCCCTTATTTTGCTAGCTTTGCAGCTGTTTTAACTGAAAAAAAAAAAAAAAATTTGAGGGGTGAGGGTAGGGTTGATTATTAGGTCGTAAACTGTTCCTCTTCATGGAAAATAGCTTTTTTTACTTACTGTCCAATATTGGTGCACTTCTGTCATTGGTGACTGTCTTCTTTAGTTTCTTCCCTTTGCTGATATCAGAAAGGAGAGCATTTCTCCCAGCCTGCTCTGTCTTATTCAAGGTAGGCTTCTCTGTATTGGCCTGAAAGGAAGCCATACAAACAAGCAGTCATCTCTTGGGTTAAAAATCATGCATCGTAACACTTGGCTGGGAAAGGTTGGGTACGGGAAGCTTGTTATTAAGGTTCTTGGTGACAGGTTGTAAATTCTCAACAAGTTTTAGAACCCATATCATTCTTTTTAAGATCCAGAGGTTTGGAAGCAGATGCAGCAATAAATTATGTTCATTTTTAAGGGAGGAAGAGTCGGTCCTTGATTAAAGTCTCTGAAAATTCAGACCACAATCTGACTGAAACTAACAGGGCCAGGTTAGAGTGAGATGACTAGACACGAGAAAAGAAGTTTAAGTCTGGGAGAGTTCTGCAGGACATTACCAGGCTTCATTCACTAAAGGGTACCCTGAAGAATAACTTCCTTTTCCCATCTTTTAGAACTAACCCAGTGCAAGGGAAAAACTGTCTCTAGCAAAAAGAGTCAGCTGTATGTTTTTTAAACCCACTAAAGTTCTAGAAAATAATTCCCACTGTGTATATTGCCAAAGATGCTTTTTTTCTTTTTAAGTCATATTTATTAAGGTATAATTTACATATAGTGAAATTACCCTTTTTAGTTACAGTTCTGTGAGTTTTGACAAATATATACAGTTGTGAAACCACCACCACAATCAAGATATAGAATATTTTCATTACTTCAAAAGTTCCCTCATGTCCCGTTGGCATGAGGTGTTTCTGATGTTTAATTCTGATGAAAGCTTAGCTCATGGAAATTGCAGAATGGATAAAAGTGCTACTTTAACATGTTTATTTTCTTATATTTCCAGAATTCCTATGAAAGCTCCCCACCTACTATGAAATTGGGATCTTGCTCCTTCAGGGAGTGTCCAGCAAAAGGACTTAGATGTAGGCACCTGCCTGTGTGCCTGTGTCTTTCACATTTGGAAACTGGCTAGGTCTTGTCTGTCCCAGGGAGAGTCTGGCTGCCCCAAACCCACAGGTCCTTTCTAGGCTGGCCCCAGCCCTTCTGACAGGGATATGATTTCAGATTTGCCAGTTAGGGCCACAGAAGGAAAAGCTGGGGAAATGTATGGCTCAATACCTTACCCAGCCTTTAAAAAACAATTTTTTTTTTTTTAGAAACAGAATCTCATTATGTTGCCTAGGCTGGAGTGCAGTGGCTATTCACAGGTGTGATCATCATGCACTACAGCCTCAAACTCTTGGGCTCAAGTGATCCTCCTGCCTCAGCCTCCTGAGTAGTTGGGATTACAGGCACGTGCTACTGCTCCTGGCCTATTTACTGCTCAGCCTTTTATTAGCAGAGTTAGAGGCAAAGGAATAACTCAGAAAAACCCTGAAGTAGGCTAACCAGAATTACTGTGTAATTGGAATTATACTGTGTAAACAGAATTACTGTAAAATACGGTAAAGCTGGAAGCATCTTGAAATAACTAAATGATTAAAGTATTACTTGCTTATGATAATAATCGTTAACATATATAGCTTTTCCTCTGTGCCAGGCACTGTTTTCAGCACCTTATGTGTATTACTTCATTTAGCCCTTATCAACCCTGTGAGTTATTATTTCAATTTTACAGACAAGGAAACTGAAGTACAGGGAGTTTAAATCATTTGCCCTGGTCACCTAGTTCGTTGAGGAGGAGCTGGGATTCAAATCCTGGCAGTCAAGAGCCTTCCCTACAAGCTGACAGAAGGGTAAATATGGGCTCCAAAATGCTCGTCCCCATCAGCCCCAACATACCGCTGAAGCAAGCCTGGCAAAAGTTTCTCTGCTGTCCTTTCAGAAATGCTCTCTGCATACACAGTTTGCTTTTGCTAATGGGATTCTCCTCTATTGTTCTGAAACTTGTTTGTTTTCAACTTAACATACTTTGGATGTCCTGGAAAGAGCTCTTAACATTACCTGCTATCTTCATTTTAAGGATGAAAAAACTCTGAGGCCTAGAGAGGTTAAGTGATGTGTCACAGTGGATCTCTTAACAGTTTTGGGTCAGCAACCTTCAGTAGCCTCCTGTTCTGCCTTAAAATTTATTTTGACAGCTGACCTCCCTGGGTGCTAACTTCTCTCATGTTCAGGGCCCTTAATTATGCAACCCACCTTTTCCCTTTCTTCATCTCTATATTCTGTTTATCCACAGTCTTGCTTTGAATTAGGTAATAACAGATAGAAATGAGTTGATAAGATAAAAATATTTTCCAAACTTCAAGCATTCTGGTATAAGATTCATGATTTTTGTCATCTTCTCATACCACCTGTGTTATTTATTTAATATTTTTTATTAAGTCAGTTCACTATAACCCACACTTTTGGGGAAATATGGATAAATGAATCCTGCTATGTTAGCCAGATTGGAGGTTCTCAAACTTATCCATGTGAAGGACCAGTGTTTTGTTTTTGTTTTGTTTTGTTTTTGAGACAGAGTCTTGCTCTATCACCCAGGCTGGAGTGCAGTAGTGCAATGACAGCTCACTGCAGTCTTGACCTCCTGGGCTCAAACAATCCTCCCATCTCTGCCTCCAGAGTAGCTGGGACTACAAGCATGCACCGCCATGTCTGGCTGGCTAATTAAAAAAATTTTTTTTGTAGATATGGGGGTCTTGCCATGTTGCCCAGGCTGGTTTCGAATTCCTGGGCTCAAGTTATCCTTCCATAGTGCACGCCTGGCCGAGGACCAGTCTTTTGAAAAATATTTTCATCAGCGACTAACACTTTTGTAAAATAACAATGAATTATTAGAAAAACGAATTCGTTTTTTAAAAAAGACACACAACATCCAATCTTAGAAACAGACAGAAAACTACTGTCAAATTGCTAGAAATGCTTCTAAATGCTTACTTTCAATTTTTGTCCTCATCACTTTGGGGACTCTTAAAAAGTAGTTGGAAGGCCACACTCTGAGTAACAATAAGCTAATTAATGGGCAGTTCTTCTCACTAGGTATCATCCTCAGATGAGTTATATAAATGCATCTCATGGAAACCTGGGGCAAGAAACTTTCTCTCCAAGCCTCAGTTTCCCCATGTGAAAATGGTGAAAATGAAGGAACCATCAGTGTTAGGCTCCTCCTCAGTGAAGGCTTCACAAGCTGGAGAGGGCTTTGTAACAGAGTGTATCTTGGGGCCTTTCCATATGACCAAGTGGAGAGTTGCCAAATTCCTGGAAGAGGGCACACTAACTTCCCCAAAGAGGATTATCAAAGGAGCAGGATGAGCCAGGCACAGTGGCTCACACCTGTAATCCCAGCACTTTGGGAGGCTGAGGTAGGTGGATCAACTGAAGTCAGGAGTTCAAGACAAGCCTGGCCAACATGGTGAAACCCTGTCTATACTAAAAATACAAAAATTGGCTGGGCATGGTGGTGCGTGCCTGTAGTCCCAGCTACTTGGGAAGCTGAGGCAGGAGAATCACTTGAGTGGGAGGCGGAGGTTGCAGTGAGCCGAGATCATGCCACTGCACTCCAGCCTGGGTGAAAGAGCAAGACTCAAAAAAAAAAAAAAAAGATCAGGGTTAATCCAGTGAAGAAATTCTTTCGGGAAATAAACATGTAAATGCCTAAATGCAAGTATAGATTTAAATGTGTGTGTGGGAGAGGTGGTGGGGTGAGATATTTGTCAAAAACAGATTGGGAAGAAAAGGGGAAAAGGCAGAAAAAAAGAAAGGAGACTAGAAGACACTTTAATGGAATGCACCGCAGGCAGAGACCTGGGTTTCTAGACTGTCCAGCCCAGAAGTTAAAGGCCAGACATTGAGTTCATCTGAATGAGAACAGTGCACACTGGTCTCAGAACTGCTCCTGCAAACCCTATCTCGGGCCAGCACATTTCCCTGCGAAAATGCGGCAGAAAACACCTAATCAGCCGCATTCCACCCTTGTACTATCCATCACATGAGACCTTAAACAAACAAAACCCTTCGTGTTGTTTGTATTTGCTGGGTTTCAGGGTTTGGCTTACTCTGGGCACAGGGAAAGCCTGTTGTATCACATGTAAGCCAGAATGCAAACACATTTAATACAAACACATGCGTGCCAGGTTTTGGCTTCATTTGGCTTGCTTTATGCATAGAAAGTGATTGCATAGAAAGTGAGGAGACACTCACCAGTGCAAACGTCGGGGGCGGCGGGGGTGCTGGAGGGGGAGGGACGGGCATCTTGGGCAGTTATGCGTTCAACAGTCTTGCTGATAAATCTGGGAAAACAAGAATGCGATCATGTATTAGATGTAATCTTAGTAATACTGTCCTAATCTGCCTTCACTTTCCCACCAAAGTGACAGCTCCACCTAGCTCAACTCTTAAAAGAGATGGGCTTACCTTTACACCTCACTGCTAAAACGTTACTGTTCTGGAAGGATCCCGGCAGAGGGGCTTCAGAGCCGAGGTGCTCGGAGAGAATGGAGGCCACATCCAGTGCCTTACTTGGCTCCATTCCCCCACCCACCACAGCAGGCCATGACCGACCCAGGTGGGCCCAGTTAAGTGGCTTCTCCTGCTCGCTAATTTCCATGATAATCCTTTCTTGCTCTCCCACCCCTCTGGCTTTCTCCTCCCATTCTTCCTGACATTCGCCCAAGTCTGTGTGTGTACTGCAGGAATATGAAGATGAATCTACTTCTAGTCCTGCCCTCAAAGTTCCTAGTCCTCCAGGGAGAGGACACGGAGAATGTAAGGTGGAAAGCGGGGAGCAGCAGGTAAATCGCGGTGGACATGTGGGGGTCAACCTTATGTTTGGAGCACTCAAAGAGCAGCCATCCATATCTCTGTGCTCCTTAGTTTCCTCAGAGGATCTAAGCAAAAACAGAGGGAGCACGAGAAGTCAGACCTAGGACTCCCAGGCTGTTTACCAGAAATGCACTTCATTTAGAAGAGACTGTCTTACCTTTGTTTGGGTAAAAAATTATATATAAAGAAAATAAAAAAGAAGAGCCTTTCTGCAGAGTGTGCTTGCTCTGAGAACAAAGGGAAGGTCAGATTCTGTAGCTGGGTAGGAGAGTTTAGGGACCCCAGGTGGGTTAGGGGGCAGGGCGGAGAGGGCAGCCTGGCACACACCAGGGCCAGGAGAGACGATGGCCAGGAAGTGCCTGGGGAGTTACACCAGTCAGGAGCCCTCTCCCCATTTCCTCCAATCCTTGCAGTCCTGTTCCTTTGCCTCACTAGAACCCCTGCTCCCTCTGCCCTGTCTAGGACAACGCCTCACCCACTGTTTTCATCCCTAAGTAATGCCAGCTTCTCCCGCTCCATCCTTGCTACACAAACTGTGGTCCTGGATGGGCAGCATGGGCATCACCCAGGAGCTGTTAGAAATGTCAACTACCAGTCCTTTTTGCCCCCAACTGAATTCATTTCAGCATTTTAACAAGATCCCTGGGTGATTCATATGCACTAAAGCCTAACTGTAGAGTTCGTGCCTGAAACCAGTGGGTAGTCTGGGACACCAGCCACCTGAATAACATTATTTCCACAGGACATGTGTCCCAAATTTTAAACTGCAGAATTATGTTTATTTTTAAAAATTTTTAAATTTTATTTACTTATTTATTTTTTTGAGATGAGGTCTTGCTCTGTCACCCAGGCTGGAGTGTAGTGGCATAATCATAGCTTACTATGCCTCAAACTCATGGGCCTAAGCAATCCTCCTGCCTCAACCTCCTGAGTAGCTTAGCTAGGACTGCAGGCATATGCCACCGTGCCCAGTATTTATTTTTATCTTTTATTTCTGTTGTGATGGGGTCTTGCTATGTTGCTCAGGCTAGTCTTGAACTCCTGGCCTCATGCGATCCTCTTGCCTTAGCCTCCCATAGTGCTGGGATTACAGGTGTGAGCCACTGTGCCAGGCTTTTTAAACTCTCAATAGTCTCTTAATTGCAGAAAACAATTTCTTAGAATTTAAAATATTCATTTAGTTCAACCACTACAAGTTAATGTGGAAAACTGAAACCTAAACAAATACTTTCTATTGAGATAATGCTAGATGGCTTGCTTTCTGTGAACAGAAATGGACTGCAGAAGCTAAAACAGACACTGCTGGACTTGTCACAGCCGGCGGGAAACAAGAATTAAGACAGTTCGCAAAAGTCCCATTCAAAGTGGGCTGTCTAGAAAATGAAAATTTTAAATTCCACAGCAGCAACAGCAGCTCTCATGTATGGAGAATCCGCTGGATCCAGGGCTCTATCCTTGCATGGTCTCTGACTCCTAAGACACCAGAAGCCAGCATAGCTGTGCTCATTTGATAGACTCAGAGAAATTAAGTCACTCCCTAAAATACCCTGAAGCAATTCATTCAGTCATGTCCTTTTGGTTCCTGCTCTTCTGCTGGATAACACTGCCTCACTCACTGCCGTTTTAATGATCTAATAAGCACTTTCAGGCAGGCAAATTAGTGCCACAGCTCACCTGTTAACTAGGCTGGAATCTGTTTTCAGTAAGAGACTGTCTCAGGCAAGGATTCTTTTTTTTTTTTTTTTTTTTTTGAGACGGAGTCTCGCTCTGTCAGCCCAGGCTAGAGTGCAGTGGCCGGATCTCAGCTCACTGCAAGCTCCGCCTCCCGGGTTTACGCCATTCTCCTGCCTCAGCCTCCCGAGTAGCTGGGACTACAGGCGCCCGCCACCTCGCCCGCCTAGTTTTTTGTATTTTTTAGTAGAGATGGGGTTTCACCGTGTTAGCCAGGATGGTCTCGATCTCCTGACTTCGTGATCCGCCCGTCTCGGCCTCCCAAAGTACTGGGATTACAGGCTTGAGCCACCGCGCCCGGCCCAGGATTCTTTTAAAGTATGTTTCTTAAATTGCTCTTTCTGGCATGACACCAATTAGTCACCCATAGGGCCACGTGGGCATTGTGAGCAGGACTGGGTGCCTGTGTTAGGGCGTCCTCCATCAAGGGGCATCTCCAGCGGCACATTCAGAGGCCTTGGAGTCAGACGTCTGCTCCAGGAGGAATGACAGGGATCTGAAACTGAATTTAGGCCTGACTACTGCAAAAAAAGCTGCAGCCAAATCAATGGTATGACCAGAGCTGGGAAAGGCTTACCAAGGAAGGGGAATAGCCTGGTCTGCCTGGTGGGCCCAAGAGATGGGCTCTGGGAACAGTGCATCCATGTGCTTGGTTGATGAAAAATCCCTCAAGCCTATTTTGTCTGATTCCATGTCCACTAACTAACTTTCTGTTATCCTGTGATCCTACTATCTAGGAAGGAGTGGATATTCTGGTCAACTAACAGGAACCTCTTAGGGGTGTGGTTGTCATGAGTTCGGCTCTCATAGCAGAGATCAAATTGAACTTCTGTCCTGCACAGCTTAGGGGCCAGACTGGAATGAGGACCCTTTCAGGGGCTGCCACCCTGAAAGACCTCCTTAATTATTTTACAGTTCTCTGTTGCTGCAGTTTTAGTAATGTCTGTGCACTAACTGACTTGTATATTAACTTCTGGATGACAACTTCAGGGTGGGCTGTGCTAACTTCATGGTCCAGAGGGCTGGTGTGGGAGAAACAGCAACAGTCATGGCTGGGGCCAGGGCCAAAGCCAGATCGCAGAAATTAGCGGCAAAACCAAGGTTCAGGGAGCAAGATGCTATTAAAGGGTCTGGGGTATTGAAAGAAGTGCAGTCTTTCCTTCCTGGCCACTTCAGACGGACAGTGGGGAGAGGGTCTATGAGTGAGCGCTCTCACTTTTTAGAGGGTGATGCAGAGCTAAGTGCTCTTTCTTCTCCTCTGTGGACTTCTGTTTGCACAGCTTGCTTTCCCTGGCCCCATCTCTCACTCCCCTCCAGATTAACTGTCCCTTTCCAATCTCAGTGGCAACATAGAAGAGGGAGGCTGCCATGTCCTCTCTCCTCCTTTCTAGCTGAACATCTGCTGGGCATGGTCTGGACTTCTCCAGGCTGGGGCCTCAAGGGAAGTGTGTGAGAAACCCGACTCCAGTACTGCCACCTCACTCAGCCCCTGGATCAAAGAAGACTAAGCTCATGTGCCCCAACACTGAGCCCACTGGCCATGCCAGGCCCACTTCTTGGCTGTCTTTCCACCAGGCTATGGACTCCATGGGGTCTTGCCAATACCTGGCACAAAGTAGGGTTCTTACTAAATATATATGCAGTGAAAGAACTGTGTATTACACAAGCCGAGTGCTTGCCACTGGAAGGGCTCCCAGCATCACCCCAGTGCACTGTGAGATCCAGGTAAAAGAGTCAGCCCGATTTCAGAGGGGCTTGCTAGTGTTACATACTGGGACTTACTTTCCTGGCAGCCTCCAACTTCCCCAGAGAAGTAGAGCCCCAAGGCCTTGGGATAGGAGGGCTTCCCTCCTCTCATGGACTTGACAGCCCACATCAGAGCCAGAGCCAGATCTTACTGAAGGCCTTGGCCCTAGAGCACGGATCTTAACAGACCAGGCATTCCTGCCTGGATCCTCACACCCAGAGTCTGTAGATAGAATTCAAGGGTTCGTAAACTTGGATGAAAAAAAGGTACATATTATTTCTACTAAGCACTAACTGAAATCTAGCATTTCCTTTGATTATGAATGTAGGCCACAAACCACAATATCTGATATTCTCTCACCAATAGTTTTCACATGATATTTTCACATCATATTACAACTACACATCAACAATTTTCAACATGCTGGCAACGTTTAGATCTGTTGCTAAGTCTTGTTGTTTAAACCATTAATAAAGAAGTACATATTTTAATAAATTAGTTTCCTTTGTAATTCTCTGTATTTTATTTTATGCATTTAAACACAGACACAAAAGGGGCCCTTTGGGACTGTGAGTGGTGACTTATGCCTGTAATCTCAACACTTTGGGAGGTCAAGGTGGAAGGACTGCTTCAGCCCAGGAGTTTAAGACCAGCTTGGGCTACAAAGCGACCCCTTTATCTCTAAAATTAAAATAAATTAAATTAAATTTAAAAAAGGAGTCTTTTGGGCTTCACCAGTGGGTTTATAGAATGAAAAAGGGAGAACGTGAGACCTTGGTCAGGCAAATTTGGTTCTGAATCCTTGCTCTGCCACCTGGCAGATTCAGATGGGAATCTGTTTTTCCCATCTGTTAAATGGGAAGTTGCTGAGCAGATTAAATGAAATGGTGTGTGCAAGGCTTTCAGCGTGGCCTGGGGGAGCAAAGCCGTCAGTGGACAGGGTTGAGATCTGTCCTTTGGAGGGTGGGGATGGGTCCTGCTGGTACAAGCTGCTGAGTGCCTGGCAGAGGAGGGATGGACCTGGAGGCTAGTCTGAGGGGCCGCAGCTTTGCTCAGTGGCTGTAGGTGGATCTGCCTGGGTGGGAATGAGGCCACCTGATGACTGGGCTTCCCAGCATTTGGTTCTTCCCTTGGAGATGGGAGCATGGCAGGAAAGGCAGCCGACTCAGGTGCAGGAGAGGCCTGAGAAGAAGGGAAAGGACTCAGCAGCAGTTTCCCCAGTGTGGTCAGTCATCTCCTGCGTCAGAATCTGCTGTGCCCGTGTCCGGCTTCCCAGACTAGTTGGGAGTCTCGGCAGTGTCGGATCACATGCCTCCCCACTTGCTGGGCCTTGCCCTCCCAACCCAACCCAGGCAATGAACTTTAAGGAAGACACACTTTTCACAATTAATTTCTTTTTAAGAATAATTTCAAAGTTTAAGTAACTTTCATGATAGAGAGAAAAGCCAGACTTTCTAAAATCTTTACTTGGTGTGTTGACTCCTACGTATACAAAGAAAACCCAAGGGATAGAAAAGGCTTTTGTTTTTACATACAGTATTATGGTCTGAACTATGTCCCCTGCAAACTGATATGCTGAATTTCCAACGCTTAGGACCTCAGAAGGCAACTGTATTTGGAGATAGGGTCTTTAAAGAGGTGATTAGGCTAAAATGGGTGAGATCTTAATCCAATTTGACTGGTGTCCTCATACAAAGAGGAAAAGACATCAGGCATGTGCTCACACAGAGGAAAGTCTTCAAGTAAAGACGCAGTGAGAAGGTGGCTATCTGCAAACCAAGGAGAGAGGCTTCAAAAGACACCATACCTGCCTACATCTTGATCTTGGACTTCCAGCTTCCAGAGCTGGGAGAAAACAAATTTCTGTTATTTGATCTACCGAAGCTGTGGTATTTTATTATGGCAGTCCTAGCAAATTAATATTTAACACTCACATTTAGACAACATTCACTGATCCCAGATCAGCCAGGGCATCTTGCAGCCTGGACCCACTTGTTAAACATGCAAGGAGCACTGTGAGAGAAAGAGAGCTGCTTGGCCCACTCCCCACCAGTACAGAAGACACATTCTCCTCAATGGCATGGCCAACTAGAGGTCAACCATAGCTCACAGTTCAGTCCAGACGTGCCCCAGGAAACTCATGGTTTCTTCTTCAATGTGCTCATCTAGGAAAGCAGAATCATCCCTGAATGTAAAATGATTGCCTTCCTTGAGATCAAGAAAATGGGGTAGTTATTTAAATAAACTGTTTCTTAGTTTCATAGCCAACTTAAAATTCATTCTAGATTGCACTGCCTAGGGCCCACACTACAGAATGACATGAGGTGGGGAGTGATTCCTAATAGTCCCCCAGTGAACACAGCTGACAGTCCTCCAAAGGCTGGTCTCTAATCCCACGTGGGCAGGGGTTCCATTAGAGAAGATGAGAAGCAGCTTTATCCAATTACGTTTATCATTAATTTGGACTATTCAAAAATATAAAGCATTTTGCTCTATAAATGTTGCTAAAAGTAACCCTTAAATACTATCATACCTAAAATGAATGGTGGAAAATTAAGCGTTTTTTCCCCCAAAAGATTGAATCAGTAGAGGAATATTTTATTTGCTGGGGGTGGGGGAGGGTATCAGAAATAATATAACTGGACAGATTAAAAAATCCAACTGCTCTCTTGCCCTCATTATTTTCTATTTTTATTTATATTTATTTATTTATTTATTTTTTGAGACAGAGTCTGGCTCTGTTGCCCAGGCTGGAGTGCAGTGGTGCGGTCTTGGCTCACTGCAACCTCCACCTCCTGGGTTCAAACAATTCTCCTGCCTCAGCCTCCCGAGTAGCTGGGACTACAGGCTCGTGCCACCACACTTGGCTAATTTTTGGTAGAGATGGGGTTTCACCATGTTGGCCAGGCTGGTCTGGAACTCCTGACCTCAAGTGATCCACCCACATCAGCCTCCCAAAGTGTTACGATAACAGGCATGAGCCACCATGCCTGGACTCATTTATATTTTACTTTATATATAATGCTCTTAACTCATTTTCATCTAGGTATTTCTTGAGTGCTTTTGGCTTCTTCAGATTAGTTTTTTGTTTGTTGTTTTCTTCAAGATTTCTTTTTCTCCTTTTGTATTGTAGAGAATACAAAAATATACAAAGATAAAAAAAAGTACTGAAGTTGTATTTAACCACTAAAGGAAGCACTGAATAATCATTAATTTTTAGGTGAAAAAGGGTTGGGGGTCATAACCAGAGGTAACTCTTTGTTATTTTGATACATGTCCTTCCAGCTTGTAAGTACATGTACATCTCTCTCTCCCCTTCCCTCTCTCTCTCTGTGTCACACATATACATATACACACAATTGTTTGACCTAAAAATATTAACAGAACAAAATTGATAATACATGTAACGCAAAAGTGTTTTCCTGAGAAAAGGTTTTTAAATTCATATTGAGTTATTACAACCATAAAAAATAACTGCAAGGGCATTCATTACAAAGACAGTGAATCCACTCCAAGTCACCCTGCAAAAATAAAATCATCGAGCAAACTCAAATTGCTGCTAAGATGGTGAATTTTAAAAAGCATGTCGTTTTGGGATTCCTACTCAACTATTCTTGACTCTATTCTTTAGAGACTCCTCCATGATGCAAACTTAGCTGGATGTATTTAAGATCTGAAAACCATTAGAACTAATTAAGATGAATTTGGCTTTGTTCTTCAACTTCCTGTAAAAAATGCTCAACAGGAAAATTGATGCTCACAGTAAACCACAGTCATCCTGTTTCTTTAACACAATCTTTTCACAGCTGCAGTTGCCTGGAGTTTCTATTTTATGTCGCGAGTCACTGTGCAACAGCTCTACCGTCCCTTCCCCCCAGCATGTGGTCTGGCCATTTTAGAAACTTTCAATACCTTTGCAGAAAGGTTCGTTTCTATTATTGCTACTCTTCCTCTCTCCACGCTGAAGGTCCTTGCTCAGAGCAATGAGGCCATGGATACAAGAGGGGAAACAGAAAAGGCAGCTGGACTCCAGAGGAAGCAAAGGCAGAGAAGAGGAAAACAGCTTGATTAGCAAATCAGCAGCCTCACCCAGTTGGTTCTTATGCATTGTTAGTCTCCATCTGCGCTGAATGTAGAGCACACGCTTGCCATATACAGAATCCCTCATTTCTCAGAATGTACTGCTCTTTTCTCAGTCAATCATCATTGAAAACAATACTTCAGCAACGTCTGATTAGGTTGTCTTCTTAATGGTGAATGTCAATTTCAGTCTCTGCTGAACCTAGAAATGTTTCTTTTATAGTTCTTTTAGATAAGGAGGTGATTTATTTTGGCAGGGAGTAGGAAAGGTGTTTTTCAAAGAAGACATTTTGAAGCATCTCTAACGTCATTAAGACTGGCTAGGAGCTTGGACACAATTTTTACTGCAAGAGTACTGCTAGGGAAATAAAGGTTGCTATGAAATAAAATTATTTTTTAATCCACTATTATGCACATTTAATTTTAAAATTAATACAAATTCATAGACATCCAAGACCCTTTTAATAGTGAGAAAATGAAGGTGAGCTGAATGACCCGTCTACCTGTCATTATTTAACTGAAGGAAAGGGAAAGGAAACATTTTTTACTTTATCCATACCATTAAAGAGTAGCAGGTTTTCTCCCATACTTCCCATCTCTTTAAGGGGTTCAAATCTCCAAGCTAAAGTTTTCCTAAATTGCTATTACCACATTTAGTTCTACCAGAGGATTAAGATGTGCCACTGTTTCTCTTTCTCTCTCTTTCTCTCTCATACACATACACACATGGCATATATGTTAGCACACTTGATATAGTATATTCATTTTATCATTGATAGTACAGCTTTATGATACAAGCAGAAGTGTCACCAAGTTTGCCTCTGAAGAAGTGAAAAGACTTAGAAAGGAAAATATCTTACTTGAGATTATTAGTTTCAAAGATATTTACTGTTGCTGTGACATTTAAAGCAAAATATTTGTAATCTCAGATTCCCAAGGCCGGAAAAGCACCTCAAGAAATCATACTGGCTGGGTGTTGTAGCTAATGCCTAGAATCCCAGCACTTTGGGAGGCCAGGGTAGGAAGATTGCTTGAGCCCAAGAGTTTGAGACCACCCTGGGCAAACATAGTGGGACCCTCATCTCTACAAAAAAAAAAAAAAAATCAAAAATTAACTGGGCATGGTGGTACACATCTTAGTTCCAGCTACTTGGGAGGCTGAGGTGGGAAGACTGCTTGAGTCCAGGAGTTTGAGGGTGCAGTGAGCTCTGATTATGCCATTGCACTCCAGTGTGGATGACAGAGCAAAACCCTGTCTCAAAAAAAAAAAAAGCAGAAAAGAAAAATCATACAATTTATAATGTTGCTTCCAAGCTGCACTTGCGAAGAAAAGCTCTTACAATTCAGATAACTTCCTCCACATTTAGTTGTTAGGTGGCCTTGGATAAATTACTTAGTTTATCTAAGTCCGGTTTTCAAAATAATAGCACTTACTTAATAGGGTTATTCAAGAGTTAAATGAGGGAGTGCTTAATAAGTATTAGCCATTTTCAAAAAACAAAATAAGCAAAGGTGAAGAACCTAACACAGAACAAGCGGTCAGTAAATATTACAGTCTTTCCCCCTATTTAACCACGAGAAAGAGAAACCTTGAGCTGATTTAAATCAGCCTACGTGTGTACACCCATGCAAACTTCTGTATTACAAGTGAATGGTGAAGGAAGATGTGTATAAAGTGCATTTCAAATTTCTCAGAAAAGCATACTGATTAAGGCATTCCTTATTCTAGTTTTTTTTTACAGTTTTAATTTTCAGGACAGACAGAGGTATTTATGGCAGTCCAGGAGAAACGCTTTTTACAACAACAAGCACATGTTTAACAATTTGAACAAAATGAGTCAAACCTTAAAGCAGAAATATATCACAATTTAAACAGCCAGAAACTTCCAAAGTAAATGATGTGTGTTCATAAAATGTTAAGAAGGCTTCAAAAGGTCATAAAACTTAAAGGGTCCAGGAATTCAGTATCACTTCATCTTACATTTTAGGTAGGTTGGGGAACTTCCAGCCTACAGGCCAGATTTAGAATTTGATCAGATCTGAAGTTGCTGCTTGACCCCAGGAACTAATTTTCACCACAGGGAGTTCTCTGAATATTTCAGTCCACCCAGAGTATATGTAACCCTTAAAAGATTAGATATTAGAGTAGTTGAAGTGCTCTGAGCAAATAGCCCATGAATAAACTTTTCAAAGAGCAATAGAAAACCTGACTTCGTGAAAAATGACTTTTAGGTAAGTCATTTAATGACCTTAGACCTATAAAAGGAAGAGTTTTGACATGATGATATTCCAGTTCAGAAGCAACAAAGCTTGATAAAGTTAACACATAGCACTGTAGTCCAAGTGAATTGTAAGAGTATAATTTCTACACAGATCAACCTCAAAACTTTTCCCCAGTTTCTCATCTTCCTCTCTCACTATCCTGTCCTATTCTTTCCCCAGTCTTTCAACTTTCTACCAAGTTGTCTTACTTTGCTTAGTTAGAATCTTTCAGGAGCCTTTTCATTTACTACCTCTCCATTCTCTACTACATAGACTAGGTATGCCATTCAATTATTTAAAAGAACTTGTATGCCTGTAATCCCATCACTTTGGGAGGCTGAGGTGGGCGGATCACTTGAGGTCAGGAGTTTGAGACCAGCCTGACCAACATGGTGAAATCCCGTCTCTACTAGAAATACAAAACAAAAAAACCAAAAACCCTGTACTTAGTGACTAAAGTTGTATGTGCCTTCTGAGTTTTGTAAAGCTTTATTTTATATTTCTCCACGGGGAGAAAGGAACATAAGTCGTTTTTTCCTACATATTCTAGAAAAAAGTTTTTTTAACCTAAAGTTTCCTTAGTTCTGCTCTGTAAGTCTCTGAGTATATGGCTTGAAATTTTAAAAATCACAATATTTTATGCCAAAACATTAATCATATTTAACATAAAGTTATAACTAATGCTATAGAATTTGATTTGCGATAGTAATTGTACACACACTGTTATAACAGGAATAGACTTATTCTAAAAGACAAATCATATTCTAAAAGACTCTGCTTAGAAATGGTTTAGTTTGAGTTTTGAACTTAAATAGCACATCAGCAGCAACAGAACTGCCAACAGCTTAGTTCCATGGTATTTTCGTTTGAAGCTTCCACTGGCTCCTTGAATTTTAAAGCACTTATTGTTACTGGCCACACCAAAGATTCAAAGGCAGTTGTGTGGACAACTGTATCATATACCAAAAGGATATATTTACTGACATAAGCCCCAATTTAAATGGGAAAATAAATTCCTGTGGATCCAAACTTGTCCAGTGGTCAAGAAAAATTCTATTGAAAATCTTGCTTACATTTTGGCTCAAAGCATAAGTTATGAATCATTCACAATCACCATAGTGGTGAAACTAGCATTCTAAGCAACAGGAATAGCTCACATGGTGTTCCACAGAAAAATTAAACAACTTTATCTTGACATACTATGGTCCATTAAAAGCCATTTAGTTCTTCCCTGTAGCTGATAAAGGAAATAAATTTAGTTTGAATATAATTTTTCTTACCGTTAAAGGGTACTGCAGGGAGCCATGGTCAGGGACACAGGCAGACAGAGGGCCAGCAGGAGAGAAGCCAAGAGAGAATACTGTCCCTGAAAAAGGTATCATCTTCTAACGCAAGTGTGAGGTCATTTTTGGACAGCCATTTTGGACAAGCTCTGGCCTCTTGTTAAATGTGACATACTGAGTCAGAGGCAGACGTCCTTCTGCGGTTATTCGCTTCCTGTCTGATTAATTTGTTGTTTGTTCCTTCCTCCTTTGCTGCAGAAGAAGAAACTAGATTGGTTTTGCTTAAGAAGCAAGCAAGAAAAAAAACCTAAATTAAAAAAAATTAAATGTTTCTCCTCCCCACAAGGTGTAATACACAGCTATTTGGTACAGTGACAAGAGGGGATGAGCACCTCCACTCCGTGAAGAGTCCAACTTTATTCTAGATATTCCCACAAAAATAACTCTTCATGGAACTTGAGATTCCTTTAGGAAAATTATATTTGGAAGTATCACTGTAAATACTGACTATTCCATTAAGTAACAGGGAAAAGAGTCACTCAAGAAAGAAAAGCTCTTACCTACCTTACCTTATCTCTTAATTAGGCTAAGGGCTTCTTCTCATTTACAGGGCATTCAAGTGTGTGGGGACAAATGGAGGTGAAGAGAGCAGGTCAGGTGTATGAAGGCAAATGAGGTTCTTTTTTTGGTTTTATTTCTTTTTTTTTTTTTTTTTTTTTTAGAGAGACAGAGTCTTGCTGTCACTTAGGCTGGAGTGCAGTGGCATAATCATAGCTCCCTGTGGCCCCTCCTGGGTTCGAGTGATCCTCCAGCCTCAGCCTCCTGAGTAGCTGAGACTACAGGCATATGCTACTGCACCTGGCTAATTTATTTTATTTTTATATTTGGTAGAGATGGGATCTTGCTTTGTTGCCCAGCCTGGTCTTACACTCCTAGCTTCAAAGTGATCCTTCCATCTTAGCTTCCCAAATTGCTGGGATTACAGGCTTGAGCTACCATACCTGGCAGCAAATGAGTTTTGAAATGTGATTTTGGTGCCCAAGTCAGGGTAAATAATATACAGCTTAATTCAGCTGCAGATCCATAGCTTTCTATGCCAAAATGTTTCTGTCCCCCACACTTAATGGGGTAACAGTAACTCTCCTAGAAGATGCTTGACAAAAGCATAAAGAGGGCAGAAGGAAGAAAGTCAGATTTCTCATTATTAAAGAACCCAAGAGGTGAATGGCAATGGAATACATGTAGAAAACATTTTATCAAAACCTTCAGTTATGTATAGAACGATCTGAAAATGCTCATCATTTTTTTTAACCCATCTTAAAGGTTCAGACTTACATTTGCAACACGTAGCATATAACTCTGAAAAAACAGTAACAGTGGAAGAATTAAAAAGAGCGGCATATTTCAGAAACTAGCTTCACTGTAAAATCTGAATGTTGGGTCCTGATTCTGCTGGGATCAGAGGCCAGAGGCATGAAAAGAACACACGTTGTCTAACACTGCCTTACCTGTGAAGTGATAGAACTGGGCTAGATGAGTAATTTTCAACTCAGGTAGCTGTTGGGGGTGGACAGCAGTGAGTGGGAATGGTGGGGGCAGGGGTCTGTAGCACTCAGTGGGTGGGGCCAGGAATGTGAAATTTCCTATGGTGCTTATGACAGTCCCAACCAAAATACCAGAAGTGCTCCTACTGGAGAGTACTGGGATAGATGATTTCTAAGGATCTTTTAAACTCAAAATTCAAAATTCTCTGAGATAGGAGTCTAACTGCATGAGCAGATTCATGACGCCAGGCCGTGGGCACAGTTCCTGGAGTGGTATATCCAAGAATAAGTGACTGAGAGTCCTCTGCTTTGCCTGGAGCCCCTTGAAGGCAGAGATTGCCTCTTGTCTAACTCTGGCCTGGTGTCCACCCGTGACTTAACACACGAATAAATACCTGCAGGCATGGGACTGGACAGAGGTGGAGGCCTGCAGCTATCAGCCACTTCCCCCGATACAAACCCTCAGGAAAACAGAAAACTTGATCAACTATTAAGTAAATGCCTGAGTGAATCTTTGGGGAAATCTAATTATAGTCGGGTCTAAAAAGAGAACACAGGCAATATGACAATTTCTCTATGTATTTATAGAATTATTTTGAAGTTCTCTAAGTAAGACACCCCAAACACACACACACACACTCTCTCTCTAGCTATCTCTCTCTCTCTCTCAGTACACATACCATTCATGGCTATTTCCAACCCTTAGGGGAGTGGTCCCTAACCTTTTTGGCACCAGGGACCGGTTTTGTGGAAGACAATTTTTCCACGGAGTGGGGGCGGAGGGTGGGGATGGTTTCGGGATGAAACTGCTCCATCTCAGATCATCAGGCGTTAGATTCTCATAAGGAGCTCGCATGCACAGTTCACTTTAGGGTTCTTGCTCCTCTGAGAATCTAATGCCACAGCTGATTTGACAGGAGGCGGAGCTCAGGAGGGGACGCTGGCTCACCAGCTGCTCACTTCCTGCTGTGTGGCCTGGTTCCTAAGGGGTCATAGACTGGTTGGGGACCCCAGGCTTAGGAAAAGCTCACTTAGAAGGGAGTATGTCACCTAGAAGGCTGCAGTTCCCAAGACACGCAAGGGAGTAGTTCTGTAGTTTGAGTCTATTCCTACAATCAACTTTGGACACATTTATCAGGTGTCTACTATGCACAATAGGACATAAATTAGATAATGTTCTGCTTAAAACCCTCCAATGACTTCTCATTTCATTTAAAAAGTCCAAACTCTTAGGTCCACAGGGACCCACAAGATCTGCCCCTCCTTAACTCTCTGCCTTCATCTCAAGTAATACTCTGCCTTGCTAACTTACCTTCCACACCTTTCTGTTCCTTAAATGCACCAAGCTAATTTGCATCTTAGGGCCTTTTACTTGCAAGCCTGGTACTCTCCCCTGGTACACTCATCTTTTGGTTCCTTTTTATTCTTCAAATGTCAGCAAAAATGCTCTCCCTCATGACCCATTTCTGCTCCCGTTTTCTTTTATGCATAGCACACATCACCACTTGACACTGTCTTATTTTATGTTTATTTACTTGTATGTCTCTCCCTACTAGAATTCAAGCTCTATGAGAGCAGGGACCTTGTCTATGAGAGCAGGGAGGGAGAGTCTTATGCAGTGCAGGTGGCTTATGCCATTGGGCAATGCGAAGAGAAAAATGGATTAAGAAAATTGAAAACAAATAGAACAACCAATCAGAAAGGAAGGGGAGGAAATAAAAAGGTAAAGGAAACAAGGCAAGAAAAGCTGGTGATGGGGAGAGATCATGTGGTGGGTAGGGAAGAGCTCCAACCACACTGCTGACCTCAGAGCCTTTGGAAGCCACTTCTGCAGTGGATGACCCACAGGTGCTGGATGTAACAGTGCTGTCTGGCCTTCCTCAGTGAAGTGGAGTTCTCAGATCAGTGTCAGCTTTTCCAGCAGTCACATTCTTTAAAAAGAAAAGAACTTTAAGGCTGCAGGAGACTTGTAGAGATCAAAGTCTACATCACCACTTACAGAGGAAGAAACAAGGTTACAGAGAAGTTAGGCATCCTGCCCATGTCACACAGCTGGCAGCAGCAGAGCAGTGGCCAAAGCCTGGGCTCCACTCCACTGTCCAGTGCCATTAATGTCTTCAGCCTCATTTCAGGTTCAGGTGATACCACCTACCTCCTTTCTGTAAGTATAAGAAGAGGCAGAAGGAAGAGGGTGGAAAGAAAGGCTGTGATGTGGATGGGAGAGGTTGTTATACTATAACCAAAGGCCTGAGATAAGTAGATTGAAAGCCTGGATGAATAAGGACAATCACAATTCCGGCCTTAAAGAGAATGCTAAATGCATATCTCTTTCTCATTTAATATACATCAGTCTGAGCTTAATGACAGAGTAAAACAATAACCAATAGGCTTGCAGACCAATCACATAAAGAATCCTCCATATTAATCTATAGAAATAAAAAATCAAGAGCAGGCAGAAGATTATAAAACAATAACGTAGGTCTCGCCAGTGTGGAAAAAGTGCTGAAGAATCACAGCCAACAACTCTCCTGCGGTGGCCCCCAATCAACATGGACTGAATCAGTGCAACAGTGGCATGTGTAAAATATGGCAACATAAGTTTTTAATAATTCTGGTTTTTCAAGTTGCATTTCCATGACTACCTGTTATGGTGCAGTATTTGCCCCAGTAGTGGAAAGGTGTTTTATAATATTGCATTCCTCAGTTCTAAAACTTACATTATTCCTTCTTAGACTGCAGAATGACACCTTATAGATTTTTAGGGTGAAAAAGAAACACTACCAGATGAAAGACATGCATTAGCTGTAAGAATCTATTTTCAAAATGTTAAAATATGGGAATTATTTGATTTAAAAGAGCAGAAACAAAGGAATAATTATATAATTATATAATAATTATATATAATATAATAATTATATATATATAATATATATAATTATATAATTATAATAATATAATTATATTATACTGATATAATTATCAGTATAGCTATGCAGAGGGTTGATTATTTAAAAATCATCTCAGAAACATACAGAAATTAAAAACAAACCTTTTAGTATTCTGTGCCCTGTTAATATAAATTGACATAATCTTACTTGGGGAAAAGTCTGCAGTGTATTCCGTTGTGTTTCGGCAGCTCAGCAACCATTCCCCCTACTTATAATCATGTCCATTTGTTTGTGTGGAGAATCATCCCCCGCTCACTCTCAAAACATGTGCATCCAGAGGCATTCACTCCCACTCCAGACAGAGGAAAAGCATATGATTCAAGACTGGCTCATCAGAGCCTTGCATTCATTTGGCCCTAGAGACTTCTGTTGATGGCTTGTGATCATCAGAATCAAGGAAACTTGTAGCCTGAGGCGAGCTCTATCCCTGAGGGATGAGGCTGGAACCAGATCTGTGAGGATGTAGGGAATAGGCCTGTTGCACTCATCCTTTGACCACATGGGGTCTAAAACCAAGACCAACAAAATGGGAATTGGAAGACGGAGAAAAACCAAGTGCTGGTGTTGTTGGTTGAGCCCTGAATCTATCTATAACTGAAGATGGCCTTTTACTAGACCTTTAATTTATATTAGCAAATAAATTCTCTGTTTTATTTAAGCTGGTATGGTCACGTTTTCTATCATTAGCAATACAAAGACTCTTAAGTGATATAGGAATTGGTACTAGAAGTGAGTGTTGAATGCGACTAAGCCTAAAATGTGCAACTGGCTGATTTAAGGTTGGGGAAGGCTAGCACAGGCTGGCCTGGACTGGAAAGTTGGCAGTCCTTGTTAACTGACAACAAAATAGCTAGTTATGCTGCCACCTATTGACTCCTCGGTCTAAGACAGGGGCCTACTCATGGTACACCATTAAAGGATTCACTAGAAAAACATTTAGAATGGTGCAGTGTGTTGGCTGTTTCTTGTGTCCTTTAGTAAGATCCACAGGAGAGAGATAAATGTAGGCTGAAAACTGACTAGAGGCACAGAGGGAAAAAATACAGCTTTGTTAAGAGAGGCCTTTTTTTGGCTGTGATCTGCAACCAAGATGGGTGACAGTCAAATAATTTGGATGCTTACGGGTTGGAAAACCCAAATTCTCTACGGCATGCTAACATTAGATAGAGTGGGGAGGGACCCAATCATAATCCTGAGAGACACAATTCCAAACACCAGAATCCTGAATATTGAAATCCCAAAATATCAAAATCCTGAAAATATAATTCTGGAAGAAATAATACAGAATTCTTTGAAAGACATTTATTTATATTTTTAAAGGAGAATTTATTTAAGAAACATATAAAAACATGACACTTCATAGGCCATTTTATACAATAAAATAGACAATAATAACATATATTTTTGCAAGCATAAACACTCAGGTACTCTAACAACAGCAGTACAGGTATAGAAGTTATAAGCAGACATCTGTATTCACAAAGAAATAGGGCAAGAAGGGAAGTGTATAAATGCATATCACTACAGTTGGTATTGTGTGTGCTCAGCTTTATAAATTTGGTAATCTGAAATACTGTGACAAATAATCTTTTGATGAGATCAAAAACTGTGACATGCAGTTACCATATAGGCAGTTGCCCAAAGAGCTGTTATCTCAAGAAATTTTATTTCATAAACTCAGATTTGTATAAAAGGCCATCTCTTCATTTATTGAGGATGTTTCAACATTTTTATGTATATGTGCAATGCTTACACACAAAGTCAATGCTGTGCTGATGCATTTTTATGGAGTTAAATTTGCAAAAAATGCATTTAATGAATCAGAATTTTCCAAAAGTCTCTACACAAGGTATATGTCCAGTATTGGAAATGATGAAAAGATGAAATACATAAAAAATCATGCTGAAAATTTAAAATAGTGGGGAAAAAAACTAAAATAAGAAAAAGAACTAAAAAGGAAATTCGACATATGAAAAGGGTATTATGGGGATAGATTACGGGCAATTGCACGGAGATAGTCCAAAGAGCTGGCCTAACATGATGCAGCTATTCCATGACTGTGATTTTGGGGATTTTAGATGTTAGGGATTTTAGACTTTAGAGATTTATACTTTGGAATTTTCACCTTTGGGAATTTCAACATTCAGGATTATAGTGTTCTAGACTGTTTCTTTTGGGATTATGATCCAGATCTGGAATAACTCTACTCTGACACCAGGAATGGAAAGTGACCAGCCCTGGCTAATTAGAGCCTTGGGGTTCCCTGGCTGCAGTGACTGGTTCAGAGATGCCCATGTGACTACTCTTGAACCAAGGAGATGCAGTGAGACTTATTCTATGGCATGTGGGGCTGAATTGGTAGTATTTTATCCACATTAGAGGTGTGGGGCTGGAATGGCAGTATTATACCCACATCATAGACGTGGAGACTGAGCATAAAGCCAATGCAGTAGAGTGAGGGGAGCCTGAGACTTGAGAGGTACAGCAATTAAAAGCAACATGTGGGCCGGTGCAGGGGATCGCACCTGTAATCCCAGCACATTGGGAGACTGAGGTGCGCGGATCACGATGACAGGAGTTCGAGACCAACCTGACCAACATGGTAAAACCCTGTCTCTATTAAAAATACAAAAATTAGCTGGGCGTGGTGGCGTGCACCTGTAATCCCAGCTACTCAGGAGGCTAAGGCAGGAGAATCGCTTGAACCCGGGAGGCGGAGGTTGCAGTGAGCCGAGATTACACCACTGCATTCCAGCCTGGGTGACACAGCAAAGACTCTCAAAAAAAAAAAAAAAAAAAAAAAAAAAAAAAAACAATGTGTGGATGTTACTCTTGGATCCCAAGTAAAAAAAAAAAAAACTAAAAAAAAAAAAAGGCAATTGGAAATTTGGATATTGTTCAGATATTTACTGATATTAAGATATTGATAATTGTTAGGTGTGACAATGTTACTTCGGTTATGTTGTATTTTACAAAGAAAGAATCTCTAATTTTTAGAAATATATATACTGACATATTTGTGGATGAAACATGATGCCTGCGTTTGTTTCCAAAGTAATGTGGAAAAGGAGGGAAAGTGGGTAGGGGTACAAATGAAACAAAATTGATCATGAAATAGCCATTCTTGAAGCTGGGTGAGGAGTACACAGCAGTTTGTTACACAGTTCTGTCTTCTTTTCATATATATTTAAAATGTTTCCATAACAAAACGCATTAAAAAAAAAGACTTGTGGCTCATTCCCTTCCTCATCCACTAGAGGCTGTTAAAGAGGTTTGTTTAATCTAGTGTAAAAATGCTCAGACTTGTAGAGGTTATAGAGTTACAGAAGTTACCTTTTACTTCTCAAAATAATTTCTTTTGTTCTTGGATGAAACTGGATAGAATGAGGGCTCCCCTACAATGGTCAAAGAACAAGTGGTTCTTCCCAGAAAAGGAGTAAACTCTCAAAACCTGAACACCATTATTAGTGGCAACAAAAAAGCAAAAAGAAAAAGTCCAACCAACAAAAGAACAGATCCTGTTTTCTAGATTAGCACTGTTCAGTAGAAATATAATTTGAGCCATGTGTGCAATTCTGTATTTTCTACTAGCTATATTAGAAATAGTAAAAAGAAATAGGTGAGATTGTAATAATATATTTTAACACACTACTTCAAAAACAGTATCAAAAAATAAATAAATAAAAATCTCCCAAAATAGTATCATTATAACATGTACTAAACATTTTAAAAGAATTATGAATTAGGTATTTTATACTCTTTTTTGCACATGAAGTCTTCAGAAACTGGTGGGTACTTTACTACCGGCAGAACTTCAAGTGCTCCACAGTCACTACCACACTGGGTAACACAACTCTAGACGTGAGGGCCTGACGCGCAGGTCCCATCTTACTCATCTTTTATGCTGGCAGGATGCCTGAATGGCACTTAACAGATCTTCAATCAATGTCAGTCCCGGAAAAGTCTTGGTCCACCTAGAGCCAACTCTAGGTTTTACAGTTATAAATTCTTAGGAAGAGTTTATTCTGCTTGAAGCCATCTCTTAAAACAGGGAATTGACTAGGTATTGTTGGATTTGTGGCCAGTAGAAGAGCTAAAATTGGCTTCTCTTTCCCGGAGTCTTAGTGCTAACACTTCTAGTACCACATGTGAAGAGATACTGCAGTATAGAATGGTTTTAAATTGAGGGCTCAGAAAAAATTAATTGCCGTAGTCTGTTTTGTGCTGCTGTAACAGAATACTGGTGACTGAGTAATTCATGAAAAGGCCAGATATGGTTCTGGATGCTGGGAGGTCCAAGATGGAGGGGCCACCTCTGGTGAGGGCCTTCTTGCTGTGTCATTACCACGGCTGAAGGCAAGAGAGCATGCACAATGAGAGGCAGGGAAGGAAGGAAACAGAACTCATCCTTTTATCAGGAACCCACTCTTGAG
Source organism: Rhinopithecus roxellana (assembly GCF_007565055.1). Taxonomy (NCBI): domain Eukaryota; kingdom Metazoa; phylum Chordata; class Mammalia; order Primates; family Cercopithecidae; genus Rhinopithecus; species Rhinopithecus roxellana. Next base: position 73,556,023 of record NC_044562.1, on the reverse strand, counting down.
ATAACTAACCTATTCCCATAATAAGGACATTAATTCATTTATAAGGGCAGAGCACTCAGGACCTAATCATCTCTTAAAGAACCCACCTCTCAACATGGTTGCATTCAGGATTAAGCTTCTGACAAATGAACTTCAGGGGATACATAAAAACCACAGCATTTACGGACTCAAAAACTTCACTGGCTTTCCATTTTATACCAAGTAAAATCTAAAGTCCTTGCCATGACTAGCAAGGTCCTCAAGGATTTGACACTCCCCCACTTCCCCTCTCCTTCCTTGACCTCTTTCCCCACCTTCTCCCCACATCTCTTTGCCTCAGGGCTTTTGTGCTTGCTGTCCCCTCTTCTGATGACTGTTCTCTTGGCTGCTCCCCTCACTCCACTTTGTTCTGCAGTATTTGTGCCTGATCTGCTCTTCCCACCAGAGAGGCAGCTCCACGAGGGCAGTCTTGCTCACTGCTGCTGCCCCAACAACTTAGAACAGTATCTGGCATAATGCAGGTGCTTGAAAACGTTTGTAAGTGAATTTTATAAGCTTCCAGTTCTAAGTTTAGTTTTGAACTTTCACTTAACCTGGGGTTGTGATTATGCTGCTCCATGTTTGGCTCTAGGCAAGAGGGTGCCAGGATAAAGTGGAAATGTGTTAGATTTGCTCCTCCAAAAAGACCTGGGGAGGCTCTTGCTTCTCCCAACAGGTGGACACAAGACAGCCATTTAAAAAGACAATATGGGGGCCCTGCCAACAGATTTAACAACTCTTTCTAAAGCAGGGCTGTTTGCCAGTGTCAGGGAGAGAATGAGTTAGAAAATAGTAAGATGACTGACTTGGAAAGAGGCAGGAGACCAAACTAGGGTGGGAAAAAAGAGGTCCAGGACTATCTAAAAAGGACATTCCCATAACAGCTTCGCATACTCATATCCAACAAATCTGTATTCTATGCCTCCTGTGTGCCTGATCCAGTACCCTAGATGCTGAGGGCACAGCGCGGAAGTTCACCTCTCCACGCTGAATTTGGCAGTTTTGTGCTCAGCAAAAACCAAGAAACAAAAAGCAAACAAATGCAAATGCTGAGGTTGGAACATCACTTGCCTTATTTCTTTGAAGAGAAAACGATTTCACATGTGGAAAGACCATTCATGGTTTTTTTTTTTTTTTCTAAGCACTATCTTGTCTTAGGTAATTTAATTAAAATGCAAACATTTCCCAGTTACCAACATCCAATATAAGTGGCCCCAAGGGGAAAACCCACGTGAATTATAGAAAGAGGCTTCTTACAACCCAAGAGACAAACTGGTGGAAAGCCCCATTTTCACATCCTGCCAGGTACATACTTGTGCACACACACTGACAGAAGCTACTGGCATGAAGATAGCTGCGCATTCCTTTTGGTTGCTAATCATTAGGTATAAAGGCCAGGATGGGCCTTTACAATTACTTCTGGGCTGGTGAAAGTAGCCATATTGTTCCTTATTCAGACTTCTCTATAGCTAAATGGCTACTTGGTGTCACCTGCTGGAGGACAGAACTATATGGACCCTAAAGGCCCCTCCCTTGGATTCTCAGGAAACAAGGGTAAACAGCTCTGCACCTCTGGGCCTGACATCACCCATCTGAACACTGTGGGAAGGGCTCAGTGACCTAAGACTCCCCTCGGGGCCCTCTGACTGCACATAAGCCAGGCCTGGCTAGTGCAGCTGCCTGGGAGAGGCAGACCCAACTACTCCGCAGGTGGACAGGAAACGGTGGGCATTTGTGAGTGCCATGAGAATGGGGGGCCTTCCTGGGATTCAGATGATCTGCAATGTACCACACTGTCTCACTCAGTAAAGAACTGTCCCACATGACCTTCAAAGGTCCTGTTAGACATTGATGTGGTTGAAAAAAACTATTTCTAGTTATCTGAGCCTAGACCTTAACTGTAATTTATATATAAACTCAAAGTAGTTATTGCACTGTTGTATTTATTCCCTATATTTTCCAGTAATGCAAATGTCATACACATGAAATACTTTGTTTTGTTCAGATATTTACCAAGAGTTGGTTGCCCCTTTGGAAAATCATGAGCCCAAGTACAATGTCCATGGTGTTATTGAAGTCTTTAACTCAAGAGAGCCTGCAATGGCAGCTGCCACACCCACTGCGATCCTACCATACACGCCAACACCTGACCACGTACTTTCGTTTTCTGATGAGTTTCACCTGATCACTTACAAACTGAAGTTATTTATAATAAATTACTTTCCATTTATTTCTCTTTTAAATTAAGACTACATTGATTTGGGAGGAAACTGTGTGTGAAGTCAGATTATTTTATTTGTGAAGGTTCACTGAAGATTGTGAAGAGGGCATTAGAAAATACTCTTATTACAAGTGGGCATGGGGTCACTTGAGGCTGGAAGCTACTGCTTCTGGTGGTCCTGGGATGTCTACATGTGCCTGAGCTCCGTTTAAAGTCATGAAAGGCCAATCAGATGATTCTGCTCGTCCAGCCTGGGCAGTGGAGACCACCACAGCTGCTCACCTCTGATCCTGGGAAGGGGCTTCACATTTTGTTATCAAACATATCACAGAGGCGTGGGTGATTCTTTTTCCTGTTTCTCAGCAGATTCTGCTTTTCTCAGTGGCTTGGCCAGAACAGAATTTGTTCTACTAGAATGAACCCAGCTTCCCTCCAAGAACTTCCCTCCTCTCATTTGGCTTCTCTGGATTCTCCAAATGACTGACTGGGGAAACAGATTGTTGGAAAACCACTTTCAGGTTGTCTCGATGGGGTAAATACCCTATCAGGCCACAGCAAAGACAAAGGAAAGTGCTTCCTGCTGGAGCATGTGCACATATGTTGTTCCTTTAACTCCAAATATGTATGCAGGGGTGATGGTAGGATCAGAAAAGGTGTGATCAGAAAGTGACCAGCTCCCCACCATTTTCAGTGGGTTTTATTTTTTTCTGTTCCGTATTGACTCATTTCCCCACAACATGGAAGCTGCTTAATCCAAAGACTTGGACCATTTCACTCTGTTTCAGATCCATTCCGACAAAATGATCAGTTGGTGGCTTATGTAAAAAGCAGCTCCATGACTACATTTAAATATTGACTAGTGTGGGAATAACAAACCACAAAAATTTAGGGTATAAAAACCACATGTGGTTTATGTTTTGTAGGACACCCTCAGGAATATAAATGGACACAGTAGAAAAAAAAAAAAATCCAAATGGTCTCTCCCTGCCTCACCCCCACCACCATTAAATAAAAACAAAAAACACACAAAAATAAAATGAAACAATGATTAAACAGAACTCAAGCTGAGTGCTACTGCTGGCTTTGGATGGCAGTTGTGTCTTGGCAAGGCAAATAAGTAGTGGTCTAGGCACTGTGGCTTTAGGTCAACGTGTCAGAATAGCCCGACATAACCTCTGCCTTGGTCAACAGCCCACCCAGCTCCTGACCATGGCTTCTCTCTGTCACCAGCACTTCCTCCTTCCAGGTGAGCTTCTCCAACCTCTAGGTCCCTGCAGTCACTGACTTTTTCCCCTAGATCTGGCCCCACACTCAATCTCCCAGCCCTCTTCTCCAACCAAAAGAAAAATGCATAAAACTGTAGATTACTTTCTAGAAATAGAAGTGTTTTATAATCTTTGTATCTGCTTTGTATCCGCTCACCCTATCTGTGTGTCTCTAATGTTAACTAGCGAGCAGCTGTGCTAGGGCTCCATGCACAGCAGTCATTCAACAAATACTCAGTATCTTCATGTTCCAAGGTTGCTTTAGGGGATAATGCAAAGATTAAACAGACAAAATTGTCCACGCTCATGGAGCTTACACTCCTATCTGTGTTGATGATGTGTGGAAGGAAATTTACCCTCTGTTTTGTGCTGTGCAGGTGTTCATTTCGGCACAGCTCATATTATCTTACGAAGTGAAGCCTCACCAAGATCACTGTCAGAGCAGGGCTAATCCAGGCAAACTAGGATGCAAATGTGCAGGGCTCCAAAGTCCTTTAGGGGTTAGTCATTTCAATCCAAGGACCATTTCCATAAAAAACAAACTTGATGGTATACTGCTAGGCCAGTCCCCAAAAGTATATTTAGTTCATAATGTCACTAAACTAAAACTTCAGTTCTGAGTCCTCAAAGGAAAGGACTTAAAGGTGGTATCAGGAGGAGGAGGAGGAGGAAGAGTTGTCCTTCTCTGGAGCTCTCCAGCCTCAGCTTCTGCCTCTGCCCTCACCTTCAGGCCAGCTCCAAACTTTCCCTTGTCTCATGCAGGGCACTAAGGGGCTCCTGTCCCCCAAATATTTCTTACCCTAAATTGTAATTCCCTTTCCCAGCATAACATGATCTCATTGAGGCATCAGGAGGAAATCAAGTTGTTTTCTTTTATTTTAAAAGAGAGGAGAGGTGTTAACCCATGTTAACCCATATGATGTTGAATTTGTTTGAGATCAGAGAAGACATTTGGTTGGAGGAAGACATCACATAGTAGAGTCACACACCGTCTAGGGTTAACTTCCTTAAGTTTCTCCCACTTTTCATAGTTTTATTCCTTCACTTAAATAACTTTATTTATTTATTTTTTTTGAGACAGGTTCCTGCTCTATCACCCAGGCCAGAGTGCGGTGGCATGATCAACTTGCTGCAGCTTCAAATTCCTATGCTCAAGCAATCCTCCCACCTCCTGAGTAGCTGGGACTACAGGTGCATGCTGCCTCGCTTGGCTAATTTTTAAAATTTTTTTATTTTTGTAGAGACGTAGTCTTGCTATGTTGCCTATGCTACCTTCAAACTCTCAGCCTCAAGCAATCATCCTGCCTTGGCCTCCCAAAGTGCTGGGATTATAGGTGTGTGCCACCTACCCCACCTATTTTTAAAAATCACCCATTAATACCCAGAGAAAACCAGTTATCATCTTGGAATTTCTTTCCAGTGTTTTTCTTTCTTCTTCTGTCTGTATTTAAAATGGGATCATACTTTGGATGTGTACGTGGGTCTGTATACACCCTTCTTTTTCACATTTCCCCATATTATTCTCTTAACACAATTTTAATAGCTGCATATCTCATTTTCTGGATGTTCTATTATCTATGTAAATATTTTTTATTGTTAGACATTTAAATTGCATCCAATTTCATTATTACAAATCCTATTATAATTAATATACTTACATCTAAATGTTTTGTAATCATTTTATATTATTTCCTTAGGATAAATTTTTAGAGTACAATGACTAGAAGACATGAACAGTTTTTTAAAGGAATCTTGATACATATAATTAAATTATTTTCTCAAAGTTTTAGCTTGCATACTTCCATCAGTACTCATTTTTTCTTTTTAACATGTGCTATTATGACGTTTCAAAATCTTTGCCAATTTGACAGATTTATTTATTGTCTTCCCCATTATTAGGATATCTTATTCCATTAGTGGTTTGTTATCTGGGTTTAAAAAAAAATTACAGAGATTTGGTCTTCTCCTTATTTCCTCCTATTTGAACCTACAGATTACCTAAAAACTCCATGATTTTTCATAAACAAAATAAAATATTCTAACCATTCGTAGACTGACTGGGTGGAAGGCAGTGACCATTTCTGTGTGTTTATTAAACAAATGTTCATAAACCAAGGACTACCTTTATTTTATTAGCTGTGGCTAATTTTGTGCAGTCTATGAGAATTTTCACCACTCTAAGAAATGTTTCTATCCCATGTTGGGAGGTGAGGGGAGGACCTCTAGGCACATCTTACCATAGCTCTTCCTGCCTCAAAGGCAAAAGTAGGAATGCCTTGCTTTATGTTATACACATGCAGACAAGTGTAAACTTCTAAAGTCTAAGGTACAGAAAACAGCAGTTGTGACCCTGAGTCACCTTATTTTAGTGTTCACAAGACCAAAGTTCCCAGAAACCAAGGAGTAATTTAGGCTGACCTAATGAATACTCAAGCTTCCCTCATTTTTACCATCTTCATTAGCTATTATGCAAATATTTTAGAAAAGGTAAAATCTAGTTTAGAATTTTTTTATGACTGCAAACTTGATGATAAAAACCTCTTTTGAGCACAGGTCATTCAAAGCAACTCTAGCAATCTACTTGGTGGGGTGGAATTTCCAGCTGTCCTGGGCTAGAAGGACAACTGATCTCCTTTCCACTTGGCTCTTCCCAAGTGAACACCTGTGACAGGATGTTCCTCACTTTGCACAGTTCTTCATCCTGCACTTAGGAGATATTTGATACTTCTAAATTAGACAGGCAGATGCTTTGAGGTGAAGTGCCTGGCACATACTAAATACTCAACAACATTAGCTATTATTACGATTAATAAGTGAGCAGAACTTCTCCCCAGTTCGTGCTACTTGGTAAAAGAGGAAACAAGGGTAGGTTGGGCAGGGAGGGCAAGATTGACAACTAAGACGGCAAACGTGGGAACACAGCTGGGAAAGTGTCTCCTTCGGTTTACAGAGGGATAATTCAATGCAATGTAAGAATGAAGACTTTTATAATGCTGAGTTATGAGTTATTTTAAAATATTTATATTAAACAAAAAAGAATAATTTACTCTATTTGATATTTGAAAAAAGTAGGTGCTAATCACTTGAGTCTCCATTTATGTCATTTATCTAAAACTCATTTTCAAATATACTTAGCCCTATTTCAAAAAGCTGACATTGATCCATTCAATTTGTGCTGGCCATTCTCATTCACTAATGCCTCTGTATTTTTGTGTAATTCCAAACATCACTAGACTCAATGAACACAAATTCAGAACAACAAAAAAAATGCCCTACAAATTTCCTAAAAACACAGTTGTTCCTAAAAGTTAAGAAATGGGGATGAATAAGTTGGTTTTATGTTCACTGACTTGTTTTCATTTCACCTGGAGAGTGCCATTGCTAATCAGTAGTTAAGTTAAAGTTCCAAGAGCAGAATGTGGAGCCACTTGTCTCCAAATCCTCCACTGCAGAGAGCAGGACTCCTCTTCACTTCACTAAGAAAATGTTCAAAGGCTTTTCAGATAGTCTTACCCAACCAGGGAATGGAAGACTGCTTATTTTCAAGGCTGCTTTATTCTAATGGTTGAGGAGTAAACAAAGAGAACAGTAAACGTCTGGGAATGTTTTCAGAGGTGACACCTAACAAACAGGGAGAAAATAGCCCTTGAGGCAAGATCTGATTTAACTACGCAAGTGAGAAAAAAAAAACATGCCACAATTCCTATCATTATTCCCAAGTTCTGCCACCATAAGCTGATGGCACTCTGACGTGAAAGGTACTAGTGCCAAAAGTCAAATAAAGCTTTGGCAAAACTGAACACCACACAGAAAACAGAGTATCCAACTCTCATTGGCAGGGCATTCATGGAAAACAAGTATGAAGATCAATGTGAAATCTTATTTTCCAAAGTACAAAGGCTTCTGTATACAGAACTTCCTACTAACCAAGCTATACTCTTAACCTGCTGCAAAACACCTTGTGGAGGCACATCTTACTCTTCACTAGCATTGTTCACTGCAATGCTTTCCAACCTCTATTTGCACCAATGTTGAGATAGAGTTTTCTCCTATTGCTTCCTCTGCCCCGTATCTTGAGAACATAGATGAAAGTTTCTCAGAAGTGCTAAGATACACAAAGATGAGAGTATCTCAAAAATATTTATAGCATAAGTAACATGGAGAAGTTCAAGCAATGGAGAAGAATAGCAACATATATTCATCCTACTCTGGATTCTGTGACATGTACATAATCAGTCTTAAAAGTGCAGCTTTAAACAAGTTTTAAAGTTATGACTTTATTCTAAAATGCCCCCAAACCATAATAAAGACAGTGTACAATATATTACTTAGGGAAGAAACTGATACCTGTTATCGCTTTGCTAGAATTTGGGTTTAAAAAAAAAATAAAGTTGATAAAAGGATTGGGTCAATTCAGTGATGATTTGCCTCAAGGATAACTCCTCCCACTTCCTACACAAAATAAGCAATTACATTAAAAATATAGTCAGAATTTTATGGAATCACATCAGTTTTTTAATGCATGAATCAGAGAACCTAACAATCACTATAAATGTAGTATGGTTATATATTTTAAATCTCTAGTTCTATTTTCCTTAGTGTAGGCATAAAAGTTCTTAAAGGCTTAGAATTTACTCTTAAAATACTATAAAATATTGCTATTTTCATGACAAAAGCAATTTATGAATTTATGGAAAAGGGAATATTTATAAAATGTTAGTAAAAGCACTGTTTATGTTTGTATAGCAACATTTAAAAGTATTCAAAGGTCATTCATTGCTAAAAATATTTAAAGCACAATAAAAGGGAAGTTAAAAATGGCTTCATTCAAACCTGCAGTTTCTAAAATTTATCAGGACCCAAGAGCCTGGAAGTATCAAAGATTAAGTGGAAATCCATATTCGAAAGAGTTCTGTGGAATTCTCATAAAGAGAAGAGCAGGCAAAGGTCATCGGAGGACATTATTTTAGCTGAAATTCTGAGTATCATTCAAACAGGGGAGCCAATGCTTGGTATTAACAAAGTGCTGTTTTCTACTGCTGAGCTCAGATGACAGCCCACCCCCTATTTGCCAAAATTAGTGGATGAGAAATCATTTCATGAATTCATCCAAAAACATGAAATGCACTAATAAAGCTTTACTGCCATCCCTCAGTCATCACTTTGCTTGACTAGGCTGGTGGCCAGCAGGAATATCTCCCTCTACAAAACTGTTTCAAAGTAATGACTTGGAGGAAGTGGTGTGCTGATACCATGAAAAATAATTCCCTCAAACACAAAGACAGTTCAAAAAGCATCTGTATATGGCTCAGAGGAAACAAACAGCTCAGCTCATTTCAACTCAAAAGAAACCCAAAAGACCAGTTTACCTTGGCCATGGTTGCACACATGCAGGCAAACTGAAGGCTGGCATTTATCCAGGGATTTTGATCTGTGCCAAAAGGGATGATGAGTTATCCATCCTGAGGTCAAGATGGAATAAAGAAAATACAATGAAAGAGAGTCATGTGTCTGTAAGAGGATTTCACACCTTCCTCTTCATGAGACAGGGGGCCTCGACCCCTGCTGAAATGGCAAGTCTGGCGTCCCTTCCTGAAGCCACTACTAGATCAGAAGCTCACTCTGAGCCTCCAACACCTGGTTTCTCCCCTGCTGAGGCCTTTCCACAGTCTTTCTTCCACAGTGTTGTCCTTAATGAGCTGAGTGGATACCTAAAGCACTTGTTTGTCAAGCTTGGGCTGAAATACATCTAGAATCTTTAAGGTGACCAATATTGAATTTTCCATTTTTAAGCACTTAAAAATATTCTTCAAATTAAGGGAATACATAAGCAATAAAGACCATGTTTTACTAGGTTTTAAAAATCATTTAGTTTTCTGTAAAAGCAGTTACTTTTCTAAGAGAACAGGTGGCAACTGCTACCAAACTTTCAAAAAGATCCTTATTTTTATTTTCAAATAACTTTTATTTGACAAGAACTTTGTCAGCAATGGTCTTTAAATTCTTTTCAATCCTGGCTTTGTATTGCTATTTTGAGGTGTTTCTTGCTAACTGGGTTAAGGAAGCCCAAAGAGTCCTCTGGTTTTGGTCATCAAGGAAGTTCGTCTCACAACTGATAACTTATTTGACTTTTGTTTTGTTTTGTTTTGTTTTTAAGAGGAAAACAAGAAAGAGTGATAAACCTTTAATATCTGAAACTTGTGTCACTGACCTTCAACTAGATAGTGAGATTTTCATTTCAGAACTTTTAGGGCCCATATCACATGTGGGGATAATTAAAATGTTTTAAGTGATGCTTTCTCTTCTTCAAGTGTTGACCATAATATTCAAGCTGGGTACAAGAAGCAGAGATTTTGTCTGAGCTCAGTCCAAGCTCTGCAGTTTCTGCTGTTTGTCTTTCTAGGTGGCACCAGTTATCCTCTGCAGCTCAAGAAACCCAGCATAACCTTTTGGGCTGCTCTGGAAAAACACATTGAGCAATAAGGGTTAGAATACTTTTTGTTCAATGTTTCCAGTGCTACTCTCTGGCCAGGAGAAATACCAAATCAAAGGCATCTGGAAAAGAGAGACAGCCCAGAAAGAATGATGGTGTTACAAAGCCTGTGAGCACAGGCCCCTTGTACACATTCATCTACCTGCTGTCTGCTTCATACTGAGCTATAGGCATTGGAGCAAATGGTAATTTCTATCAGTCATGACTAGAGCCGGTGTGGTCTTCAAGTAGCAATGGGTTGACTTCCAGGGAGTGAAGTGTTATTGTTCTGATCACCTTGTGGACACAGGGAGTAGTGAAAAGTTGAGTCCATGGCAGCATGAGAGAAAGAAGGAAGTGCGTTTGGTTGGGGGCGCACCCTGTGGTGGTGATGTTCCCCACTAGCATTTCCCAAAGGTCTCACCCAGCCGTAGGAAATTATTCAGATGCCCTCAGCATCTCTCTGTGAAGTTTAAATATCGTATTGCATTTTCTTGGCCAGCCCATGAATGGAAAGAAGTGAATAAAGATATCAGAAAGTAGACAAACTGCAATGTGACCTGATGCAGAGGTGGAAAGGGCGTGGCCTGGAAAGGCAGAGTTGCAATAAAGGCCTTCGAGGTTTCCTTTCATTTCCACAGATTCTTAGTCGCACAATTTCCTTTGTGTATTTTAATGGTAACTAACAAGGCTTTGAAAAGGAATCGACTTGGTATGCTAGGTGTGAAATGGCAAAGGTCATCTTGCCACTTCAGTAGGGTTATTATTTTAACTTTTCTTTTATACTCTTCAAGTCCTCTTTCCAGAATAATTGAAAATCCCATAATTAAAAGACCTTCCTTTGTGCCCACATTGCCCTTCTGAGATCAACTAGAGCTGGGCTCACCCCAACCACAGGTCAACTGGACCAGGCTAGCCAGGCCTCAGGCTGGAGAGCATGCTGTGGGCTGGTCTGTCCTGAAAAGCTCGGCACAGGCAAGGAAAAGTAATGCACGAGGCAACTCAGGTCCCTCCTTGTCTCAGAAGTATGAACTGAGGATCAAGGAAGGGCAGGCAGTTAGCACCAGGGAAACAAGAGCAGGCAAAAATGGACAGCCGAGCCAGTCAATCAGTGGACTTAAGGGAGGAGGAGGGGAGATCTGCCATCTCCTGGGACTGAGGGTGCAGCATGGTTTTCAGGTACCTGAACCCCTATCCTAGTCCCAATAATTCTAATAATATTAATACTAACAATAACAACAGTAACAATGAACATGTATTGAGCTCTTATTATGTGCTAAGGAGGGTTCTAGGTGCTTTTATAAGTATTATCAACTCATTCAATTCTCAAAACCCTGTAAGATGCATCTGGGTGCTGCTGATGCTGATGGAACATACAAGTTAAGTTACTTAACCAAGCCCACAGAGCTTATAAGTGGCAGAGACATAATTTGAGCTCAAGTGGTCTGGCTTCATGCTTCTGCTCAGTCTGTGCCTCCCTGTGGGGCTAGTCCTGAGTTTACTGTCTCCTTTATTGCCCATCTTTACAATAAAGTCCCTTCTATTAAAGAGACCCTACAGAGGGTCTTTTACTCTTTCATTGTCTCATGATTAGCATTTTCTTTGGCTCCACTCATTATGAATCTTATTAACTGACACACACACACACACACACACACACACACACACACACACACACACAGTTTTTGAGAAAGGGTCTCACTGTGACACACAGGCTGGTGGGCAGTGGTAGAATCACTGCAACCTCAACCTCCTGGAGTCAAGTGATCTTCCTACCTCAGCCTCCTGAGTAGCTGGGACCACAGACGTGTGCCACCATGCCCAGCTGTTTTTTTTTTTAGATACGGGGTCACACTATGTTGCCCAGGCTGGTCTCCGACTCTTGGGCTCAAGCAATCCTCCCACCTCAGCCTCCAAAGCATGAATGTAGTTTTGAATCCAGTTTTTGCTATCCTTTCATGCCACTAAATATTCTTTGAAAGCATGACTTTTAATTACTGCAGTATATTCACTTTTTTTAAATGCTTACTTAATAACTTATTTATTTAACACTTAACATTAAGTGATCACTTGAGTCCAGGAGGTCGAGGTTGCAGTGATTGCACCACTGCACACCAGCCCGTGTGTCACAGTGAGACCCTTTCTCAAAAATAGTCATCTAGCTATCTCTTACTTTGCTTTTATAATTGTGCTAATGCCAATATCCTTATATACAAATCCTTGTGCACAGGTAGGATTATGCTATAGAATAAATTATAGAAACAGAAGTATCAGATCAAAGAGTTTGAACAATTTAAGTTTACTTCAAACAGTGTAAATGGCCTTCAGGGAAGGCCTAGACTCCCTTTGGCTACATAAAAGCTCCAGGGTCTGGGCATGGTGGCTCACAGCTGTAATCCCAGCACTATGGGTGGCCAAGGTGGGAGGATCACTTGAGCTTAGGAGCTTGAGACCAGCCTGACACTACAGTAAGACCCTGTCTCTACAATAAATTAAAAAATTAGCCAGGTGTAGTGGTGTCCACCTGTAGTCCCAGTTACTTGGGAAGCTGAGGCAGGAGGACTACTTGAGCGCATGAGGTCGAGGTTGTAGGAAGCCATGACTGTGCCACTGCACTCCAGCCTGGGCCACAGGGCAAGACTCTGTCTCAAGGGAAAAAAAAAAAAAAAAAAAAAAGAAAGCTCCATTCACCATACCCTTGACAACACTGAATGCTGCAGGCTTAGAAAATCTTTATCTTAATTTGGTTTCTTGAATGGGTCAGAATAATGTACACATTTAAACTCTATGCTCCGTAGTAAAATTTCAAAGGGCCATTTGCATATTTATTAAGAACAAAACAAGCCTATGACCTACAGTCTCCAATGTTGAGACCACTGAAGCCTTAAAATGCTTTAGAATTTCAGATATAGAAATCAGAGATCACTGAGTAAACAGCTTCAGTGAATATATAAGGTAACCAAAGCTCAGAGAAGTTAAGTGACCTGGGTAATATATTTGACTTGCAAGTAGAATCTAGGTGTCTTGCCCTGTGATTCATTTCTTTAGAACAGATTCCTTCATGAACCTAACGGAAGCAACGAGCCATTGTTACCAGGGTGAAAGTATAAGGAAAAAAACTGCACAAGAATATATTTGAAAAAGAAACTACAGTTGTTCTATACTCTATTTTATCTTCGTAGTACCAAGTTAGAAAAAGTTATTTTACAGGCAAAAGTAAACATTCACAACTAGTTACTACTTTATTCTCAAGATCCCTGCTAAAATCTACAAATAAATTTTTTCCTGGGACCATTAAAATATTCAGCACGTACCCATTATCCTCTCATCCAGCCAACATTTACTAGGTCTGTATTATGGTCAGACCCTGTGCTAGATGCTGGAGTAAAAGGGGTAAGAGTACCAAGGTAAGAAATGAGGGATTCATTTTGGGGATACGTAAGCAAATTATCACAGTGAGTGTGACTGGGCAGTAACAGGGTGCACACGATGCCGTAGGGGTGCCAGAGCAATGAACGTGGAAGGCTTCACAGAGGAGGGGGCACATGAGCTGTGCCCATGCTTGAAAGCAGCCTCTGAGCAGGGGAAGAAGAGCAGCCCCAGAGTGGAGGGGCAGGGCCCACTGTAGAAGGCTGCTGTCACACGTGGCTAAACACAGTGGCCTGGGAAAATGAGTGCTGGTGGGAGATGAGGCTGGAAAGGTGGTCTGGGGTCAGGCAGTGTTCAGGAGTTTGGACTTCCCCTAGAGGTGTTAGGACTCATGTAAGCTGTTTAAGTAGCGATGTCATGGTCAAAGTGGTGCATTACCAAGCTCATTCTAATGGCAGTACGGGGAAGGACTGGAGACTCTGAAGGCAGGAGCTTTATCTATGTTGGTACAGACAACCAGGTTGCAGGCTTAAATCAGAGAGAGGCAGAAGAAATATGAAAGAGGAGATGAGTTTGAGTAATATATATTAGAAAGAAATAATAAGGCCTAGAGACTAATTAGATGTGTGGGTGTCATTAATGAGATAGGCAAGGAAGCAGGAAGGCCAGGTTTTGGATGAAAGGGATTTGTACACATTGAGCTTGAGATCCAGTAGAAAGTGAATGAAATATCCAGAAAGTGAATGAAAATACAACTCTGGAGATTAGGGGAGGTATAAGCAGAGTCATAGATCTGAATAATTAATATACAGTTACAACTGTCCTCCCAATCTCCCCCTCCCTCCCACCCCCATCACCCACACACTTGGGTACTTCCTCTTGTCTGTATATAGGTATAGCAGCACTGTCGACTAAAAATACAATGCAAGCCCCATGCATATTTTGCAATTCTCTAATAACCACATTACAAAAGTGATGTGGAAAACAGGTGAGATTAATTTTAAGAATATATTTTATTTAACCTAATGTATTTACAATATAATTTCAACATTAATATAAAAATTACTAATGAGATACTTTATATTGTCCTTTCATACTAAGTGTTTAAAATTCAGTGTGAATTTTCCACTCATGACCCAGGCCATCTCAATTTGGACTAGCCACATTTCAAATGGCCCCTGCTTTGGACTGTGCAGGACTACACAGTAACTTACAAGGGTGATTAGGCACCAACACGAACTTCTTTAGCCCTTGAAATTTGTGGAATTAAAGTAAATGGAATTTAATTTTACTGATGGGAGAACAATGAGGAAGCCTGCTGGCCTGACCCTCCAGATCACTGCCCACCCCACCCTCCCTTCTCATGCTCTGGGAAGGAGTGCAAAGGGGCAGTGTTACATGCTGTTTGAAGTTTGGGAGACATGAAGCATAGAAAATCATTTCCTCTAAACATTGCCTTTTAGGTTATTAAATACCCTGACAACAACTTGACTGAATTTACAGCCACGAATTTGTTATCTCTTAATGTGGATATATATCTGGTCTCCTGATAAATTTCCTAAGGTGCTGTTCTTAAACTTCAAATATTTGCAAACTAACTTCATAATTTTGTCATGCCTGCATACCACCAAAACTATATGATTTGTTTAATATTTTTATTTAACTCAACTAATCTAAAAAAATCTAAAGACATATTTAGTGTCATCCTAATTATATCCATGAAATCATGAATTTCATATGTTGCTGTATATTTTTTCTGATACACATTAAAACAAATAAATATTTAAATAAAGAACATTTATCCATGTCTCCTAAAATCACCTCACAAACCACCTGTGGTATGATTATCAAACTTCGAAAACACTGTCCTTGGGGAAAGGAAAGGAAAGGAAAGGAAAATAACACTATAGGATCCCCTCTCCATGCCGACAGTGCTCAGTGGGGTGTGCCCATCCTAACTCACCGAATCCCCACTCTCCTATGCGCAGGCTGGTGGTCGCTGCTACCCACTGGTTGTCTTTCAGGCATTTATTCTGGCTGATTACCACTTGTGTCTGCCCACGGTCAGACCTTTTATATGGCAACCTGTATTAACTATAAGGAAATTCCTGACAATTTTTATTTTTGTTTTTAACTTTTGTGGGTATATGGTCTTTGTTTTGATTTTCCAGAGGTTACACAGCTGGCAAGTCTGGGATTTGAGCTTTTAACTATAAACATCACAAGGCAGAGGCAACTGCAACACCTAACACAGCGCCCTCCTAAGAGGTGTTCTATTTCTTGTTGTTAACAGAATGATTTCCAATTATGAATTATCTTAAAGCCCAAAGACTTTGAGAAATAAGAACTGGTAAATTTCAATGATGGGGATGCATAGTACCAAAATTGTTTAAAACAAATGTGTTATATATTACCAGTAAGTGCTTCTTAGTGTATTAAATAACAAGATCTAGTGGCTAGTCTAATAATTACTATATTTTCAAATGGTAATACATATAAACAATATTTAAAGATATCTGAAATTGTAGTGTGTATTAGTCTACTGTTGTGTAACAAATTACCCTAGATCTAAGTAGCTGAAACCAATAAACATTTACTTTATCACAGTTTCTGTGGGTCAGAGATTTGGGCACAGCTTGGCTGGGTACCTCTGACTTAAGGTCTATCACAAGACTGCACTCAAGGTGTTAGCTGGGGCTGTGTTCCCATCTGAAAGTTTTGGGGGAGAACCTGCTTCCAAGTTCACTCACACGTTGGCAGGATTCATTTCCTCACTGACTGTTAGTTACAGGTTTCCTCAGTTCTCTGCACATGCATCTCTCTATAAGGCAGCTCTTAACATGGTTGCTGCCATCCCTGAGAGTGAGGAACAGAGTGAGAGAAAACTCCCAAGAAAGAAGCCACCGTCTTTTTATAACCAAATTCAGAAGTGATATCCCATCCTCTCTGCCATATTTCATCCACCAAAAGTGATTATATATTCAGGAGGAGGGACTTATGCCAAGGCATGAATTTCAGGAGGTGGGGATCATTGGGGACCATCTTATAAGCTGCCTGCCACAAAATGAAATAAAATATCTATGAGCTCTATTGGTGATAGTGTCACAGTGCTGTTAATGCTACTGCAGTTCGTTGGCTACATTCATAATCAAAGAAATGCAAAATTTTAGCTAGAGGTTAGTGAAAAAGAGGTACTATTTTTCCCATCTAGTTCATAGACTTCAGGTGAAAAAACCCCTGTGTTAAAGGATGCAGTCTATCTTGCACCATCTAAAAATCAGCCTGGTGCTTTGTGGATGGGCACAGGGTTTCCTCACATACCCCTGGAATCTACCATCTGTGGGTATTTACTGTTTTTGTGAAAGATTCTTAAAAACAAAACAAAACAACAAAAAAAAAAAATGTGGTACTGCTAGTGCAGCTCAGAAATAGATCAACTTTGAAAACTTCCCTCACAGCTGCAAAAGGCAAGTGTTTGGCACTAATAAATCAGGATTAGTGGAGCTCGACTAATAATGAACCTTTCATCTCCTCTGGGCAGGTGGTCACCAACTGAACTATGGGAGCAAACAAGTCATGGTTAGATGTAATAACCACATTTCTAACGACAGGTAGGACTAGAGTGGAAAGTGAGTGCAGGAGAAGTCTTCCTGCAAAATTCAAATCTTCTTAAACTTGGGGCCCTCTGAAAACATTAATCAAAATTGTGTTTCTAGGGGCTGGGCTGACCTCTGCTTATTACCTTTCCAGTCATAACCACTGCAGGTATTTTTCTTCTCATTAGTGAAAAACAGCCCGGGATGCTATCCACATGCCCCTATCAGAGAACCAGTGAACTAGGGACACAATTATAGGTTTCAATTTTCCCCTCGTAGACCCCAATCTAAATCTGTCATCACCTGTTCACAGAAATGCCTTCCGTGTTTCATCTTACTTGAGTGGAAATGGGGTGATATTCAAAATATTTAACAACCAATAAGGCACAGGCGCTAACCGATTAGGACAATATAAGATGCTGGAGCAGGGTCCAGGGGCACCCTGCGCTGTGCTGGCATTCATCCTTTAGTTGTTGAATTATGGGAGAAGTCTTAGGAGTTCTGGGGGTGTGCTCAGGGGGCTGAGGGTGATGACAATTCGCCAACTGGTTTTCAGGCATCTCATTATTTTAATAACCAGGATATCTGCACCAGTGCACACAAGATTGAATATTCACTGTGGAGGGGGGTTGGGGCTGCTCCTCCCAAGGGCCCCCATGGAAGAGTACTGGTGTGGAAGCTGACCCCATTGCCCTACAGCGTTCTGACAACTGGCACTATGGGGACAGAGCCCTGTCCATTTTTCTGAGCCCTGAGCTCAGGCCAGAGCCTTAAGGTCCTGGACCACTTCCAAGGCTTGCAGAACCCCTCACTCAGGTCTCCTCGGGGCGGCTGGCTGGCATTCTCCCAGTTACCAGGCGCCTTCTGGGAGCAGCCAGGGACAGCTGCTGCCGGCTGGCACCAATGGACTTCTGTGCAACTGAGGATTGAGTGGAAGTTTCCTTGTGGGTTTGATGGAGGGCATGTTCTCAGTCCACAGGCATCACACCACCCGAGTAGCCTCACCACTGTACAGGATACAGGCCTAAGAAAAGACTTGGTTCATGAATCCTCCCACTTCAAAGATTGGTTTAGCAACTTCCTGAGTTTTCTGAATGAAACCTCAAGGGCTTATCACAAAGGAGATCATTCTGCATGACCTCTTGGTCTGCATTATTTCACTGAAATGCCCGAGTTTGTTTTACTTTACTCCATGCTTCTGGAAAGCAGGCTGGGGGGCTCTGGACACACACAGACCTGGGTCTGAATTCCCACTCTGCGGAATGCATCACCACTTCACTTCACCTCTCTGAGGCAATTTCCACCTTTGTCAGTGGGGCTCATGGGAGTGCCTGCCTTATAGGCTGGTGGCAGGTCTAATGAAATAATTTAAAGACAAATTTGATAACTGTTTTCTTGTAAGTTGAGGGAAAGATTAATTCAAAACTTTTAGTCTCAGTTTGGGCTAGGAAATGCCAGTGTTATTCCAGGGTACTAACACAGGTTTAAAAATAAGACGCTTTTTGCATTCACAAGCTGACTAAAAAGTAAAGACAAAAAAGTGACTTCAGAGTCAAATGTAACTCAATAGTCTTGCATGCTTAGATCCAACCCATAAGAACTCAGGGTTCTCCCTCCTGAATGAAGATAATATGAAGTTGCATATTTCGATCCATAGTTGGCTGAACCCACAGATGCAGAGCTTGTGAATATGGAGGGCCAGCAGTATCTGCTTTTCCAAAGGAAGACGGCATAGATTAATTCATTAAAATTTGTAAAACTATATAAAGTCTGTTTCAACGACAAAAAGCAATTTCAATTACATTTAAGATGACATTTACATAAACATAAAAATTACAACCATCTCACAATACTCTCAACTACCTTGACATAAAAGCAGAGGAAAGCTTGATTTGTTAAGGTATTGCTTTTGCCCATTTTGTTTAAAAAAAGGTTTTCTTTTCTTAAAATAAGAAGTATGGAATCACTAGGTTTTAAGCAGTAAGAAACAAAGTTTGAAACAAGAATGCTGATTCTTCCACTTCTGTTTACCCAAACGAACATTCTCTCTCTGATTTCAGTCCCAGAAATCAACCACTGAACGTATTACTATGCAGAGTCACATTCCATGTTTTTAATGGAAGTTTTAGAGGCTACAGATGAATTCAGGAGTGATATAAACCAAGACCACTAAGAAAGATGACTTTTTTCTAGGATTCTAACTCCTATATTCAGACACGTATATCCAGCTGCCCACTTGACATCTCCACGTGGCTGTCTGTCTCACAGACATTTCAAACTCACTACATCCCAAACAAAAGTCCTAGTATCTCCCCTCCACACCAAAATGCTGTACTCACAGCCCTCCCCATCTCAGTCTGATGGCATTTCTATTCTTACTGCACTTAGGCCACTTCCTGCACTTCCTATCTTCCTTAACTCCTCTCTTCTGCTATTTTTCAATCCAACTGCCAGTCTTGCTGGTTCTACCTTGAAAATAACCAGACTCTAATTACTCCTCACCATCTTTACTGCTAACCCTTGTCCACTGGCACCAGCATGTCTCACTGGAGTATTGCAATAGCCTCCTAACTGGTCCCTCTCTTCCACTCTTGTGCTCCCACAGTCTACTCTCACTACAGTGGCCAGAGGGAGCTGTTAAATTTAAAGTCAGATCATTGTCTCTTTTTGGATCAAAGTCCTCCCCTCCCTCCCAGACTCTGGGGGGAAAGCCAGAGTCCTACCATGACCAACATGGCCCTCCAGGATCTCACCTCTAAATTACTAGCTCCTTGTTACTCCTTGAATACGCCAGGCGTGTTCTGCTTCTGCGTCCTCAGGCTTTCCCCAGTATCTGCATGGTGAATTCTCTCACCATTTTCTCCATGACAGCTGCCCTTACCAGCTCACGTACACCTATCCTCCACCACTGTGCTCCGCTCCTCCTTACCCCACTAGACCTTCTCCACAGCACGTATCCCTTCTAAATTCCTAATATACATCACCTAATATTTTTTAGGTTTATTGTTTTTTGTCCACATCCCTTAACTTGAATATAAGATCCACATGGAAGATACTTAATAAATAGATCTGAATTAAGGGAAAATGCCAAACAAGAAAAACAGAGAAAAAACTCTGAAAACATCCAGTGTCCAAAAAAAAGGCCTTATGATTTTCTTTCTTTTTTCTCCTTCCTTCCTTCCTTTCCTCTTTTCTTCCTTCCTTTCTCTTTCTTTTTCCCTCCCTTCCTCTTTCTCTCCCTCCTTTCCTCCCTCTCTTTATTTCTCTTTCTTCTCTTTTTTTTTTTTTCGAGACAGGGTCTTGCTCTGTTACCCAGGCTGGAGTGCAGTGGTGTGATCATGGCTCACTGTAGCCTTGACCTTGACCTGCTGGGCTCAAGTGATCCCCCTGCCTCAGTCTCCTGAGTAGCTGGAACCACAGGTGAATGCCACCAAACCTGGATAATTTTTAATCTTTTGTAGAGATGGGGTCTTCCTATGTTGTCCAGGCTGGTCTCGAACTCCTGGCTCAAGCAATCCTCAAGGCGTCCTGGGATTACATGCATGAGACACCACACCTGGTAGCCTTGTGATTTCTAATAGCAGGACCCATGTATTATATCTCATTTCTTAATTTTAATACTGTTTGTGGCATTTTGAGGAGGAACAACAATGAAGTAAGCCTGACACTTAGGAGAGGCCGCTGTTTACCCTGAAAAGACCCCTACGATTGGCATTCGTGGGGAGGGGTAGAACACTACAGGAACACTGTATCAAGCACAGAGCGCTATCATAGAGGTCCCCAAATCTCCCTTTTATCTGGGAGCCAGAGGCATCAAACTCAGAATGGCTGAGTAAAAATTCACAAGAGGCTGCTGGACACCCCAGAATCTATAAAAAACGCCATTTCTTTCCAGTGACCATGTCCATTGTCCAGAATATACCTTTCTGAGATAATGGTACCCAGGCAGTTGACTTAGCATTCAGAATGTGGTTCAGGGGTGATAGAATCAGTGCTAAGGATGGTTAACCCTTCTGAGGACTGCTTAATCCATGTTATGGTGAGCCCTGATAATGCATCACAATAGATACTTCACAACAGATCTTCATCCATACGTACCAATCCACATTCACGTCCACAAGATTCAGGACCTCTTTTCCTGGCCAATACTGGGCAACCATCGGAAATTTTCCTTTCTGCTCCATGAGGACCAGTTCATTGCCCACAACCTTTCTCCAGGTAGGATGGATTAGCTTTCTACCCACAAAATTCCAGCCATATGGCTGTGCTGTCTTCCAGGAATTACATAGAGCTCACTTTGCTGGAGTTCTGAAAGTTCCTCACATCTTCAATCTGTTACTCCACCCCCATTAGGCAAAGATCTGGCCTGTGTAGATCCCAGATGGGCACCTACTTTCAGATTCCAAAGTCCTTGGGGCCCTTCAACATTTCCCCCTTATGTCACCAGTGTGTAGCCAGGGGCCTTGTTCTACACCCTCTACCATCATTAATGAGCTACTGTGACCACAGACAAATCACCTAACCTCTCTGGGCCTTAGTTTCCAAATCTAAAAATAAAAGGATATAACTCTCTAAGGTCCCTTCTAGTTCAAAAAAATCCAGGATTATTTTTTACCTACTTCTTTAAGTTTTAAATGATGACAACAGCATCTTTCCTAAACTTTTCCTGAGGCCAGATGTTCCTGGCACTGAAGTAGAGGAAAAAATAGTTTTGGAATAACCTAACATTTTTGCCTTTTAGAGAAAATTATCCTCTGGCCTTTTTAGTTCCCCTTCCCTTACAGCTACCTCCTAATGGACCCTCAAAAGAAGTCTTTAAAACATAGAGAGGCTGAGGCAGGAGAATCGCTTGAGCCCAGGGGTTCAAGACTGTAGTGTGCCATGATTGTACCTGTAAATAGCAACTGCACTCCAACTGGAGATGGGCAACATAGTGAGTCTCTATCAAAAAAAAGTAAACTATCCTTCCTGATTCATCAGGATCTTATAAAAAACATTGTTATTTTCCAAATTGTTTTTCTTACATAAAACCTCTTAAACAGTTTTATTGTGATAACTATGCTCATCAGCCTCGACTTTCCTCTGTTTTGCCGGGAAGGTTACTAAATGCTCTGGGGAAGAGGAATAAAAAACTCAGAGACAAGGCCAGGGAAGAAGCATGCTGTCCATGTAGGTAAATTCTGCCCTGAGCTTTCAGAAGGTGATGGGCATGAAATGGCAGAGGTGAAAGTGGGGAGTGGAGAGAAGAGGAAAAGCAGAGGGAAGAAGAGAAAGACTGAAAGCATATATTGTTCGCTTAGAAAAAAGAATTTTAGGGGAGGCCTGGTGGCAGGTCAAGAATGTTCACTTAGTTAGATGACTTCTAAACTGGGACTTGCCTAAGAAGCCACACTGCAGGGAGGAGACGTAGTTGGAACAGCAGTTCTCTTCCCTTAGCAGCCCCTCCATCCAGCCTTCCGCATAGCAGGCTGGTGAGGTATTGAGCAGCCCCTCTATTGGCCCCGCACCCAGTTTTCAGAAGTTAAGTTCATTCTACAGGTCTCTAAAGGCTTCAAGGAAGACCAAATCTTTCCATTGTTGGCCTGGAAATCAAAGAAGATACTCCAAATCATCACCATTCAATAAAGCAGTGACTTACTGAAAGAATTACAGTTTACTAGCAAACCCCCCAAATGAATCTCTATGTTTAATACATGCTTAACCTCCTAGTCTGAAGATAGAAGTATTCCAAATAATTGTAGGCTCCAAGATATCACTTAGTGACTTCTAATTTAGGAAACATATGCCCTAGATAATTCCTCCCATTATACACACACACATACACACATGTATATTTGTATGTGCAAACATATATACTACATAATAAATGACTGTTTTTAAGCCACACTAGGTTACAAAACAATACAATGAGTTAACTTAAACTATGTCATATTAAAATCTGGGCATGAACACAACTAGAAAGGAAGCCTAATTCATACCAGAAAATATCAAAATAAAGTCTGGTAAGTATCTAGCTAGACAGTCTCAAAGCAGTAGCTTCTCATTAGCATTGAGAAATAACAATCTGAGTGGTATGTGAATACCTACTGTGGAACTGGTACTGGATGTTGTATAAGCCTCTTAAATTATGCCTCTTAAATTCAGTTTGTTGCACTATGACAGGGTTCTACTTTAATGACTCATCTTTTCCCAGTTTATTCTTTTCCAGGAAAAGCTTTCTATGCACTTGCATAAACAAATGCAACTCTTCTTGTCATTTTCTGGTTCCTTTTTTTGGGAGAAGGGGACACTTAGAGCTTTTTTTTTTTTATTTAAACAGCACCAACCTTCTGACTGATGAAGAAATAGAGGGAAATTGAAACGGCAGAGTAAAAAATCAATCAGGCATATAGGCAATCCCTTCCCTGGTAACGTTACAGAGTATACATTAGTATTCATGATATTTTAGTTAGGAGACAACATTCTCCAGCAAAAGAATCACCACACAACACTGTGTCAGGCTATCACATCTTTCCTACCACTTCCTTGCACAGAATCTGTAATCCAAACACCTACCATGGCCACCCCTCCAGAATGGCCCCACTGGTCTTGCTCCTTTTCCTGGGACAACAGCCCAAGTCCCCTCTGCATCCTTACTGCTCAGAAGCAAGACATGAACATTTTGTTTGAGGCATTCTTGAAGAAAAACAATGATGATCTTGTAATATGAGGTATCTTCAAGTTTGTGTTTTGGGAGGGAGAGCGGTATAAGAAGACACAATTGCTGGATAATTCTCAGAAGCCAAACATAGAATTACCTATGATCCAGCAATTCCACTTCTGGGGACATACCAATGGAACTGAATGCAGGATCTCAAAGAGATATGTGCAAACCCGTGTTCACAGCAGCACTAGTCACAACAGCGAAAAAGGAGAAGCAGCCCAACTGTCCACTGATGAATGACGGGATAAAAAAATTTGATATATACATACAAATATGTTTGGCCTTAAAAAGGAAGGAATGTTTGACATGTGCTAACAACATGGACTAGACCTTAAGGACATTACGCTAAGTGAAATAAAGCAGAAACAGAAAGACAAATACTGTATAATTCTACTTATATGAGGTACCTAGAGAAGTCAAATTCATAAACACAGAAAGTAGAATGGTGGCTACCAAGAGCTGGAGGAAAGGGAATGGAGAATTGTTGTTTAACGGGTGTAAGTTTCAGTTTTGCAAAATAAAGAGTTCTGGAGATTGGTTGCACAATGTGAATATACTTAATGCTACTGAACTGTACGCTTAATGGTTAAGACGGTAAATTTTGTTATGTGTCCTTTATCACAATTAACCACCCCCCCAAAAAAAAACCCTATAGTTCTTAGTATTTCCCAATATGATAGTGATAACAATAATACCTTACAAATGCCCGGTAACTTCTTTCAGAGAAATCCAGAGAGCTGGGCCTCTAGATTTGTTCATGCCAACTCAAAACGATACCAAGGATGAGTTCAGTTGTAAAAGTTGCACTTAACAGAGTTTAACTTTCTTTTCCCCACTAGCATGAATGTTTGGTATATATCATCATTTATCCCTCTGAAACCAGGGTCACCCAGACATCTGTCTGTGGATGTCGACCCGCAGTGCCACTCTGGTATTATCTGGGATTCGGGGAGGAGAGGCCTACCTATGTTGAGGAAGAGAGATTTGTGAAGTCAGCCTCATTCATCTTCTACTTAGAGAGTTCAGGAATGTGTCCATACTGTTCCTCCCCACAAAATTCACGATTTTTTCTCCAGATTAAAGGTGACTTCATCTCTTTCCACTTTGACCTTTAAACTCAACTCAGTATTCAACTTGGCAGTCATTCCTATCTAAAAATTACACACAAGATTAATACTCCAGGTGCCCTCTACCACCCAACAGGATCTGTTACCTTCTGCCATCCTCGTTCTTTCAGAACCTGGGGATCAGAGGTTTTGTATAATGATGGTACTTTATAAACCATTTTTTGCATGTCAAACACAAAGGAACACAGTGCAGTGAAAGTGGAAAGATGGAGAAGGGGCTGAGAAATAAGGACCCGCAGAAGAAATACAAACAGCTTTTGGAAGGATGCACTTACAAAAATGACATCAGGCAGCTGGGTGCGATGGCTCACGCCTGTAATTCCAGCACTTTGGGAGGCCGAGGCGGGCGGATCACCTGAGGTCAGGAGTTCGAGACCAGCCTGACCAACACGGTGAAACTCCATCTCTACTAAAAATACAATACTAGCAATGTGTGGTGACGCATGCCTGTAATCCCAGCTGCTTGGGAGGTTGAGGCAGGAGAATCGCTTGAACTGGGGAGGCAGGGGTTGCAGTGAGCGGAGATGGTGCCATTGCACTCCAGCCTAGGCGACAAGAGCAAAACTCTGTCTCAAAAAAGAAAAAAAAAAAAAGACATCAGGCCCATCTGGAAAGTATTCTAACAAAATAAAAAGATAAAAAGTCCCTTTCCACTATGAGCAGCAGATTTGCAGAATGTAAGACTTCTGGAACAGCAAGGCTATATAGCCAACTAACAAAGCAAAACAAAACTGAAAGAAGAGTTCCTTTGAGGAATGTCTAGCCACTGCGAAGTTGTAAGCCTCTTCCTGGTGCTCAAGGGCAGTACCAGGTACAAGAGGCCTTCCTACTGCAGTTCCCATGTGCGCGTCTCCTACAAGCATTTGTGCAAAGTGCTCCAACCAGTGATAAATCTAATCTTCCCTCCATCCCCCGACACCCGTTGACAACGTGGGCTGGCTCTGTCAGAGCTAGCGCAGGGTTTCTGAAAACACTAGGGCTGATATGTCCAGCTTAGAATCTTCCCTTATTCTCTGTCAGCTTCCTCTCCATTTTCTTGCACAACTTGGTAGTAAAATATGAAAAAAAATGTGGCAATTGGAGGACAGAATCAACCATGATTTTTGTCTTTCATCGCTGTTCTAGTTACTTGGCATTACTGAAATATAAACAAGTGAGTCCAGGAGCCCCTCACTCCTTCATCGTTTGTCATACAGATACATTTTACAACACTTTGGGCTGGAATGAAGACATGAAACAGGAAGTTCCTGATCTTGCTGTCCTCTCCTCCTTATCCTCCCTGTCTCAGTTAACACATTAACACAGTCAAAGAAGCCGTCTAGTATGTTTCCCAAAAACACCCAGAAAGAGCTCAGCAGCCTCTCTGGCTAACCCGTCCTAGAGCTGCACAGCAGTCCAATAATGTAGGAACTTCCTTCTCTTAACTCGGATTTGAGACGTTTTCTTTTTCCACTTACAGGTCTGAAAGCAGCAGGCCACTGCGTAATTAAACGGTCCCTCACTGGCCTCAGGAGGAATAATCTTGGGCCCTTTCTGTTTCTGGACTGCTGCTTCCCAACCCTCTAGCCATTTTTCTGGCTCTTTTACAGACTCTTCTCTAGGAAGCACAAGGCTGAAGACATAAAGCTCTCGCAACCGTCACATCTCACGGCCTCTTCAGGGCCTGCTTAGCTTTTGCTCTGGGCTATGCCTGCTTCTTAAACTCTGGTGCCGGGCAAAGGATTTCCTCGTCTCATATTTAAGCTGTCCCTACTGCTGCTTCTCTACTCCTGTTTTGTGTTAGTAAAAGAAGGAAGGAAAGAAAAGGGGGAAGGAGGACAGTAGAAAAAATAAAAAAGGAAACAAGAATTTATAATGACATGAGATATTATATTAACATTAAATACAAGCCAAAAGATGAGTTTTATGAGATGAAAATTCCACAAAACAACAAACTTTTGCATATAACCTTGCAAGCACGTTTTTATGCACAGTATTTCTGTATTTTCTAACACCCTTTGAATGCCCCACACATATCTGCAAACACAGGCTGATGTGTCCCATTGCACATTTACACTAACAGGTAAAAATGACAAGAGTAGGCTGAATTCCACGAAATAAGTTATTTAAAGAACATCTGAAGTTTTGTTCTTTCAGAAGCAGAGAAGTTCTAAACACGGAAGCAAGAGATTCTGAGAATTTCATTTTCACCATAATGGCTCAATGTCTGTTCCTCTAACAATGTGCAGTTAACAGCTGTGCGCTGGCTCTTACATTCAAAGCCAAAAAGCAAGTTCTTCACATTAGAGAAATCATTAAAGACAGTTCAAGGAAAGAGAATTAGGTATTTTAGAGTGGCTATGAAAAGTTTTCCAGGGGGGGAAAAGCACTAACCTGTGTTGTTTTAATCTGCTGAAAACAACCAAGTTCTCAAGTTCCCCTTCTGTCTTCTAGCCAGTTTCCTGTAAATGTTGCATGTGACATTATACTTCCTCACTGCACCTTCTTTGACTCGCCTCCCTAACTGGTCAGAGGCATGTGATAAGATCAATTTGCTGCTTGCTTCACATGGGGGT
Source organism: Rhinopithecus roxellana (assembly GCF_007565055.1). Classification (NCBI taxonomy): domain Eukaryota; kingdom Metazoa; phylum Chordata; class Mammalia; order Primates; family Cercopithecidae; genus Rhinopithecus; species Rhinopithecus roxellana. The sequence continues at coordinate 73,528,697 of NC_044562.1, read as the reverse complement.
AACCCTGTGTCTGCAGAAATGATTGTCTCCCCCAGCTTGTTTTGAGTGTTCCCAGGACACAGGTAAAGAGGAGATAAGCCAGGGGGAAGTCATGCCTGGACTCCAGGCACTCCTGACTCCAGAGGAAAGTGAAGGGGGAAGGGAGAGATAGTCTTGAGCCCCAGGGCTCAAGGGCTCTTGAGGCTGGAGTTGAGCAGCTGAGAAGGGGCAGAGCGCTCACAGAGGAGCCTGGGGCTTGGGTGCTCTGGTGTCATTAGGACAGCCCCTGGGAATGCCACCCTTGGGGCAGCTGAGGAAGGGCCCTTGATGGTGCCGCACCCAGGATGTCCCCACACTCCTCTCTGGAGGGCACCACCATCAAGGGAGCACACTCAGGCCTTGGTTCATATTTCTGGATCCTGCATCAACCATGGCTACACACCCTGAATTTCCTGGGACTTTCTCAAGTTCACATGTGGTCATGCTGTCAGACAGTGCGGCCCAACTGTTGGTTCAGAAAACAAAACCACTGTATTCTCAGCCTTCCAGGGCTAAATAACTGGGAGACATTTCCCTCTTGCTGACCTCCAAAATACACCAGCCTTTTGGTTTCCCTTGAAAGGGCTGGGCATCATCTTCCTCTGGAATGGAGCTGGGTTCCTGGCAGTGTGTGAGTCCTCGCCATGGGGGCTCTGATGTTGGCCTGACAAGAGTACCAGGAGAGTGCCAGCTGTGACCCTCTCTGCCCTGTACAGCTGGAGAGGCTGGAGGAGAGCTGGGGCAGGGACTAAGCAACAAGCCCAAGGGCACCATATCTAGCTTTCTTGTTCTGCTCACTGGTGCCTTCTGTTTCTTTTTGTGATTCCCCTAGCCATCAGGAGGGTCCAAACATACTGGAATTTGAGGATATAGGAAGTTGTGTGTGGCAGTCAAATGATCTCCTGGACCAAGGGGAATATTCCACAATTTGTAAGACTTGACTGCAAAAACCCCAAAGTTGTTTCTATTAAAGCTTTTTGGCTTTGAATGTAAGAGCCAGCACACAGCTGTTAACTGCACATTGTTAGAGGAACAGACATTGAGCCATTATGGTGAAAATGAAATATTCCATCTGGCTACCTTGGCATGATTGTTTTTTAAAAAATGTTTTTAAAGGGATCTTTTTTGTTTTTTAGAAAGGTAACTGTAGACATACTCCAAGTCTTGAAAATATTGCCCTATAATTCCCTGATGAAGTTTTCCATGGGAGAATACTGAGTAAGGAAACCAATCCTGGGACTCAGAACTGTGGACATCAGTAAAACCCTGAAGTCTCACCACATGATTGCACTTCTGGCTTTGAAAACACACATATCTTGTTTTTACCATTTTGACAGCTGATGGCTGGTTTTCTGATTGAATTGACATTTAGATTAGACAGTTGAGTCAAAATGGCTGTCTGAGCTATAGACATGGCATTAGCTTTAAAACAGGAATATTGGTAAAATTTTGCCATCTTGGAGTCAGAAATTGCAAGAACTTTGGAAAACCAAAATACTACATAGATGAAAAATGATGATGACTCAATTTGAATGTATTTAGAAGTCTCACATTCTGGGTTAAGCTGCCAGTTCCATTTTTCAACTAAGCAGCCACATATGTTCTGCTTAAGCCGTGTTCTGTGTGGAATTTTTAAAGGCCTTAATAAAATGCTTTATAATTTTCCATTAAAATCCCTAACCTGGCTTTCTGTCCATGTTTTTTTTTTTTTTTTCTGGTTAGGCATTTAAAAATTTTAATACACTTTATATTTCAGAACAGTTACAGATTTATAGAAAAACTGAGAAGACAGTACAGAGTTCCCATATATCCTATGCCCAGTCTCTCCTATTATTAACTTCTTAAATTTAGTATGATACATAAGTACCAATTAATAAACCAATAGTGATACATAATTATTAACTAAAGTCCACGGTTTATTCAGATGTCCTTAGTTCTTACTTACTGTTCTTTATCTGTTCCAGGATCCCATCCAGGACTCCACATTACATTTAGTCATCGTGTCTTCTTACGCTCCACTTTTCAGGCTTTCCTTGTTTTTGACAACCATTACAGTTTTGAGAAATACTGGTCTGGTATTTTGTAGAATGTGCCACAATTGGGATTTGTCTGGTGTTTTTCTCTTGATAAGACTGGGGTTATGGGTTATTTGGAGGAGGATCACACAGGTAAAGTGTCATTTTAGTCACATCGCATCAGGTGTATGTACTATCCACATGATTTAATACTGCTGGTGTTGGCCTTGATCACCTGGCTGAGGCAGTGCATGTTGGGTTTCTCCACTGTAAAGTTGCTCCCTGCTTCTCCCCACCTTTCCATATCATACTCTTTGGAAGAAAGTCCTTCAGGGTAGAGTGTCTATATAAATTATTTGGAATCCTTCTGCATGGAAGATTTGTCTCTTATACACATTTATTAATGTATTCAATCATTTATTTATATCAGTATGGCTGCACAGGTATTTATTTTATGCTTTGCATTTTAATTCAACAGTACTTTATTCTGTTGCTCAAATTGTTCCAGCTTTGGCCACTGGGAGCTCTTACCATTGGTTTCTGTGCTCCTTTGACATATTCCTATCAATATTTTTTTCTGTTTTGTTTTTAAGTACTTCCTCACTTTCCAGCACTACAAGATGCTCCAGGCTCACCGTGTATAGTACCTCCCTAACTGTTCATGATTTTGGTTTCTTTTTTTGTTTTGTTTTGACAAAAGAATACAAAAATAAACTGATGGGCCTGAGAAAACATGTGTCTTCAATTTTAATTAGTTCTGCTCATGCGTATTAATAAAAAATTTTGTTTAATTACTTTCATAAAATTAGTCCTACCTGGCCTCTACCAGCTGCAAAACACCGTAATACCAAGTGAGTGGAATTCTGCACTGGCTTAATCCTAAGATATATGGCTGTGCTGGTACTGTTTTTTTCCCTACATATTTTAACATTCCTGGAATCGAAGTGTGCATTTAATGTCATGTCTTTTTTTCCTCCTTACCTGTTATTAATTGATGTTACACCTTATAGGTGATGGTGTTCTGAGAATGGAGGAAACAGATCAGTCAATTACTTTTTGTTTGGACTAAGATATATAATATATTTTCACGGATTTTTTCCCCACTGAACAAATATTTTGACTAAAGTGATTTGATGTGTAGCATGTGCAGACATGAAAAAATTCCAAGGTACATTCTACTACAAACACATTCTAACTTTACCTCAAGCTACAAATTCTCATCAAGTCCTAAATATAGATAAAATACAGATATTGATATAAATTAAAACAGGGAGTCTATTTAATTTCATTTTTAAAATTGACATTGTAACTGTACATATTTATGGAGTATGATATGATATTTTGATACATATCTATATTGTATAATGATCCAATCAGGGTAGTTAGCATATCCACTAACTCATGCATTTATCATTTATTTATGATGAGAATATTCAAACACCTCTCTCCTGGCTATTTTATAAAATACAATATTTTACCATTAACCATAGTCTCCCTACTGTGCAAGAGTGCACCAGAATTCACTCCTCCTATCTAATTGTAACTTTGTACCTGTTGACCCCATCTTCCCCTCCCTCCCCAGTCTCTGGTAACCATCTGTTCTATTCTCTGCTTCTATGATATCAACCTTTTTTTTTTTTAAGATTCCATATATGGGTGAGAGCATGTGGTATTTGTCTTTCTGTGTCTGGCTTATTTCACTTAATATGATGTCTTCCAGGTTCATCCATGTTGTCACAAATGACAGGACTTTATTCATTTTTATGCCTGCATAGTATTCTATTGTGTATATATACCACGTTTTATTTGTTGGACATATCCAACTGCATGTATTAGAATAAAAACAGACACATAGACCAATGGAACAGAATAGAGCCCAGAAATAAATTCATGCACTTACACTCAACTGCCATTCAACAAAAGTGCCAAGAACACATACTGGGTAAGAGACACTCTCTTCAATAAATGGCGCTGGGAACATTGGATATCCATGTGCAGAAGGAAGAAGGAAGGTGTTAAATTCTTTTCTGGGTTTACTGACTCCTTTTGTGTTTACTCTATTACTTTTCCAAGATCTCATGAGTCCATTATCATGCCTGAGCAACCTAATATTGATGTTGAGGGGTTGCGAGATGGAGTTTCAGGATGGCTGATAAGGAGCAAATGTGCCGACTGGTCAACAGGCAGATCCAAAGCTCTCCTTGCTTCTGTTTTCCTACTGAGACAGACAAGTAAGTGCACAGTGGTAGGACTGGCCAGGAGTCCCCTCGCTATGGCCAGGATTTTCTCTCCAGCTAATGAACCACTGTTATTTTGGGAGCATGATGTTTTATAGTTTTTTTTTATTTTAAAGGACAGAGACTAATTCAACCATTTCCCACTGGCATATCTTACAAATGGTCACAGACAAAATGCCCAATCTTTTCATCCAGGTAGGCAGAACTTGGCTACTCTAAATACTATTTAGAACTGTCCCATTCCTTTATAAAGTGTACCAAAAACTGATAGTGCCTTAATCATCTCACCAGTACCCAGAAAGGACTGGAAGAGATGCTGCACTGACTTTTTTCAGCAACCATTTACCAAGCCTGTATCCCATGCTTTGACATTGAGCTAAGTGCTTTATATACATATTTTCATTTAACTCTCATTATAATCTTGTGAGGTAGGTACTGTGATCTCCACTTTACAGAGAGAGTAATCAAGCTTTATGTGGTTAACTAACCTCTCTGGGGTCTCTTGATAAGTCTGAAGCCAACATACAGGTTCAGTTCTATCTGTGCAGAGACTCAGAGCCGAACTGCTACTCTTTGCTATAGAGAGATTTACCATGCTATAGATAGAATACCAACTGCTATACTCATAAATGACCACTTTATTGAATACAGTCCTATTCTCTATTTTCTGCACATGCCTTTCACCTCAACCAAACCTAAGAGGCAAGGAGGGCAAGGATAGTGTCTAATACCCTGTTATCTCAGCTTTCCATTCTCACTGCAGCAGCTCTCCTGGGGACCCTGCATTCTTGCTTTACTGTCAACTCTAATTTTCTTCTGCTTTATCTTCATTATTTCCCTCCTTCACTTTTTATTTTTTTGAGATGGAGTCTTGCTCTGTCATCCAGGCTGGAGTGCAGTGGTGCCATCTCAGCTCACTGCAAGCTCTGCCTTCTAAGTGCACGCCATTCTCCTGCCTCAGTCTCCCCAGTAGCTGGGACTACAGGCATCTACTACCACGCCCGGCTAATTTTTTGTATTTTTAGTAGAGACGGGGTTTCACTGTGTTAGCCAGGATGTTCTCGATCTCCTGACCTCGTGATCTGCCCATCTCGGCCTCCCAAAGTACTGGGATTATAGGTGTGAGCCACCGCGCCCGGCCTTTTTGTTGTTGTTGTTGAGACTGGGTCTCCCTCTGTCACCCAGGCTGGAGTGCAGAGACATGATCATAGCTTGTTGAAACCTTGAACTCCTGCCCTCAGATAATCCTCCTACCTCAGCCTCCCAAAGCACTGGGATTATAGGTGTGAGCCACTGCACCTGGCACCTCCTCCACGTTTATTATTTCCTTCTTCTCACTTTGTTTTGCTTTATTTTATTTTACTAGCTTCTTAAGTCACAATCTTATTTTTTCCAGTCCTTTTAAATAAAAGCCTTAGCTTTAATTAAGTGTATTTTTAGTCCTATTCCACACATTTTGATGCATTATATTCTCATTGTTAATTTTTAAATAGTCCATAGTTTTAGTACTGGTTTTCTTGACCCAAGGATTATTTAGAAGGATCATATCTTAATTTCTAAGTGATTAGATGGAGGTGGGAGCAGTAACCATCTTGTGTTAATTTGCAAGGCTACTATACTACTATATGTGGCCAATACACGTCTATTTTTTATTAACTGAACATCTTCTTTGTAGTTGAGTATTTAATCAATTTTTGTAAATGCTCCATGGTCTTTTAAAAAAATTGTGTGGATGTCCTAGTTGTTGGGTTAAGTCAATAATGATAATGATGCTATTCAAACATTCTGTTCCTATTTATTTTGTCTACTTGATGAAATATTGAAAACATTTTGTTAGTCTCCCACTATCATGATGAAAAACTTCATTTGTATTTTAAATTTTTTTTATTTTATTTATATGTATTTTGTGTGTGTGACACAGAGTCTCACTCCATTACCTAAGGTGGAATGCAGTGGTGCAATCTCAGCTCACTGCAACCTCCGCCTCTGGGTTCAGGCGATTCTTGAGCCTCAGCCTCCCAAGTAGCTGGAATTACAGGCACGCAACACCAAGCCTGGCTAATTTTTGTATTTTTAGTAGAGTCTGGTTTTGCATGTTGGCTATGCTGGTCTCGAACTTCTGACCTCAAGTGATCCACCCACCTTGGCCTCCCAAAGTGCTGAGATTACAGGCGTGAGCCACCATGCCTGTCCTGTATTTTTATTTGTATTTTTAACAGATTTTTCAGTGCTAGGATACTCAGTGCATAAAGGTTCATTATTGTTAAATCCTCTTGTTGGATTTATATTTCTTATTCTATGTCTCATTTAGTATTTTTTTTTACATTCTATCCTACATTTATAAATATTAACATTACTGTCCTGATTTTTGTTTTGTTAGCATTCACTAATCTATCCCCTCTTTTCATCCTTTCTGTGTTATTTTGCTATACATATGGCTCCTAAAGACGGTATATAGCTACATTATCTTTTTAAACAATCTGAGAGTTACTGATTTTTATTAGAATTTAACCTAGTCACATTTATTTTTGTTTACCTTATTCCTCCAATTTTATCATGTGTTTGGTTATATTATTTTCTTTCTGTCTTTCCTCTCTTTTCTTGACTTTTTCTGACTGATCATGCTCTTAATTAGTATAGTACCCTCCACCCCAGCTGTGTATGTTTTATTATGTAATGGTTTAGAAATCCTACTTAATACTTTTTTCAAGAGATCAAATACATGTGATCTTTCTTCATAAACATCAGAGAACTACACAGTAGGACTCTATTAATAGGTAAAGTCATTCTGTTGTTTGGAGAAATGTAGTGGTAGGTTCATGTTAATAACAATAATTATATAGGGGAGTTTAATATTACATAGGCATCAGAAATCTTTCTAAAAGGGTATGCTGTCAGGTATCCATATATACTCCCCACCCCCTCCCTATATGGAGGACTAGCTACAGCTTTCACAAATAATGTGGGTAAGTGTGGGGTAGAGGCAGCAAGGAACCCACTGGCTGTGACGTAACCAAAAACATCCTGGGGACTGTTTCAGGAAATTTTGGACTCTGAGACATACAGGCAATCTGTGGATCTACAGAGGTATCTGTAGAAGAGAGGCTCTCCGGGTGGGTTTCCTACCACCTCATTTCCCGTCACTAAAAGCCATCATAACTAAGGAATCTGTTCTAGATTAGGTGATGTCACAAAAAATGTAAACATAATTGCTAAAGAGTTGAGGAACTCAATTGAGAAAATAATGTTGCTAGACCTGAGTTGCTAGACTCAGAATGACTAGAATTCTGAGTTTCCTAATGTCTAATTCAGAAGGCACAGTAATAAATGAGAATTCACAATCTTTTTTTCTCCTCTTTTAAAAAATGAAGTAGTTTTCAATTTTTAAAGCTTTGGTATCACTGGAAGGGCACGAGGGAAATAGGGAAATTCTGGCCATAAAATACAAGTATTGTTTGTGTGGTTTTTTATATGTGTATGTGTTTGAATGAAAGTTAACATTAAAATTCCTTACTTGATTTTTCATAGAGAAGCCTAGAGTAGAGAGGGGAAGGAATAGAGATAAAGGTATAGCAAGTAAGACCTGTCAATCACTCAATTTACTGAAATGAAATATTGGTTTGGACCACGAGAAAATGTGGTAAAATACCTTAAATGAGTGTTTCTGTTTAACAGTACATGTTTAAAGAAATCAATTTAGCCTAAAAAACCCTTTGAGTTAACTATTATATGTAATCATTATATTACAAATGGGGAGATTAAGGTTCCAAGAATCAAAGAGATTTGCTCAAATAAGTAAACAAGTGATATAATTGGAATTTGAACCCATTTCTGACTATAAGTCAAGTGTTATTTCCAGTACATACCATAACTGCCTTCTTGTTGTTCTATCTCTGAGAGAAATTTAAACCCATGCACACCACATGTGAGTTGTGCAGCAGGTAACTGTGGCAAGGCATGGTCTGTGCTTTACAATGTACGTCAAATGGTCCACCCAGACCCCAGGGCAATTGTTTCTAAAATGACCCTGGGGGATTTTTGGAGTATTATGTCATGCGAAGCCTCTCCTCATTAACAATCATGCAAAAAGCCAGCAAACGCTGTTTCTGACCCTTGGAACAGCTAAAGGAAGTTGAAAGGTCAAGAAAGTTCTCTTGCTGGTAGACTATACACTAGTACATTGTTGATACCATTGTGATGTGATTCTTTTAGGTCACAGTTTTCTCATCTATAACATGGAGATAACTTTAGTATTATTCAATGTGTATTCAATGTGAGTATTAAAAGTGATGCTGCAAAGAGTTTAGCCACTGCAGTGCATAAACAGTGGGTACTCTTGCTACTGTAGGTAGAAAATTTTATTCTCCGGAAATCTATATTAGAATTTTTCACAAGAAAGGCAACCAGAGTCCAGCAAATAACTTTTTTTCTTTCTTTCTTTCTTTTTTTTTTTTTTTGAAATGGAGTCTCATTCTGTCGCCCAGGCTGGAGTGCAATGGTGCTATCTCAGCTCATTGCAACCTCCATCTCCCAGGCTCAAGCAATCCTCCCACCTCAGCCTCCTGAGTAGCTGGGACCACAGGCGCCCACCACCGTACCCAGCTAATTTTTTGTATTTTTAGTAAAGACGGGGTTTTGCCATGTTGCCCAGGCGGGTCTTGAACTCCTGGGCTCAAGCAGTCTGCCCACCTCGGCCTCCCAAAGTGCTGAAACTACAGGCATGAGCCACCACACCGAGCCATGAACTTTATTTCTGAGGGTGTTTTGCATGCAGGAAATAAAAGGATATTCAGGAATCAAACGGAACAAAGCTGCAGATTATCCCAGAGAGGTACAGTCTAGTCAGAAAGCAGGATTGGAAATCCATTAAAGGTACTTTGAGCCTGGAGTACATACTTTCCTAAATTTGGTGAAGCACATACTTTCCTAAATTTGGAACAGTGAGAATATTTGTGTCTGATCAAAAATAAGGAGGAGGGAGTTATACCTGATTTAATGACGAGTTGATGGGTGCTGACGAGTTGATGGGTGCAGCACACCAACATGGCACAAGTATACATATGTAACAAACCTGCACTGTTATGCACATGTACCCTAGAACTTAAAGTATAATAAAAAAAAAAAAAATGAGGAGGAAAGCTGAGGCGGGAAGATTGCTTGAAACCAGGAGTTCAAGACTGGCCTGGGCAACATAGCAACATCTTGTCTCCAAAACATTTCTTTAATAAATTAGCCATACACAGTAGCACACACTTGTAGTCCTAGCTATCTGGGAGGCTGAGGCTGGACCCTTCAGGCCAGGAGTCCGAGGCTGCAGTGAGCTATGATTGCACCACTGCACTCCAGCCTGGGTGACAGAGTGAGACACTGTCTTTTTTTTTTTTTTTTTTTTGAGACTGAGTCTTGCTCTGTCACCTAGGCTGGAATACAATGGCGCGATCTTAGCTCATGGCAACCTCGGCCTCCCGTATCAAGTGATTCTCCTGCTTCAGCCTCCTGCGTAGCTGGGATTACAGGCGAGCACTACCACGCCCAGCTAATTTTTGTATTTTTAGTAGAGACGGGGTTTCACCATGTTGGTCAGACTGGTCTCGAACTCCTGACCTCATGATCCACCCGTCTTGGCCTCCCAAAGTGGACCCCATCTAAAAAAAAAACACAAAAAAAGGCAGGAAAACAGCATGTGAATTACATCTCCATAATTAAAAAAAAAAAAAATGAGGAAAGCCTCATGGCTAATGAGAAAATATGAGAGATAAAGAGAGGTTTCAGCAGAAGCCATGAGGGTAGGTAGAGGAAAAGGTGGCTACAAAGAATTTTGGAGAAACTGTTTATGTAGCATGTAGCATAAAGCATAAAAGCATAAAGCATAAAACCCCTAAGCCATGCCTTTTAGAAAAACCTAGACTAAAGAGATAGGTTATTCTTCAATACTTCTGGGATTGGGATATGTTTTATTTGAAAGAGACTCTAGGCAGAATCTGGACCAGGCAGAATCTGGACCATGTGGGGTCTCAGGATTCATTCAGGTTACAATTAGAGGGTGGGTTATATCCAGCTAAGCAACATCAAATCCAACCATGTGTTAAAGTCACATTTTTTTCTGGATTATGATTCGGATTTTGAAATGGTCACAGACAGGCTGACTTACATGATTCCGTGAAGGAAGCAGACTTACAAAACAGAAACATCTCTCGAGATTTTATTAATTAGTGACAGTCCTAATGAATGGGTAACATTATATGTTGTATAGCAACATCTATTATTTTCTTTGCCTTCAATCAACTTCTAGAAATAAGGTTGGTGCTCTGGGTGGTGCCTAAAGTAGAACAAGGGTGCTATTTACTAAATTACTATCACATACTTCTTAATGATATAAGCAAGGTAACATAATATCCACCAATTAACTTCCAAAGACAAATCTGCATACAGAAATGATGAGCCATCTCTGTGTCTTAATAACATAAGTGTGTTTACTGAAATATGTCTCCTGAACATTTTGTGTAAACTGCATTTTAACCTTTGGTGCACTGTGGAGCATTAATAACACTGACATAAGTGGAGGGAGAATAGGAGTTAATGGAATATTGCAGTGAGTTGATAATGGTTTTTAATAAACTACTTCTTTTATTATTGACAAATTAGCAACATGAACTGTAATATTCATCAAAGCATGCTGAGATTTCTAGTAACTAGGTTTTATAGGCATGAAACTCTCCCAAAGCAATAAAGAATATACAGGGGGAAAATAGGTTGTGACCAAGTCCAGTGTGCTATGGAATGTACAATTAGATGCAAGAATTTGGCTGTTAAAAAATGCATCTAGCCTGATTAAAAACAAGGATTTAGGGTTATAAAAACAAAAACAAACAAAGCAAAGCAAACCCTCCCCCCTTGTCATTAATGACAAACTGCCTTGGGCTATCCAAATTATTAAAAAAGAATTTGGTTAGGAATTCCCAACCAATGTCGAGATTACATTTCACATTTGTGCAGCTTGCATAACAGGCACATTTGACTTACATAAATCCAACTTTTAATGCTTGAGGGAGAAGGAGAAAGAAAGTAATTTAAACAGTGATGGCCATTTCCCCCACTACTCCTCACAGTGACTGTGCCCTAGAGTATCCTGAGACGACAGACATGAATCTGCAGGTTCTTCTTCAAGACTCTCAGTGTTGTCATCATCAGGCCATACTAGGGGTGATTCCAGCCTTTAAAAATACATGTGTTTCACATACTGAGTCCATAAATGGCAGCTAACTACTTCATCTGTCTATTGGGTATACACACGTATACATTTCCTGTGTTTTATTATGTTTGAGACAACTTTAAAACCTTTCTGGCTGGGGAGAGATTGCTCCTTCTGGGGCTAGTCAGCTCTCAGAAATAACAAGGGCTCAGGCAGGAAAATGTTTTTGACATGCAAACTCATCAATCCAGAGTCAGCTCTCCCCTATCTGGCCCATATACCCCAGGAGACAATATTCCTCTGCCTTGGTCATCCCAGGGCTAGGTGTTACCCCTACAGTTTAGCGCCTGCTGAAGTTATTCAAACTAGCCAACCTTAAACTGTTTTCATCCTGCCCTGCCTTGCCTTTCCCAAGGAAACCCCAATAAAAGCTCTGGCCTAAATGTTCCCCTTGTTCCCGTTTTTTGTCTCCTGACCACCCTGATGTCTTTCCCATGTGGCCCTATGTGATGTGCTGTGCCTTTATATACGTAGGACTCGTAAGTACAATAAAAGTTGTTTTCCTGAGCCTCTCCTGTGTCTTCTCCCAGGGCTACTCCTGACTGACCATCACAAAAAAGAATATAGAACTATCTGAAAGTCAACCAAGGAAATAGTAATCAAGAATAATTCTGTATAGATGTAATTTCTACTTTATGCATGACTGTAAACCTTAACTTCACTGAACTAGATGAAGTAAGACTTTATCTCCACATGGTTCCTCCAGTCCTGACAGTAACAGACCAGAACCTGTGCTGTTGCAGTGATCTTAAGGCTAAGTAAGTTCTAAATCACCCTTCTTTCTGAGTAGCCCTTCCAATGTGTCAGTTCTCCTTATGCCAAACTGAGGAAGTAAAGATGAGTATTTGGGGTTTTGTCAGCATTTATGGCAGTGAGCACCTCAGAAAGAGGTGTTCTGTCTCTTGGCCTTGGTTCGGGGGACCTCCTCCTTCTAGACCCTCCCAGGTAGAGCTGTGCTCCTTTACTCTACCACTGTGCCAGTATGGTCCACTAGACATCCTCCTCTACATGTCTGTCTCATTCTGGGTAGGGAAAATGGTCTGGCACCTTGCAGGTGTTTCCTGAAAGAATGAAAGATGACTGCCTCCCAGCAACTGAGAACAGAGGAATCCCTCATTCTCAAAATCTGCAGTTTAGTTCACCAGTTTTAAAAATGATCAGTTCACTCTGTGTACACACAACATGTAAAAGCTTCAAAATTTTAAAATGCTGATTCAGTCTAAATTAACCTGTTTGGTAATTTACAGTTATAAGGCAAACACTGGGATATGAAACCACCTTTGTTACTCCTCCTATAAGCTCCTGTATATGGAGTTGTTTCCTGGACCTTCTACTTTCACTGAATCTTAAGACCATCCTGACTGTTCCTCTCCATGATGATGGACTCTCTTTAGCTTTTCAGTTTTCTTTTTAGTTTAAACAGTACATCTCCGACAATATTTTAAACAGAAAAACAGGTATCTAAACAAGATAGAAAGTATTTGACAAACAGAAAGCACCCAATCTATATTTCTTCATCCCTATGCTAGGGACCCTTGCTCTGATTCAATGTGCACATGAGCTCTTTCAGAAGGCTGGGCAGTGAGGAATGCCCAGGCAGGTGCCTGCCATGAGAACCTGCATGTGATCACTGCATAGCTTGGATGAGACCAATACCATGGCAAACTTATGTCTACAGAGACAACCCTAAAGACTGGCATCACATGTGCTGTGGATTTGTCACCCCTAATCTAGGAACACAACTTTTGATTCACAGGGAATTGGCTTCCACATTGCTTGTTGGGCTTTTCAACCAGTGAATGGAAAGAATAAAAAGTTTTCTCCATGCAACTTCTCAGAAGAGATCTGCCCTGCGATCTGCAATGTCCTTACGTTCAAACTTCTAACTCAATCATCTGTCGAGACCGTTCAACTGATTCCAAGTGGAAGTACTAAGACTGTCATTTCAGGTCAGCTGCTTCTTAAGCACCAGCTACCTTAGACCCTAAGAGCCTCATCTTCCTGTATATGCTCAGACTACTTTGCAAATGCTCTTTGTAGCACAAACTACTAGCATTATCCATCAACCTAAAATACTTATTACCTTAAGTATTTACATGAATCAACACTATTATCTTTAAAAGAAAAAAAAAGTACTTTTTTATGCACGAATTCATCATTACTGAGAAAAGTTGTTTCTGCTTCAGAATGATAACACTGAGTTACCGCTACATGAAAAACAATAGTAACACACCTTTTCAAGCACGATATAAAATTGCAGCAGAGCTTGGTTTTGTTGCCTTTCACTCTGGGTCCCAGTTCAATAAATATCTGTTAACTGATTAGCGAACTCCCCAGTGTTTATCTTGTATGGGAAAAAACTAGCAGTAATATAGCACACTTTGATGCAACCAAGTGGTTCTCACAATCAAGATCGTACAAACACAATGATGTGTTATATGGTAACGACCCAAGCTATAAAGCCAAACAACTTCGTTGGATGAGTGCTCCAGTTATCTACTGCTGCATAACCAAATGACCCCAAAACTCAGCTAGATAAAACCACTACCATTTCATTATCCTCATGGACTCCTGGCTCAGGAATTCCGAAATGGCACAGTGGAGACTGCTATTTTCTGTTCCATAACATCTGTGGCCTTAGCTGGCATCACTTGATGAACTGGGGGCTAGAACACTGGGGCTGAATAATCCACTTCCAAGAAGGCTTCTTATGTATATGCCTGGTATAAGGCCAGGAAGGATAAAGGATAGACTCAACCAAGACTGTCATCCAGAGCATTTACATGAAGCCTTTATGGCATGTAGCTGAACTTCTTACGTGGTGGCTCAAGTCTCGAAATGCAAGTGTTTCCAATGAACGAGGCAGAAGTATGGCTTTTTATATCTTAGCCTTGGAAGTGACACAGGGTCATCTCTGCTGTACTCCATTGGTCAAAGTAGTCACAACCTCTCCCCCATCAGATTCAACAGGAAGGGCCACAGGCCCACCTCTCATTGTGAGGAGAGTCAACGTATTTACAATCATGTTTTAAAATACCTACAGTAAATCTTCAGCCTCTTGTTGTCTGGTGCACCAACATTTTGAACTTGAAATTTTTAATGATAAGCCTGTGTGCTTACAGAATATGAGCCATTAAGTGTCTGCGATTATATTTCTAGAAAATCAGCTTCTGAATTGTGGGAGGCCACAGTCCCAGGCAATATAATGCCTACATGGCCATTACGTAAATATTAATTTGGAATAACAACAAAGGATACAACTGGTGGAAAATCTGTTGTCTATCTTTGGCCAAACTTTAGTTTTTTCCTTTGGTGATTCTTCCCATCTCCATTAAGGCCATATAGCAATCAGATGCCTGAGGTTAAATTAAAGCATTTAAGGAGCTAGGAACCTTAGGCGGAAATAATTTAAATTTATAGAGCTAACCATTAGACTTGAGGTGGCAAACTCAAACTCCTACCACAACCAGGCTGGTAGAGGAGTAAGTGTGGCTGGGGTAAGTTAGTGGAAGTACTGGGGACTGAAGTTCACTGGAAACACATGCCTTTGCCTTAAGGTATGTAAATTCCATTAAAAACAAAAACAAAAACAAAAAACACTTCATTTTCCAAAACTGGCCTTTGAATCACAGCTTATGATCCTTAATTTAGATTAGGTGGTGGGTATTTCCTAGATTTATGGTTCTTTGCCCTGCTTCTATTGGTCTGTTTTCCACACCTCTATGAGAAAATAAAATTCAATATATAATTCTTCAGCTAATAACAAACATATAATGAGAATGTACTATGTCCAGGTGTTGAGCTAAGTATTTTATTTAATGATCAGTAGTCCTTTGGGGTGGGTATTACCGGGTCCATTTTAGAAATAAGGAAACTGGGCTTCAGGAAGGTTAAATTAACCTGAAAAAGGTCCTAAAGCTAGTAAGTGGCAGAGATTAGGTTCATACTGAGGTATGTTTGCCCCCAGCACCTATGCTGTTAACCACTCCATGTTAGAATACGGTGCTTTGGATGAATGTGGCTCCCCTAAGGCGAGTGGCCAACAAGCAGGGGGCCTATCTTTGCTGACACTTCTTTGGGTATAACCCACCCACCTACTCTAATTTTGGGATAGAAATGGAGTTTACCTGCGTCAGTGAATATACGGGGATAGTACCTTTTACCTAGGAATCCTGTCCTGGAAGTCTAAGATTGCATAAGAAACAGAGTTCAGACCGGGCGCGGTGGCTCACGCCTGTAATCCCAGCACTTTGGGAGGCTGAGGTGGGCGGATCACAAGGTCAAGAGATTGAGACCATCCTGGCCAACATGGTGAAACCCCCATCTCTACTAAAAATACTAAAAAAAAAAAAAAATTAGCCGAGTGTGGTGGCGTGTGCCTGTAGTCCCACCTATTCAGGAGGCTGAGGCAGAAGAATAGCGTGAACCCGGGAGGCGGAGCTTGCAGTGAGCCAAGATCGCGCTACTGTACTCCAGCCTGGGTGACAGAGCAAGACTACATCTCAAAAAAAATAAAAAAATAAAAAAGAAGAAAGAAAGAAAAAAAAAAAGAAACAGAGTTCACCGTACTTCTGACCCCTGACAAAGTTTCTCTGGATACCTGAAAGTTCAGGTCTCAGTCTTCTAGAAGATGGGCAGTGCTTTGCCACTGATCACCTGACATAAAACCATCCACCAGCAAGGTGCTACTCACATATTTATCGGAGAAAGCACAAGTCATGGACTGCGTGAGTCAGGCATTTCTGTACTCAACAACCTCTCCTGGTAGAGCACCACAGATTCTCCCCCTGGTAAATCTATTTTTAAAAAGCCCCTGTAAAAATCCTCCTCTGCTTCCCTGAAGAGAAAATTCAAATAGAGCTCTCATACATCAAACATATGACAGAGGCAGTTTTTAATCATTTAAATTATTTATCCTTTATTGTTTAATGCTTTATATCATTCCTCCATGCATAATTTATTGTACCATTTATGTTTATTAAAAATTGATAATGGAGACATGCTCTCTCTCCATTCTCTGAGGCTACAGATATTTCTTTGTCAAATCACTTGGGAATACACAACAAACTATTCTACTGAGTTTCTTCTTTATTCACTTTAACTGTTTGCATATCCCTTTCTTTTCTTAGGAGTCCTTTTCTTCCACAAAAAACTAGAGTTTATCTTTGTGTAATAACTGCTCAGTTTCTTTTTTATATAAGGGGAAAGCTTATCTGAAGGCCCCTTTTCTATTCATTAAAGCTTTCAGAAAAAAGCCTTATTTTACTTTTCTAATTTTTGAATGCAATTGTAAAAAGGAGGCACAAAATAACAAGATTCTAGAGTCTTCTGTGATACAGGCCATAGCTTGTGGAATCAACCCTTTCTCTTTGCCTTTTCTACTTTATTCCTTTTTTTCTTTTTCCTCCTCAGATGATTCATGCTTTCCTTGCCCTTATTATGTCTGCAGTCAGTTCTTAACTCTTTTCTGACTAGTTTGGTTTTTTCCCTTCTCTATCTCCCAATTGCACCCCAATTCCTCTCACCTTTGCACTTCTCAACCCTGTGTCTTGAACTGTTCTCTGCAACCCACCAACCCCAACCCTGAACTGTGCATTACCAGGGTCTCTAACCCACTGCCACAGACCTGGTCATCGTACTCTTTCTCTGCCAGAGAACAGGGGAGACGCAAAAAGGAGCAAAGTATGTGAGAGGCATGGAAGCTAAGCAGAGCTAAGAAGCACCTAAGGGGCTCACAACATGTTAGTCCTGAAAAAGGTTTGTGGCAGACCACTCAATTCAAAGGCATCTAACTTGGTATGCCCACGTTGGCTCTCCTCCATATTCCAGCCCATTTCCATGGGATCCAACCCTGTTCCACTTCCAGGGTTCCCTACTGCAGGATGAGCCCATCACTGGCTGCCCAAGCCAGAAATCTGAGGATCACCCTTGCCCCTTCCCTCGTATTCATCCCCATAATCCCCAACACTTGCAGATCTACTCCTCAGTATCTCTGGAATCCATGCCCTGAGATCCATACCATTGGCCATCCACCTCCCTCCCTTGCCTTACCTTCTGCAGCATTTTCCTTGGGGTCCCAGGCCCACCTCCCTCCATTCTCAGTCTGCTATAGCTAATATTATGACCACTTTGAGAGGTAGATCTGCTTAAAATCCTCTTCCCATCACGACTGGGATCAAGTTCAATGTTCTTGACATGGCTTACCCATCTCATAACATGTGATGAGGCCCCTGCTTAATTCTCATTAAGTCCCATGCCTTTTATTTTGCAAACCCTAGGTATGACAGCTCCTATCCCGACAGCTCTACTTTCTACATCTACTCTCTACCACTACAAAACTTCTTTCAGTTCCATGAAAGGGCCATGTTTTTCTTGTCTCTTGGCCTAGGAGCACGCTGTTCTTCTGCCAGCAACCTTCTTCAACCATCTCCACAGGATGACTCCTCTATCCTTCCATGAAAAGTCCAGGCCTGGGTTATGTACCCATCCCAAAGTGCACCCCAGACACCCAACAGTTCTTTCAGCCCAGACTCACCAAGCTGTGTGGTAATTTCCTGATCACTCAGTTGTGCTCCCCACAGACTATAAGCTCCATGAGGATCACCCTTGCACAGTTTGCTTTTTCACTACTATATGCTCAGTACCTGGCAAATATTAGTTGATTGAAGAATGACTATGTGGTAATCTGTTCCATTGGTGGCCTCCAATGAACCATGTCTTCTGGTATTTATATCTTTTGTGGTCTCCTCCATTAAATTTGGGCTTTACCCAGTAGAATGCTGCAGAAGTGACACCCTGTCACTTGTGCTTTTGTGATCCTAGCCACCAGTAAGAAGCCCTGTGACCTTGCTGGGACCCTGAAGAGACCACATGGAGCAGCCACTTGAAGGGCAAGGGGTCCTGACTCTACATGGAGAGAGAAGCCCAGCCATCCCTGTTTCCCAGCTGAGGCCTGACCAGATAACTTGCCACAAGACTGACCACAGGCAACAACAGCAGAAGAGCTGCCCAGCTGAGCCCATCTAAGATTGCAGAATTTCAAGCAAGTAAAATGACTAAGGTTGTAAGCCACTAAAATTCTAGGGTGGTTCTTACATAGCAATATGTAACTGTGATAAACTAACTAAATGAAGAAAAGGGAATAAAGAATTACTTCACAGAATAAGTTTCATGCAAAGACATATCAACGTCTCTCAAAAACATTTCTAAGAAATAGCAGAGTCAAGAAAATAGTAGCAGAACTAAAAGGAAATAGAGGAACTCATACCACCAGCTTCCATTTACATTACATCACATTTTTTCTCTGTCATTTTCTTTGGTTTTAAGATATTCTCCAATGAAAAGATATTCCTACTCTTTTGTGAAAAAGAGATTCTAGGTTTGACATTAAAGTTAAGAAGTCCAACCAAGGAGGGGATGTGAACATTAACACACAAATGGAAACTGCTTAGAATCCCATGGCCAACCTATCCCTGCTATTCCATTTCCTCTTACTTGCCAGCAGAGCAGATCTACAGCTGTGGATGAGGGTGCAGAGGCTGCTGTACTCGGGGGAACTGGAAAACTATGGAGACTCCTGGCTTAACTGGGCACCAAATGTTCAGTTCAGTGTGAAAAATCCATCCGCATCCAAAGATCAGAATGACTAATTTTTATACAGACAGTTAATGACTTGTCAGTGAACTACTAAAAATAAAACAGACAGCTGCTCAGTGCCTTTAACCCAGGCATCCAATCAGTTACACTATATAGATATTCACATACACCCCCTAGAGACAGCTGATACACACTGTTACATAATCCAGAATATTTTCTGGCTAGACTATTATTTTGAATCCTAAATATTAGCTATCAACATTAGCATGCACATCTCAGAATGAGGAGAAAGACTGCTAGATTTATACTGGCTTGATGGAATCTTGGATTGCTACTTCTAATAACTGCTTTTCTTCCGGAAAGAAAAAAATCATTATGTAAGAACTATGGCCTAAGCGAAGTATCTGTCTTTTGTAAAAAACCATAAAACAAAATGCCAAGAATATTTTCTAACATATTATACTGGACTAGTGCTTTGAAATTTCTGAATGATGTTTAGTAGGTAAAATTATCAATGTATTTTTAGAATAGTATGCCTCTTAAAACTACTTCCAATTAATAAATTTTATGTAATGGATATTTAAAGTAAAGAAGTGAATTCAGGAACAAGCCAGCAGTTTGAATGCTGCATGCTTGGGAAGGGAAAAATCAATTCCCAGGGTTTTCAAAGCTCCAGACACTAATTGAGGGAAAAGGGGCCTACAGCATAAATGTCGATGTCCTGTCCACTAGTGAAACTGAATATGAACTCCTTTCAAACATGGCTGAGAATAAAAGCTAGACTTAAAAAATCAGAAGGCCGAGGGGAGTGGATCAAAGTGTAATCCTAGCACTTTGGGAGGCCAAGGCGGGTGGATCACCTGAGGTCGGGAGTTTGACACCAGCCTGACCAACATGGTGAAACCCCATCTCTACTAAAAAAAATAAAAAATACAAAAAAATACAAAATTAGCCCAGCGTGGTGGCGTATGCCTGTAATCCCAGCTACTCTGGAGGCTGGGGCAGGAGAACTGCTTGAACCTTGGAGGTGGAGGTTGCAGTGAGCCAAGATTTTACCATTGCACTACAGCCTGGGGAGCAAGAGAGAAACTCTGTCTCAAACAAAAAAAAAAAAAAAAAAAAAAGAGAGAGAGAGAGAGAAATATTTCCTATTCTTTATTTCTCCCTAGATAAGAGTGCTCTTTGAACAGATGCCCCCTCGGATGTTCCCTGGGACCCAGAAACCCTAGAGAATGAAAAACTTATTCTTTAACTTTTCTTCTTCTGTGGAGTAACTTCTGGTGGAGGAATTAGGCTGTGGGAGAGGATAGGATGCACAGGCAGGGAAAATGAGCCAAGCACCCAATTCTCACCTCCTAGGAGAGAGAAGAAGCTGGCAAAGGAGCAGTGGGTTTTTGCAACAGAAGGAACCTGAGAGATTATCACTGACACCCCAATAACCTCATACACACACAAAAAAAGAGAGCTATGCTTTGTCGATAGTACAGATGAACACTTATTCTCCTTATACGCCAGCCACTAGGCTGAGCCCTTTCGCATAATTTTATTTAGTAGATATTTAATTGGGTGAGTAGATGAATGATAAAAGTGAGCAAGTAACGTCTAGAGAAGACACAAGCCCATTACTGATAGAGGTGGGTCTGGGATTCAGCAGGGCAAGGTGAGAAACAGGATGGAGAGGGTCATGGCTGAGCCTTAGTGAGAAGGGAAACAAGGTTCCTAGCAAAGACTGAGTTCATGCCACTGCCCCAAGTCCTGTGATGATTTGCCCATGTGACTTGGAATCATGTTGAAGTTAATTAAATGCAACAAGCTCACGTAGAATGAAATTGTGCAGAATCCCATGAGCATCCCATTTCCTTGAAATGGGTAAAACAGTGTGAGGCAGCTTAGAAAAGGAGCAGGGTTGTTCAAACCATGTTCTATAGCAGGATGGTCTGAAGGAGCCCCCCACAGAAGGCAGGTACACCCCACAGCATCCAGCAAAGCCCTGTTTCTGTTTGAAAAAAAATGAGTTCTACACTTACAAAAAAACACACACAAAATGAAAACTGTGGGAATAGTAGAAAGATGACTGATAAGGATCCTGCAGACATGAATGTGAATTGCAGTCCCACCACCACCTAGCAGATGTCCTCGGACAAGTCATTTCAGCCCTTGAGTCTCGGTTTCAATATCTGGAAAATGGAGATACTACTACTATACACAGCCATTCTGAGGATCTAATGAGATAAATTATGTAAAACACTGAAATTATTTGCAGATTCAGGTTTTAGGAAATATAAAATGTAAATCTTTTAATAAAGATATTCTTCAGTAAGTCAACAGGTAGTTTCTCTTTTTCATAGATGAGGTCTTGATATGTTGCTAAAGCTGATCTTGAATTCCTGGTCTCAAGTAATCCTCCTGCCTCAGCCTCCTGAGTGTGAGCAGCAAGGACTACAGACATGAGCCACCACACTCAGCTCTCAACAGCTACTTTCAACGAAGGCCTAGTTTTCTGTTTCCTGTTCGTGTATTAACAAAATCCATGGGTTTTTGGATTATTAAGCATTATTTAAGGAAATAATGCTTAGGAAAAGCATTATTTAAAGAATACAGTGCATGGACAATTTCATCGACACTCCAAAAGCAAGCTAGATGGTGGGATTCAGGTGGGACTCTAAAAATCTACCTCTAGGGTTTAGCGAGTAATGGTATATGAGTGCTCAACTCATAGGAAACAGATCAAAAACTCCAAGTTCCATGTTGGTGGCTTCCAGATGAGGACACAGACCACTGCTTGTGTAGGGAAGGCTGACAGAGGATCAGAGTTTCAGGACTGGAAAGGGACTCCAGATTATCAACACTACTTTGCTGATGAGGAAACTGAGAACTTGGGATGGGAGGTGACTCATCCAGGATCACATCTGTGATTGTAGAACTCAGTCGTTCATTGAGCACCTTTCCACTGCACTAAGGCTGACTAAAAGCAGACAGACTCCTAAAACCTAACGATCTCCCATCCACAACGTATCTGCGTATAGTAAGCTCAACTTTCCCATATTCCACTTGAACACATCTTCAGAAGGCATTCCAAGCAGTGCCTTTCCACTGTGGCCTGGGGGTAGGGTCAAGTACATCCTGGTTTGCCCAGGACAGTCCTCATTTATGCTTGTTGCTCCAGTGTAATTATTAATAGTGCACCCTTGCCACTCACAAGTACCTGGATGTGGATGGTAATTTATAAAGTACTCTTTGTGCTTTTCTGGGAGAAACAGAGAGATCCAGGGTAGAACTGCTCCCTGAGAGCTTGGCAAGGTGGTTTGGAACCAGGAGAGATGTGATAACTGTCTTCAAATATTTACAGGTCTACCCTATGTTAGTAAAATTAGGCCATTCTGTGGCCTAACAGGATTAAAACACAGACTACCACGTGGAAACCACAGGGGGCGGAATTCTTCTTCACTATAAAGAAGTGTATTCTAAACAGTCTACAGGGCCAGACTGCCTGGGTCCAAACCCTGGTCCTGCCATTTACTAGCTCCGTGACCCTAAGCAGGTTGCCTAAACTTTTTGTCCTTCAGTTTCTCCATCTGTAAAACAATAATAATAATAAAAGGCAGCAAGATACATAGTAGGTGCTCTATAAATATTTGCTGCTACTATTATTACTGACTGTTATTTGGCAGGTAGTCAATCTCCAGGACGGAGATTTTCACATGTGCACCAGCACAGGAGAGCTGGGTTCACCCTAGGGTCGGGGGAATGGGGAGCACTGGCTCAGCTGATGCTGGAGACACCAGCCTAATGGAGAATGTGTTATGTCTGGGGGGAAACAGTTCCACCCTGTCTGCTCACTGCTTGAGGCACAGTGTGTCAGCAGGGAGGGTCTGATGTTCCTGGTGAGGGCAGCAGGCTGGCTGAGCAATCAGAAAAAGGAATCTAGTTCATGACTGTCCGGGATGGGACAGGAAAGCCATTCCCACTGCACTGATGGCAGTACAGTGGTTGATGTAAGTGTATGAGGATGGACTGGATCAGACCATCTGACTTGAATCTTGGCTCAACCACGTTCTAGCTATGGACTGGAGTTGCTTACTCACTCTGTGCCTAAATTTCCTCCACTCTAAAAGAAGGTTACCAGCAGTCACACTGTCACAGCATTGTCAAGAGGACTGAGTGCAATACACATAAAGCCTGGGACAGAACAAGTGCATGATAAATACTGTTACTATAATCACGCAACAACCACTGATGACTAGGGCTGGGGCTGGAAAGCACCTTACGGAGGCTGGAACTGAAGTCAAGAGGGACAAGGGGCATGTCTAGGGCCTCACAAGCCTAGAAGGCATCTCACTGTTTTCCCTGCATTGCACTGCAGTCTGGCTCACAGCAGACTGATTCATCCATTCTTTGAATCCCAAGGCATAGCTGATCAGTTGGTGCTGGGGCTACACAAGTGACTTGAACTAGGACAGCTGCAACAGGGAGGCCAGCGTGCAGCAGGCAGACCTGCCTGAGGGGCAGCCTGACTGGGGCAGGCAGGTGTGACTTACGGTGTGAGTCCATGAGCTCAGAGCTGGGTGGAGATGGGATTGAGGCAACGGTGATTGTATTAAAAACATAAATTACATTCTATCACCCCACTGGCAAAAAGCCTATTACATTAAGGTCCTCAGAGACTTCAGGAGCACCTGCCCTTGCCTACACCTCTGGCGTGGCCCCCACCCCTCTCCCCACAGCCACACACCCCCTCTCTCTTTCCTGGACTTGTCCAGTGTACTCTCCTCAGGGGCTTTGCATCGGGCATGCCCTCGGCCTGACGTGCACTTCCCCAGGTATCACGAATCTGTCTCCTTGTCATTCACATCTCAACTCCAGAAGCACTGCCCTCCCTTGATCGCCATGTCTCGAGCGTATCCCTGTCATTCTTCATCCCATCAGTCTGTCTGCTTTTTTCACAGCCCTCATCACTATCTTAATTTACCTGCATAAGCATCTGTTTGTTTCCTGCGTGTTTTTCCCTTGCAGAACATAAACTCCACTGAGACAGGGACCTTGCCTTAAGCACACCTCAACAGTGAGCACCTAATAAGTGTTTGATGAATGAATAGATCAAGCAAAATCAGGCTGCAGAGGAGTGAGGAGGAGCAAGGGTGACCACCTTGGAGAGGTGGGTTCAACTCCATGGGTCACTGGGTGTGTGGTGTCTGGGTGGGTGTGGCTGCCTTAAAGACCAGAGGCAGGACATGGTGCTTACCCTGAAGAGGAAAATCCCTGGAAGAAAAGAACAGATGAAATGACTCTTCATTCATCCTCTTGGGACAGCAGAGGACTGTATTTCCATGGTTGCAGAGCACCTACCCTTGCCCCAAGTTGAGAGTCATCTCTCCATACATATGTGGGGTTGGTTCCAGGACCCCTGCAGATATCAAAATCCTTGGATGTTCAAGTCCCTTATATGAAATGGTACAGTATTTGCATAAAACCTATGCATAACCTTCAGTATATTTTAAATCATTGCTAGATTACTTATAACACCTAATGTAAATGCTATGTAAATGGTTGTTATACTGTATTGTTTAGGGAATAATGACTAGAGAATGTCCATACATGTTCAGTACAGGCAACCATCACAGGCATAATGACATTTTCTATCCTCGCTTGGTTGGACTGTGGATGTAGAGGGTCAACTGTCCCCCATACATCAGTGTGGCCTGAATTTGTAACTCTTCCCCTGGATTGGTGGTCTAGACAGTTAGCCTCTAGAGGACAGGATACAGGTCAGCCTGGACCTTCGATTAGTGCTGAAGAGAATCTAGCAGAGTCCTAGTCCTAATCATATACATAGTTTAGTTTACTATATACAGAATTACAACCAAGTAGAGCTAATCTGAGCACCCTGAAATAGGATAGCCAGACACATGAGTTTCCAGTAAGTGTTTCTATCTTCATGTCATGTTTGATTTCCAGCCCATCGCGGCAGCAACCCCAGATGAGTCAAACCAGAGTCATAAACATGCTCTCTCCAAAGGGAATAAGAGGGCTGCTTGGACCAGAAGCTTCTGCACAGGAGACCCAGAAGCAAAACAAATAAAGAATGTGGTCCCTGCTAAGAGTCTTTTGGCATCCATCAGCCTACTGTCTTGAGAGATTTTTCCAGAAATATTCGGAAGGGATATCCTGGGTCTATGTGAGAACACGAATGCAACACCTTTAACAAGTGTTGGTAAAACATTTACAGATTTCTAATTACTCAGATTTCATTTCTATGAAAAATACCTCCACTTTACTGTGTTTAAATTTTAACATCAGTGGGAGATTAGGCAGTAGAGAAGTTAGAGACAGACTGAAAGGGGAACAAAAACCACTTCTCTATAAACATGCCCTTTTCAATAATCTCCTTTGCCAATAATTAAGGTCAGGAGTGAAGAGAGGGTGGGAGAAAATAAGGTCCGGAAGACCATCTATGGGGATCAGGGCCACAGTTGAGGCTTTGTGAGCAAAGTCGTGCTCTAGAAAAAGTCACTTTCCTGACCTGAATTTAGGAGTAAATGCCCCGTGCCTCCAGTTTACAAGTTACCAGATAACTGAGACCCAAACCTCCAAGGGGTGCAGAGGAGAAACACAGGTAAAGGTTTCACTTGGCAGAGAAGGAATGAATAAAACATTTTCTCCTTCAAAGCTCTTGGCTGATGTTTCCGCCAGCCATTAATAACCTTCATTTTAACAGACCAGAGAGAAAGATTACAATAAATGTGGGAACATTATGGTCCCCTCCACGTACCTCCCTTCCCCTACCCCACAAGTTTCCTCAGGCCTGAAGTTTCCTGGGGAAAAAGGCAAAGTGGCCTTTGGCCTCAGGAGAGAAGCAGTTCACTTTGCTTTTATCAGGACTTTTCTGTGAAGTTCCCCAAACCCACTGACACGCCCCTGACATAGCATGGAAAAGCAAACTGCACGAGGGATTCCACATATGAAAGTCACCGTGGGAGGAAAACAGAGGAACATGCATGCAGGTTTTTTTTTTTATCTTTTTCCATTTACCACCACCAAGCTCTTCTGTTTCGGGTGAGCTCAGCAACACAAGTGTCTTGGATAATCTAGAAATTACTTCCATATGTGGGCACAGGAAAGAATGTGTGCACTGACTGCCTGAGAAGGAAGCTCTGGGCAGCCTCTCTTTCCTGCCAGAAAAGTTGCTCAGGCCTGAGAGCCACAGGGCGTTGGAGCCAAAGGAGATCAGAGGAAGCAGCTCTAACCTCCCCAATTTATGGATGAGGAAACTGAGGCCCAAGGTCACACAGATAGCGACAGAGCTGGCAGTAGAACCTGGGGCTCTCTGGCTCTATCCCTAAATCAGGTACTATCTCCCTCTCCTCCCTGCAAATCCCTGCCTCCCTCGCCAGCCAGCACACTGTTCTCTCCTCTCTCCCTCTGTCTCTCTCTCTCTCATACACACACACACACACACACACACACACACACCCCAACCGCTTCAATGAAGGGCCTCAATCTAATTTAGTGTAGCAGTACGACTGGTCTGGGTCTGAAGCGCCAGGGCTTGGGGCAGGGCAATCAGAACAGAGCTTGTTTTTGCAAAAGTCAGCTCAGGGGCTGTGGAGGAGCTCATTCACTCTCTGCACTGGGACCTGTGCCAGGGTCTCCAGGGCCCCAAGACCACTCCTCAGCCTCAATGCCCCCTTAGTGCTGGGTTGGTCCAGGATTTGAAACAAAGACTCCATTTAGGATCCAACAGAGAGTGGTCTGCCAGCACCGTCATCTCTACAGAAACCTACCACACAGAAACTTGGGGTGATTTAGCCTGAATCACACCATCTTGAACTGCTGACCCAAGTGGGAAAACTCAGTGCAGTTTCAAATGAGCAGTAGGGGAAAGCCAGAATGCCCTCTCTTGTGTTCCATGGTGACCAGTGTCCGGCTCGGCCCACACCACTTTGACTTCTTGTCTCTAGGCCAAGAGCCAGTGCAAGCTGTCCCAGGGCCCACTTACAACTCAAACCAGACAAACCTCAACCTTTAAAAGCTTGCTCTAGGAGGACCTGAAACCCAGAGGGGGTCTGCAGTTCTGCTACATAACCTGAACTCTTCTAGGTCTTCCTTCTTCTCATTTTTAATTTTTAAATAGAGACAAGGTCTTGCTATGTTGCCCAGGCTGGTCTCAAACTCCTGGGCTCAAGTGATCCTTTCGCCTCGGCCTCCCAAAGTGCTGGGATTACAGGCATGAGCCACTGTGCCGGGCCTGGATTCTTTCTTATGTATCCCGTCCTATCCCACATTACATTAATGTTTTATTAATATTAATAATATTGTATTAACAATACTACTATAGATAATTGGATTATTACCAGTCTAGTTGCAAGTATGAGTATTCTCAGGTAACATTGTCTTTCAATACAGATTTACGGAATACTTTTTACAGAGGAGAGACAGACCTAGCGTATAACACTGCATACATCCCTATAATATGGCTTCTCCTTTTAGAAAACTCAGAATGAGGCTGGGCGCGGTGGCTCACGCTTGTAATCCCAGCACTTTGGGAGGCTGAGGTGGGCGGATCATGAGGTCAGGAGATGGAAACCATCCTAGCTAACATGGTGAAACCCCATCTCTACTAAAAATACAAAAAAAAAATTAGCCGGGCGTGGTGGTGGGCACCTATGGTCCCAGCTACTCGGGAGGCTGAGGCAGGAGAATGGCGTGAACCCAGGAGGCACAGCTTGCAGTGAGCCAAGATCGTGCCACTGCACTCCAGCCTGGGCAACAGAGCAAGACTCCGCCTCAAAAAAAAAAAAAAAAAAAGAAAAGAAAAAACAGAAAACTCAGAATGAAGGGGCCTCAGGTTCCCTGCATCATTCTGGTTTTTTGCTCCTGCTTTACTATGAAGCAAACACCTTGACTATAAGCAGTCATAGACCAGGGTCTGTGTCTCATTCATGTCTGGACAATGCATCACAGACACTCAACTGTTTTCTGCCTGAGCAGAATTAAGACTCGGCCTCCTAATTCCTCCATCACCATCTTCTCCATTCTCTTCCTTGGCCTTCATCACCATCACCACCTCATCAACTGTGAAAGACTGAAAGAGTAAGGAAAACCATTTCTAGGATCATGAAACCTGTGTCACTGGATCTCCTGCAGCAATCTGCCAGAGTTACAATGTGACTGGTTTCTACATGCCTGACAAATTTCTATTTAAATAAGTATTTTTCAAAATGCAAATTGCTACCCATTCTTTGGCCATCAAATCACTTTAGTGGGTTGCAACCAGCTTTTTCTTTTTTAATAGAATAGAAAAGAAAATGTACTGCATTTGGTAAACATGGAAATTGTTTTATAAAACTTTAGTTTTTGTTTCTGTTTATCTATCTTGTATGCACTGGGTCTCAATGAAAAACGTATTTCTTACTGTAGGTCATGACCAAAAAAGGTTTCAGAACCCTGGTTTAGACAATGTGTCTTTCTACAACGAACTCTGCTCAGAGAGGCTCATTTGTAGATACTACATGCAGACATCATCCCCCTTCATGTCTGTCATTCGAGTGGAAGAATGGGGCTCTACTCTGAGCATGCTTCTTTTTGTTGTTGTTTAAACTCTACCCCATACCACTTGTAGCCTCTTAAATCTCTTAAATTTTCTCTCTTAAAAATATTTTGGGCCAGGTGCGGTGGCTCATGCCTGAATCCCAGCACTTTGGGAGGCTGAGGCAAGAGGATCACTGGAACTCAGGAGTTTATGAGACCAGCCTGGGCAACACAGTGAGACCTCATCTCTACAAAACTTAAAAACTTAGCCGGGCATGGTGGCATGTGCCTGTAGTCCCAGCTACTTGGGAAGCTGAGGCAGGAGGATTCCTTGGCTGCAAGTGAGCCATGGTCGTGCCAGTGCACTCCAGGCTGGGTGATACAGTGACATCTCGTCTCAAAACAAACAAACAAAAATTTACTCTGGCAAGAGTTGAAGGTATCCACCACTGTCTGTTTTACCAGCCCCAGGAATCTATACAATGTAAGGTTCTTTGCCTGTGGCCTCCAAATTAGGACTGAGTTTATTCCTACAGTTTTTCTGTCTTGGGCCCTTTTGATGTACCTTAGGGGGTAAAAAAAGAGGAACTCACTGGACTGTCTTATGCAACCAGGGTCAGTTACAGCACACCCTGCCCTCTAGTTCCTCAAGCAAGCAAGCCATTACTGGTTTCGTGAGAGTTCATTAGTTTACCTTGGAGCTGGGATAGTCAGTTCAGAAGGTAAAGCCCATTCTATACCCAGCTCAGTGCTTGGCCTACCTGCCACAGGCCCCTCCACATTCCTTGACCACTAAGAAGGAGAGCTGGAAGTCACTTTCTGCACCATCCAGGTTTAAGGCAATAGCCTGCACATGCCCAGGGGCCTGGCTTTGCAGGAAGCTGGCTATTGCTGACACAGAATGCTCAATGGTGGGATGTGCCTCTAAAACTGCCATTTTAATCAAGGACAAGGCAGGAAGACTACAGACATGGCAATCAGAAACTTCTCAATTTGAATCCTAGTTCTGCCTCTAGTTTCTTGTTTAATTCTAGAAGGGTCCAGGCTCACATCAGAAAAACACAAAGAGATCCCTTTGCCCTCTGACCAAGAACAAAGTCCTATGGATTTGAGGATGGAAGGGCCCCATGGGCTTGTAAGCAGCTGCACTCCCTGAAAACCTTGCTGTATCAGATCGGGTTTAAGAATGCAGTTGGTTTTGTTTTAGCTTCTGCTCCTCTAAGCTTTTTATTTTGTCCTTCTCTGGACTTGAAAAGAAGACCAGATAAACTGCCAGCACAGAGCTCACCACTGGAGCTGACAGTGAGCGAGGCCCGAAGGGAGGGAAGGAATAAAGCATTTCCCACCCTTGAACAGTCTACCAAGTATGGCACACTCTTTCTGGGACTGGTCGCGGTCTCCGCAGGAGTTGTAAAGAATTCCCCTCAAGTTTTTTCTCTGACCTTACAGTTTCAATTCTCCCAAAATGCTCTTCCTGTGGGTGGGATCATGCAATATCAGGGCTGAAATCAGTCCCAGGCCAACGACACTTTACAACCCTTCCCACCTCCACCCCTGTTCCTGGGCTGTTTTGAAGCATCTAACTCAGAGGTGGGAACACAGTTCTGGACCCCTTCCAGCCCTAGGTTTCTGTCGCTATCTGATAAAGAGCTGACCTATCTTGCCTGTGAGGATCCCTGGTCATTGTTTTGCAGGTACAAAGGTAACCTGTGGTCAACCTGTGGCTCTGATCCCAGGAGCAGCAAATCCTGCCCAGGCTGCTGGTGATGCAGAGCACCAGGAGGAGAGGCCTCTCTGCAGGCTGCCTCAGCCTTTCCGGGAGAGGCTTAAAGCTCTTCCTCCCAGCAGCCTAGCAAGAGCCCCGCAGCTTGCTGGCCTCCAGGCTGAGGCTAAGTTGCCTAACAATTGCTCTCCGCAGCAGGTTTTGAGATACATTTTTCTCTATGGAAAGGAAGTAGCCATTTCCCTCCTCTTCCTGCCCTCCTCCTGCTGAACTCTGCTATAAACTCAGCTGGTTTGATTCTCTCACCCCCAAAACTACTTGAGCCAGAAGTTACTGGAGACAGGTATCTGCTTTTTCACCTGGGACTGTTCAGAAGGCAGGGGCTGTGCAGTGCAAACTCTACGGGACAGCTGCCCTTTGAATACCACCTTGCAAAGCACCCTCCCCAGCCCTGCGTCTTATTGCATTTTGTACCTGAAGGTTTCCAGCTGCATCTCTCACCTCTTTAAGGCACTGTTAACGTTGGTCCTGCCCAACAAAGAAACAAATTGTTCTATGTTTTGCCTGTAATTTAATAAGAAAATCATCTATGGAACATTTTATGCAATCTCAGGTGGGAGAAGAGAACCAAACTGGAACCCAGCTGGCCTGCATTCTTATCTCATCTCTGCTACCAACTGGCCATTAGCCTTGGTAGAAGCCACCTGACTTCTCGGGGGCTC
This sequence comes from Rhinopithecus roxellana, assembly GCF_007565055.1. Lineage (NCBI taxonomy): Eukaryota > Metazoa > Chordata > Mammalia > Primates > Cercopithecidae > Rhinopithecus > Rhinopithecus roxellana. Next base: position 73,497,606 of record NC_044562.1, on the reverse strand, counting down.
TGTCTCTTTACCTGCGAAAAGCAAGGTTGGGCAAAATGATCTTCACTTTGCTTCCCTGCTCTAACACTCTGGGATGTGACTTTTTTTTTTTTTTTTTTCAGTTAAAAGAAAAAAGGGTGTGCATTTTTCAGTTAAGTATTATATTTCTTCTCTACCAGGTGAATGTGACTTATTATTATTCTTGATAACATAATGTGACACTAGTCAGTGCCACCAGTTTTAGGCAGCATTTGTGACACTCTAGGAAGATTTTCCTGCGCATTAAAGACCACTGAAGTCTTAGGGGACATTTAGAATGTATGTCTATGATGGGTATCAGGGCAGTGTGGATGATTCAGAGCAAAGTTAATGCTGGACCCAAAACCCCACACAAAGAGCTGAGGGGTGGACCAGCAGTCCGCCTTCACTGCTTCTTGCTGCCCTTTCCACAGCGGGTTGGTGGCCCTAACCCAGAAGCACGCATGCAACAAACAGAGGGACATGAACAACACTGGGTCAGTGGTCAGTCAGCTGCCGGAACAAAGTTGGGGCCACCTAGGTCCTTTTAACTTAACATCCTTGACCAAAGAGTCAAGAGGGCCTCATGGTTCAGAGTGGGCTGAAGCCACACTGCCTTGACTGAATCTTGACCTTGCCAGGTTAGTTGTGTGAGACTGGGCCAGCTGATTACCCTCAACTTCCTTACCTGTAAATGGAAACAATAATGGTGCCTGCCTTAGAGGGTGGTTACATGGGTTCAATCAGTTCATTCAGAGCATTTAGAATTTTACCTGGTAAATAGTAAACAATGTTATTTTATCATTACTTCTCCAAAAATGATTACTGGTAATCTAAATAGGAATAATTCATCCCTGACTTCTGTGGCCTTGGCAAAGTACTGCTGAGTGGTACCCATGCAGGCAAGAAATTAGGAAACAGCACCCAGACAGTGAATCCAGATGAAGACACCTTAGGTTTCCATGCATTCCTGAGAAATAAGTAAAATTTTGATAAATTAATTTCATAATTAATTTACCAAATTGGTCTCCAACATAAGTGAAGAAGTGCTCTATTTCTAGACCTGTTTAATTGTGGTCAATAGTTTCTAACATTTCAGTGTTCCAGAATTCTTAGTTAATAAACCATTAACACTAAACTGAGATAACTGCTCTAGAAGGACACAAGATTTCATTGAGCTGGTATTTATTAGGCACCAGGTATATGCCACGCATTACACTTGTCACTGGCAATAAAGAGGGTAAACTGCTGCAATTCTCTGCTATCAAGCAGTTCACAATTTAATGGGGAGACAGATACTCAACACACCATTAAAGAAATTAACTGTCGGAGCTGGACGCAGGGGCTCACACCTGTAGTCCCAGCTACTTGGGAGGCTGAGGACTGCTTGAGGCCAGTTATTCATGACCAGCCTGGCCAACATAGCAATACTCCGTCTCTACAAAAGTGAAAAAATGTTAGCCAAGCATGGTGGTGAGTGTCTGCAGTCCCAGCTACTCAGGAAGCTGAGGCAGAAAAATCATTTGAGCCCAAGAGTTTAACAAGTACGATTTAAAAATAATTTTAAAAAGAAATGAACTGTTATGCTGGAGAGGAGCGTGGAAGGGTTTCAAAAAAGGTGACATGAACTAAGATATAAGACATGATAAGGAGTTTTCAGGGTGAGGAGGGGAGGGCACTCTTGCAAGAGTAAGCCTGAGATGGACCTCCTCTAATCTCTCTTTTCTAATGGGTTTTCCTAAAGGCAGACCCCAGCTTAGTCCAGCTCACTGAGTTCCCAGCACCACCAGGAGTCCAACCCAGCAGCCTCACAGAGGAAGATTAGGATCCCTGGCTCTTCACTCCCTGGCCCCCATCCCACTGATGGGGTCTCTCCGGGCAGCTCAGAACCACCCGATTCTTTTTTTTATTTCACTGCTGGCCTCTGCACCCTCCCCCATCACCTGAAACCTCCTCCCTTTTCCTCTCCCCGTCTGTGTTCCTAGGACCAGAGCTGACAGAGAGCACAGGGAAAGTTTCTATTAGGATTCTGCTATGCTCTGTTGGGCATCTAAGTTAGAATGCAGAAAACCCTTGTTACAACACTATCTACAAAGGGTAACTGGGTTGTTCACGGCACTTGTCCTAAAGTTCAACTTCCCAGGTAGACAAGTTGGTCTAACCTCTCTGCAAGGAAGAAAGTCCACAGGGGAACCATTGACCAGTGTGTTGGTCCAGGATCTTGCCATGCATAAATAGAGGCCTGTAATATTAGCACTAATCTTGAGGAGCAAGAGCAGTGCACAGTTCTTGCTGGCTGGCTGCCATCTAGCATGGTCTGCTGCTGAGCCAAAACAGCAATGCATTTGTTCTTTAGACCAGGGCTAAGAATTACAAACAGGAGGCTCAACCAGCAATGGCCACAGCCACCAACAGTCAGGTCAGAATTCTCAATGGCAATGCCCCGCATTAAGTATTTGTACCCACTCTCAGGAATCACTGCCATCATAGTGAATGCCCTCCAACGCACTTACAGTCACCTGGTTAGGCACAGGGTATTTTGTCTGAGACTGTATACAGTATTCATTAGTGAGTGATGACCTCTGCCTTCTATGAAGCTACAAAGGCTGACACATACTGACACATAAAATGGACAGCAATATATTGACTTTTCCAAGGAAGCCTGGAATTGTTGCTTCCTGGTTATATCTGAAGTGCTCCTTAAAAGGGGTAAGTCAATGACATATGTGTACATGTGTGCAGATGCAACTGTGTGTGATAGATGGTGAGGACAGCTGGTTGCTAGGTTATGCACTAATACAGAATAACAATGACTATAAATGTGTGCTTACATATAGTGACGTAGTGTGATTTTTATTGGAAGTAAATAAAATCTACCCAGTGTACCTGGACAGCATCTGGCTCAAATCCCATTTCCACAAATACAGTTACAAAAAACAACCTTGGTGCAAAGAAAGAATTCAGTGTTTCAGCTAATATTCCTTCTTTAGCAAGTGTACGATGAGATTCAAGTATAAACGAAGAACTCCATGAGTTCGCTAAAATATAAATTGATCTTTATATATTACACATACAGTATTTTAGCTAAATGAGAAATGTGATGGATATATATGTCTTTCCCTTATTAAATACTTAGTCAAAAACAGGCATGGTAAAATATCAGGCTCCGGCTCTTCAGACCTCTGAATGACAAGTTACAACGTTGACTGCATTGTTAGGATGGACCTTATGTGGAGATGTTAATGGTGTGTCCCATCAGAGGCATCACAGACATGCTGGCCTCCATCTTCTCCCTGTTCCTGTAGATTCTCTACCCTACTTCTGCATAGTGTTGTTGTCAAGACCATCTGACTACTAGGCAATGAAGCTGGGATTAGACTACAACTAGTGAACTCCTCATTTACTGCCCTTTTCATGTTACCTTTCTGCCTTAACAGAGGACGTAATGCACAAGAAATCCAGTAAACGAACTGGTCAATATCAGGTCTTAACCTGAAAGTAACTTAATTTTTTTAAGATGGTTTCACTGTCTCTTAGGATTGATGGGCATCCCAAACTAGGGACAGCGTGAAGGTGGGCAAGAGGACATCGGCCTTCAGGCATCAGCATATGGGGGCCTCAAAAAGATGCAAGTTTTTACAAATTCCAGTGCCAAAACCATGGTATGCAGCAAGAGAAAAGGTGCCAACTGGCCCTGGTTCCTCTCTATGCCCCTCACTGGCTAAAACATAATGCAGCTCCCTACCAAGGTTAGCTCCACTTCACAGCAAGCCAGGCACTTGGACCTGCTAGTTGAGGCAGGCAGATTTCTGGCCTTGAAGGTAATCCACCTGTATTTTCAAGTGGTGGAGAGTTCAGGGTCCCTTAGGATTGGGTCCCATATGGGGACTCAGGGTTTAGAGATTTTCCTTTTCTCATCAGACCTCCTGTCACATCATACTGAAGTCTCCGTAACACTGCCTGCTTAGAGCTATACACACAGGGCTTCATTCCGTAAATTTATTCAGCCCCCATGAACCTCTGGTTTCTGCATAAGGACACATTATCTCAAGGAACTCCTCTGACCATGTTGTGTCAGAACTTCAGCCTTCAGCCTCAGACTTGCTTGGGAACTTCTATCTTCTCCCTGATTCAGCACGGCTCCCTTTAGTCAGAGACATCCGTTTGCCTGCCTGGTCTGTGGCGTTCTTCCCAGCATGGGGCCCTCGGCATGTTTCGATCCTGGACGTTTGGTAGAATGTACACACTTATCTTTCAGGGACACTGATCTGGACAATTCACCCTCATTCAAAGGACCCAGCCCTTGGAGACTAAAACTCTGATACGTTCTTTTTAAAACAGGACTTCCTTCTGTGAATCTTCCTAAGTTTGAAAACACTAACAACAACAACAAAAAAGAGTAACACTTTACTATGGCAGACATCAAGGATTCACAGGGTTTCTTAATTTTCAGTTCCAACTTCTGTTGCCCAAATGCAATCTTTCTGACATCTGTGTCAGGTTAGTTACAAAGCACTATTATTCTGGGCTGCACAATGTTGGCCCAACCTACCCAAACACAAGAAATTTTGCTGATTGATTTAGTTATTCCGTTCCTATAAATGAATCCAGTTGTACAGCTGTTTCTGATTAACTAATGTACTGCTGGAGTTATATACAAATAATTTTATAATGAGCTCAGCAACGGCAAGGACATGAGAAGAAGAATCTAAACTCACCTCCCAGAAAAACAAGCAGGAGCAATGAGCGCAAGGACTTTCAACAACAGTCCAGGTTTAAATTCCTATCTGCTATGATTCACTTTTTCCTCTTTATGTAATTCAGCACAACCTATAACTAATGGTCTCAAAGAAACTTTGTCTTCAGATTTTTGGATTCAAGAGAGAAACTCAGCTTTGCAGGCTTAAAACTCCTTTAAAATTTCCCATCTTTGTATTTTGTAAGTTTCTGTTTTTCCCATTAAAACATTTATATTTCCTGAGACAATTTCTTAAATAATGCACTTTTAGAAGAGGAAAATTGGAACTGAAAGGTCTACATTTACTTTACTATAAACAGAAATCAAGTGTTTTGTTTTATTTCAACACAGAACAATTAAGCTCTGTAAGTCTAGCCATGAACTTTTCTTTTTCAGTTCTAGAAGACAAATCATATGTATTATGATTAAGAAATTAGAAAACTAAGGAAAAGACAGGCATGAATAATTCAAATAAGTGAATTTTTTAAATGTAGAGATAGCGACAAATGCTCCCTAAAGAAAACTTGAAAAAAAAAATTAAAAAAAAAGGATTATAAGTTATACTTCTAAAATGAATTATGCTGGCAAAGATATGGGGAAACAGATATTTTCAAATAGTGTCAGTGAGACTGAATTACTACAGCTTTTGGAAAGTAATACTGCTTTAGAGACTCTGACAGACAGAAATAAAAAAGCTTCTGTAAGTTGGCAGGTTCAAATACACACACACACATACACGGATGTTCCAAGAACTGTTGTAGTAGAAGAAAACTTGAAACAATATGAATAGTTAAATTGTGGAATATTAAGCAGCCATGCCATAAGTGAGCTTTTTATTCTGGAGAGAATGTCTATGATGCTTTATTATATTAAACACAATTGTGGCATAATGTATTAATATGTAATACAATTCTATTTTTAGGAGAAAAAGCTGTATATGTGCATATATACTTATACATAGTTATATAAGCAAGGAGAAAGTTCAGGAATTGATAATATTGACCACTTCAAAGGGTTAGAATTTAAGGGAGACAGGAGAAAATTTATTGACTTATCTTTATATATTTCCATTTTACTTGTCTTCTTTATAGCAAGTACATATACTTTTGTAATCTGAACAAATTCACAACTACAATATAATTTTTATTTTTATCTACTTTTTTTTTTAGGGACAGGTCTCGCTCTGTCACCCATGTTGGAGTGCAGCGGCATGATCATAGCTTACTGTAATCTTAAACTCCCGGGCTCAAGTGATCCTCCCGCCTCAGCTTCCCAAGTAGCAAGGACTACAGGCATATGCTACCATGCCTGGCTAATTTTCTAACTTTTATTTTTCGTAGAGACAGGGTCTGCTATGTTGCCCAAACTGGTCTTGACCTCCTGGGTTCAAGTGATCCTTCTGCCTCAGCTTCTCAAAGTGCTGGGATTACAGGTGTGAGTCACCATGCTTGGTCAACAGTACAATATAATTTGTAAAGAGTGATAACGAGTCACATTTTCAGCAAAAACATAGAAGCAATGACTACAAATTACACATACTGAGCACCCGGACTTGTGGTTAACAAAAACCTTTTCCAGGTTCTAAAATACAATATGTTGTTTTTGTTTGTTTCCTCTGTATGTGGGGGAAGTGGGGACATGAGGGGAGGAGTGGGAGGGTGGGCCTTAAGACTTGGGAGGAAGGGCATGAAGGCGTGGGGAAGAGATGTTACCTAATTTCTTTCTCTTTTTTTCTTGTTTTTGTTTGCTTTTATTTTACTTTATTTTAGAGACAGAGTCTCACTATCACCCAGGCTGGAGTGCAGTGTCATGATCATGGCTCACTTGTGGCCTCAACCTCCCAGGCACAAGCGATCCTCCCACCTCAGCCTCCTGAGTAGCTGGGCTACAGGCACATACCACAATGCCTGGCTTTTTTTTTTTTTTTTTTTTTTTTTTTGGTATTTTTTGTAGAGATTGGGTCCCACTATGTTGCCCAGGCTAGTCTCAAACTCCTGGGCTCAAGCAATTCTCAGCCTTCTGAAGTGCTGGGATTATAGGCATAAGCCATAGCACCTGGCTGCTTTTATTATTTTTAAGGAATATATAATAATTGTACATATTTATGGGATACAGTATGATATTTCCCTCCCTCCCTCCCTCCCTTCCTTCCTTTCCTTGTTCCCCTTCCTTTTCCTTTCTCTTTTCTTTTGACAGGGTCTCACTCTGTTGCCCAGGATGGAGTGCAGTGGTGTAATCACGGTTCCACTTCCCTAGGCTTGAGGGATCCACCTCAGTCTCTCGAGTAGCTGGGACTACAAGCGTGCACCACGACGACCAGCTACTTTTTGTATTTTGTGTACACACAGGGTTTTGCCATACTGCCCAGGCTGTTCTTGAACTCCTGGGCTCAAGCCATCCTCTCACCTTGGCCTCCCAAAGTGCTGGGGTTACAGGAGTGAGCCACCACACCCGATCTTGCTTAGACTTCTTTCTAGGTTTTATCCTCTTCTCAGCCAAAGCAAGGGATTCAAAACTACTGGGCAAAAGAGTTCCAACTTCATTTACGTGGAAGTGAACCAGATACAAGTATTAGACCAGGAAATATCACTTCTTAGGTTCTACAATAATAACTTCTACTTTCCCAACAAGAACAAAACCTCCCACTTCTTAATTATAAGAATCATGGGTTTTTTTTAAATTTTGAAGACATAAAAAGCTAATTATGTACATGAATTTTAAAATGTCACATTGTGGCCAGGCATGATGGCTCATACTTGTAATCTCAGCCCTTTGGGAGGCGAGGCAAGAGGATCGCTTGAGTCCAGGAATTCAAGACCAAAGGGAGACCCCCATCTCCACAAAAAACAAAACAAAACAAGGCATGGTGGTGCACACTGTAATCCCAGCTTACTTAGGAGGCTAACATAGGAGGATCATTTGGGCCTGGGAAGTCAAAGCTGCAGCAAACTGATGGCACCACTGTACTCCAGACTAGGTGACAAAGTGAGAACCTGTCTCAAACAAACAAACAAAAAAGGTCATCTTATATATATCACTTACCGTGAAAGACCACTCTTAGGATCAAATTTGTTTCCTAGCATCTTCAGAAACCAGATACCCTTCTGCAAAACAAAGATCTGTTTGGCTTTCATGAAAAATCCACTCAAATCTTACAGAGTGGAAGAAATAAGCCATCCTTTAACAAACACTGACAACCTACTATACAAGAATCTACTGTTTTGAGAAAATACAAAAAGGATTTTTTAAAAAGTAATTGTCTTGAAAGAGCTTACAATCTAACAAGGGAGATGCCTGCAAGTGACTGCAATACAAGACAGGGTGAATTTCAAGCCACAGGTGAAGCCCAGAACAACGGCGACGGAAACTAAGAGAAGGCAGAATCAGCAAATGGAGAAGAGAACATTTTGGTTCTTGTTAAGAAGCATGCTCTTACAACGTGAACCATGCTTATCGAAGCTCCTAAACTAGTGAAATTTGTAGGTAATGTGTCTCCCGTTAATTTTAGCAACATTCTGCTTTTAGTGAGTAATAGCAAAGTCTATTATTTCGACTTTTCAGCAAGTAATCATGACCAATCTGAAGATTCTTATAGGCTTCAACATGCAAGTGAAAAGAAGGGGCAATGCAACAGCATAAGACAGGAAAGTGCAGTTTAGCTGGAACCCAGTACATGAACAGTAGTGCATAATAAGGCTGATGGTGAAATTCAAGGTTAAAGGTGCGATGCTTGCAATCAGACTATTCCACGTTTGAATAATAGCTCTGTCACTAACTGTGGGACCCTGGGCAAATTACCTAACTTCTCTAAGCCTCAGGTTCCACATAAACAAACAGAACTTACCTCTCAGGGTAAGTGAACATCAAATGACTCAAATAACATTAGTAAGTGATAATATTAAAGAAAGGGAAAGAGGGAGAGAGAATAAAAGGAAGAAAGAAAGGAAAGAAAGATATTTTTAAATGTTTGGGCCAGATCATAGAAAGTTTTGAAGAATTTCCTTCACTTAATATAACAGAGAAAAGGAAATTAAAAGAAGAAATTTAGTTATGCTGGAAAGATGGATTATTATTAGAAGAAAAATACATATACCCATAGTAAGCGATGCTAAAATGTTACATAGCAACATGTTCCTTCAATGTGAACCCTGTTTATCAAAAATTGTAGCTAATTGTATCTCCTGTTGAGCTAAATTTTTATTTTATTGACTATTAGCATAGTCTATTATTTTTGACTTCTCAACCAACATTTGTGACCTGCAGTCTCTGTAATGCTGAGCATGCTTCCTAGGACTCAAAAGTTTCTGATCCCCGGCCACAAGAAGAAGCAGTGGTACCCTCATCCCATGGCTTAGGTGCTGTAGTTGTGACCAAAGCAGCTTGGCCTGGGGCCACGTGTTATTAGGTGTTTTACATCAGGCATCTCATGCAATCTAATCCACTGTCATCTCTACACTGATGATGGCCACTGTGTGACTGCCACAACACGTTAACCTGGTATTTCCCAGTGTCAAAGGGCCAGGAAAGTGACGTCCTGTTTTTGCTTCCTCATCCTTTATCTGTCCGGACAACCTCAACAGAGTAGGTTTTACTGGGTGAGCAGATACTGCAGGCTGGCAGCCCCTCAATACTAAGATTCTTTTCAGTGAGATCTCTCCTTGGGGGCTGGTAATATATGAGATGACTGACATGAAACACTTGGTAAACTACAGACAGCTAAGGGGTTATTGTTCTATGTTAATTTACACCAAAAGTAGTTCCTGTGTTTAGGCTTTTTTGGTATTTACCTACAGAGAAAGGAATACCAACAGTATTTTGTTCAGGCTAACACTGATAAAAGTAATGCTAATGCTAATAATAACAATAGCCCACAAATACTGAGCAGTGACACTGTCCCAGACAATCTGCTAAGTAATTCACATGCATCACCTCATCTGACCCTTAGAACAATCCTTTTACAGAAGCATTGTTACTCTCAATTCAAAATTGAAGGTACAGGGCCAGGCGCAGTGGCTCATGGCTGTAATCCCAGCACTTTGGGAGGCCAAGGTGGGCCGATCACGAGTTCTGGAGTTTGAGACCAGCCTGACCAACATGGTGAAAACACCATCTCTACTAAAAATACAAAAATTAGCCAGGGGTGGTGGCGCACTCCTGTAATCCCGGCTACTCGGGAGGCTGAAGCAGAAGAATCACTTGAACCTGGAAGGAAAAAGTTGCAGTGAGCCAAGATCACGCCACTGCACTCCAGCCTGGGCGACAGAGCAAGAATTTGTCTCAAAAAAAAAAAAAAAAGTGAAGATAGAAAGAATTTGTAAAAGACAGTGTTGGGACTGGCCCATGTTTTACCCATTAGGAAACTCTGCCCTCCAGCAGCACGTCAATATCACCTGGGGAAGCTTTCAAAAAACGGATTCCTGGGCCTTACCGCAGACTTATTTGTGTGTGTGTGCGTGTGTGTGTGTGTGTGCGTGTGTGTGTGTGTCTGTGTGATTTTACTAGGTTCTTTTTTTTTCTTTTTCTTTTATTATTATACTTTAAGTTCTAGGGTATATGTGCACAACATGCAGGTTTGTTACATATGTATACATCTGCCATGTTGGTGTGCTGCACCCATTAACTTGTCATTTACATTAAATATATCTCCTAATGCTATCCCTCCCCCCTCCCACACCCCACGACAGGCCCCAGTGTGTGATGTTCCCCAAACTGTGTCCAAGTGTTCTCATTGTTTAATTCCCACCTATGAGTGAGAACGTGTACCACAGACTTATAGAATCACACCTTTATAAGCTTCTTGTCACACCCATGGCTAAGGATTCGCACACTAGTTAAAGTGTATTAAGCAGAATAGCATCACTCAACTAACTGAAGATATTCTGGGGGCTTTAGTACACCTGGAGTTTTCATTACTCAAAACTATACAAGGGACAGACTTAAGTCATTTTGACCTGACCATAATACCTACAGAGTGAGGAACAAATGACAAATGTCCGCCCTAGCAAACAAAAGTTAGAGCTGAGTGAGGAAGTACTCATCTGTCACAGGGAGGTGAAGCCTAAACTGTTCCTCAATTGGAGCAGAGATGGTGGCACATTATGTGAATGTGCTTATTAGTCTTCCGATGCCTGGCACACAGTAAACACACAGTAAACAAATATTTGTTAAGTGGACAAAGGAATGAAGGACTGCCTCCATCCAGCTGGACTCCTCTGAATTCCCTGTATTTGGTCTGTACCTTTTTCACCTTATTTACCAAATTCTGCCTGCATACCTGCTGTTTGAAATCGTGTCTTATCTCTACCAGAAAGTAAGCATTCAGGTGCAGACTTCGTCTCTTTCTGAGCTACATATTCCTTTCTACCCTTACCTAGTACAGAGTATAACTACAACCTCTAGCAGGGAACCACAATGCTCAATGAGTATCTGGCTTGATTCCAACTGTGACCTGATTCGCTGTGGGTCCCTGCTAGCCACAAGGGATAAACAAGCCTACCAAGCCTTCAAGAACCATGGTATAATTGTGGATTGCTGGGAGACAGCAGCAGAGAGAGCTCTGTGTGGAAACCATTAAGAATTCAGTAGACCACACTGAAGGGAAGGCTTCAGGAAGACCACAGCCCTGGAAGGTAAAATGCCAAATATCAGATGCTTAAAAGTAAAGGGGTTACAGCAACAAATAAAAGGCACTTTTGTTTCATTTATTCTCTCAGTATGTGTTGTGGAAATCACCTATGTTCCTGCAATTACAACCATAGTTAGGAATACCTTGAAATAGCAAAGACAATGATACAGACCCAGTAATCAATACTGTCTGCTAAAAGGGTCTCATGTCTGGTCATAGCACCTGAGACAGCAAATGTACAAGGTCAGGGCATACTACCCTCTCTTCACCACCCACTTTTCTGCTCATTATAGCTTTTGTGTCTTAGTGCTACACACCGCATGGTATCTGGATGGCCCTTGCATCATACTGCTTTTTGCTGCTTCCTTCACACCCCATTATCCTACTTGATCCTCATACCCTGTAGTGGATGTAGAGCAAAGATTATCAAGCCCATTTCTTGGATGAGACAAGTGAGGCTCAAACTGCAATGATATGCCTAAGGGCACCAGAAAGTGGCTGAACACACCACAATCTGTAAAATGAACAAACAGAAGGAGGCATGAATCCCCCCAGGTAGAAATAATCTCATTCTCTTTAAATATCCCAGAATTTGATCTTACTTTGCTTACAAATCTCTTTGCACTACGTCACACAACCTAAAAGAGTTGATGTGTTTTCATGGAGCCAAAGTTATGGCAGGGGTTGGATAAGTCCCAGGGAGGAAGACAATATTTCTGAACTGGTTTCATGACATCTGCAGAGTTTAGTTTGAACATTTCCATTCAACAGGTAATGGGCTCTCACGGGTGGCTGGGGATATGCAGACTATAGCACCTCCAGGTTCCTGAGAAACTCAGCCTTGTAGGGCTGACAGCCAGGTAGACATACACAGTCACAGTAGAAGGCAGTGTTGTGTGCAGTGGAAAGGGATTAATAGGCAGAGTGCTGATAGCCTATCAAGGGTTTTCTCACCTCAAGAACTTAAAAGGTGATTTACAAACTGTAGTAGAACATTTCTTGGAGTTATTTTATCCATTACAAAAATAAGCATTTTTGAAGATGGAAAAATCTACCAACGACTCAAAATCAAGATACAGTATTGTTTTGACATCGCTTTGGGAAGCTGGCAAAAGAAAACCCACCCAGCGTGGAATCTGTTCACGGGCTCTGCGGCTGCACCCGACTGAAGTCTGGGGCTACACGCAGCCAGGGATGGAGGAATGGGAGTAGGGTGGGGTCCAGAGAAGATCCAGGGGGCAGGATGGACACACGCTTTTCAGTACAAGGGACCAAATCCACTTGGTCACTAAGCCAACTTGAGAACTTCCCAGAGAACTCAATAAGGCCAGGAGCCCGTGGCTGAAGAAGGAATATTCCATCGGGATTTAAGTAGGACCAGAAGACCTCGCCAGGCTCAGTTCCTCACACAGCCACACCCTTTGTTAATCGCGAAGAGCTCAAAGTCTAACCAACCACCAGTGGTCTGATTTAGAGCTCTTTGCGATTAACAAAGGCTCACAGCGACTGGGTCAGCTCTTTCCCTTACACTCGAAACGCTAACAGTTCTTTCTTTAAAAAGAAAAGTGTGCATAGTAGAAAAAGGTAGGGGACGCGAGACTGAAGTGAAGCTGTCTGGAGAGTTCGAGGGAAGCACTCCCCGAAACCCCGTCCCCACTCCAGGCGAAAAGCACTGACGGGGACTGGAAGTGTCTCCAAGGTCTACGCCGACCTGGAGCGAGCTGGCCGCCCGGGAGTGCCGGGAGGGAGGCGGGCTGGAGCGCGGGAGGGGCACGGTTCCCACAGAGGCAGGCGGGCGGTGCCAGAGCTTGAGCCGGCCCCGGGGGATGCCCGAACGTCCCCCACCGTCCTAGCTGGGGTGTAGGTGTGGCCCCAGGGCATCGCCGCGAAGCCCCTGCTCGAGACCTACGGAGATCGTGGGTCCTGAGCCCCATGGGGCGGCCCGGGTCCGCGGAGCCCAGCGGTGAGCCCAGCCCTAGGCGCGGGACCCCCGGCCGTCCACCGCCGCTTCCTCCCTGGGCCATCAGCGGGGAGCAGGACGCGCGGGCCGCAGGCCTCCGCGGGCCCGCGCCCACCGTTCGCAGGGGACGCGGCCTCGACGTCCCCAGTCGCCCCACCCGTGTCACCGGTGCCAAGCGGCGCTTCCAAGCCCCGCCGTCGAGCCCAGCCCCTCCGGGGGTTCCCCCCCAACCCGGGAGCCCGGAACCCGGGTCGCGCCAGAGGCGACGCGTCCCTTACCGCGCAGCGGCTCCGGACGACTCCACAGCCCCGCGCCGCGCTGGGCATTTTTTCTGGGAAACTTCTCCCGGGGTCCGAAGGGCTGAGCCGGGCGGGCAGGAAAAGCGCTCAGCGCCCGGAGGCTGCGACCATCCGGGAACTTCGCCGAGATGTGGGCCCTCCCTCTCGGCGCCGCGGCCCCCCCGCCGCCCCACCACATGTGGACGCGCCGCGAGGCCCCGCCGGCCCGCGCCCTGCCCTCCGCGCGCCCGCCTGCCCCGCCGGCAATGGGGCTCCGCGCCCGCGGTTTCCCGCAGAGGAGGGCGGCGGGGCGGATGGTCAGGGCTGGAGTTCGCAGTTTCCTCCGTCCCGCTCCCCTGCGCGGCGAGGGGACCGAGGCCAGGGCGCCCGAGACAGGAGTTTGCAGAGGAACGGGAACTGGAAGGGGAGTCTAGCCCAGGGCCTTTTCCCCCAACTCTTGAATCCTCTCCACCTTCTTGCGGCTGCTGGCAGGGGGATCGGGTGGGGGCGTCCCCTCTCTCCGAGCGGGAAGGAACGCCTTTTCCCACGCTTTCCCGTCTGCTCTCAAATAAAGAGGGTCCAACTTTCATATATCTGAAATTCAAATTCATTTTAAAAAATGGATTTGAAATTTGGGTGAACCCCACAGAGGCCCAAGGTCCACACGCATCTGACTCCTGCCCACTGTGTGGTAACCGCGTGCTGGGAAAGATGCGGCCTCTCCTCACCAGTCGGGTGGAATTGAATCGTTTTACTGCCAGTGGGGATGGATTTATCATCAGCCACCCACATCCTTAAATACGGTAGGATCCAGAGCAAACGTGGAGAAAACTGAAGCTCTACTCCATTGCCCGAGCTAACTCCTGCTCATCAGGGGGTTCTGACCAGCTCTGAGAGCTGCCACCTCCAGGCCCCAAAGAAAAGTTAACATTCACTCACTAAGACGATATAGCTACTGAGAGTGTGCATTTGAAAGGAATAACAACAAAAAGTTCTGCTCAGTGTAATAACCATTGGATCATATTGTTAAAATATAAAGGCTGTGTATCCCTTTGAATAAAAGCAGAAAGGTGAGAATATAAAACCACCTTTGCAAAATTATAACTGAGGAAATTGTGACAGTGAAAGAAATCCTATGTACAACCGACTCTATCTTCCTTCTAACCTTTAAAGTGTCCTTGTTCACTCCTGGGTGTAGCCGTTAGAAAAGAATTCAGTTTTTGATTTGACTCTAAAACAAAATTGATAATAGCCCTTTCCCGAAAAGATCCCTTTCTTGCCTGGGGACCAGTCTGCCTTTGCAGGACTAATAAATTACCTTTAAGATCAGAAATTACAGTTTAGGGGTCATGCTGCCTCTGGCTCCAAGAGTCTGAACCTCCCCCAAATTGCTCCTGGGAATAACATTACTATTGTAAAACCTAAGATCTGTGCTTGAGATATTTTGCAGACCCTGAACTCAGTGGATCACACTAGGACACCACCCAGACGGGTAATCTGGCTTAACCAGTTCTCGCATTCTACCCAGGAACAGAAAAGAGCAAGAAAAACTCTTTGACTCCCTGTGATTCCATCTCCAACCTGGCCAGTCAGCACTCCCCACTTCTCAA
Organism: Rhinopithecus roxellana; assembly: GCF_007565055.1. NCBI lineage: Eukaryota > Metazoa > Chordata > Mammalia > Primates > Cercopithecidae > Rhinopithecus > Rhinopithecus roxellana. Next base: position 73,482,398 of record NC_044562.1, on the reverse strand, counting down.
GCCCCCTACCTGCCAAATTATCTTTAAAAACTCATCCCCGAATGCTCAGGGACACTGATTTTAGTAATAATAAAACTCTGGTGTCCTGCAGAGCTGGCTCTGCGTGAACCCGTCTTTCTCCATTGCAATTTCCCAGTCCTGATAAATCGGCTCTGTCTAGGCAGTGGGCAAGATGAACCCATTGGGCAGTTACAAATAGGTGGAATTCGGAATTGTGCTAAGGGACCTTAACTCCTGGCTTTCTCTGCTTCTGTACCACTCCAGTGTGCACACGTGTATCTTGATATGCTTTTAACAGATACAATGAGCCCTCTGGGAAAGACATTTAGTAACATGGGAAACTCTTCCCATTGGCAAATTTTTGTCTAAATGCATCCATCTTTTTAAGGTCCATTAACTATTTGCCTTTCTTTTTAAACCTTTTCTATGGTAATACGCATGTATTATGTTTTATATAAAATGAAGACAAGCAGTTTAACATATAAATATATTGCTCCAGACTTGAAAACATATCAGTAGCACTAACCACAGTGTAGCAAGGAAATTAAACCCAGGAGCTGCCTCGTTCCTGGGTTTGGAGGGAACTAATAAGGGTTCTCCAAGCCTCAATTTTTTGCTCCAGTAAAATAGGGATAACAATATTTCCTACCTCCTGGGATTGTTGTAAGGATTAAATGGGATAATATCCTTAAAGATAAGCAGAGTAGTGGCACACAAGTGAATAGGAAATCTTACCTTTGGTTCCTTAGTGTTCAGCAGAGCTCCTAGTACCTTGTATGGAATTGATTAAATGTTTGTTGAGATAAGGACCCTTGAGTTTATGTTTCTCAGGAATTTGTGGGAATTTCAACATTGATATATACAAAGAAAATTGGGAAGGTAAAATACCTCCCCCTTCATTTCATCATTGAAAGCCAAAAATAAATTGTGTTCTGAATTGTCCATTGTTTTAAATCACTCATAAGGCCAGTAATCAGTTGTCCAAAATGGCCCTGGTTCTCTCTCTTCAAATTTTTGACACTTCTCTCAGTTAGGTCAAAACCTAAATAGTATTTTATCAGTGGTAGTTTTCTGGTTTTGTTACAGGAAAAGGGATCCAATCCAGACCCCAAGAGAGGTTTCTTGGATCTCCCGCAAAAAAGAATTCAGGGCAAGTTCATAGGGTAAAGTGAAAGCAAGTTTATTAAGAGGGTAAAGGAATAAAAGAATGGCTACTCCATAGACAGAGCAGCACTGAGGGCTGCTGGTTGTCCATTTTTATGGTTATTTCGTGATTATATACTAAACAAGGGGTGGATTATTCATGCCTCCCCTTTTTAGGCCATATAGGGTAACCTCCTGATGTTGCCATGGCATTTGTAAACTGTCATGGTGATGGTGGGAGTGTAGCAGTGAGGACCACCAGAGGTGGCCATCTTGGTTTTGGTGGGTTTTAGCTGGTTTCTTTACTGCAACCTGTTTTATTAACAAGGTCTTTATGACCTGTATCTTGTGCTGAACTCCTATCTCATTCTGTGAGTTAGAATGCCTTAACTGTCTGGGAATGCAGCCCAGTAGGTCTCAGCCTCATTTTACCCAGCTCCTATTTAAGGTGGAGTTGCTCTGGTTCACATGCCTCTGACAGTCTCAATCAGTTGCCTATGGTTTTGCAAGATGTCAACATTTGAGGAAGCTAGGTGAAGTGTATATGGAAACATTTTTACTGTTTTTGCAACTTAATTGTAAGTCTGAAATTATTTTAAAAAGTTAAAAAATTAAAGATAAAAAATATCAAACCCTAAAATTCTTCAACAGACACCTTGTTCCCTTAGGTGATGCCAAATTTTGGCTTAAAATGAAGACATCGAAGTTAGTAGCATGCAAAGGTATTATGCTAAACCTTTGTGGTCATGTACACTTTGATATGAATGAGTTAATAAGAAAAAATAACTTGGATGCTGCTTGAAGACTAAGCTAGGCTAGAAATGTTACAGTGATCTTGGGAAAAAGGGAGAAGTGAGGTAGATAGAAGGATGTTGAGATGCAAAACTAGGACAAACCAAGCAGGGCACAATCTCATTAAATACATATATTTGCTTACCATTTCATAACTGCCATCTGGGGACTTACTTTGACCTCTAAATTAGCTTAGTAGTGCCTTAGAACGTCCCCTCTTATAACAAGCATTTGTTTATTCTAATTACTTCTTCCCCAGTAGATAGTAGCCCCAGTCTAGGGGAAGAGAGTAGGCAAAGGGACCTGCCTGCCTGGCTCACCACATTCTTCCCAGCACCAGCACATTCTCAGTATTCATTACCACTTGATGAATAAGTGAGATGCTTTTACAGAGTACCTCACTGAATTCTTACAGTAACTTTGTGATTTAGATATTTGTCCTCATTTTACAGATGAGAAAACTGTGACTCAGAGAGCTTAGGTAACTTGCCCAAGACCACTTAGCTTGCGGCCTTCCAAATCCAGATTATTTTGATGCTAACACCCTTGTTTTAACCACTATTTAATACCGTCTCTTGGCTTTACTTCCTATTTTTGTTTTTGTTCCCTCTTTTGAGCTTTTGCTGGTGTGAATGACCTGAATTGACTGGCATCCAAATTCCTTGGTGCCAAACAGCAAAATAAGAAAATACTGTTTCTATTGTTGGAAAGAATTGTTGAGATTCAGGTAGATCTGGCTAAAGGCTGTTTACTAGCTTCGGTTTTCTTTTCTGCATCAATGCAGGGAGGAAACGGAATGCTACGTGGGACGACAGCACCATGCTAGGCCAGGGATACTGTGAAGAATCAGGATTTATTGGGGAGGAAGGAAGGAAGGAAGTTGCTTTGCACCTAAAAAATGCTCAGCATATATTTAATAGATACATCCAAAACTGAAAGGACTGAGCTCTTGAGAGCTAAATATTTTACCTATTTACACTACACCTTATTCCAAAAAAGACTTAAGACAGTAAGAGTTGAACAAGATGAAATTTAAGCTTTAGTCTGAGATAGCAAATTTAGTAAATATTTTGACTTTATCATTTTCTTTCCTTACTAAAAATAGTTCTTATTCTAAACAATTCAAATATTCCATAAGCATAAAATATAGAAAATGAGTCTCCCGCAATCCCATTCACCAGAGATAGCCACTAATAGTAGGATATATATTATTCCCTGTGTCTTTTTTCTATGTATTTTTATTTTTCTTAATCAACAAATATTTAATGAAAGCCAGGTGAATGGGATCATATTGTAAATCTTCTTCTTCTAATTTATTTTTCTTTTTCCGCTAAATAATCCGTATTCATTTCCTGTTGCTGTGTAACAAATTACCATAAATTTAGCAGCTCAAGACAACATCCATTTATTATTTCATGGCTCTGTAGAAGTCAGGACATGGTGTGATTCAGTTCACAGGTATCACAGGTGGCCTGAGTTCTTATATGGAGGTGCTGGAGAAAATAATCCACTTCCAAGCTCATTCAGGTCACTTGGCCCTGTGAATTCAATTCCTCATGGCAGTGGGGCTGAGGACCTTGTTACCTTGTTGGCTGTCACCTGTGGGACTGCTCTCAGCTCCTGGAAGTCACCTGCATTGCTTGCAACATGGCTTTCTTCTTCAAAGCCAGCAACAGAAAATCTCCCTCATGTTGAATCCCTCTCATACTTCTAGTCTCTTTTACCTGGAAGAGCCTAGTCCCTTTTAAGGTCTCAGGTGATTACGCTAGGCTCATTGAGGACAATCTCCCTATCTTAAATGCAGCCCTAATCACATCTACAAAATCCCTTCACAGCGGCATCTAGATCAGTATTTGACTGAACAAATGAGAGAAAGTGTGTGCACACCAGGGGATGAAAATCTTAGAATTTTGCCTACCATAGGTAACAAGGATTGTCTTTCCATTTCTCTAAATATAAATCAACCTCATTCTTTTTTAAGAACTGCAGTCTTTTACTGTATAACGTGTCATAATTCAACCAAAGCCCCTCTTAGTGGATATTTATGTTAATTCCAGTTATTTGTCTTTTAAAAATGCGTAATAAACATTCATGCTCTTAAATGCTCATGCATCTACATTCTTCTTAGTATCCTGACTCACAGAAGTAACTTCCATTAGCTAGTTGGAATTGCAAGATGGAAGTGTTTGCACTTTTTGATGGATACTACTAAATTGCTCTCCAAAATGTTGGTATCAGTCTGTACTTCCAATGACAATATATAAAAACGGAAGTAGCTAATTCTTATAAAGAAACTCCCTCATAGACTGTTTCATGTGCAATGGTTAAGTGCATGAGCGCTCAGTGAGGTTGTTTGGCTACCAATCTTGCCTTTTTGATTTCCAATGTGACCTAGGGCAGGTATCTAAGCCTTAGTTTCTGTATCTGTAAAATGAGGACAATAATAATGGCACCCCTTTGTAATCATTTTTTTGTTACTGTGTAACAAAGTACTCTAAAACTTGTGACTTACACACTTATTGTCTCCTAGCGTCTGTGGGTTAGGAATCTGGTAACTAAACTGGGTGTTTTTGGTTCAGGATCTCGCACAAGGCTGCAGTCAAGGTGCCAGCCAAGTCTCAGGGCTTGACTGGAGGACGAGCTACTTTCCAGTTCACTTGCATGGCTGTTTCAAGATTCAGATCTTCACTGGCTGTTGGCTGGAGACAGCAGTTCCTTGCCATGTGGGTGTCTCCCTGAGGCAGCTCACAACATGGCAACTGTTTTCCCTCAGAGTGACTGAGCAAGAGGGGACACGTGAGATGGAAGCCACAGTCTTTTTGTAACCTAACTTGAAAGTGACATCACATCACTGTGCTGTATTCTACTCATTAGAAGCAAGTCTCTAAATACAACCCACACTTAAGGTAAGAGTGTGGCACATAAATATGAATATCAGCTGGCCCTGGTCATTGAGGTCATCTTAGAGGCTTCTTTCTTTGCTCTTCACTACGTGGTCATGGGCTTAAAGTAAATTAATACATGTCAAATAATATAAATAGTGTCTGACTTTAATAAGGACTCAAGAAAAGTTCATTGTTTTTGTTGCTACCATCACTATCATCATCATTGTTCAGTAGTCTCACCTGTTTTCCTGTTAGTATCACATTAGAAACCAAAAAGTGGCTACTGTTTGGATTGTTTAGCAGGCAGTGTCCATCAGGAAACAGAAAGCTTCTCAAATGAGGTGCTATAGGAAAGCTTAGTAAATGAATTGTTTACAAAGGAGTTTAGGGAAAGGAACAAGGGATGGTACCATGCTGCAGAGCTGGAACAGCAGGGGGCCATTACCACGCTGGGCCTGAAGAGGAGGGGATGTGAACCAGAACCTGGGGAGGGTGGCTTCAGCTCTAGGAATTGCAACCCTAGATGATGCAAGAATGATGGCAAGCCATGGTGACCCAGTGGGATGAGGGAAAAGGGGGTAAATACCCTGAAATACCCTGACTTTACTCCTCTCCTGGCCAGCTCACCCATCATGTGAGCTCACTCAGAAGCCAGAGGACAGGAAACCCACAATGCTGTCCATGCAGATCAGCCTCCCTGGCCTGGAACAGGTGGAGAATGGTGACAGTGGAGGGGTGAATGGAAAACATCTGGCATGGGCAGGCACAGCTTCTCCCTAATGGGACTTTCCTGGGAACAGGACACCATGGTTCCTTCATGTAAAAGAGGAACTGAAAGGCAGTTAATCCTGAGTTTCCAGGATTGTGGGCAGGGAGAGGTGGTGGCAGGAAGCCTGCCTCCAGAGGTAATTGATCCAATCGTTGGTTCTTGGTCCTCCTTACCTTTGGGCCAGTGAGAAAGGTACAGGGGTTTAAACTCATAACTGGCAGATCCAGGGTAGGTGTGTCAGGAAGCCCATGTGGGCTGCAGGTTTTATTTTACCTGGAGAATGGACTTAATGACTTGAAGGTGTCTGTTTTGCTCCTGTCTTCTGACGCCTGTCATTGCTCACTGCTCAGGTATGGATGAAGGTACCCGCTGAGGACCTGAGGGGCTGCCAAGGCACAAGGTTTTCCAGAGGTTGTTCTCCAGCCATAACAAGGATCCAGGAGCCTCACTTCGGGAGAGAATGCAGTGTAGCTGGAGGGCCCAAGGAGAAGTGGAAACAGTACAATAACCAAGAAATGGGTGAACCCAGTGGGCTCGAGGCAGGCCTTTCCCTCCTGATGGCTACATTCACAGGGACTCCGTGTGCAAATTGGAATGTTTTTGAGCAGTTGCTTTCATGCTTTAACCCTGCTGGAGGGGAAGACATGGGAGAGGTCAGGAAAGGTTGCATTTACTTTACTGTGCTAATTGATATTTATCTTTTTAAATGCTGTGTGAAGATGCAGTTAAAATACGAGTGATCTGGGGACAACTCTTTTTTTTTTTTTTGAAATGAAATCTTACTCTGTTGCCCAAGCTGGAGTACAGTGGCATGATCTCGGCTTACTGCAACCTCTACCTCCCAGGTTCAAGAGAACCTCTAGCCTCAGCCTCCTGAGTAGCTGGGACTACAGGCGTGCGCCACTGCATCCAGCTAATTTTTGTAGTTTTAGTAGAGGTGAGCTTTTAAGATGTTAGCCAGGCTGGACTTGAAGTCCTGACCTCAGGTGATCTGCCCGCCTCGGCCTCCCAAAGTTTTGGGATTACAGGCATGAGCCACCATGCCCGGCTGGTGAGACAACTCTTTAAAAGGTAATGGGGGCACTAATTAAAACATTCCAAGAGTATTTTGAAGAGCTAGGGATAATAGGAAATTGAGGGATGGGGAATGGAATAGAATAAAAGATATACACACACACAAAGAAGACTATCAGTTAACATTGACTTAGATGAACCCATCCTGAGGAAGATTCTCAACATAAATATTAATAGATCCCTTATGGTGGATGTTTAGAAGATAAAAAATTAAAATCCATCAGTAAAGAAACACAGGACAAATCATCTTTTAACAATTACTTGTTGCAATGCAAATGCACGCACAGGACTAGCACCTCTTAAGAAGCAAACAGTATTGGTTTATTTTTGTTGCAGTTAACACTCAATAGTCCAAGGACAGAAAGCCCCTTGTCCTGCTTCTTCCTTCTGGTAACTTCCTTTTCTCATTTTTAGGGCAAATTGCCCACTGCACCAGCCCCGGGAAAGCCCAAGAAGGAGACCATTTTGTGTTCTTTTAGGTAATGGTCAGTCAGGTGTTGCCACAAGGGGAGATCAGGAGAGGTTCAGCGGAAAAGTTTACCATGATCTCACATCCTAGAAACAGGAGGCACAACAGGGCTACGTGGGAAACACCAGTGTGGGTCAGGGGCAGAAGGGACTGGAGGGGTGGGAGAGCCTAGGCCATGACCTTTTTTGGAGTTTTGGTGGGAAAGGCAGGGCAGTGCAGGGGAAGCAGTTTAAGCCTGGCTAGTTTGAATAATTTCCAAGGGCTCCGAGCTATAGGGATGGTTCCTCCTTGCCTGGTACCTGTCCCTGGGATGACAAAGGCAGAGGAATATTGCCTTTTGGGTATATGGCCAGATAGAGGAAGCATTGTTCTGGATTAGTTAGTTTGCATATCACAGGGTTGTTCCCAGCTGCGTGCTTTTGCTATCTGTAAGATTTGGCTATCCGCAGGAGGAGGAGCAGGCTGTCCTCAGCCAGAAACGTTTTTAAGATGTCAAAGCATCATAATGTACAGAAAATTAAAAATATAAACAATACAGAGATGGAAATAAGTATGGACAGAAGATGGTCTTCACAGACCAAGTAAAAAGGAAAGTATACACTTGAGCCTCAAACAGGAAGGGACTAGAAAAAACTTGTGGGTGCCATCTGCTTTTCTCCTCTCACATGCCAGATGAAGAAACTGCCAGCCACCATGCAGATGAGCACTCCCCAACAAGCTAATGACAGAGCTGAGTTCCACCCGTTCTGGCACTCTACTCACACAAAGCATCCTTCTCCATAGCAGAGCCATTGCAAAGCAGTATGAGGAAAGTGCCGGAATGGGTGGAACCTAGCTCTGTCATTAGCTTGTTGGGGAGTGCTCATCTGCATGGTGGCAGGCAAAATGGGTTCCATTCTTGTGGAACTTAACTCCGTAAAGCAAGTCTTCATCTTGCTCACCCTCAGTTGTCCACTTACCTCATTCTTCCTGGATGTGGGACAAGAACTTGGAACCTGCCAAATAGTGGGACTGAAAGAGCTGTAACACAAACAGGGCTAAAACATGACACCCCACCCCCCCCCCCGCCCACAGCACGTTGCAGGCAATGAGAAGAAGAGAAGATAGAAGAAGAGAAGAGCTGCAGCCCTTCAGGGAGCCCAGACCTAGGAGCTACCTGAGCCAGGGTTGTGATGCCCTCTTTGGGGCTCAGCAGGTCCTGGCATCTCCAAGCTTCCAGAGCACTGCATTCCCTGGTGCCCGCAGTGGAAGCCACTTGCAGTATGCCTGGTCCAGCCACAGCCTTGCAGGGAGCCAGTGCCCATGCAGCACCTGGAGCTGCCTGCCCCACTGCAGTGGCTGGATCCTGCACTTGCTCATTCACAGCCCCCTCGCTGCTCCGCACCTGGCTTGCCCCTGGCAGGCGTGGGATCTGGGCCAGTAGTGAGAGCCAAGCACAACCCTCCACGGTGATACTATGCACATTCAAAATGTTTGGAGCTCTCTGCACTGGTGCTTTCCTATGGAGGAAAAAAAAAGTATACTTCCTATGGCTTGGTGATTCCAGGCGTTGTAGTGATGAGCGCCCTTGGAAGGTGGTGCTGGAGGATGAGTTACTGAAGCTGCCTCCCTGTACCCAGGCAGCACCAGCCAAGCAGCATGAGAGGAAGGGGTTGGGCAGAGCAGCATCCTGATGGATGAGGGCTGAGGGACTTGGTTTCTGTGGGGGGCTTATATGAACTGGACGTTTGGTGACCTGATCAAGTGACAGGCAGGCCAGGGAGGCAGGTGTAGAATGCTGGGAGCAAGGTCCTCTTGCAGGAGAGGAAGAAAAGAATGGCTTAAACAGGCAATTAGTAAATGAGGTAAGGAGTGGTGGGCAAATGGGAAAGCCCAGAAAGCTTTAAAACAATAGATGTCAGCAGCAAGGTCAGTTCTACAGCACAGTGTGGGCTGTCGGTACCAAAAGCCCAGTTTCTGTTAAGGATCACCGGAGTGATAAGACCTGAGGGCTAAACTGGATAGAATGGACCCAGAGGGGCTGGAGGGACCAGCTGGGCCAGAGGGACTGACTTCCTGGGAGGAAGGAAGCAGTTCCTGCCTTCTCACTCATCACAGACTGGAACTGGGAAATTAAACGGCCACTTCTGGGCCTGTAGAGAGAGAATGCTTCGCATGGTACCCACCTAGTGGGAGAAAACCGTCAATGCAAACTCTCCCTGATCCCTGAAATCCTGAGTTCCTTTGATATGGTGTCCCATCAGGTACAACAGTGGTTCCACACGTCTTTTGGCCACAGGAGACTTTCTTAACACAATATGATGTAGAGCACCAAATACCTAAAGCAGATGAAGGCAGAGCTGCTCTTGGAAGGGCAGGGTGGGCTGGAGATAGAAGCTCAAATGCCTGGCCTTCCACAGTGGACCCTGAGGCATGGTTTGAGAACAACTGCCTGGAGAAGCAAGCCCATGTTCCTTGATGTGGCATTCACAGCCTTCCTTGACCCTGTTTTGTTCTCTCAGCTTGTCCTCAGCCAAGTATAGAACTATACTTACGCCTCCAAGTATAGAACTGCTTCCACACATCCAAAGCTGTTTTCATGCCTCTGTGCTTTTGCTCATGCTGTTCCTTCTGCTTGGAATGCCTTTCCTACTGGCTGCCTCTGACCTAGTCTTGAGAATTCACCAGTGACGTCATCTCTTCTGAGAAGCCCTCTGGGCTCCTGTAGTACTACTGATATCCCTACACCTGAGAAGCTACCTCCTTCTACTGAAATTCTTTCCACATCTATTACCCCCACTAAACTATAAACTCCCCAAGGCCAGAAATTTTTTAAACTGAGTCATCCAATCCCATTCAGAGTACCTGGCTTAACTGATGTTCTTATTACCTGAAACTCTTGTTAACTGATGCTCTTGCTTGGGCTTAGTATACAAGAGATCGTTTCTGGAAAGCAAGTTTGAGAAATTAAGAGAGGAGCCTGCGATAAAGAGGGAGTGGTACAGTACCTCAGAGGAGTTGGGGGGAAGAGAGGAATAAGGGGCTGGGGACAGGAAAACAAGTCCTGCCTCGTGGATTTTTGCATAGAATTACTGAGAGTTCAAATCAGGTCTTGGACTTGACGTACCTGGCACTACTGCCACTGATTAAGTTAGTGATAAGTATCTCTGGGGAGATGCACTCCCTGTCTGCAATAGAGACATCTTTCTAGGAGCAGGGCAGTCTTCTGATTACGTCCCTGAGATGCTGCAGGCCTCCAGAGATTCTAACTAGCATAATGGACTTTGAAAAGGGAGACAGCTTTGCTAAGAAAGTTAGTTCAAGGATGATGAAGGACTGGCTAAGGACTCTGTCAGATCTGTCTGAGACTAGTAGCTTGGGAAGACATCTCTTACTGGAATCATTAGCTAATGGTTAGGGAGGGAGAGATAGAAAAGGTTTTGTGTTATGAGAACCAGATGGATTCCAGGCCTTGCCTTAAAACATTGAATAATCTCTCCACCTAGTTATTATCCATATACACAATGAGCTAGCATTGCCCTATTCCCTGCAAAGACAAATGGGACCCACTCTGCCTTGAGCAATTTCTGTAAATTCTCTGAGCCTCAGTTTCTTCAAGTGCAAAATGGAGACAATACCAGTATTCACTGAGTAATAGCTAATCTTAGGATAATATCATACTGCTATATTAAATAAGCTGACTACTTGATATCATGACTAACTGTGATGCTGCTGTTCTATAACCAACAATTTTAGTAAATGAAAAATGGGAAAAAATAAAACGGGGACAATAACTGTATCCTACCTCATTTAATCAAAGAGATAATCCATATAAAGCTCTTAATACAGGGCTTGATATTCAGTAAGCACTGAATAGATATTAGCTAAAATTATTCCTGCTAACACATGGAGCTATTTCAGAAAGCCTAATTGAGGACAAAAAGGCAGCTGAACTACCAAGAGGCAAAGATAGCACAAAGCCTGGCTGCTTGACTTATGGCCCACAGGCCAGCAGCATCGGCGTCACGGGGAAGCTTGCTGGAAATGCAGGGTCTTGGGCGATACCCTGGACTGGTTGAGCCTGGATCTGCAATTTAACAAGATCCCTAGGTGATCACACGCACGCACATTAAAGGTCAAGAAATGCTGATGAAAAAGCACTGACATCTCTGGCATTACTAACTGTGTCACTTTGGGCACTTTGTCACTCCTTATGCTTATTTTGTCATCTATAAACCCTTACCTTGTTAGGGTCATGGCGTGCTTAAGTGCCTCGGGTGGTAAGTGCTATTCAGCCCTTGCTATCTGTGCTCTCCAGCCCAGGCTTGGGCCACTGCGGGCCCCTCACAGCCTCACACCTTGGGGCCATAGTTCAGCAGGAGCCAGACTGCCGAGTTCACACCCTGGATCCCTCACCTGGAGGAAGGTGTGGCCGTGCGACCTGCACAGATACCTTACTGTTCCAAGCCTTAATTTCTCATCTGTTAAAATTGGAACAATGGCTATGCCTAGCTCCCGGGGATGCCGAAGCGTGGAGTGAAATGGGCCACAAAGGTCAGGCCAAGGCTGTGCTCAAAGCACATTTTAGCCTCCTCAGTAGGCTGTGTTGAGCAGAGTCCATGCTGTGAGCTGAGTGAGTCCCTGCTCCACAGAGACTCAATGCCTCTTGCTGCTTGACTGACAGCTGCAAGAACTCCCTAGGTCTAGAACTTGGGTACCACGGAGGACAGGGTCCAAACCCTTATAGGCAAAAAAAAAAGGGCGGGGGGGACTCCTATCCTTTCTAATATTAGTCCTAGAGCAGGAGGAAGCAAATTACAACCTTAGCCTCTTCTGGAAATCAGAGGGCTTGGTTGTGTGGAGATGACTATGTGAAAGAGGCAGTTGGAAAGCCTTTGGAAAAAGTCAATCATGAGACAACTGCAAGCTCTTGTTCTGTGCTGTCCACCTTGTGGCCAGGAGAGAAGAGTAGTGCTGCTCCCAGCAAGGAGGGTCCGTTCCCTGATCCCTCTTTCCCCTTCCTCCCTTAAACACCACAAGGCCAATGCCACAAACTCCCCTACTGCCCAAACAACCAAGCCACGTGGCTGGGTCCAGAAGTGGGAGAAAGAGAGTAAAGGATGGTGGCCATGAGGCACGCACTGGACACCTCTCTTCTGCCCACCTTTTCCCTCTGCTGGATGCGAGAGTTTCTTTTCACCCCATAATTCCTTCCCACAGGTTTGGGCATCAGCCAGTTTCCACTCTGGCCCCTGACCCCGGGGACCTGATTTCTTGATCATTCTCACATACTACAAGTCAATAAAAAAAAAACTACTCGTTCAAGGGCATTTTAATATTTTGGGAAGGACAATGCTTGGTTGTGGCTCTGTCCTGTGCGTTGTAGGACGTTTAGCAGCATCTCTGGCCTCTGCCCACTAGATGTCAGTAACACTCCCAGCCCCTATTAGGTTGTGACAACCAAATCGTTCCGAGTGGAGGACCTCTGGTCTAGGAGTTGGTCACAGTGGACTTTGAAGCTCAATGATGGCTCCAAAAGGCTCTAACATCTCCCAGTTGATCTCTAAGTAGCGTTATTTTCTAGTGTTTTGCTCATTCCCCTAACCAAGCACAGAATTTTGTGCTTGGTTATTCAGAATTCTGTGACATGTATTCACAATGTCGAATATATATCATCTTTGCTGAGCCAGGACCTACACAGAATCCTGTAAAAGTAAAGCTTGCCCTCAGATAGACAGGTAAGTCCAGTAAGGCCAGTTACTGTTTTCTTCTAAGGGGAGGAGTTGCATTACCATGGCCCAAAGAGGCTGTGCGTGTGGCCTGACTGTGGGCAGTGGTAGGCAAGAGGCTACAGGTGCTTGCTGGGGTTCTTGGCTGTGCTCTGGTTGGTTGTTAGAATGATTCAGGACAAGCTACTTACCTACCTGCAGAGATAATTAGCTTGCCTTGGTTTACACATTTCAGCCCCAGTCTCTCTTCTGCAAAATGAGGGGTCTGATTTGGAAAAATCTCTGAGATTCTGTAAGTGATCTAAGATTAGTTAACATGCATTCAATCGAGAGAACTTTTTTATTAGATATTATGATCTTTCTACTTTTCGGTATTAAAATTTCAGTTTTTCTTTAAAACGATGATCATAATAAATGATGATTTAAGAAACTGTCTATACTTAGCAAAGTAAGACATTGGAAATCTCATGTTTGTACCTGAAAAAATTATTTTAAATATTTTACATAAAATCTCCATGTCCAGGAATCACTGATGAGAAGCTTGACCATCCCAGATGTGGAATGTGTGGGACAGTGGCTCAGCCAGAGTACACATTCGCATTCCGATGCCTGGCATGGCGTCCACCTTTGGAATCCAGCATCCTTTTATGACAGGCAGGATTTCTCCAACACCATGGTTTCTAGGATAAAATAAATCTTAACCTTCCATTGGGTCATTATGTTATCACTGAAATGCATGAGAAAAATTCAACATGCATTTTGGTGATGTGAAAGGAAAATAAATCTTGGGACTCCAAAATCACTAAGCTAAGGGAAAAGTCAAGCTAGGAACTATGTCAAGCAAACCTGCCTCCCATTTTAATTTCTAAATAAGATAGCTACCGAGATAAAAGAACTACCTACCTCCCTCACAATTTGCCCACAAGGAAATTCCATGTGGGCCTCAAGATTTTTACCTTCTAACAGTTCCGTTGAATATCACCCCGGCAAGGTAGACTAATATAATAGCTCATCTTCACAGATGCTAGACGGAAAGTCATCCCTCCACTTACTAGAGGCAAATGCATATCTGATTGCTTCCTCTGTCCTGTTGTCTATGTAAAAATGCAGATTCACTGAGCCAGACTCAGTGAAAGGTGATCAAGGACTCAAAAGAATGCAACCTTTTGTCTCTTATCTACCTATGACCTGGAAGACACCCTTCCCACCCCAGCCCGCCCTTCCTTCTAGTTGTCCCGCTTTACTGGACTGAACCAATATACATCTTACACATATTGATTGATGTCTCACGTCTCCCTAAAATGTATAAAAGCAAGCTGTACCCAACCACCTTGGGCACATGTCATCAGGACCCCTGAGGCTGTGTCATGGGTGTATCCTTAACCTTGGCAAAATAAACTTTCTAAATTGGTTGAGTCCTGTCTCAGATATTTTGGGTTCACAGCAGAAACAAAACAATAGCTACATACTCCACTTTTGATGGTTATGTGTACAAAGAGGTCAAATACAGTTCTTCATTAGAACTCTTTTTAAGCTATTAATAGCTAAGGGAATCTTGCTTTTTTATTTGTTTGAATTAAATTAAATGGAATAAATAGGCATTTGAATACAAACTGGACTAATGCTGAACGAGGGGCTGCAGGGAAACTGACACTGGATGACCCTGGGCTGCTGCCCTCAAAGGAGTTATTATCCTGGAAGGGTTACAAGACAAGAAAACAACTGGCTGCAGCCAAGGGGAGGCGTGGGGAACAAGCCTGAGCTGGACTCAGTTGTAGGGTGTGGGTGGGAGGTGAGAAGAGGAAGGGGGCAGTTCGAGGAGGCACAGGTCACCGTTGACAGGGGACCAGCATTATGAGAAAAGGTGGCATTAGATGGACCAGACCGTGTGAGCAATTTGGGGCCTGTAGCTATGTCATCACCCTAATGTCCCTAGTTCCTAGCAGTCTGTGAATGCTCAACAAATGTTGGAAAACTTAATTAAATAAAAATTAATGGCAGTGGATGTGCTATTAGAATCAAGAATTGGCCGAGTGCAGTGGCTCACACCTGGAATTCCACACATTGCAGGGCCGAGGAAGGTGGACCCCTTCAGCTGAGGAGTTCAAGACCAGCCTGGGCCACCTAAGGAGACCCTGTCTCTACAAAAATACAAAAATTAACCAGGCATAGTGGCACGTACTTGTAGCCCCAGCTACTCAGGAGACTGAGGTGGGAGGACCTGCGTGAGCCCAGGAGGTTGAGGCTAGAGTGAGCTTTGATTACACCAAGGCACTCCAGCCTGGGCGGCAGAGCAAGACCTTGTCTCAAAAATATTAAAATAAAATAAAATAAAATAAAAAAGAGTTACTGATCACTATGCTTTTCTTGGACTTAAAAGTTGGGAAAAGTTCTCAGTTTCGGAGTGTTATGTGCATGAAGGGATGCTTTCCCATACTTTAATTAAGTGTCTGTAGTACTTACTGTTCAACACAAGAGGGAGCTGCTGCCTAGTTTATTCAACTAAAATATTTTTTGTATGTTTGCTCCATTTCTTCTCAAACTACAGTAGTGTATAGTATACTGTGCTATCTAACCACCGTCCCCAAATATAGCCCACCAACCAAAAATTCCCGTCACAACCCAACAAAAGTATTACCAGCAGTACATTATTTTCCAAAATGAATTTCTCCTAAATTATGTGATTTGTAGGGGGAAAAAATAGTATTTTAAATGTCTTAGGAACAGATACCCGAGGCCAGTCTGGAGTGTTCTTCAGATCCTTAAATAAACCCAGGATTTTCCAGTGATGAAAGCTTTGCTTATAAAAATGTCTCGGGACCTCATATGAGGGCAGCAAGGCTGATATAAGAGTCATTTCTAAGTGCCCAGATTTTCATGAGGGTCAAAGTCTCCCTGAGATATTGGCTGAGTCCAGGCCTCAAACATAGCAAGTGAAATTTATTTTGCAAAGAGCTGCAAAGAACAGACTATGAAGTAGCCAAAATGCCGGTGTCCCTTGAATCAAGATCATCTGACATACATATGAGAACTTAGGGGAAAAAATAAGCAAATTATACTCATATGATTTTTGAAAATTTCTTGCTTTACTAAAGGATTCTCTTCAGAATTTCTTCCATAGCAAACTCCCTAGTATTGTACATTTTTTAAAAACTTCAATTACCAAAATCGAATCTACATACTATTCTTCAGAGTCACCATTTCTAGCAAATAAAGTGTGCTGTTACCATCGAAAAATAGCCCACTATAAATGCCGGTGTATAGTTCATTCAAATGTGGGAGGTGGCATTACTAAGTAAACAGAGATCAATGGGTCTTTAGTGATCTGAGAATGAAATCAAGAAAAGAAAGAGCGTAAAGTGAGAGAACATTTTCCCAATTCACAACCAAATTCAGTCTTTGCTAAGAAATCTATTTTTCATCTTAAAGAACGAAAACAATTTCTCTGATCTCCCTAGAATGGTATCATTATTAATGTTTCTTTTTGGAATAAGTCACAGCTATCTACAATTCCCATTGGCCAGACAGACCCTCCCATGTCTGGATGTCCATGTTTATGCATCACCTTCTGTTTGGACGAACCGAGGCAAGATGGCGCAGTTCCCGGTTCTTCACCGTCAACTTTCCCGCGCCCGGGAAAGACACGGGTCGACTGCGCAGGCGCAACCCGACCTCCTACGGAGAAGAACCGGAACCCGCCTAGCCACGCCTACCGCCCCGCCCCCGACCCGCCTATGTCCCGCCCACTGCCCGCCCACTCCCGGGCCCAGGACACAAAAGCCACTCCCGGCGGGCGCACGGTGCGAACTTCCTCAGCCCCTCCTCATGCGTGGGACCCAGGAACCTCGTCCAAGAACGCCGGAGCGAACTTTCTCGGCCCATCCTCGTACACGGGACCCGGGAACCTCGTCCGAGAACGCCGGAGCGAACTTCCTCGGCCCCTCCTCGTACGCGGGACCCGGGAACCTCCTCCGAGAATACCGGAGCGAACTTCCTCGGCCCCTCCTCTTACACGGGACCCAGGAACCTCGCCGGAGAATGCCGGAGCGACTTCGTCGGCCTCCACCGCCGGAGACCGGTGAACCTCGCCCCTCCCTCACATTGGCTTGTAAATAAAGTTTTTTTTGCCTTGCCTACTTGCCTTTTCTCTGGCATTTGCTCTGGGGGTCGCATTAAAGCAAATCACCTTCTCTCCCTTGTATTGATGTCTTATACTCTTCACTTCCTGGGGGCAAAGGTCATGCCTTCTTTACTTCTATGTTACCAACATGAGCCTAGTCCAGGCTGGTGGTAAGCAGTTCATTCGTGTTTAGAAAAAAATCACAGCCAGGCCAGGTGTGGTGGCTCACGCTTGTAATCTCAGCACTTTGGGAGGCCAAGGTGGTGGATCACCTGAGGTCAGGAGTTCGACATCAGCCTGACCAACATGGTGAGACCCTGTCTCTACTAAAAATACAAAAATCAGCTGGGTGTGGCAGCATGTGCCTGTAATCCCAGCTACTCAGGAGGCTGAGGCAGAAGACTTGCTTGAACCCAGGAGGCGGAGGTTGCAGTGAACCAAGATCGCACCACTGTACTCCAGCTTGGGTGACAGAGCAGGACTCTGTCTAGAAAAAAACACACACACACACACACACACACAGCCGAGGGGAGAGTGACTGATAAATAAAGAATGAAGAAAATGGGGCATTTCATACTCATACTTAAAGTTTGTGTGTTTTTGTTTGTTTCTGTTGTTTGCTTGTTAAATTTTAATTCTCTGCTCAAGAGGTAGCAGAGAGTGGTGAGGAGTGTGAACTCAGATGTCTTGGGTTCAGATCCCAGCTCTGCCACATCTAGCTGTGTAGTCTTGGGCAAGATTCTTGTCTTTGCCATGTCTCAGTTTCTTCATCAATAACATGAAGCTGCTGCTGTTGCTGCTGCTGCTGCTGCTGCTGCTGCTAAGACTTTCCACATGGGGTTTGTAATTTATAAAGTACTCAGAACAGTGTCTGACACAAAGTTAATACTATTAGTGTTTATAAAACAGAATAATTATATTTAGTGGGATGTAGTCAAGTGTACTTTGATTCATTAAAAGCCAAATAGGCCGGGTGCGGTGGCTCATGCCTATAATCCCAGCACTTTGGGAGGCCCAGGCAGTGGATCACCTGAGGTCAGGAGCTTGAGACCAGTGTGGTCAACATGGTGAAACTCTGTCTCTACTAAAAATACAAAAATTAGCTGGGTGTGGTGGTGAGCGCCTGTAATCCCAGCTACTCAGGAGGCTGAGGCAGGAGAATCTTTTGAACTCAGGTTGGGGAGCTTGCAGTGAGCCGAGATCGTGCCACTGCACTCCAGCCTGGGCAACAGAGCAGGACTTCTTCTCAAAAAAAA
This sequence comes from Rhinopithecus roxellana, assembly GCF_007565055.1. Lineage (NCBI taxonomy): Eukaryota > Metazoa > Chordata > Mammalia > Primates > Cercopithecidae > Rhinopithecus > Rhinopithecus roxellana. The sequence goes on along the minus strand of NC_044562.1, from coordinate 73,464,182 downwards.
AAAAAAAAAAAAAAAAAAAAAAAAAAGCCAAATAAATCTTTAAAAAATGTAATGGAGATGGGATGATGAAAATGTTCTGGAGTTACATAGTGGTGATGGTTATGCAACCTTGTGAATATACTACAAACCACTGAACTGTACATTTTTTAATGGTGAATTTTATGTGAATTATATCACAATAAAAATGTGATAGAGGAAGACTCAATTCAACAAATGTTTGTGGACTCATAATAGCGATTCAGTCCTCTCCTGGATATAAAAAAAGCTTAGAATGTCATGTATGCTTTGAAGGATGTTATTTAAGGAGCACCTAGAGAGGAGAGTGTCAGTCACTTTTCCCAGCTCACTGGGGAAGGTGCTGCTATCCACATTCTTTACTCTGAGACTTAGAAGCATTCTAAGGTCCCACAGGAAGTGTGGGTAGCAGGAACCAGCCAGCTGGTTCCACCAAACTACCTTCTTCAGGTAGGGACAGTTTTGGTGAGGACGGAGAATTTACATCTATAAAGTAATGAGCAAAGTACACATCTCAGGAGGCTTTTAGGGCCAGTATGTGTGCTAAGGAAGAACAAGAAGAGTGCAGGCTCTGAGCAGCCGGTGGTTAGGGAAGGTTTTCTGGAAGCCGTGACCTCGGAAAGGGACTTTAACAGATTAGTCAGGTTTTAACTCTGCCGGTCAGTTGCACTGAGAGTAACTGTCTTTAGAGATGTGTAAGAAGTGCTTGCAAAACTGCTTTTCCTAGGATCATGCATATTATCAGGTTGAAAATTCTCACACTGACAGTATTAACAAACATGGATGTATGAATTTCATATTCATATCAGAAACTCATATCAACTGAGTTTGAAGCTGAAGCCATAGGCATTTGTTTTGACCAATTATACAAGGTAGGATGTTAATGAGAGAATGAGAGCACTCTAAAGACAACTAGCTTGCTTAACTACCCATTCACTTGTCTCTTCGTTTATTCAACAAACTTTTTTTTTTTTTTTTTTTTTTTTTGAGACAGAGTATCGCCCTGTTGCCCAGGCTGTAATGCAGTGGCACAATCTCAGCTCATTGCAACCTCCACCTTCCGGGTTCAAACGATTCTTCTGCGTCAGCCTCCCAGGAGCTCGGACTACAGCCTCCCAGGAGCTCGGCGCGTGCCACCATGCCTGGCTAATTTTTGTATTTTTGGTAGAGACAGGGTTTACCGTATTGTTCAGGCTGGTCTCAAACTCCGGACCTTGTGGGATCCACCTGCCTCAGCCTCCCAAAGTGCTGGGATTACAGGCGTGAGCCACAGCACCCAGTCTCAACAAACTTTTCTTTTCAGCACCTACCTCACTAGTACCTGATAATATAAATATAATGAAATGCAGTTTCTCTGCTTCAGGAAGATTCCAAGCTAGGAGCTGAAATCAGATACATAAAAATACTATAAAGTGATCATTGGTATAGCAAAGGGCAATAGAAGGGAGACGGGAAACCCAGGCTTGAAAGCACTACCTTAGATTGATGTTCAAAATTAAGAGTATTCAAGAGTTTTATTTTTCTGGCTAAAAAAAAAAAAAAAAAAAGCTCTTACAAAGTACTTTAGACTCACTTAGCAGCACCTTCACTGGCTGACAGAAGAGGAAGAAAGAATTAGGGAAGGGACAAGGAAACATTCTGTCCCCGTCTTTCCCCTCGTTATAGGCTCTCTGGGTGGTGGGTGAGCCACTTGCTTAAAAGTGGGTTGAAATTTGAGGTGGGATGACTTTCCTATTCTACACTTCCAAGCAGGCTTCCAGAGGGAAAATGTGTCGGGGTTTGAGGAAGAAGCCGGACTTCTTTAAGGCTATCTGTAGAGACAGAGAGATGATGGATTTCCCCTAAGAGGAAATTGGTTTCTCCATCAGTGCTCCATTTTGACCCAATTCTCACCCAACAACCAGTTTAAAAGATAGGAAAACAGTTTGTAATTAAAAAGAAAAAAACCTTTTTATTGTGTAAAATGCACATAACGTAAAACTTACCATTTTAACAATTTTTAAGTGTATTTCAGTGGCATTACATATATTCACAATGGTGTGTAACCAACACCACTATCCATCTCCAGAACTTTTTCATCATCACAAATTGAAATTCTACACCCATTCAGCAATAACTCATCCCCACCTCCAAACCCTGATAACCTCTATTCTACTTTCTGTTTCTATGAACTTGCCTATTTGAGGTACCGCGTATGAGTGGAATCACACCGTATTTCACTTAGCTGAATGTTTTTCAGGTTTAGGTATGTTTCAGAATTTCACTCCTTTTTAAGTCAGAGAGATATTCCACACTTACGTATCTACCACCTTTTGTTCATCCATGCATCTTCTTAGGCCCTTGGGCTGTTTCCATCTTCTGACGATTGTGAATAATGCTGCAATTGTGAACATAGGCATACAAGTATCTGTTCAAGTCCCTGCTTCCAATTCCTTTGGGTATATACCTAGGAATGGAATTGCTGGATCGTATGGTAATTCTATATTTAGCTTCTTGGGGAACTGCCAGACTTTTCCACAGCTGCTGCACCATTTTACATTCCCACCAGCAACAGCAAGGGTTCCAATTTCTCCACACCCTCCCCAAGGGCAATTGCAGAAGAGTTGGGAAGAGTTCTTAACTTTGAGTTGAAAGAGGTTTATTTGAATTTAATTGGTAAATGCTCAAGGTAAAAAAAAAATCCAAATGGAATATTCCTATTCATATGCTGTGTGGAGGGGGAGAGAGAAAGAGCAAGAGTCAACCAACTCAGAGGCCCATACAGGCAAAGTTGTGGAGGCCCCATGCCTGATTACACACCATAGTGACCACCAGCAGCAGTTTTGGGGTTACTTCCAGAAATTTAATATAAGAGAATTACCCCCCGCGATTCATATTTTGAGCAGGAATTTCCTTGCTGTGGGGACTGTCTATCTTCATGCCCAGCCCATGCTGACATAGTGACAGTGGTGCCTCTTTCCCCAGGCTGTCTATGACAGCCTGGGATGCAGCCCCCTCCTGACGTTTGCAGACACATTTGTCAGGGGTGCTCTGTATAGCCTGGTGGAGTTTCCAAACTGTCACTGAAACTTTCTAAGGGGTCTTCCTGCCGGTGTCCACAGAGGATATCCTCCATGTTCATCAACAGGGCGGCTATGACTTACAGAGCCTGCTGGCTGCCCACTGCTGATACAGCTGGGGCTCAGGGTCCATGCTTAGACATACATCTTGAAATGTTTTTCAACAATTACTGTAAAGAAAGTCTAAGAGGTCAAAGGTACCGTGTCACTCCCACTGCAGCAAAGAGAGTTCTTTCTAGAGCTGGGGCTGGAAGGAGCCTTGGGTGAAAGAGTATGGCCTGGCACCCATGTCTCCAACTACCAGCTGGAGTTTCCCCACTGTCCAGGAACAAGTGAGCCTGATGTGGTCAGGCATGGTAGCATCTCTTCCCTTCTGTCTCCCTTGGAGGATACTGTCCTCATGCTTGTCCAAGATCATAAAGGTTTGTAAGTGGAAAGGGAGGTAGATAGTGAATTCACAGAAGGTTGCAGGGATGCTTCTGCGGAGAGATGTTGGGGTGTAGCCCACTGTGAGGGCTATTCTTGGGGTCCTGCCCCACCACTCCAGGCTCCTTGTGCTGTGTGTGGGAGACAGACAGCACATCTGAGCATGCTCCTGGACTGTGCAGGGACACGTGCTTTGTAAGTTTGCTCAGCGTTCATCTTCCTTGGTTTTGAAAGCTGTTCCATGATGCCAATTTGTGTCCTGTGAATTCATGGAAAAATCCCTAAATTGTATTATTGAAAGCTGGAGAACAAAGAGAAGTGTATCTCGTCATCTAAGCTTTTGAATGATACTATAATGAAGCTGAGTTCAATACCAATACGAGACTAACAAGTTTATCTAACAGTATATACACCAGGCCGGGCGCGGTGGCTCACGCCTGTAATCCCAGCACTTTGGGAGGCCAAGGTGGGCAGATCACTTGCAGTCAGGAGTTCGAAACCAGCTTGGTCAACTTGGTGAAATCCCATCTCTACTAAAAGTACAAAAATTAGCTGGGCATGGTGGCAGGCGCCTGTAATCCCAGCTATGTGGGAGGCTGAGGCAGGAGAATGGCTTGAACCTGGGAGGCAGAGGTTGCAGTGAGCTGAGATTGCACCACTGCACTCCAGCCTAGGTGACAGAGTGAAACTCTGTCTTAAAATATATATATGTGTGTGTGTGTGTGTGTGTGTGTGTGTGTGTGTGTGTGTGTGTATGTGCTCCAAATATCATTTTACAGACCTAGGGCTGAAGAAATAAATCTGGTATAGCAATAACCTGCATTTTCCTTCAGGCTTTGAAGAAGTGAGTTTTGGGAACAAATGCTAATTTGGGGATTTGGTGCAGGCTTTTCTTTTGCTTGCCCTCAAAAAGACACAGTTTTACATTTGAGATTAAGAGGGTGGTAAATTTAGTTCACTCAGGTTTCAATATTGAAAATATATGATGGTATGCTCGCTTATGCAATAGGGTCTTTATATTTCAGAATGAATTTTTTTTTCTACATGGGATGAAATTGGAGAATCTCTGAGATGATCTTAAAAATCAGAAAATTACAGCTTAATTAAGTGTTACCGCTACAACTTCTTGCTTTAAAAGAAATATTATATAGGCATCTAGTATAAAATGCAAAAGATTAAAAAAATACTTTTTTTCTCACATAATCAGCTGTTTTTTAGCTCGTTAGCTCAAATACTTTTGGTATTTGAAAAAATGATCCCTACTGTAAAACATTTAGAAACTTCACCTTTGGTGTTGATGTGAAGCTTGACTTGCAATGTGACTGCTAGATGCTCTTTAGCTGAGCCTTTTCTCACACAAATCACTGTTTTTAAAACTCCTCATTCTGGGTATTTAAAAAATTATATTATTTTTCATTGTAGAACAATTAGAAAATTCATATTTGGAAATGATACTTAGCTTGACTTGTAGCATAGTTTGATGGTGTTTGTTATAAGGATCTAAATTTCTCAAGTTTTACTCAGAGAATGGGCAACAATGGCTTAGATTGCACATGGAGATGGTTCAGAATAGGGTGAAGAGGTTGGTACCGGCTGGATTAGAGGTTGGATTAGATGACCCCTCACCCTCAGGTACCTTCTACTCAAATGATTATAATTACTAAGGTATTGACCATAAACTACCACTGATTCTGTATCTATGTACCCAGCATAGGACCTGGAAAAGCGTCAGCCTTTTGTAAATGTGCACTGGCTGACTGAGATTCCTGCAGATCCTGACTCTGCTTTAGGGTTTGTGTGCTGATGCTCAGAATGGCTTTCTGGTTGTTGCACAGTTCATGGACTCCACTCAGATGTGCTACAGAAAATGTTGAGCCTCCAGCATAAAGAGTTGTATCTACTTCTTTCCATGACAGTCTATTAGTGGAACTTAGAACTCTGTTCTGGCCGGAAGTGGTAGCTCACGCCTGTGATCTCAGCACTTTGGGAGGCCAAGGCGGGCGGATCACCTGAGGTTGGGAGTTCGAGACCAGCCTGACCAATATGAAGAAACCCCACGTCTACTAAAAATACAAAATTAGCCAGGTGTGGTGGCGCATGCCTGTAATCCCAGCTATGAGAGAGGCTGAGGCAGGAGAATTGCTTGAACCTGGGAGGCAGAGGTTGCGGTGAGCAGAGATCGTACCGTTGCATTCCAGCCTGGGTAATAAGCGAAACTCTGTCTCAAAAACAAAACAAAACAAAACAAAACAAAAAAACCCCACATACACACAAAAAGAACTCTGTTCATCAAAATCCTGTTTTTATATGATCCAGTTTCAAGGGGAATTCTGGTTTGATGGGATGAAACCACTGTGTGTCCCCTGTGGTTGTAAGATCTGAGACACAGCAGCTTTTCACACAGGTGCTTGCACTCTGCACCCTTTTCTCCCTTTAAATATCATTGGGCTTAATATCTGGGTGATGGGATGATCTGTGCAGCAAACCAGCATGACACATAGTTACCAGTGTAACAAACCTGCACATCCTATACATGGACTCTTGAACTTAAAATAAAAGTTGGAAATAAATAAATAATGAATAAATAACATTATATCACCTGGGGTCTTAGAAGAGGTCGTGTGAGTAGCCCTGCTAGAGGATGAACAGGAAGGTAGCTAGAAGCTCAAACAGGGAAAACCCAGAGATGTTTCCAGACCTTTCTCCGAGCTCTGCCCTGCCTGCCTTCCGCTCTTGATATGTGTCTGGGTGTCTCTCCCACCTAGGTGACAGGTGTGCTGTGCACTCCTCCATGGTTTGTCCTGCAGAGGAAATTCAGTCATTCCCAAGTTTACTCTGTGGGCCTGCAGTCTATTCTCAGTGGAAACCGTTTTTGCCTTTTTTTTTTTTTTTTTTTTTGAGACAGTCTCTCTCTGCTGCCCCAGCTCACAGGAGTGCAGTGGTGTGATGTCAGCTCACTGCAACCTCTGCCTCCGAGATTCAAGTGATTGTACTCACTCAGACTCCCAAGTAGCTGGGATTACAGGTGCGTGCCATCACAGCTGGATAATTTTTGTATTTTGTGTAGAGACGGGGTTTCACTGTGTTGGTCACGCTGGTCTTGAACTCCTGACTTTAAGTCATCTGCCTGCTCTGGCCTACCAAAGTGCTGGGATTACAGGTGTTTGCCACTGCACCCAGCCTGTTTTTGTCTTTTTGAATGGTCTCCATATGCTGGTCTGTTACTCCACTAGGCTTTTCTGTCACAATCACTTTCTGATTAACCATTTAGTAGAATTTTATTTTTATGTTTTTGGAGACGGAGTCTTGCTCTGTCACCCAGGCTGGAGTGCAATGGTACGATCTCGGCTCACTGCAGTCTCTGCCTCCCAGGTTCAAGCAGTTCTCATTCCTCAGCCTCCTGAGTAGCTGGGATTACAGGCATGAGCCACCATGCCCAGCTGGTTCTGTATTTTTAGTAGAGACGGGGTTTCTCCATGTTGTTCAGGCTGGTCTCGAACTCCTGATCTCAGGTGATCCGCCTGCCTCGGCCTCCCAAAGTGTTGGGATTACAGATGTGAGCCACTGGGCCAGGCCCCATTTAGTAGAATTTTCACAAGAAAATAGTTTGAAGTGGCCGGGCGCGGTGGCTCAAGCCTGTAATCCCAGCACTTTGGGAGGCCGAGACGGGCGGATCATGAGGTCAGGAGATCGAGACCATCCTGGCTAACACGGTGAAACCCCATCTCTACTAAAAAAAAAAAAAAAATACAAAAAACTAGCCGGGCAAGGTGGCGGGCGTCTGTGGTCCCAGCTACTAGGGAGGCTGAGGCAGGAGAATGGCGTAAACCCGGGAGGCGGAGCTTGCAGTGAGCTGAGATTCGGCCACTGCACTCCAGCCCGGGCGACAGAGCGAGACTCCGTCTCAAAAAAAAAAAAAAAAAGAAAATAGTTTGAAGTATTAAAAACAATTCAAGTAATATTTCTTCTGATTATAAAAGTAATCATTTGTAGAAAATTTAGAAAATTCTAGGGAAGCAAAAGGAAGAAAATAAAATCATCTATTAATTCATATGTGAGAGAAATTGTTAGGACTTTGTAGTGTAATTTTGTTGACTTCCTCTTTAATCACAAATAATAAAGACAAACTTTACAAAGAAGGGAATATACCGTACCTGCCATTTTGCCTTTTTTTTTTTTTTTTTTTTTTTTTTGAGACAGTGTCTTGCTCTGTCACCCAGGCTAAAGTGCAATGGCATGATCTCGGCTCACTGCAACCTCCACCTCCCGAGTTCAAGCAATTCTCCTGCCTCAGCCTCCTGAGTAGCTGGGATTACAGGTGTTTGCCACCATGTCCAGCTAATTTTTGTATTTTTAGTAGAGATGGGGTTTCACCATGTTGACCAGGCTGGTCTGGAACTCCTGACTTCAGGTGATCTGCCCACCTCAGCCTCCCAAAGTGCTATGATTACAGGCGTGAGCCACCGCGCCCAGCCTCTTTTTTCTTTTCTATTATTATTATTATTTTTTTTCTGAGACAAGGTCTCACTCTCACCCATGCAGTGGCACAACCATGGCTCACTGAAGCCACGACCTCCCAGGTTCAAGGGATCCTCCCACCTCAGCCTCCCAAGAAGCTAGGTCTACAGGCGTGCACCACCATACCTGGCTCCTTTTTTATTTATTTGTTTGTTTTGTAGAGACGGGGTCTCACTACATTGCCAGGGCTGGTCGCAAACTCCTGGGCTCGAGCAATACTCCCACCTTTGCCTCCCAAAGTGCTGGGATTATAGGTGTACATTCCATTTCAAATCTTTCTTTTCATTTCAGTGTACTGTCAGTATTTCCTCATATCAGTCATTTTTTTCTACCATGTTTCTAGCAGCTGTATGTTTATTTGACAAGGGGGATTGTAAATGATCAGTTATTGAAAAAGTGAGTTAATATGGGAAATAATAAAAATGACACATACTTACGTGCTTCATTTTAAACTCAAGGTACATCCATTCCCCAGTTCTTTGGCTATAGACTGAAAGCCCTTTCTTGGTGGGTAGGTTCACAGATTCAAGTTTCTTATATAAACCATATCCATAATATCCAGTTTTGATCTCTGTAGAATGGATGGAGAATGTACAAAATATTTAAAGACACTCAATGCAACCTCCTAGATTGTTCGCAAAGTTTTCCAGGCTCTTGCTAACAAATACAACTGGCATAAATAGATGCTTGGAATGAATATATCTAAGTCTTGGGCAGACAAAGCTCAGATATGCTGCTGAACTTTTCAGAGAACAAATATGCAGATTGTCCAAAAGAGTCGTGTCAGTTACTAGTGTTTTATGGGAGAGTGGAGAATGTCAGTTAATTCATTTAGTGGGGCTGGGAGAGCATCTGCCCTTTCCACTTAATGGATGTGAAATAAGTCATTACCTAGTCCCTTGTGGTTGGGGATTCCGGTAGCTTCCAGTTAAGTCTTCTCAATTTTGTGCAAATCCATGATGATCTTGGGATGAATCCCTGGAGGTGTAATGGTGCTTGTATGTGCATAAATGTGCACGCACACGCATGTTATGTCTTTGAGACATATTGTCAGATTACGTTCCCAAAAGATTGTGCCAGTTTATACTTACTGCCATCAGACTGTAGGAAAGTGCCATTTTAATGCTCCCTTTTCAGCATTGAGTTCTATAATATGATTTTAAAACCCACAAAACTTGTTCAGTGTGATAAGTGAAATTTTAAATTGCATCTTGTTTTGGTTTGCATTTTTTAATTAGATATGAATATTTTCCATTTACAACATTATATTTCTTCATGAATTGATGAACATATACTGTGCTCATTTTTTGGTTCAGATGTTTGTCTGTTTCTTGTTGATTTGCATCCACTCTTTATAAATTAAGGATATTAAACCTTTCTCCATCATTTACAGCAAAATGGTAACATGTTTACTTCTGTCATTCAGCAAGGGTTGGAAATATAAGCTCACTTAAATATAAGTCTACAGAAAACATACCTTGAATTTTAACGTTAAATACAGATACCTTTTAGATAGTGTAAGTGTTTTTTTATCTTCATTTGGTAAATTAGTGTGATACACAAGTTCACATTAGTAGTTTGTATATTCTTAGAACTTCTTGGGTAAATGATTACAGCATAGCATAAGGTATAACCCATCAGATCTTTTCAGCGATTGTATAATAGTTTACTTCCTCTGTTTAAAAGTATTAATGACTTGGAGCACCTTGTATAGGTCTTATTTTCACACTCTGCTGTTTCTTTTGCCTTTCAGAAAAATCAGGGTTGAATTTAAATATCTTATGTCACGTCTATTAATAGACCCTAAATCGTATTTTGCAAGAAAGAAGGATGAAGAGTGAGATATTTATGTTGAGAGTTCAACCTCTAAATTTGTCTTCATGGCTGAATTTGGGGATTAGTTATAAAGTGATACGTGTCTTTGTCTAGTGTACTTTTAGGTTATTCCATATATTAATCCATTTATTTGCTCTTGGAGGTTATTATTTTACAGCTTCTTTTGAAACTCTGTCATTAAAAAAAATTACACTCCTTGCTTGAAACACTGTGTAACATAAAAGGCAAATGTTTGCCTTAACATTGTCCAAGTAAGTAGCCTAAGAATTAAGATGGCTATGGATTAGGGATAGTTTCAACCTTGTTTTGTGATATCTTGGATGTTCCGTCTTCCGCCAACATACACACAGCTTGGGTAGAAGGGAAATTGCAAAATTAAACAATCTCACAGAGTTTTGCAACTCCAAAGAGCTTTGAAATCCTGGTCTGTAGACTTACAGTGGTAGCAGAGCTCTTGCAGGCTGGCAGTGGAGTCCACCTGGGATAACTTCACATGGATGTGACCTTTTCTTTTGTTAACAAATGAAAATGTGGCTCCCATTGAAGCTGCAAGATCAAATCTTATTTTGGGGAGTGGAAAGAAAGAGATAAGGAAGCATTGGAGTAGAGTTTGATGTTTTTGACCTGCAGAATGATACCAGTCTGTATCTTCAACCTCTGTGTTTAGCATCGTTAGCTCATATATGGTGGTGGCAGTTCTGTTTTCCCAGACTTATAGATCATTTGAGTGACATTGATCATATGTGGGCCACGATCCTAGAAACTCTACTTTGTATCATTTGAGCATTCCTTCCCTTGGGCCCCTGTTTTTGTGCACTCTTCGGTCTGAAAGGTGAATGGGGAGGATATTGTTCATTCCTTCACATTGTCCTTTCCTAAGCTTCCACATGGCACATCGTCATAGATTGTCATAAGGTCCCACTACAGAGTCCACTGCCAAGAGCGCACTGTATCTCTGCAGCCCACCTGAGTTCCCATGGTTCACTGGACACCACCCACACCTGGCCAGGATTGCTGTTCTGCACTGACCCCAGACCACCTAGCTTCAGGAGGCCCCTGGAGGAGGGTTTTAGAGGAGCACTGCTTGGTCATTCTGTCAAAGTGCCCATCCTTGGATCACTTGGTTTTTGTTAAAGTGGAAATTCAAATTATTTCTAAAAAGGAAACAAAGCATCCTATCCAGTAACAACTTTATCGAAAGAGACATTAGATTACTATATTGTTATTTTTTAAGTTAGCTAATAAGTAGGGTAGATGAATAGAGACTGTCTCTACCTCTGAAGGGTTGGTGGTGCCCTGCCATATTGGGAATAATATTATTCTCCTCTCCACCACTCGTTATTAGGAACAATATCACATGGGAGGTGAACACCCCCTGCGATAATGGGAATTATATTACACTCTCCTCCCCTAAATATTAGGAACAATATCACAGAAGGGGTGTACACTTCCTGTCATATTGAGAGTAATATCATCCTCTTCTCCACTGAATATTAGGAACAATATCACAGGGGGATGTATACCCCCTGGGATATTGCAAGTAATATCATTATCTCCCAGGATATTAGGAACAATATACAGGGGGAATGTACATCCCTGAGATATTTGGGGTAATATCCTATCTTATCCTGAATATTAAAAACAACATTCCGGAGGGTGTGTACACTTCCTGGGATATTGGGAGTAATATTATCCTTGTCCTCCTTGGATATTAGAAACAATGTCACAGGGGAGGTCTACACCCTCTGTGATATTGGGAGTAATATCATCTTCTTCCCCCCGGATATTAGGAAAAATATCACAGAGGGTGTGTACACACCCTGTGATTTTGGGAACAATACTACCCTCTCCTCCCTGGATATTAGGAACAATAACACGGTGTGTGGGGGGGGTGCTGTACACCTTTTGTGACATTGGAAGTAATATCATCATCTCCTCCCCCTAAATATTAGGAACACTATTACAGAGGGGGTATACATCCCCTGCAATATTGAGAGTAATATCATCCTCTCCCTTTTGGATATTAGGAACAATATCACAGGGGAGGTGTACACCCCCTGAAATATTGGGGTAATGTCTTTCTGTCCTCCCCTGGATATTAGGAATAATATCACAAGGTGGGTGTACACCCCCTGTGATATTGGCAGTAATATCATCCTCTCCCCCCAGGATATTAGGAACAATATCAGTAATATCATCCTCTCCCCTCCTGGATGTAAGAAACAATATCACAGTCTGGGTTTACAGCCCCTGCAATATTGGGAGTAATGTCATCCTCTTTCCCCCTGTAAATTAGGAGCAATATTACAGGAGGTGGTGTACACCCCCTGAGATATTTGAAGTAATATAATCCTCTATCTACCAGGATATTAAAAACAATATTACAGGGTGGTGTGTACACTCCCTGTGAATTTGGGATATTACGATTAGTATCACTGGGAGTGCCCACACGTTGTGTACACTCACTGTGACACTAGGAATAACATCCCCCTATGATATTATGAATAATAACACAGGATGTACAAACATCATGTACACCCCGTGTGACATTAAAAGTAACATCCCCTAGGATATTACAGATAATATCACAGAGTGTATTCCCCTGGAACATCCCCCTAGAATATTATGAATAATATCACAGAGTGTACACATATGGTGTACACCCACTGTGACATTAGGAGGAACATTTTTCCAGGATACTACGAAAAATACCACAGGGTGTAAATGTATGGTGTACATACACTGTGACATTAGGAAAAACATCCTTCTAGAATATTACAAATTATTTCATATTAAGAATTATGATAATTATTATAACAATTATTAATTGTTATAATTAATTATTATTAATAATATCAAATAATAATTATTAATTGATATTATTAATAATATTTAAGGGAGATGTTACTCCTAATATCACAAGAGGTATACTACCGATTATATTATTCGTTATATCCTATTGAGATGTTACTCCTAATGTCACAGTGGGTGTACAACCAGTGATATTATTCATACTATCCTACTGAGATGTTACTCCTAATATCACAGTGGGTGTACATCTTGTGATATTATTTGAATTATCGTAGGGAGATGTTATTCCTAATGTCACAATAGGCGTACACCCTGTGAAATTATTCGAAATATTCTAGGAAAATGTTACACCTAATTCCAAGGTACATATTACAAGGGATTGTACACTCCGCGATTTTACTCCCCATATCGCGGGGTACAATGGAGAAGTAATATCACCCTCTTTCTTCCTGGATATTATGAACCATACCGCAGGAAGTGTACACCCCCCTGTGATATGGTTCGTAATATCACCCTCTCCCCTCCGGATATTACAAACTGTATCACAGCGGGATGTACACCCCCCGCGATATGGGAAGTAATGTCACCCTCTCCCTCCCTGGATATTATGAGCCATATCACAGGGGGGTGTACACCCCCTGCCATATGAGGAATAATATCACCTTCTCCCCCCTTGGATATTATGAACCATATCACAGGGGCGAGTACATACAGTGTATTCACTCTATTGGGAGTAATATTATCTCCCTTCCTGGATATTACAAACAATATCACAAGGGGGTGTACACCTTCTGTGATTTTGGGAGTAATATCATCCTCTCCCTCTCTGTATAATAAAAACATTATTAGAGGGGGCATGTATATCTTTTATGATATTGGAAGTAATAACATCCTGTCCACCTTGTGATATCAGGAACAATATTACACGTGGTGTGTACACCCCTGCGATTTTGGGAGTAATATGCTCTTTGCTTCTAGATATTAGAAATAATGTCACATGGGGGTGTACACGTCCTGTAATATTGCTTGTAATATCATCCTCTTCCCAACTTGATATTAGCAACAATATCATAGCGGAGGTGTACATTCCTTGCAATATTGGGAGTAATATCATCCTTTTGCCCCCTTGATATTAATAACAATATCACAGAGGGAGTGTACACCCCCTGCGATTTTGGGAGTAATATTATCCTCTCTTCCACTGGATATTAGGAACAATATCACAGGGGAATGTACACTTCCTGCGATATTGGGAGTAACATCATCCTCTCCCCTTCTGGATATTAGGAATAATATCACAGGGTAGGTATACACTCACTGTGATATTGGGAGTAATATCAATCTTTCTTCTTCTGGATATTAAAAACAATATCATGGGGGGTGTACACTTATCACAGTATCACAGGGGGTGTACACAGAGGGGCATGTACACTGGGATATTGGGAATAATATCATCCTCTCCCTTCCTTGATATTAGGAACAATATAATGGGGGGGTGTGCACACCCTGCGATATTGGGAGTAATATTATCCTCTCCTTCCCTGGATACAAAAACAATATCAGAGTTAGGGTGTACACTCCTTGCAATATTGAAAGTAATGTCATCCTTTCTTCCCCTGGATATTAGGAACAATATCATAGGTAAGGTGTAAACCCCCTGCGATATTGACAGTAATATCATCCTCTCTTCACCTGGATATTAGAAACAATATCACAGGATGGGTGTACACGTCCTGCGACATTGGGAGTAATATCATCCTTTTGCCCCCTGGATATTAGCAACAATATCATAGGGTGAGTATACACCCCTTGCAATATTGGGGGTAATATCCTTTTCTCCCCCCGAATACTAGGAACAATATTACAGAGAAAGTGTACACTCCCAGCAATACTGGAAGTAATATATTCTTCCCTCTCCCTGGATATTGGGAACAATATCGCAGGGAGGATGTACACCAACTGCAATATTGGGAGCAATATTATCCTCTTTCCCACTGGATATTATGAACAATATCATATGGGGTGTGTACACACTCTTCAATATTGGGAGTAATACCATCCTCTCCCTTTTTTGGATATTAGCAACAATATCACATGGGGGTGCACACCCCCTGCCATATTGGGAGTAATATCAGCCTCTCCCTTTTTGGATATAAGGAAAAATATCACAGGGAGGGTGTACAGCCCCTACAACAGTGCAAGTAATATCATGCTTTTTGTCCCTGGATGTCAGGAAGAATAACACGGGCAGGGAGTGTACACCCCATCCAATATTGAAAGTAATATCATCCTTTCCACTTCTGGATATTAGAAACAATATCACCAGGGGTTGTACACCCTCGGCAATATTGGGAGCAATATGACCCTCTTTCCCCCTGGATATTAGGAACAATACCGCAGTGGATGTACCTGCCCCATGCGATATTGGGAGTAATATCATCCTTTCCCTCACTAAATATTAGGAACAATATCATGGGGGGTGTACACCCTGTGCAATATTGGGAGTAATATCATCTTCTTACCCCCCGGATTTAGAAGCAATATATATGGGGGATGTACACCTGCTGCAGTACTGGGAGTAATATCATCCTCTCCCCACCTTGAAATTAGGAACAATAAAAAAAAAAGAAGAAATTAGGAACAATATCACAGTGGAGGTGTATATACCCAGTGATACTGGGAGTAATATCATGCTATTCACCTGGATATTAGAAACAGTATCACCGTAGGGGTTACACCCCCTGTGATACTGGGAACAAAATCACCCTCTCCCCCCCCAGATATTAGGAACAATATCACAGTGGGAGTGTACACCCCCTGCAATATTGGGAGTAACATCATCTTCTCACCCTCTGGATTTTGAAACAATATCACAGGGGGTTGTACAGCTCCTATGATATTGGTAGTGATATCATCCTCTTCCCTCTGGATATTAGGAACAATGTCATAGGGGAGGTGTACACCTTCAACGATATTGAGAGTACTATCATCCTCTCCCTCTCTCAATGTTAGGAACAATATCACAGCAGAGGTGTACATCCCCTGCACTATTGGTAGTAATATCATCCTCTTCCCCCATGGATATTAGGAACAATTTCTCAGGAGGGGTATACAGCCCCTGTGATATTGGGAGTAATATCATCTCGTCATTCCTGGATATTAGGAACAATATCTTAGGGTGGGTGAACCCCCACTGCGATATTAGGAGTAATATCATCCTTTCACTCCCTGTGATATTGGGAGTAATGTCACCTTCCCAGGATAATATCCCAGGAATGTTGTACACCCCCTGTGATATTGGGAGTAATGTCACCTTCCCCCTGCTTGGATATTTGAAACAATATCACAGAAGAGGTGTACACCCGCTGCGGTATTAGGGGTGATATCATCCTCTTCCCCCCCTGCCCTGGATATTAGGAAAAATATCATAAGGGGGGTGTACATCTTCTGCAATATTAAAAGTAATATTATCTTCTCCCCTCCTTGTGGGGACAGTTTTCCTCCAATATCCCTAGGCCTGGGCTCCTCCTTCATGCCACTGTGGCAGCATGTGCCATTTTCCTGGAAGAACGATTTTCACATTAGTAGAAACACAGCTTGTTTGTGGAGGAGGAGGCTGCTTTGGGCGTGGGATTCCAAGTAGTATTTCAGGGCCCAGGTTTAAGTCTCAGCTCTGCCATGTCCTAGGGCTATGACCGTAGGCAAAGACTTCTGCGACTCAGTTACTCATCTGTAAAGTGAGAGTAACAAGACTACCTTCTGCACAGGGTAGTAAAGGTTAAAGGAATTATTGCCTTAGATGCTTGGCCTTATCCCTGGCTAAACTTTGTTGGATTCAGAAGAGTGAAATATAAGACTTTGAAGAAATTGGGGCCAGGTGCGATGGCTCACGCCTGTAATCCTAGGACTTTGGGAAGCCATGGCAGGCGGATCACTTGAAGCTAGGAGTTGGAGACCAGCCTGGCCAACATGGCCAAACCCCATCTCTAGTAAAAATACACAGATTAGCCAGGCATGGTGGCTCGTGCCTGTAATCCCAGCTACTCAGGAGGCTGAGTCAGGAGAATTGCTTGAACTTGTGAGGCGGAGGTCCCAGCGAGTTGAGATCAGCCTGGGTGACAGAGCAAGACTCTGCCAAAAAAAAAAAAAAGAGGGAGCTCATCACAGGCCTGGGCCCCTGTGAGAACTGTCAGGCATTTTTCAGCCATTAGAGGTCTGGTTTTCCCAGCCCCGTGAGTCTAATCTCTGTTTATCAGCCTCTCAGCTGCTGGTTTGGAGTTGACAACCTCTGGGGGTGGAAGAGCAGACAGGCTCACAAGCCTCCGTTCCTTACGAGAAGTGGGTCTTGGCCCTTTACTTCTCCCTACCTTAGGAGTGCCCTGATCCCCTTACACAGATTTAAATATACAGCAGGTACTTGAATAACATCGTCTTGCTATAACATTGATGAGAAAAAACTAATTGATTTCTGATGGGGGCCACTGTCTGTGTGGAGTTTGCATGTTCCCCTTGTCTGTGTGGGTTTTCTCTGCATACATCAGCTTCTTCTCACATCCCAAAGATGGACATGTCCACATGGTCCCCGCCTGAGTGAGTGTGGGGGTGTGTGCGAGTGTGCCCTGTGATGGGTTGGCATCTGGTCCAGGGCTGGTTCTCATCTTGCGCCCTGAGCTGCTGGGATGGTGTCTTAGTCTGTGTTGCTATAAAGAAATGCCTGAGGCTGGGTAATTTATAAAGAAAGGGTTAATTGGCTCATGGTTCTGCAAACTGTACAAGAAGTGTGGTGATACCAGCTTCTGCTTCTGGTGAGGGCCTCAGGCGGCTTTCACTTATGGCGGAAGGGGAGCTGGTGTGTGCAGATTACATGGAGAGAAAGCAAGTGGGGGAGGCGCCAGGCTCTTTTTAACAACCAGCCTTTGGTGGTTGGAGGGGGGGCGGGTGGAATTATTGTGGGAACTAATAGAGTGAGAATTCACTCATTACCGTGAGGACAGCACCAAGCCATTCATGAGGGATCTACCACCATGACCAGACACCTCCCACCAGGCCCCACCTCCAGCACTGGGGATCAAATTCTAACATGAGACTTGGTGGGGGCAAAACATAGCCAAATCATACCTGCTGGGCTCGCTGCCTGAGGCCCTGAACTGAAACAAGTGGTCGACAATTCTCCTATGTGTTTTTATTAATCTCTCTTAAATGGATGTGTAGCTCCCATTTATTTCAGTGTTTAATATTCAAAGTGTTTTGGTCTTTATTTAGAAGTTTGGTGATGTTTTTGTGACCAGAAATAGGCCACAGGAACTTAACTGTTGTTTACAACCATTAGCCTATAGCAAAATTGGTTTTGTTATACAGTGGACAGTTGCAGTTTCCAAGAACCTATTGACAATGTTAAGTGCAGATTTACTGTATATATATTTATTAATTTATTTTGTAATTGTTTTCAGCAACAGCCTTTATCTAAAGCTCACTGGTCTACCATTGCCAGACATGGCATTGCTAGCCATATTTTTTCTACTTTATTCTTTTATCCACTTGGAATATGTTTATGTGATGAATCTTTGCTCTACTTCAAGTCCTCTTCAGACATGACCTTCTTTGCACAGTCCAGCCATATCTTATTGCTTCATAATAGCACCATGGACCCTTCCTTAAAGTGGGGGCTGTGTTGGAGCTTGTCACTGAGAAGGGCTGGGCTGGCAGGTCACCCAGCATCTCTCTACCCTTCAATTTAGTGATTTGAAACAACATTTGTCACTTCAGATTCTGTCGGTTAGGAGGCTGGGTCCCCAGCCAGGAGCCTGTCACAGGCTGCAGGGAGGGTGTCAGCTGTCATGTGGTCACCCCAGATACCACCAGGCAGGGCCCCTTTTCCTCACTGGCCTGGTTCCTGGGGGTATTTGGTCTCTCATGGTCTGTTGGCTGGAGCTGACCCAGGCCCTCGCTGCAAAGGCCTTTCCATAGGGCAGCTTGTGAGAACCAGGGGTCGGGGGTGGGGGTGAGAGAGAGAGAGAGGAAAATGAAGTCACAGTCTCATGACCTAATCTCACCTTTAGCAGACTCTGGTGGTTAGTCGCAAGTCAGTAGGGCACAAGGAGGGGTCAGGCAAGGCCATGAGCTCCTGAAGGTGGGATGCTTGGGGCCATTTTGGAGGTCGGCCCACCTTACCTCTGGAGGCTGGCCTTGTTTTCAAGCATGCTCTCTTGAGGTGCCAAGATGGCAACTGGCAACTCTAGGCTGGGGCTGCACAGCCCAGCACCCACAGCAACTCTGTCCCAAGGTACTTCTCACTGGGCCTGCTTAGGTTCAATGCTCATCCTGTGGCCAGGTGGAAGGAAGTTGCCAGTAGCCTGTGGTCCTCATCCATCCTGGAGTCTGAGGGAGGGCTATCCAGAAGCCGAGAGGATGGAACAAGTAAGGAGAGTTCTCAGAAGGAGAATCTCATTGCCAGGAGGGCCATGGGTTCCAGACATGCAGAAACAACCCAGCCATTTCCACCAGGCTCCTATCAGTCAGGGCTGTTGTTTGTAGGACTGGCCTCTTTCTTCCTCAGGCCTCTTCAAAATGCTCTTGTTTTTCAGCTCCTAAAGATCATGACCAAAACTTGTGACTGATTAAAATTGCATTTATGATGCAGTTTAATTTGCAGTGTTAATTGTTTCTGCCCCATAACATGGCATGCATTTATTCCAGTCATTATATGTATCCCTCTGTGAAGTTAGGTCACTTTCTTCTTGGCTCTACATACTTTGGTTCCTGGGTATTTTATGTTTTTATGGCTCCTGTGGAAGGGACTTAATTTTTATCTTTTCTGCCCAGTTATTCATATAAGGGGAAGCTATTTGATATTATAATAGTTTTTCTAATAATTTTCATGAAGGCAAATGAGAATGAATTTATGTCTTTTTGTTACCTTGTCTAATGCAGGTCCCATCCGGTAGTATTAACACTCTTCAGCACCCCTGTCTGGTCCGCAGAGTGCATCCGGCCTTTAACTCATAGTCATGGTGCTGGTTATAGAGCTGAGATGCATGTGTGTGTGTCTCTTGTTCAGTTGGAGTGGATGTTGACTTCATTAAGTGTGGTCCTGAGGCACTGAGGTCAGTCATACATGCAGATTTCTAAGGTTTACACTGTGGCCTTGTCTCCTATTGGCCAATGTGAACTGTTTTTGCATGCCTGGTAAATATCCACAAGCGAGATGGATTGTAGTTTTCTTATTCTGTGGCATCGTTTTCAGGTTTTTGTGTGTACTTTAAAAAGTCTCTACTCCTCCATCCTTTTATTCGGCCCCCTCTCCTGGTGTTTTCTTACTTTTCTACTTGGATATCACTTGCATTTCAGTGGGCAAGCAATTGCCTTTGGGTCAAATACCATCCACTGCTTGCTTTTGTAATACAGTTGTTCTGGGATATAGGCCTGATCATTTCGTTACAGATCATCTGTGGCTGCTTTCTTGCTACAGTGGCAGAGTTGAGTAGTTGTGACAGACTGGAAGACCCTCTAGCCTGAATTATGTACTGAGTGGATCCCTGCATTCTTCTCTTTGACTGCCCCCCTGCCCCACCTCTTCTGGCCCTGGCCCATTAACCTCTTCGATCTCAACGGCAGGACCCTTGCTTCAGCAGTTTTCTTACCAGGCAAAATTCTTGCCCTTACAGGGTGTGCACTCTAATGTGGAGAGAAAGGCAATGGAAAACAAGTTAGTAAATTGTACAGTATCATGTATAACTCCCCAGTGCAATCCCTCCCTCCTCCCCCCTCCCCATGATAGGCCCCAGTGTGTGATGTTCCCCTTCCCGAGTCCAAGGTGCTGACGAGTTGATGGGTGCAGCACACCAACATGGCATAAGCATACATATGTAACAAACCTGCACGTTATGCACATGTACCCTAGAACTTAAAGTATAATAAAAAAAATAAAAAAAAAATTGTACAGTAAATGAGAAGTGGGGAGAGAAGAGTCCAGCAAGGAGGGCTGAGAGGAGGCAGGAGGGTGCACAGGGTCTCACTGAGGTTCCTCTGGGTTTGTGCCCAACCTGGCGGCTCCTCCTCCTGTGTGCTGGCCCCTATCCCTTCCTTACGGGGACTGGACTGTCTGCGCCCCTCCTTCCTTTGTCTCCCTAACCAGAGCTGGTGCCTGACTTGGTCTCTATTACCCCGGGGGCTCCAGGGGAAGAGTCAACCTGGACTGAGTCCTAGGAGGTGCAGCTGGAGGTGGGACAGGGCTGTGTGCCTGGGGGTGTTGATGGGCTGGGATGGGAAGCTGGAAGGAAAGTGGTGTGAGGTGGGCCAGGGGGTGATGTCTCCTTCCTGAACCATCTCTGTCTAGTCTAGGAGTTGGCACTTGATCTATGGGTGATGCAGACAACTGCAAAATCCTGAGAATTGTGGTCACTTGTGCATTTTAAAAAATGATGGGCTGGATGTGGTGGCTCACGCCTGTAATCCCAGCACTTTGGGAGGCTGAGGGGGGAGGATCACTTGAGCCCAGGAGTCCAAGATCAGCCTGGCCAACATAGTGAGACTCTATCTCTAAACAAACAAAAAAAATAGCCAATCGTGGTGGCATGCACCTGTAGTCCTAGCTGCTTGGGAGGATTGCTTGAGTCCAGGAAGTTGAGGCTGCAGTGAGCTATGATCCTGCCACTGCACTCCAGCCTGGCTGACACAGCAAGACCTTGTCTTTAAAAATAAATAAATAAATAAATAAAAAGATGGCAGTAATAGGACCCCTCTTAGAGCTGTTGTGGAAGTTAAATCAGTTGTATTTGTAAAACCTGGTACATGGTGCGCACTAGTAAGGATTGCTAAATGAAGTAATATCATTCTGTTCAGTTTTATAGTCCTCATTTTTAATTAGTTGAGCTTTCTCTAGCAGCACAATGTGTTTCGGAAACATGTTTTACTGTTATTGCTGCTACTAATAGTACAGTTTTATCTAATATGAGATGGAAAAGAATAATCAACTTTTGTTTCCATTAACTAGAAAGCCAAATGGTTGGATATAGTTTTTCCAAGAAAAATTAAGTTTAGCTGTAGCAAGGAGTACATTTGCTATTGGTGTATATGTCAATGTACTTAGCAATTTGACATTTCCTTACTGGGAGGTAAGTTTCTACCTTGAGTATAAAGACTTCACAGGTAAATAAGTCCAGTGCACTTATTTTAAAATTAATAGCAACTTCAGTAATTAATACATTTGAAAAAATAAAACAGTTTGCATTTTAATGCTTGTCATCAGGTTCCTCTAGGTTAGAGTCTACATGCTATGAAATATAAAAAAGAAAGACTCGTGAATGGCGTGTTTCAGGTGGTATAACTGTAAGAATTTTTTCAAGTCAATATTTGCGTTTGTATGATTGAAGTTTTTTGTTTGTTTTTGAGACAGGGTCTCGCTCTGTTACCCAGGCTGGAGTGCAGTGGCATGATCATGGCTCATTGCAGCCTTGACCTCCCAGGCCCAAGAAATCTGCTTACCTCAGCCTTCTAAGTAGCTGGGACCAAGCATGTGCCACTATGCCTGGCTAATTTTTTTTTTTTTTTATTCTTTTAGCATAGACAAGGTCTCACTATGTTGCCCAGGCTGGTCTTGAACTCTTGGCCTCAAGCGATTCTCCCAGCCTCAGCCTCTCAAGGTGCTGGGATTACAGGCGTGAGCCACTGTGCCTGGCTGAGGTTTTATACTATTCACTAAGTATTAACCTTTAAGAATGTCTTTATATTAAAAAACACAAGATTTTTAGAGGTTATAACTGCATCTGTTTTTGTACACTATTGTACAGATAATTGTGTTTGATGATGTAATTTGTTGCATGACCTTGGACTGCCTTAACGTCTTAAGTGTTAGAGGAGACCCAGGATGTGGGGGAGGTTACAGATGGGGTGGCTTTTGAGATGAGAACTAGCAAGGTCCCTCGAGTGAAGACTGGCTTGTTGGCCTTCTGCCTGGAAGAGCAGAGACTTGGATCCTGAGGCTTTGCTGCAGGAAGCTTGAACACAGGTAGGAGGCAGTTCCCAGCAGGCTGATATGCACCCCTTGTACACAGTGTTGACACTGACGCTTGCATTAGGAGACAGATCCTGGATAGTGTTACTATTAACAGCTCCCATTGACCAACCTGCACTTTACAGGTAGCCTGGGACTTGCCTGATTTGAGCCCTGGAATTTCAGCAACCTAGGAGCCCTTCTTTGTCCCCAGAAGACCCGACTCAGATGGTTGGTCACCCCATGTACAGGGTTTTAAATGTTCAAATATTAATTTCACGGGGTGGGGGCTAGTGTGCTATCCCATTCTTCAGGCGGGAATGGAGTCCTAGGGTCTCCATGTTACTGCTCTGCTTGGGCTCCACCCTGGGAAGGAGGTGGAGCAGTTAGTGGTTCTTTTCAAAGGAGGACAGCAGCGAGCACGGAATGACAAGCAAATGCTAGCTTTTAGATTGGGGCAAGGCTGACTAAACTACACTGTGGTTGTACAGAACTTCAGTGGGGTGTTACGGTTGACCACAAATTGAAATTAACTCAGCAACATAGTGATTTTCTTTTTCAAGGAAGACTAAAATAACTTCCTGCTAACTTAGTTGGTTCTTGCTGTACTTCACCATTGTAAGTCAGTGAGGTCTTTATTAAAGTATTTAATTGTCCTTTAGGATTAGCTTCCAGGAGGTGGGGAGAATTTTAGGAAAGTGAGCACAGTTACAAGGAGGCTGGAGGGGCACCGTTTTAGGGGTGGAGGGTAGGATCATAGGTGACAATGCCAATGATCTTTCCATATGGAACTAAATTAGTTTATGTAGGATTCATGATCCCTTCAAAAACATATTCATGACTAACCTGGTTCATGAAAAGAGGCAATTTTTTTAATGTTCTAGAAAAAATTCTAACTACTGTATTAGCTATCTATTGCTATGAGTTAAACAACCTCAAAACTTAGCGGCTTACAATGACAGTAAACATGTATATTATCCTACACAGTTTCCATGGCTCAGGAATTTGGAAGTGGCTTGGTTTGGGTACGTCTGTGCCCGGATGTCTCATGTGGTTGCAGTCAGAGTGTTGCCCAGATCTGCAGTCATCAGAAAGCTTGAAGGGGGCTGGAGGGTCTGCTTCCAAGATGACTCACCCACATGGCCATGGGCAGGAGGCTTCTGTTTTTCACCATCAGGGCCTCTCCACAGGGCTGCTTGCGTGTCCTCACAACATGGCTGCCAGCTTTCCATGGAGTGAGTGATCCAAGAGAACAGCAACTATCCTAACTTCAGAATCCACACTCCATCACTTCCAGTCTCCAAAGGGCTACAGATGTCAGTTCAGTGAGGAGAGGATGACACAGGGGCAAATATCAAGTAGGCCTTACCCACCTGGCCTCACTCATCTGGCATTAAACTTCTGTTTTTAATATCCTGGCATTACCAACCTGGTTTACCCACCTGGCCTTAATTCCTTGGCTTTACTTACCTGGACTTATTAAACTCTTGGCCTGAACCTCTTGGGTTCATCCACCCAATGTTATCTACGTGGCTTTATTCACCAGGCCTTATCACACTGGCTGCAACCTTCTGGCCTTACGCATTTGTCCTTACTCAATTGGCTTATTCAGCTGGTCTTACTCACCTAGCCTTAACCTTTTGGCCTTACTCACCTGATGTTGACTACCTAGCTTTATTCAGCTGGCCTTAATCTCCTGACCTCAGTCTTAACTTCATGTTTTTCTCCAGCTGGCCACATTCACCTGGTTTTACTCATCTGGAATTAACCTCCTGGCCTTAACTTTTGGTATGTTACCCCCTAACTGCCACCATAACTCTCCTGGCCATATCCCCCTTGCAAGCTGTATCACCACCTTTCCCCGTCGTGCCCTCCCTGGTAGGTTCAGTGCATGAGTAACCAGAATGACGGGCATGTTGCTGCCTCTGTCTGAGACGATGCTCTGCATTGCTCCTGAGACTAAGCCAGGCCCAGGATTGGATTCCCACCTCATCCATCCTCTAGCGTTCCTATGAAATTCGGTCTTCCTGTGCTCCTGCCATGAGCCTGGGCTCCTGTTGCCCCATCAGGGTCCTGGTCATGATCCTCCTAATTCTATTCCACCTCATGCCTCCCAGCACTGCAGGTGGCTCTGGGCCACTTGTTTCACCTCTTCCTCCTCCTCCTCCTGCTACTGTGGATAGTCCATTTCCAGATTTCACCATATCCATCAGAGTTCTCCAGAGAAGCAGAGCCAGTGGGAGATATGTAATGCATGTCAAAGAGATTCATTTCAAGTAATTGGCCTACATGATTGTAAAAGCTGGCAAGTCTGAAATCTGTAGGGCAGGCTGGAAACAGGTAGGAATTGATGCTGAAGTCTTGAAGCAGAACTCCTTTATCAGGAAACATCAGTTTTTGCTCTTAGAGCCTTCAGCTGGTTAGATGAGGCTCACTCACTACCAAGAGTACTCTCCTTTACTTACTTAAAGTCCACTAACTATAGGTATTAACCTCATCTACAAAAGAGCTCCATAGCCACTCCAAGACTAATGTTTAGTTGAATAATTAGGTAATAGAGCTTCATCAAATTGACACATAAAACTGACCACCATACACATTGAGATTCAAAAAGCTCCTTGTTCCCCAGAAAAATGCACCAAACCTAATATTTTGCATCCACAGACACCCCAGGGACAAGAGCCCATGATGTAGAGTTTTAGACAATAAATTTCCACATGGGTCATTTTAGTTGTGGTAGTCATTTGGGTTGCTTCTGATTTTTTTTTTTTTTTTTACTAGTATAAAATGCTGGTATAAATATTTACATACACATTTGTGTGTGGGCATGTTTGTTTGTTGCTTTGGGGCAGATACTTAGGTTTGGAATTGCCAGGTCATACAGCCAACATCAGTGGCTGTACAATTTCACATTCCTATGCAGCAACATATGAGAGTTCCAGTTGCTCCACATTTTTACCAATGCTTGGTATTGTCAGTTTTTTAGATTTTCTTTCTTTCTGTGCCTCAATTGCTCCCTTTCTCTTACCCATATCACTTCTGTGGCCCTGCAGTATTGATAGGATTCTGTGCAGATTGCTTTGCCTATCACTGAAGTTTCTACCTGGCCCAATCCCACATCCCCATTCCAGGGTGATCTCCTTGTCCCATGCTAACTTCTCTGACCTGCTCAGAGTGCTCTACCATCCTTCCTGATAGGTCTATTCCTTCCTATCCCTTGGCCCCATGTCCCCAAGGACACCAGCCTTGGAGACCACAGCTGGAAGTGTGCTCATCTTTCTCTGATCTCAGTGGTATCTCTCTGTCAGCATTTAATGATACTTAAAAATAATACATGCTCGCTGAAAAACAATCCGAACTGTACCTAAGTATACAAATAGAAGTATGGATACTTATTTTAATGTGAATTCAGTATTTTGGTGAACCTTTTTGTAACATAAGTGCGTGTACATGTAATGTGTTTGTGACATGCAATAACCACTTCCCTACTGTATGGTGACCTCAGTTTTCCAGTCGTTGGGGTCCTTCCTGTCCTAGTTTTTAATGGCTATATGATGTTATTTACTACCTTTTGTTATTTGACATGTGTCTGTAGATCTCTAATTTCTCTTGGTTGATTATTAATATAAATCCGTCTTTTTCCCGGAAAGCTCTAAGGCACCCAGGCGGGGGTTGTGAGTTGTGTAGTGTGGGTTGCCCAGTCTGCTAGAGGGCAGAGCTTGGGTCCATTCTGCGGTTCTCCACTAACTCTAGGAGGGCCCTGCACATGTGGTCACTTGATTTTCTTTTCTCCATGCACTACCGATTTAACCCAGAATCGTTTCTTATGTCGTTTTCATCTAACTTATGAAAGAGCATCCTCCTTTGTTATGTTTTTATTTTCCTTCTGCTTCAGTATTGTGTCTTTCACCTTCAGAATAGGATTCTAAGGAAAAAGAGAGGAAAATTTAGCAATGATGTATCATAGAAAACTTAGCATTGTTTACATAATTCTTGACATGTGGTAACTGCTCCTTGTGAACTGCACCCTCCCAAACACACATATACACACACAGCCTAGGCAACATAGTGAGACATCATCACTACACAAAATTTTTCAAAAAATTAGCCAGGCAAGGTGGCATGCACCTGAATTTGATTGAGAATTACCTGTGAAGTCCATTTCTCCTAAGTCTCCTAATGGCTGTATGATGCTATTTTCTACCTTTTGTTTTTGGACATCTTTTTCTGAGCAACTGAAACTGACTTTGCAAAACTATCATAGCAAGGGAAATCTGACACTCCCAGCTACTCAGGAGGCTGAGGTTGAGTTTTAGCCAGGAGTTTGAGCCTGCAGTGAGCTGTGATTGCACCACTGCACTCCAGCCTGGGTGGCAGAGCAAGATCCTGTCTCAAAAAAATGAAAAAAACAAAACACACACCACGTGGATTGTGGGTGAATTCAATCTGGCCTTTCTGCAACAGTTAGGAAGAGGCACCCCTGTTGCAGGAGGAAGGGGCATAACTTTTGGTTGTCCCCTTCAAGTGGCTAACCACCTAGGGAACTTTCAGGTGTGGTCATTAACTTTTTCTCTCTTCCTATCCTTCTGTTTTTAACCTTAAATCTTTTAAAAATTCAGTGTAGTTTTTAGCCGAGTAATAACATTTATGTAGCTGTAAACCTTGTTCCTAGGCATGACATGATGACTCTTTGATGAAATGCTGTTCCAAGGAGGTAAAGGGCTGCAAACAGAGCTCTGCAGAGTTCACCTGCAGAGGTTTGTGGAAGTGGCCTGAAATGTGCTGTGAACTTGGATAAGCACATGCAGATTCTCAGGAGGATATCCTACCAGTGGAGCCCAGCTGCACCTGGGCACAGTGGAGATATGGTTTATGCAGTTGAATTCTGATGCTGCCAGGGGACAGCTATTGGATCATGATCGCCTCAGCTTGAATTCAATTAAGAATTATCTGTGAAGCCCATTTTTCATAAGTCTAAGCAGCTGAAATCACCTTTGCAAAAACTATAGTAGTAAGGTAAATCTGACATAACTGACTCCATCTTGCTGCTAGCAGGCTAAATTCCTTTTGCTCATTCTTGCACAGAGGCCATACTAGTACTTTCCTTGAATGGATCCCTTCCTTGTTCAAAAATTGAAACCATATTTGTAAAGACAACAGAAGGTCACGAGGTTAGAATTATGGGAGGGGCTTGAACTTCACTAAAATATAGGCATAGTTAAACAATAACCTGCCATGGCTTCACTTACTTTTCTATAAGTTGCTTACTGCTCTGAGTCAAGTAAGCAGTCACAAGATTTATAACTTCCCCAATTACTCCTGTAGACAACATTGCTATTGTGAAACCTAAAGAACTAGGGCCAGGCACAGTGGCTTATGCCTGTGATCCCAGCACTTTGGGAGGCTGAGGTGGGAGGATCACTTGAGGCCAAGAGTTTGAGACCAGCCTGGGCAACATTGATATGGTTGATATTTGTCCCCACTCAAATCTCATCTTGAATTGTAGCTCCCATGTGTCATGGGAGGGACCCAGTGACAGGTAATTGAATCATGAGGGTGGGTTTTCCTTGTGTTTTCCTCATGATAGTGAATAAGTCTCCTGAGATCTAATGGTTTTATAAAGGAGAGCTCCCCTGTACATGCTTACTTGCCTGCTGCCATGTGAGATATGCCTTTGCTTCTCCTTTGCTTTCCACCGTAATTGTGAGGCCTCCCCAGCCATGTGGGACTGTGAGTCAATGCATTAGTCTGTTTTTATGCTGATAAAGACATACATGAGACTGGGTAACTTACAAAAGAAAGAGGTTTATTGGACTCACAGTTCCACGTGGCTGGGGAGGCCTCACAATCACGGTGGAAGGCGAAGAGGAGGAAGTCGTGTCTTATATGGATGGAAATAGGCAAAGAGAGAGCTTGTGCAGAGAAACTCCCATTTTTAAAAGCATCAGATCTCATGAGATTTATTCATTATCACAAGAACAGCACAGGAAAGATCCACCCCCATGATTCAATTACCTCCCACTAGGTTCCTCCCAGGACATGTGGGAATTGTGGGAGTTACAATTTGAGATTAGATTTGGGTGGGGACACAGCCAAACCATATCATTCTGCCCCTGGGCCCTCTCAAATCTCATGTCTTCACATTTCAAAACTGATAATGCCCTCCCAACAGTCCCCCAAAGTCTCAACTCATTTTGGCATTAACTCAAAAGTCCACAGTCCAAAGACTCATCGGAGACAAGGCAAGTCTCTTCCGCCTATAAGCATGTAAAATCAAAAGCAAGTTAGCTACTTTCTAGATACAATGGGGGTATAGGCACTGGGCAAATACAGCCATTCTAAATGGGAGAAATGGGCCAAAACAAAGGAGCTACAGGCCCCATGCAAGTCTGAAATCCAGTGGGGCAGTCAAATCTTAAAGCTCGAAAATGATCTCCTTTGACTCCATGTCTCACATCCAGGTCACACTGATGCAAGAGGTGGGTTCCCATAGTCTTGGGCAGCTCCACCTCTGTGGCTTTGCAGGGTACAGCCCCTTCTGGCTGCTTTCATGGGCTGGCATTGAGTGTCTATGGCTTTTCCAGGTGCATGGTGCAAGCTGTTAATGGATCTACCATTCTGGGGTCTGGAGGATGGTGGACCTCTTCTCACAGCTCTACTAGGCAGTGCCCCAGTAGAGACTCTGTGTGGGGGTTCCCACCCCACATTTCCCTTCTGCACTGCGCTAGCAGAGGTTCTCCATGAGAGCCCTGCTCCTGCAGCAAACTTCTGCCTGGGCATCCAGGTGTTTCCATATATCCTCTGAAATTTAGGCGGAGGTTCCCAAACTTCAATTCTTGACTTCTGTGCACCTGCAGGCTCAACACCACATGGAAGCTGCCAAGGCTTGGACTTCCACCCTTTAAAGCAACAGCTGAGCTGTACCTTGGCCCCTTTTTGTCAGCTGGAGCAGCTTGGATGCAGGGCACCAAGTCCCTAGACTACACACAGCAAAGGGACCCTGGGCCTGGCCCACAAAACCATTTTGTTTCTCCTAAACCTCTGGGCCTATCAAGACCTCTGACATGTCCTGGAGACATTTTCCCCATTGTCTTGGGGATTAACATTCAGCTCTTTATTACTTATGTAAATTTCTGCAGCCAGCTTGAATTTCTCCTCAGAAAATGGGATTTTCTTTTCTATCACATTGTCAGGCTGCAAGTTTTCTTAACTTTTATGATTTGTTTCCCTTTCAAAACTGAATGCCTTTAACATCACCCAAGTCACCTCTTGAATGATTTACTGCTTAGAAATTTATTCTGCCAGATACCCTAAATCATCTCTCTCAAGTTCCAAGGTCCACAAATCTCTAGGGCAGGGGCAAAATGCCACCAGTCTCTTTCCTAAAACAAGAGTCACCCTTACTCCAGTTCCCAACAAGTTCCTCATTTCCATCTGAGACCACCTCAGCCTGTACTTTATTGTCCATATCACTATCAGCGTTTTGGGCAAAGCCATTCAACAAGTCTCTAGAAAGTTTCAAACTGTCCCACATTTTCCTGTCTTCTTCTGAGTCCTCCAAACTGTTCCCACCTCTTCCTGTTACCCAGTTCCAAAGTTGCTCCCACATTTTTGGGTATCTTTACAGTAGTGCCCCACTCTACTGGTACCAGTTTACTGTATTAGTTCATTTTCATGCTGCTGATAAAGACATACCTGAGACTGGACAATTTACAAAAGAAAGAGGTTTACTGGACTCACAGTTCCACACAGCTGGGAAGGCCTCACAATCATGGTGGAAGGCAAGGAGAAGCAAGTCACATTTTACATGGATGGCAGCAGGCAAAGAAAGCGTGTGCAGAGAAACTCCCATTTTTAAAAGCATCAGATCTCATGAGACTTATTCACTATCACAAGAGCAGCATGGGAAAGACCCACCCTCATGATTCAATTACCTCCCCCCAGGTTCCTCCTAGGACATGTGGGAATTGTGGGAGTTACAATTCGAGATGAGATTTGGGTGGGGACACAGCCAAACCATATCAGTCAATTAAATCTCTTTTTCTTTATAAATTACTCAGTCTTGGGTATTTCTTCATAGCAGTATGAAAATGGACCAATACATCTGTCTCTATAAAAAATACAAAAATTAGCTGGCTGTGGTGGTCCTTACCTGTAGTCCCAGCTATTCGGGAGGCTGAGGTGGGAGGATCACTTGAGCCCAGGAGGTAGAGGTTGCAGTGAGCCAAGATTGTGCCACTGCACTCCAGTCTGGACAACAGGCTGTCTCAAATTTTTTTTTTCTGATGAAATAATAAAATGAAAAGAAGAGCCAGTTTTGAGATGCTTTTCAGATTTAGCATTTTGGCAGACCAAGAGATATCACCTGGTCCTGAGTCCCCCTCCTGGGAACTGAGTTGGCTGCAGAAAGACAATTTCGATACCCCTGTGATTTCATCTCCAGCCAGTCCATTGTTCCAGTTCCCCAGCCTCCTGTCCACCAAAGTACCTTTAAAAACCTAGCTCCCAAATTCTCCTGTCCTTCTTGGCTGACCCTGTGATAATTAAAATTTTCTTCTTCTTCTTCTTTTTTTTTTTCTGCGACACCTGTGGTTCTCAGTGTATTGATTTTTTCAGGATGGGGGCAAGAAGAACCCACTGGGTTGTAACATAGGGTGATGATTAATACTGTCAACTTGATTGGATTGAATAATACAAAATACTGATCCTAGGTATGTCTGTAAGGGTACTGCCAACAGAGATTAACATTTGAGTCAGTGGGCTGGGAACAGCAGACCCACCCTTAATCTGGGTGGGTACCCAGCTGATTATAGCTGCTGGCATGGTCAGAATATAAAGTAGGCAGAAAAACATGAAAAGGCTAGACTGGTTTAGCCTCCCAGCTTATATATTTCTCCTGTGCTGGATGCTTCCTGCCCTTGAACATCACACTCCAAGTTCTTCAGCTTTGGGACTTGGACTGGCTTCCTTGCTCCTCAGCTTGCAGATGGCCTATTGTGGGACCTTGTGATTGTGTGAGTTAATACTACTTAATAAACTACCCTTTATATATCTGTCTATTAGTTCTGTCCCTCTAGAGAACCCAGACTAATACACATGGTGTTCAGCGAGAGTGGGTTGGAGAGCTTGTCTGTGTCAGGCAAGCATTTTTGCCATGACAGCTCAGGCAGGAGATTCTACCTCAGTGCTGAGAACTGAGAAGTTTTTTTTTTTTTTTTTTTTTTTTAATTTTAGAACTTGATTTGTTTTTATTTTTATTTTATTTATTTATTTTTTGGGGGGGTTCTGTACTGCCTTTTTTTTATTATTATACTTTAAGTTCTAGGGTACATGTGCACAATGTGCAGGTTTGTTACATATATATACATGTGCCATGTTGGTGTGCTGCACCCATTAACTCATCATTTACATTAGGGGTATCTCCTAATGCTATCCCTCCTCTCTCCCCCCACCCCACAACAAGCCCTGGTGTATGATGCTCCCCTTCCTGTGTCCAAGTGTTCTCATTGTTCAATTTCCACCTATGAGTAAGAATATGTGGTGTTTGGTTTTCTGTCCTTGTGATAGTTTGCTGAGAATGATGGTTTCTAGCTGCATCCATGTCCCTACAAAGGACATGAACTCGTCCTTTTTTATGGCTGCATAGTATATCATGGTGTATACGTGCCACATTTTCTTAATCCAGTCTGTTACTGATGGATATTTGGGTTGGTTCCAAGTCTTTGCTATTGTGAATAGTGCCGCAATAAACATAGGTGTGCATGTGTCTTTATAGCAGCATGATTTATAATCCTTTGGGTATATACCCAGTAATGGGATGGTTGGGTCAAATGGTATTTCTAGTTCTAGATCCTTGAGGAATCACCACACTGTCTTCCACAATGGTTGAACTAGTTTCCAGTCCCACCAACAGTGTAAAAGTGTTCCTATTTCTCCACATTCTCTCCAGCACCTGTTGTTTCCAGACTTTTTAATGATCGCCATTCTAACTGGTGTGAGATGGTATCTCATTGTGGTTTTGATTTGCGCTTATCTGATGGCAAGTGATGATGAGCATTTTTTCATGTGTCTGTTGGCTGCATGAATGTCATCTTTTGAGAAGTGTCTGTCCATATCCTTTGCCCACTTTTTCATGGGGTTGTTTTTTCTTGTAAATTTGTTTGAGTTCTTTGTAGGTTCTAGATATTAGCCCTTTGTCAGATGAGTAGATTGCAAACATTTTCTCCCATTCTGTAGGTTGCCTGTTCACTCTGATGGTAGTTTCTTTTGCTGTGCAGAAGCTCTTTAGTTTAATTAGATTCCATTTGTCAATTTTGGCTTTTGCTGCCGTTGCTTTCCGTGTTTTAGACATGAAGTCCTTGCCCATGCCTATGTCCTGAATGGTATTGCCTAGGTTTTCTTCAAGGGTTTTTATGGTTTTAGGTCTAACATTTAAGTCTCTAATCCATCTTGAATTAATTTTTGTATAAGGAATAAGGAAGGGATCCAGTTTCAGCTTTCTTCATATGGCTAGCCAGTTTTCCCAGCACCATTTATTAAATAGGGAATTCTTTCCCCATTTCTTGTTTTTGTCAGGTTTGTCAAAGATCAGATGGTTGTAGATGTGTGGTATTATTTCTGAGGGCTCTGTTCTGTTCCATTGGTCTATATCTCTGTTTTGGTACCAGTATCATGCTGTTTTGGTTACTGTACCCTTGTAGTATAGTTTGAAGTTAGGTAGCGTGATGCCTCCAGCTTTGTTCTTTTGGCTTAGAATTCTCTCGGCAATGCGGGCTCCTTTTTGGTTCCATATGAACTTTAAAGCAGTTTTTTCCAATTCTTTGAAGAAAGTCATTCGTAACTTAATTGGGATGGCATTAAATCTATAAATTACCTTGGGCAGTATGGCCATTTTCACAATATTTATTCTTCCTATCCATGAGCATGGAATGTTCTTCCATTTGTTTGTGCCCTCTTTTATTTCACTGAGCAGTGGTTTGTAGTTCTCCTTGAAGAGGTCCTTCACATCCCTTGTAAGTTGGATTCCTAGGTATTTTATTCTATTTGAAGCTATTGTGAATGGGAGTTCACTCATGATTTGGTTCTCTGTTTGTCTGTTATTGGTGTATAAGAATGCTTGTGAGTTTTGCACATTGATTTTGTATCCTGAGACTTTGCTGAAGTTGCTTATCAGCTTAAGGAGATTTTGGGCTGAGACGATGGGGTTTTCTAAATATACAATCATGTCATCTGCAAACAGGGACAATTTGACTTCCTCTTTTCCTAATTGAATACCCTTTATTTCCTTCTCCTGCCTGATTGGCCAGGCCAGAACTTCCAACACTATGTTGAATAGGAGTGGTGAGAGAGGGCATCCCTGTCTTGTGCCAGTTTTCAAAGGGGATGCTTCCAGTTTTTGCCCATTCAGTATGATATTGGCTGTGAGTTTGTCATAAATAGCTCTTATTGTTTTGAGATACATTCCATCAACACCGAATTATTGAGAGTTTTTAGCATGAAGGGCTGCTGAATTTTGTCAAAAGCCTTTTCTGCATCTATTGAGATAATCATGTGGTTCTTGTCTTTGGGTTCTGTTTATATGCTGGATTACGTTTATTGATTTGCGAATGTTGAACCAGCCTTGCATCCCAGGGATGAAGCCCACTTGATCATGGTGGATAAGCTTTTTGATGTGCTGCTGAATCCGGTTTGCCAGTATTTTATTGAGGATTTTGGCATCGATGTTCATCAGGGATATTGGTCTAAAATTCTCTTTTTTTGTTGTGTCTCTGCCAGGCTTTGGTATCAGGATGATGTTGGCCTCATAAAATGAGTTCGGGAGGATTCCCTCTTTTTCTATTGATTGGAATAGTTTCAGAAGGAATGGTACCAGCTCCTCCTTGTACCTCTGGTAGAATTCAGCTGTGAATCCATCTGGTCCTGGACTTTTTTTGGTTGGTAGGCTATTAATTATTGCCTCAATTTCAGAGCCTGTTATTGGTCTATTCAGGGATTCAACTTCTTCCTGGTTTAGTCTTGGGAGAGTGTATGTGTCCAGGAATTTATCCATTTCTTCTAGGTTTTCTAGTTTATTTGCATAGAGGTGTTTATAGTATTCTCTGATGGTAGTTTGTATTTCTGTGGGGTCGGTGGTGGTATCCCCTTTATCATTTTTTATTGCATCTATTTGATTCTTCTCTCTTTTCTTCTTTATTAGTCTTGCTAGTGGTCTATCAATTTTGTTGATCTTTTCAAAACCCAGCTCCTGGATTCATTGATTTTTTGAAGGGTTTTTTGTATCTCTATCTCCTTCAGTTCTGCTCTGATCTTAGTTATTTCTTGCCTTCTGCTAGTTTTTGAATGTGTTTGCTCTTACTTCTCTAGTTCTTTTCATTGTGATGTTAGGGTGTCAAGTTTAGATCTTTCCTGCTTTCTCTTGTGGGCATTTAATGCTATAAATTTCCCTCTACACACTGCTTTAAATGTGTCCCAGAGATTCTGGTATGTTGTATCTTTGTTCTCATTGGTTTCAAAGAACATCTTTATTTCTGTCTTCGTTTCGTTATGTACCCAGTAGTCATTCAGGAGCAGGTTGTTCAGTTTCCATGTAGCTGAGCAGTTTTGAGTGAGTTTCTTAATCCTGAGTTCTAGTTTGCTTGCACTGTGATCTGAGAGACAGTTTGTTATAATTTCTGTTCTTTTACATTTACTGAGGAGTGCTTTACTTCCAACTATGTGGTCAATTTTGGAATAAGTGCGATGTGGTGCTGAGAAGAATGTATATTCTGTTGATTTGGGGTGGAGAGTTCTGTAGATGTCTATTGGGTCCATTTGGTACAGACCTAAGCTCAATTCCCGGATATCCTTGTTAACTTTTTGTCTCATTGATCTGTCTAATGTTGACAGTGGGGGTGTTAAAGTCTCCCATTATTATTGTATGGGAGTCTAAGTCTCTTTGTAAGTCTCTAAGGACTTGCTTTATGAATCTGGGTGCTCCTGTATTGGGTGCATATATATTTAGGATAGTTAGCTCTTCTTGTTGAATTGATCCCTTTACCATGTAATGGCCTTCTTTGTCTCTTTTGATCTTTGTTGGTTTAAAGTCTGTTTTATCAGAGACTAGGATTGCAACCCCTGCCATTTTTTGTTTTCCATTTGCTTGGTAGATCTTCCTCCATCCGTTTATTTTGAGCCTATGTGTGTCTCTGCACATGAGATGGGTCTCCTGAATACAGCACACTGATGGGTCTTGACTCTTTATCCAGTTTGCCAGTCTGTGTCTTTTAATTGGAGCATTTAGCCCATTTACATGTAACGTTAATATTGTTATGTGTGAATTTGATCCTGTCATTATGATGTTAGCTGGTTATTTTGCTTGTTAGTTGATGCAGTTTCTTCCTATCATCGATGGTCTTTACATTTTGGCATGTTCTTACAGTGGCTGGTACCGGTTGTTCCTTTCCATGTTTAGTGCTTTCTTCAGGAGCTCTTGTAGGGCAGGCCTGGTGGTGACAAAATCTCTCAGCATTTGCTTGTCTGTAAAGGATTTTATTTCTCCTTCACTTATGAAACTTAGTTTGGCTGGATATGAAATTCTGGTTTGAAACTTCTTTTCTTTAAGAATGTCGAATATTGGCCCCCACTCTTTTCTGGTTTGTAGGGTTTCAGCCAAGAGATCTGCTGTTAGTCTGATGGGTTTCCCTTTGTGGATAACCTGACCTTTCTCTCTGGCTGCCCTTACTATTTTTTCCTTCATTTCAACTTTGGTGAATCTGACAATTATGTGTCTTGGAGTTGCTCTTCTCAAGGAGTATCTTTGTAGCATTCTCTGTATTTCCTGAATTTGAATGTTGGCCATGCTAGGTTGGGGAAGTTCTCCTGGATAATATTCTGCAGAGTGTTTTCCAACTTGGTTCCATTCTTCCCATCACTTTCAGGTACACCAATCAGATATAGATTTGGTCTTTTCACACAGTCCCATATTTCTTTGAGGCTTTGTTTCTTTTCACTCTTTTTTCTCTAAACTTCTCTTCTGGCTTCATTTCATTAATTTGATCTTCAATCACTGATACTCTTTCTTCCAGTTGATCGAATTGGTTACTGAAGCTTGTGCATTTGTCACGTAGTTCTTGTGCCATGGTTTTCAGCTCTACCAGGTCATTTAAGGACTTCTCTACACTGGTTATTCTAATTATCCATTCGTCTAATCTTTTTTCAAGATTTTTAGCTTCTTTGCGATGGGTTCAAACTTCCTCCTTTAGCTCAGAGAAGTTTGATCGTCTGAAGCCTTCTTCTCTCAGCTTGTCAAAGTCATTCTCCATCCAGCTTGGTTCCATTGCTGGTGAGGAGCTGTGTTCCTTTGGAGGGGGAGAGGTGCTCTGATTTTTAGAAATTTCAGCTTTTCTATCTGATTTTTTCTCCATCTTTGTGGTTTTATCTACCTTTGGTCTTTGTTGATGGTGACGTTCAGATGGGGTTTTGGTGTGGATGTCCTTTCTGTTTGTTAGTTTTCCTTCTAACAGTCAGGACCCTCAGCTGCAGGTCTGTTGGAGTTTGCTGGAGGTCCACTCCAGATCCTGTTTGCCTGGGTATCAGCAGCAGAGGCTGCAGAAGAGTGAATATTGCTGAACAGCAAATATTGCTGCCTGATCATTTCTCTGAAAGCTTCATCTCAGAGGGGTACCTGGCAGTGTGAGGTGTCAGTCTGCCTCTACTGGGGGATGCCTCCCAATTAGGCTACTCAGGGGTCAGAGACCCACTTGAGGAGTCAGTCTGTCCATTTTCAGATCTCAAACTCCGTGCTAGGAGAAGCACTACTCTCTTCAAAGCTGTCAGACAGGGACATTTACATCTGCAGAGGTTTCTGCTGCCTTTTGTTTGGCTATGCCCTGTCCCCAGAGGTGGAGTCTACAGAGGCAGGGAGGCCTCCTTGAGCTGCGGTGGGCTCCACCCAGTTCGAGCTTCCTGGCCTCTTTGTTTACCTACTCAAGCCTCAGCAATGGCGAGCACCCCTCCCCCAGCTTCGCTGCCACCTTGCAGTTAGATCTCAGACTGCCATGCTAGCAATGAGGGAGGCTCCATGGGCATGGGACCCTCGGAACCAGGTGCGGGATATAATCTCCTGGTGTGCCATTTGCTAAGACCCTTGGAAAAGCACAGTATTAGGGTTGGAGTGACCCGATTTTCCAGGTGCTGTGTGTCACAGTTTCCCTTGGCTAGGAAAGGGAATTCCCTTACCCCTTGCACTTCCCAGGTGAGGTGATGCCTCACCCTGCTTCAGCTCTTGCTTGGTGGGCTGCACCCACTGTCCTGCAACCACTGTCTGACACGCCCCAGTGAGATGAACCCGGTACCTCAGTTGGAAATGCAGAAATCACCAGTCTTCTGTGTTGCTCACGCTGGGAGCTGTAGCCTGGAGCTGTTCCTATTCGGCCATCTTGGAACCCGAGAAGTTCTGTTTTAGCTGTTCTAGTGTCTGCCAAGGCCGCCTGCAAGGCAGAACTGTAAAGGCACAGGTTTGCAACATGGTTACATTCTAGTGATTCTTTTAGTCACATTAACAAACAAAATATTTCTAGCACGATGGGCAAAATAATAATTCTTGAAACATTAGGTGTTGAAAATGTAAACATGTTTAGTTAAAATTACTTTTAAGACAACCCTAGACGTTATTCTTTCATAATTTAAAATATATCTTAAAATGTATATATATTAATGGTGTGTGATTAGACACATCATTAATATGTATAAAAATGTGAATGTAATATTGTTAGAATCCTTTTTTCTGTCAATGAATTATAGCAATTTAGACCAAATATGTTCTTTTTTTTTTATTGAGACAGAGTCTCGCTCTTTTGCCCAGGCTGGAGTGCAGTGGCGTGATCTCTGCCTGCTGGGTTTACACCATCCTCCTACCTCAGCCTCCCGAGTGACTGGGACTACAGACGCCCACCACCATGCCCGGCTAAGTTTTTGTATTTTTAGTAGAGACGGAGTTTCACCATGTTAGCCAGGATGGTCTTGATCTCCTAACCTCGTGATCTGCCCACCTTGGCCTCCCAAGGTGCTGGGATTACAGGTGTGAGCCACTGCACCTGGCAGACCAAATACATTCTTAACTAATTTGCTTGCCAGAAAGGAATTCCCCATTCATAACATTATATTTGAAAATATTTTGTTATATAGTTTATTTGAAAAGGCTTTGCAGTACAGTTTACAGTTTAAACAATATTATTTCTAGTGAATGGGTGTCTAGGCCATGTCATAACATAACATTTTGTAATAGAAATATTAGTCTTTCTTCCCAACATGAAAAGATTGTATGTGGCAGACTTTTTATCAGGAAAATGTGTTAAGCATTCAAAATTTATATTGCTGGATTAAAACAAAAATGAAATACCATTTTACCCTAAGCTTGGCAAAAAGTGACTAGTCTTTCTAAGTCAACAGGTGGCAGAGACCAGGTGGTAGGACAATCCTGGCTGCTGCTGGTGTGTTTGGACTGGAACAAGCACTGAGGTCCCATGGCAAATCCTGGGACAGAAGTCATCCAGGACCCCAAGATTCCCCTTGGCAGTTCGTGCCTGAGAGAAACCTGCACATGTGCAGTTCAGAAGGAAAACACAGCATTTCATTTAACATCTATATTTATATAATCATTTCATTATAATTGAATAACACAATAGCAGTAAAGGAAATTAACTAGACAAGTCTCAAAGACAATGCAAGCAAAATTGCGGAACACAGGCCGGGCATGGTTGTTCATGCTTGTACACCCAATACTTCGGGGGGCCGAGGCAGAAGCATTGCTTGAGCTCAGGAATTTGAGACAAGCCTGGACAACATAGTGAGATCTCTGTCTGTAAAACATAAAGATGAAAACATTTAGCTGGATGTGGTGGCACAAGCCTGTAGTCCCAGCTACTCGGGATACTGAGGCAGAAGGATCACTTGAGCCCAGGAGGTTGAGGCTGCAGTAAACTGTGATTGTACCACACTCTCTCTCTTACTCTGTTCCTCTCTGGGCAACAGAGAAAGACCTTGTCTCAAAAAAGAATAACAAAATTGCAGAACGTATAAAATGTATATATTTTTTCTAAATTTTAAAGGCACAAAAACAATCCTTATATTGTTCTTGGGTTCATATTCATGCCTGGAAAAATATTTAAAATGGACTAAGCATGTCCATCAGGGCCCTGATCATTGCAGGGGATGCAGAATGGAAGACAGGGGTAGGGCTGGGCCTGAGGATGTTGGGGAACTGTACTTTTAGCTCTAGTCCTTGTTGTTTTTTTCTTTAGGAAAATTGAAGCAAATATGATATAATGATAATAATTAATTTTAGGTGTACTGGAATAAGACTGTAATATTATTCTTTGTATTTCTTCTCACTCAGTAGAAACAAAAGGCTCACCAAGCACCCAGTACCTAGAAGTCAGCAGCCCATCCTAACCTGCATTCCTGGGGTATGGCCTGAGGTGCCCCATGTCCAAAGGAGAAAGGGGCATTGCTATAATCTGGTGGGTAGGCTGGTGTGCCCTGGGAGCTTCCCATCTGAAATGCTAGTGAGAGGTTTGCACCCTGAAAGAGACTGGGTTTCGTTCTCCTCTTTGTCACTAATGCACATACCCTCTGTCTTGTGCAAATGCCCACCCTATGTCTTGTGCAGAGTTTGTATGGTCACACAGTGACATTTCTGGATTGTGCTGGATTGGATTTTGGCATGGTGCTCAGAGGTCTTTGTTCTCATCCAGCCTTAGAGGGCCACTCTGTGCTTGGCAGGTCCTCAGTGGTTGAAAAACTCCTTACCTACCGCTAATTTGAGGCTTGTCTAGGTGGCTGGTGGAGACAGGTGGAGAAGCTTAGGGAACCTTGGAATTTCTGTGGGGATTGACTCATTCCGCCCTGAGTACCATGGATAGACCTTTTCCTTCTGCTTTTTTTCTCTCTCTTTTCTAGCAGGGAAAACCCTTGGAAATACATTCTCAAGCCTCATTGTGTTGGGTTCAGAGGCCAGAAGGGAGAGACCCAGGATGGAGTGACAGGTGGCTTAGAGGCCAACTGGTCAGCCTGTGGGCAGAGCAGATGGGAAGACAGGGGCAGAGATTCAGCCAGTGCTCTCTGGGGGTCTCAACTCCACTTCCGTCTCACAGATCTGCCGGTCACCTGGCACCTCCAGTTCTCCTCACTCCTGCTGCTGGGGCAGAAAATGAGAACCCCAGATTGGGATTCCAGGTGCATTACTTTGTACCCATGGCTCTGGGGTGCTGCTGCTGTTGTCCTGTGCAGTGGGTGGCTATTGTGGCTGCCCTACAGGTCGAGTCATACAGGATGTTGCCTGGTTCCTGTGGATCAAGATATTCTGACTTCCGAGTATTTGACATAGAAAATAAGCTTTAAAGCCTGGGCAATGTGGAGAAACCTCATCTCTGAACCAAAAAAAAAAAAAAAAAAAAAAAAAAAAAAAACCCAAAAAGACAAAAAAAAAAACAACCAAAAACAAAAATTAGGCAGGCATGGTGGCACACATCTGTAGTCCCAACTACTCAGGAGGCCGTAGTGGGAGGATTGCTTGAGCCTGGGAAGTTGAAGCTGCAGTGAGATGAGATCATGTCCAGCCTGTGCAGCAGAGCCAGAATCTGTCTCAAAACAACAACAACAACAACAAAAATAAGCTTTGAAATACGACCGTGTCATGGTAAGAACTGCCTGAGCTGCGATGGTGACAGTGATGACTCCCTCCACAAGCTTCTGTGAACTCGAAGGGTTCTGTTTCCTTCTTCATTTTCATTGAAATGAAGAAATCATTTGTGAATTGAAAAAAAAGGTTATATTTCTTTTTTATTAATCAGTTTAGTATTGTTGAAAACTTACTATTTACTCATCTGTACATGAATCTGAATGTGAAGTCTATTTGACTAATTGTATTTTAAATTGCTCACTGCAAAGTAACTTTATTTTATTTATTTATTTTTTTTGAGACGGAGTCTTGCTCTGTGGCCCAGGCTGGAGTGCAGTGGCCGGATCTCAGCTCACTGCAAGCTCCGCCTCCTGGGTTCACGCCATTCTCCCGCCTCAGCCTCCCGAGTATCTGAGACTACACGCGCCCGCCACCTTGCCCGGCTAGTTTTTTTGTATTTTGTTAGTAGAGACGGGGTTTCACCGTGTTAGCCAGGATGGTCTCGATCTCCTGACCTCGTGATCCGCCCGTCTCGGCCTCCCAAAGTGCTGGGATTACAGGCTTGAGCCACCGCGCCAGGCCTATTTTTGTTTTTAAAAATGCCTTTTACTAGTAATCATTATGTCAGGGGCTTTCAAACCAGAGTGACTCCATTTTGAGTGAGGGCTAGGAAAATGAGGCTGAGACTGGCTAGGCTGCATTCCCAGAAAATCAGGCATTCCTAGCCTCTAGATGTTTACGGTAAAGGGAACAGATTAATAATGTTTACTAAAACAGACCCAGACTTGGGAGTGTCCAGATACCCTGATATCTGGAGAACAAAGGCATTCCTAATTTTACTTTAAAGATAATATCTTTACTTTAAAGATAATAAAGATCCTTGCAAAAGATAGTAATTACGAAAATTAATCCTTTATCACAAACCCTGTAGCAGAGCACATCTCCCCGAGATCTATTTTTATCCTATATATATAGCAGCATTGTACATAGGGTGCATGCGTTCTTCCTCTTACTTTCAGGAAGGCCCTACTCTGTCTATGGAGTAGCTGTCCTATCACCATTTTACTTTCTTAATAAACTTGCTTTTACTTTGCACTGTGGACTTGCCCTGAATTCTTTGTTGCTCGAGATCCAAGAACTCTCTCTTGGGGTCTGGATCCGGACCCCTATACTGTAACAATTACACAATATGTATGTTTAAACATATATCATCATATTGTATACCTTAAATATATACAATCTTTGTCAACTAAATGTTCTAAAATCAAAAAGTCTTTCACATATACAACAATTAAAAAGTAAATACTTGTTTTTTTAAAGATACAGATCTTTATTTTTTTGGAAGAAAATAAAAATCCCAAAGCAGATAATCTTATTTTAGTTATAGAAAATAATTTAAATATGTTTTGATATTCAATGGTAAAAATATTGGTATTTACTTAGTTGAATTAAAAAGTGAATATCTTTCTAGGAACTTCCCATCTGTCTTGGTCAACTGAGGTTATTATTTTTTTTTTTCTGAAAATATGTCAGGTGCATACGACTGAGGTTATTATGAGAAATTATTCAGTGTTTCTGTGTAGAAACAAAATTCATTCATTAATGCATTTTAAAGAAGCCTATTGCTTAAAAATGCATAAAAAGCAATAGACTTCTTTAAAATGCACGAGTTGTAAAGGACCCTAATAGGAAAGTTCAGATTGATCTAAATTGAAGATATTTGAATGCCTTATTATTTGGAAGTTACTGTGATGGAATTGGTGGAAACGAAGGAAAATATTGTCCTGGTGTTAACCTTTGTGGGAGGAAGCTGTGAGCCCCATCCTCCCCCACAGCAACAGGTGGGCGGTCCTGGAAGAGGCTGGTGTGTGTGTGTGTGTGTGTGTGTGTGTGTTTGTTTTGTTTTGAGATGGAATTTCGCTCTTGTTGCCCAGGCTGAAGTGCAATGGTGCCATCTCGGCTCACTGCAACCTCCACCTCTCCAGTTCAAGTGATTCTCTTGCCTCAGCCTCCGAAAGTAGCCTCTGCTACCACGCCCAGCTGATTTTTGTATTTTTAGTAGACATGTGATTTCACCATGTTGGCCAGGCTGGTCTCAAACTCCTGACCTCAGGTGATCCACCTTCCTTGGCCTCCCAAAGTGCTGGGATTACAGCCGTGAGTCACTGCACCAGGCCAGGGCTGGTCTTTTGTAGAGAGATCAGAGTGGTTCGGAGCTTGACAGGAACAGAGATTTCTCCTTTCCTGCTGTTGTCAGGACCTGTAAATCTATCTTGTTCTTCAGTCTATCTTATTCTTCACTTAAGGGTGTCGGGCATTTCCTAGCTTCACTGGCCTCCCAGGCTGTGCTCGCTGCTCGACTCCATCTGGGTTTCACCCACAGATCCCCTTCCAGGGCTTTTCCCAACCATCCTGCCTCCTGCCTCGTTTTCCAAAGTGCCACAACCTACTTTACAGATTTCCTTGTTTATTTCCTCTCTGCCCTCTAATGCCATTTAAAAAATTTTATCATTTCTACTTCATTTTATTATTTATTATGTAAAATAAAATATTTCCAGATTTTGATTCATTGTTTTATCCCAAGGACCAAGAATGGTGCCGGGTACACAGAACACTCTTAGCATCCTTCCATTTGTGGAAGGAATAAATATTTGTATGTCTATGTAGATCTGTTTTCCCCCTTGCTTTGTGATCTGTGTATTTAAAGAGGTGGTAGCTTCTTCACAAGGCATTCTTTCTGGAAAGAGAAACGCAATTCTTCTTAAGGAAAAGTGGATCATTAAGATTTCTGAACTAGTTTTGCAACTATATAGAGAAATGTTGGGATAAAAGTTAATTCCAATGTTAAAATTCTATTCTGTAATTATCATAGAAACATAGACTTTTAAGAGCTGTTATTTCTGGATCACACAGTTCCACCAGCACTCTCCCTAGCAGACAGCCACAGAGGGGCTCAGAGCAGTCGGCGATATGCCGGGGACGCCCAAGTCCCAGCCAGGAAGTGCCCAGGGAGGAATGAACAAGACCTCTGGGAAGGAACAAGTGAGTCCTGCCACTGCAGCCCCTACCGTCCCTTTTAAAAAAATGACAATTAAGCTTAATGAAGGTATTTGCAATTGAACCATGGATCTAAAAAGGTAAAAGTGGGG
This sequence comes from Rhinopithecus roxellana, assembly GCF_007565055.1. Classification (NCBI taxonomy): domain Eukaryota; kingdom Metazoa; phylum Chordata; class Mammalia; order Primates; family Cercopithecidae; genus Rhinopithecus; species Rhinopithecus roxellana. The sequence goes on along the minus strand of NC_044562.1, from coordinate 73,419,719 downwards.
GGAAAGTTAAGAGTTTCTAATTATAAGCATCATCTTCCTGAAACTCTCTCTTTTACTCCTAATTCAGAAAAGAAACGTGGCTCTTAACCTCCTGTGTTCTTGTGTTGCAGGTGGTGTCTTTGGTGGCTGTTCACCCTTACACAGTAAACACGCTTGGGAAGCAACTTTGCCAAAAGCCTTCGGACAGTCCAGCGTCAACACTGCAAGCCAAGGGGTAAGGCCCGCAGGGTCAGAACCGTCGCACCCTGGTGGCGAATCTGGGATGGATGAATTTGTTGCTGTTGGGGAAGGGCGGTGTTCACAGGAGCGCTTGGATTTGCTCGGGTTGGAAAGTGAGATGTTCCATTCTGCCCAAGGGGCCCATGTAGACAGGGCTAGATGTACCTTCTGCAGCCTCTGCAGCAACTTGAGGCGCGTCGCTGCTAGAGGGTCCTGGTGCCCTCGGGGTGCGTAAGGTTTGTTTTCCAGGGTGCTGTGAGTTCCGCCCCACACCCCGTACTATCCTCCCTGTAACTGGGCAGTGGATTCGGTGGGCACTGGAAGGACCCGAGGCAGGTGATGGGATGCAGCGCTTCCAGGTAGTGACCCCGGCTGGACGTGCGTGGGTGCGAACCGCCACCCGGGCTGGGGCCAGCTTGCTGCGCCGGGGACTCTCCGAGCTGGACCCTCCCAGCCCGGAACTGAGTCTGACGAGGATTTCTTACGCGTTCAAGCGAGGGTGGAGCGGCGAGGCAGTGCACTTGCCCGGTAGCTCCCGCGCTGGGAAACCCGGAAGGGAAGGGCTGTGGCTGGCAGGCGCCCCGGGCAGTAGAACGGTGCTTCTTCCTTGGTCCCATTACACGGGAAGGGCAAGGTGACGTGACTCAGTCACACGGGCCTCGCATCGGCGCCTTCCCTTCCCTCGCCAGGACGCGGTTATTAAACGCTGCTTTTAGCCGATTCTATTTCCTGTCTTGGAATCCGTTTTCTTTCTCCTCTCTGGTTGGTTGGTTCCAGATCTAAGCCCATCAAAGACAAGGAGCCTCCCTTTGTCAGAATTGGGGTATTCTAAAAAAAAAACCGAGTGCGGCAGGTTTCGCCTGTTCCTGGAGCTCGTGGTTAGGGTCGCTAGTGCACTGCCACCCCGAGAGCTGGACGGAGTTCCAGACCTGCCTCCAGGGACCTCCTGAGTCGGGGCGGAGGCTCTTTCATGACCGTGAGATGCTCCGAGCCTTCTCGGTCAGCATGGGCTGCAGCCTCCGCGCTGGGGCCCCCTGCCAAGTCCCGGGCTTTGGTGACATAGTGCCTTTTGCAGTCTCACCACCCGGGGAAAACTTATAGCGGTGTGGATTAAACTTTTGTTCTAAGTCTGTCTGATTGTGCTCTTTAATCTTGCTAAGGGAATCGATAAGGGTAGCCATTAAATTATTTTGTGTCGTTTAATTTGATTTTCCCATAGGTACCCAATAGGAAGCTTAGGATGAGAGCACTCTTTAAAAGCAAACAACTGGCCGGGTCCAGTGGCTCACGCCTGTAGTCCCAGCACTTTGGGAGGCCAAGGTGGGTGGGTCACCCGAGATCAGGAGTTCGAGACCAGCCTGGAACATATAGTGAAACCCTATCTCTACTAAAAAATACAAAAATTAGCTGGGCGGTGCCCGGCCGACCAGACCTTTTTTAAAACAAGGCAATGAAGTTGAGACAATTAAGACAAACTGCCCTAAGAACTGGCACAGTGGGAGAAAGAGGTACTTTGGTTCCAGACTCCTAGCCAGTTGGCTAGCCACCTGAAGCAAGCCTGATGACTGTGACTTCTGCTAGCGAAGACCACAGAGAATATCCTCACTGGTCCCCAAGCTAAGCTCTCAAGACATAAAACAAGATGAAAGCAACATCTTATGATTTTCCTCCTTATGACAAACTACACAAAAGACAGAGACAAGAAAAACAAGGACCATTCCTGGGAGGCTGTGATTAATAACCAATGGGTACTCAGAACCAAATTCATAAGAGTCACAATTTGAAGAATTAATTCTTATAAGTGTTTTCTCCTACCAATCTGAATTGGAAAGGAAAACACAAGGAATGATGTTTACCTCCCTTTCTCGACTGGCCACTACAGACAGAGATCTAAGAGCTGACTGGGTAAGATTTCCTACTTTCTACCATCTTTTGTCAGTCTTCGCAGTGCCATCTCCAAGCTGCAGAGCTACTGGGCATCCTTGCCTTTTAGGGTCCCTCCCTTGTCACCAGAAACTGTGGGGGAGGCAGAACTGCACCTCCATCCCCTTGGGGTCCTAGCTGGGCTCAAGAATTAAATTGATATAAGATAGATTAACAGGAAAAAAACATACAAATTCACTTAATACAAGTTTTATGTGGCACAGGAGTTTTATGTGGCCTCATACCAAAATGAAGCCCCAAAGAAGCCTTTAGAGTCTGTTACTTCTGTACTGAATTGGACAAAGCATAGTAAGTTGTGAAAACGAGGAAAGACAAAGGGGCTTGGGCTAGGGAGCTAACTGCATAGAGATGTGTTCAGGAAGATGGGTTCGTATAACAAGGTTTGTTTGTAAAGAATTTCTCCGGCCTCAGTTTTCCATCCTTGATGATAGGAAGGTTGCGTCTGGCAGCAGAGTCTTTGTCTGGGGGGAGCTTCTGTGCAAACCCCACCCCTCACTGAGTTTCTCCTCTCCCACTTTCTCATTGCAGCTAGTGCTCCCTTCACGCCCAGCTGCCCTGTAGAATGGCAGCCTAAATGTGGACAAAAGCTATACCCCCTTCCTTTGATGCCTTTAGTCCAACTAAAAGAGGCTACAAGTTTCCAAATGAACTTTGCATTACAAACACGAAGATGTGAAGGTGAACAGAGGGAAGCTGAGGGCAGGCCAACCCCAAAGGCCAGCACTGCTGCTTATCTTGTTCCTGAAGCCCCTTCCTCTCCTGGCCGCTATAGAGAAGCCCCCCTAAAGTTCCTCTCTCTACCCTCAGGGCTAGGTTACAGCCATCTCCTAGGTAGACAGTGGGAGACTACAGAACCACAGGCCCCTCCAAATACCCTTGGCCTTGACAGGACCGTAACTGCCTGCCCACTCTCACTCCACCTGATGTCAGGGATCACCCCCATCTTCCCTCTGGGCTCCATGCCCTGCCCTGTTCTCCTTCTTGCCACATCAGCACTGTTCCTTAGTTGACAAAAACCTCCCTATGCTTCTGGACACTTCCGGCCCCCAGTTAAGCCAGAATAGGCTCTGCCCAACTCTCGCCTTAGGTGTCTCTCCCCATCCCGCAGCCTTTCATGAGAATTTCTATTACTCCCCAGACTGCACTCAGCACAAGCACGAACCTTCCCATTTATTCCCACAGGTGCTGTGCCTGCTGGTGGGAGCATTTCTCTCCCTTTCTCAGACAGTTTAAGGCAGAACCATCCTTGCACAATCTCATTCTAGTCTCCATTTTGGTTGCATCTTACAAAACCATAGCTCAGCTTCTTTTTTATTTACTATTAAAACGGAAGAGTAAGTCTGGTGTCACTTTACACATCCTTGGGGCAGGGGGTGTCGTTGGGTCTTCTGTCTCTAGGAGCATGGAACCCCCAGAAAGATGATTTGCTGTCAAACCTGGACAAGATTACCTTGAGGAAAAAGATAAAATAGACTTAATTTTCCAGACAGACAAGGATAAAAATTTTTCCAACTGACAACAAGATTACCAATGGACACTTCCCTCAGAAACTATGTAAGGAAAACAAATTAGAGAAACAAATGTGCTACTCATCTGTCCAAAAATATGTTGCACTCTGTACAAACCTTACCATAGAACAAATCAAGTGTGTGAAAGCCTACAGTGCCAGCAAATTTGAGAAAGGAGGGCTCTGGGGCCCAGACATGTCTCAACTATAATTTTTAAAGAAAACATGTAGTTTTTTTTTCTGATCAATAAACTCTGAACTTTTTTATGATATAGCTTCCCCCCTTTAACAGTTTTATTGAGATATAATTCACATACCATACATTTTAAAATATACAATTCAATGGTTTTTAGCATCCATCACAAAATCAACTTCAGAACATTTTCACCCCCAGCCTTCAAATTTCTGTATCCTTTAGCTATCACCCACAACACTCCCAGGCCTGGAAAATCAGTAATCTCCTTGCCGCTTTGATATATTTGCCTATTCTGGACATCCCACATAAAGGGAATTACACAATATGTGGCCTTTCGTGTTTGGCTTTTTTCACTTAGGATGATATTTTCAGGGTTCAGCCATGTTGTAGCATGGATCAACACTTTGTTCCTTTTCATGGCTGGATAATATTTCACTGTACAGTGTGAGGAGTTGAATTTTGTCTCCCAGAAATTCACATGTTGATGTCCTAACCGCCAGCACCTCAAAATGTGGCCTTATTTGATGACGGGATCTTTCAAGATAATCGTGGTAAAATGAGGTAAGTAGGGCAGGTCCTGATCCAGTGACTGGTGTCCTTATAGAGAGGGAAAATTTCAACACGGTAGTGCATACAGGGAGAAAGCTGTTCAAACACAAAGACAGAGATTTACAAGCCAAAGAAAGAGGGCTGGAACAGCTCCTTTCTCCATAGCCCTCAGAAGGAACCAACCACCCCAATGCCTTGACCTCAGACTTCCAGCCTCCAGAGCTGTGAGACAACACGTTTCTGTTGTTTAGGTTGTGGTACACTTTGTTACAGCAGCTGTAGCAAACTGGTACATACAGCTACACCACATTTTGTTTCTCTATCACTTGGACTTTTGGGTCACTTCCATTTTTTGACTATTATGAGTAATGCTGCTCTGAGCATCCACACACAGGAATTTGTTTTCATTTCTCCTGGGTATGTACATAGGAGTGGAATGGCCGGGTCAAATGGTAACTCTTTTGAACTTTTTGCAGACTGCCAGACTCTCTTCCAGTGTGGCACTGCCCTTTCACATTCCCTGCAGGAACATATGAGAGTTCTCATTTCTCCACATTCTTGTGACACTTGTTATGATCTTTCTTTTTTACTGTAGTCATCTTAGTGGGCGACAGTGGTGTCTCACTGTTATTTTGATTTGTATTTCCCTGAAGTGATATTAAGCATCTTTTCATGTGCTTATTGTCTGTTTGTACATTCTTTGGAGATTAAATTTTTTTAATCCAAAGGTTCTGTGTAATCCAGACCCTGCACATCTCTGCAGGTACATGTTGGCTATGCCACCTTTCCCCTCACTCTGATTCCAGTTATCTGACTTTCTTCAGTCTTTGGAGGCAAGTTCTGTACATTTTCCTACATCAGGATGCTTATACTCTCAAGTCTCTTGAACAAAGACAATTCTTTTCCCCATATTTGCCCTGTTAACCTCAACTCATTTTTCAGAGTTCAGTTCAACCATCACTGCCTCAGGTAAACCTCCTCTGGCTCCCCCAGCCAAGGGTCCATCAGCTGGCTGAGCTCACAGAGAGCCCTGCATCAGGTAAATGTGTTCAGGCTAGAAAATGGCCTAATTGCCCCACCCAGGTAAGTCCTCAGTTCCACTAGGTACAGCTTTATCACCAAATTTTAATCTTTTCACTAGGCTAGGTAATCATACAACTTTAGAACTGAGTTAACTCTTTCAAGTAGGAAGATGAATATCCCTACCTTTCACTTAGATTTTCTGAACTAAAATAAAAATTACACTATAATTTATCTTGGTTTGAATCGGTTATTTTCTAAAGTTTCATTTGGGCATTTAACAATCGAACCCATACCTGAGCTAGAATCCTTTGAAGTATCCAGATTAGGGTTGGGGCACTTTAAAGTTTGAGAAAGAAATAACGTTTAAGAGCGGCTGGGCACAGGGGCTCACACCTGTAATCCCGCCACTTTGGGAGGCCGAGGCGGGTAGATCACCTGAGGTCGGGAGTTCGAGACCAGCCTGACCAACATGAAGAAACCCCATCTCTACTAAAAGTACAAAGTTAGCTGGGTATGGTGGCACATGCCTGTAATCCCAGCTACGTGGGAGGCTGAGGCAGAAGAATCGCTTGAACCCAGGAGGTGGAGGTTTCAGTGAGCCAGGATCACGCCATTGCACTCCAGTCTGGGCAACAAGAGCAAAACTCCATCTCAAAAAAGAAAAAAAAAAAAAAGGAAAGAAAAAAGAAAAAGAAATAAAGTTTAAGAATATCAGAAATAAAGTAAGGCATTATGTTCATTTTCTTAGAATGCCACTAAGCCAACATAAGATAAACACCTGTCTGCTGTAAATTGAATCACCTCTCTAGACCCAAGGCAGCCTTCCATGTCAAACACATGCCCAGCTACAAATGACAAAGGGTGCCATGTCTTCAGGGGAAAAAAGATTTAGACCAATACCAATAAATCTTTTTTTTTTTTTTTTTTTTTTTTTTTTTTTTTTTTTAAACGGAGTCTTGCTCTGTCACCAGGCTGGAGTGCAATGGCACAATTTTGGCTCACTGCAACCTTTACCTCCCAGGTTCAAGCGATTCTCCTGCCTCAGCCTCCCAAGTAGCTGAGACCACAGGCGCGTGCCATCATGCCCAGCTAATTTTTGTATTTTTAGTAGAGACAGGATTTCACCACGTTGGCTAGGATGGTCTTGATCTGTTGACCTCGTGACCCTTCTGCCTCAGCAACCCAAAGTGCTAGGATTACAGGCAGGAGCCACTGTGCCCAGCCTAGACCAAGAAATCTTAAATGTTTCACACTAAAGGGAGAACAGAAGCCCAACCCATTTTATGATTACATTTGGTTTGCTTTCCTTGTCATCCTTCCATTTTGTGCAAGGGAACTATATGGTTTCTTTGCTTCATCAGCTTGGCAACATCCTAGAAACTTCTGGGGCAAATAAGTTACTTGACACTGGAAAGGAAAAGGGCACCTGGTTTTAGATTCATTTTGTAATGAAAAGGCAGATAATGGTGCTTTATTATCCTGGGGAAGGGATTATTGTCCTTCCCCAGTTAATAGTCATGCAGGCAAACAAATATTAGCTGATTTATTTAATAAAATGACACAAATGATTTGAACATAAGGGGCTGAAGTTGGCCAGAAAATGTGGGATCAGAGCAGAAAAGGCCTTGAATGCAACCAGGAAGAACTGGCATCAGGCAGTGATTCTCTCCCACAGGGAATGAGGTGGAGTCACACAATTACCCAAGAGCTTCAAACTGGAATGGGCCTTGCTGTTTCCCCAGATGTTGATGGATTTTGGTGAATGTCAATGTTCAGGATAGAAAAGACTGACACTGACACTACTGCAGGGATTCAGATATGAAGCAGTGACAATGTAGGCCAGTGCGGGTGGCCTGGGAATGATGAGGAGAGGGCAGATTTGAAAAATAGGAAGTAGGCTTGGAAAAAAGGTGGACTAGCATAAATAAAGGAGATGAAGGGGGCTTCCAGAAGTTAATGACAATGTTAAATCAAGCAAAAACATTTCTATCTAAGGAGGATTGCCTCTCAGTGTAGCATGTCCCTTGTCTATATTTACGCCACCCCAATTAGATTGCACCAGAGAACAGAGCCTAGCACTCTTCCATTTTCTTTATATCTGGGGCATCTACCCATAGAATGGGCTGGTGAACAACAGGGCCTCAATTACTGGTTGACCAATTCCCTTGGGCTTGGGTAGAGACTGTTGTCTCTTCAATTTAATGAACATTGACTTTGTGTTCACTGAGTGATGGGTGCTCTGCAGAAATTAGGAGAAAATCCATGCCATAGAAAACAGCTTATGGGTTAATGCAACCGTGAGGACAGGGAGTTTTTGTGTGTTAGACAAGTAAGTCACTACAATACAAGACTAATAAGACCAGTGCTTTGCTGGCCCAAGACAGAGACTTAGACCTCTGAAGGTGAGGGATTTAGCATGAGTTTATGAATTTGGATGAGCTGAAACAAGTCTTCTAGGTTAAAAATGGGAGTGGGGAGAGGCAGCTCAGAAACAGAAGCAAAAGCAAAGAAAAGGATGTATTGACTGCAGCTGAGAGGTTTGCGTTAGCACTGCGAGCAGAGAAGCCTACCTGATGTAGCCACACTCTTGACAGGTATGTTACAGCCAAGCATTTAGAACCTTTATTAGATTTTAATCATCATGCTTTTATTGGGCATGCTACCACCATTAAAATTATTTTGTGTTGGAAAAATGAATTAGAAATGGGATAAGAGACTTGCAAAAGTAAGACAGTGGCCCAACCATGAGCTCAGTCTGCAGTCAAGTGACACAGGTGAATGCCTAATGTGGCCTTAGAACCATCCTCCAGGACTCTCAGGCATGTAGGGTGGGATAAAGAGCAGCAGGCTGAAACAAATGCATACAGACACATGTTTCTGTACTTGAATAACAAGTCACCCAGGCCAAAAGAGGACCCTACCCTCAGCAATTGCCACACCAGACCCACAACTAGTTTGTGCCTGTAAAAAAAGAAAAAGTTTTTATTTGTCCCAGCTTCAAGGATAGAAGTATGTGTTGCTATTTTCATTAGATATATAAAATTGACAATAACACTCCAGTGTTAAAGAAAACACCTAGTTATTGTGTGTTCAAGATTTATACAACTCAGTTGATGCTTCTCTCATCTTACTTTATTGAATTTAAAATAAGGCTAAAAGAACATTAGTCCTAGAGTTGAATTAAATATAAGAACATTTATCTTCTGTTCTCAAGGTTTAAAAAGTTGCAAAGACCCAGATTCTTCACATTTCACTTTTATAGATATTTGTTGAGAATAGTCTTATAGAAAATTGTGAAAAAATGTCATTATCCCATCATTCTAACCTAATGATTATTTCAATACTTTTTTTAAGTCTATGAATGCATGAATATGACAATCAATTCTAGCCATTAATATAAACAAATAAATAATTTTCTAAAAATGCAAATATATAGTTTAATTTTTGATAATTCAGCTTTACTTAGATTACCACACCTTTTTATTCTAAGAGGCATCATGTGACCATTACTAGAACAGGGACAGAAAAACTAGATTATAAACTGGTACTAATTTTGTACAAAAGGATGATGAAAATCTTCAAAAAGATCATTATGTTATGATAATTTCCCCAAATGTTGCAGATGTGAGAGCTTTCTCTCTCCTCAACAGTAGAGAGAAATAGGAAGTAGGAAAAATAGGAGGTAGGCTCTGCTCCCCATCATGTCCTGACTTCAAACTGCACAGACAAATAGCGTTATTGAGTGTGAACCTGAGCTCCTGTTGCACACACCTGACATGCCCCAGGATCCCTCATAGGCTCACAGCACCATCCTCTCCCAGCCCAATCAGCCAGCCTCCCCCTACCAGGTCTACCGTGTATGCAATCCTAATGTCCTTTTTGTTTTTTTTTTTTTTTTTTTTTTTTGAGACGGAGTCTCGCTCTGTTGCCCGGGCTGGAGTGCAGTGGCCGGATCTCGGCTCATTGCAAGCCGCGCCTCCCGGGTTCACGCCATTCTCCTGCCTCAGCCTCCCGAGTAGCTGGGACTACAGGCGCCCGCCACCTCGCCCAGCTAGTTTTTTGTATGTTTAGTAGAGACGGGGTTTCACCGTGTTAGCCAGGATGGTCTCGATCTCCTGACCTCGTGATCCGCCCGTCTCGGCCTCCCAAAGTGCTGGGATTACAGGCTTGAGCCACCGCGCCCGGCCGTCCTTTTTGTTTTATTACCTGCCCCCCGCCATCTTTCTTGAGATGTGATTAACAAATACAAATTTTACATATTTAAGGTGTGCAATGTGATGATTTGGTACACTGCAATCACAGTAATTAACATATCCATCTCCTCATGTAGTCACCCTTTGTGTGCGTGCGAGGACACTTAAGATCTACTCTCTTCCCACATTTTAAGTATCTGATTCAGTATGATTAACTATAGTCACCATGCTGTACATTAGATCCCAGCATGTATTCATCTAGTAACTGAAGGTTTGTACCCTTTGACCAACATCTTTGATTTCCCCTGTGCTTCCCATTCACTGATAACTACTATTCTATTCTCTGTTTCTGTGTGGTCTACATTTTTAGATGCCACAGATAAGAGATATCATGCAGATTTTTCTTTCTCTGTCTGGCTTATTTTACTAAGAGTAATATCCTCCAGGTTCATCCATGTTGTCACAAATGACAGGATTCCTTTTTTTTTTTTTTGAGACTGTGTCTTGCTCTGTCACTCAGGCTGGGAGTGCAGGGGCTCCATCTTGGTTCACTGCAACCTCCTTCTCCTGGGTTCAAGCGATTCTCCTGCCTCAGCCTCCCAAGTAGCTGAGATTACAGGCATGCACCACCACACCTGGCTAGTTTTTGTATTTTTAATGGAGATGGGATTTGGCCAGGCTGGTCTCGAACTCCTGACTTCAGGTGATCCGTCCACCTCAGCCCCCCAAAGTGCTGGGATTACAGGCGTGAGCCACTGCCTCCAGCCAGGATTCCTTCATAAGGCTAAATAATATTCCTCTGTGCGTGTGTGTGTGTATGTGTGTGGGTGTGTGTACAAACACACGTCACATTTTCTTTACCCATTTACCCACCATGGGCACTAGGTTGACTCTGCTATCTTGGCTATTGTGAATAATGCTGCAATGAACATAAGAATGCAGACAGCTCTTTGAAATGCTGATTCATTTACTTTGGTGCTTATTTTACTGAGCATAGTGTCCTCCAGGTTCATCCATGTTGTCACAAATGACAGGATTACAGGCTTGCCCACTATGCCCAGCTAATTACAGGCTTGCACCACCACGGACAGCTAATTTTTTGTATTTTTAGTAGAGATGGGGTTTCAGTGTGTTGGCTAAGCTGATCTCGAATGCCTGACCTCAGGCGATCCGCCCGCCTCAGCCTCCCAAAGTGCTGGGATTACAGGCATGAGCCATTGTGCCCAGCCAGTATTCCTTCTTAAGGCTAAATAATATTCCTCAGGGTGTGTGTATGTGTGTGTGTGTGTGTGTGTGTGTGTGTGGACGCGCGCCCGTGCGCACGCACACGCAGTGTGAGGCAGTGTGAGGAGTGGGAGTAGGAGAGTGTGCTAATGTGATTCCAGATCACATTAATCGCAGGAGCCAGTAGATGGAGCAGGCCGAGGGAGGCGAGGTGGGATGTGGAGAGAGAATGTGGAAACCATGAAGGACCTTCTCATCTACAATATACAGGGGTTCCCCTTCTCCCCTTGCTAGATCTTGACTGTTAGAGACAGCCATTCTAACAGGTGGGCCTACATCCCATTCTGCATTGGCCTCTAGCCCTTCCATCCGGTCCCCTCGGAATCACTCCCCTTCTCCAGTTCTTCTCACTATACTTTTCTGGCTTCTTGCCTCAGCTAGAACACGCCTGAGAAATGAACAGCTTGAAGAGCTCCCATTCAAATAAAACGCCCTTCCTGTGACCTTACACTCCATGCTCACTCTTGCCTGAACTCTCACTGCCTGTCTCACTCAAGAACTCCTAATTGGGCACAGTTGCTCCTTCCTGTAATTCCCTCCTTTTGGGAGGCTGAGGCAAGAGGATCGCTTGAACCCAGGAGGCTGAGGTTGCAGTTAGCTGTGATCACACCATGGCACTCCAACCTGGGCAGCAAAGCAAAACCCTGTCTCAGGAAAAAATAAAGAGCTGCTGGTCTTCATTTCTTCACTCCCCATTTCCTCTTTAACAGAGCCACCTGGCTTCTGCCCTGCATGTTACCAAAACCTCTTTAGCTGAAGCTGATAACTTTGGCCAGTGACTCCTGCACAACAGACCTTGAGCCCCCCTTTCAGTACTTAGTGACAGCGCTCTCAGATGACACAGTTGACAGGGCCCTCCATGGTTTCCACACCCCCTCTCTCCTATCCCACCTCTCCTCCCTCAGCCTGCTCCATCTCCTGGCTCCTGGGATTGATGTGACCCAGAATCATGTTGGCACATCCTCCTCTTCCCACTCCTCACACTACCTTACCAGTCACCTCAAGCCAAGATATTAGATCAAAATCTACCTCCTTCCCCGGTCTGGCCTCTGAGTTCTAGATGTCTGTTCTAGATGCCTGGGGACCAGAACCTGGATGTCACACGAGAATTTTACATTAAATATGATCATCCCTTAACTAATCACTGCTTTCCCATTCCACAGACACCTACTCTTCCTGACCTGTCTTTACAAAGAATCACATGCTGGATCCCCTGACTGGACCCTCCTGGTCATCTCAGCACCTGCTTCCTCTTCCCCATCCAGCAACCAATCCAGACCCTCCTCCTGGACATCTCTCAAGTTTGTCCTCTGCTCAACACATCCTCTGCTTTGGGCTCAGTTCAGCTCTCTCACTGGCTCTCACCTGGCTGGTTTAGAATGCTCAATGACTGTCCCTGCCTGCAGACCTACCCTCTCAGCTCACCTCTCATGTGACCATCCATGCCTCTGATGCCATCTTTGCTAATATCCTCCTGTGGGTTCTCACTGCTTCCAGGTAAAGCAGTGCTTCCTAGACACGACACCCAAGGACCTCCCGACCTGTTCCCTTATCTTCCACCCTGTGTGCTCCCCAAAAAGCTTCAGTGTCTCCAACATACCCTGCATCACACCACACAGACACACACCACACAGACATGCCCCACCCCTCCCCACAGCACTCTGCCTGAAACATCCTCCCTCTGCCTCCTTCCCCAGGGCCACTGCCTGTGGTCTTGCAGGTCATGCATCTCAGCTCTGGGTGCACCATGGGCATGTAGTATGATGTTGGGGTACCCTGAACTTTCATGTGCATGACCTCAAAAACTATGTGACAGCCCACACTCCCCTTGTTGCCTAAACTCCTGGTCATCCTTCAAGAATAATATTTCTCAAGGGTGGTCTGAGGACCCCAGCAAAATAACTATGTAAGGTGCCTTCTAAAAACAGTGCTTCCTGCCAGGCACAGTGGCTCACACTTGTAATCTCAGCACTTTGGGAGGCCAAGATGGGAGGGTTGCTTGAGCCCAGGAGTTCAAGACCAGCCTCGGCAACATACCCAGTCTCTACAGAAAACAAAAACAAAAACAAAACAAACCAGTGTTTCTGGACCCACAGAATCAGAATAGTTGAGGAATGAATGAAAAGGCAGGAAGAAAACAATAATGGTGTTGTTTGTGATTATGGGTGCTGAAAATCTCCATGTCCTCGTGTAATCATGACAAGAAGTCAATGACTTTAACAAATGCAGAGACTGAGGCTCAGAAAGGTTAATTAACTTTCTTCAAGGTCTGTCCCGACCTGCAGGACAGTCGAACGGGCCCTGGAAGGGGGAGTGGGAATGGAGGAGACAAGAAAACACAAGAAATGGAGACAAGACAAACAGCCTGATCAAGTCTCGTTTATTGAGTGTAGGGTCATGCCTTATATAGGCTGGCAGGGGAAGAGGTTGGGCCAGGGCGGTGATAGGGGCCGGATCTTCTCAAATTACAATCGCGCATGCGCCGTGGGTTTGTACTTTTCCCGGGCGCGGGATCGCACCTGCGCCCTGGGCTGCATATCTTCCTGGGCGGGAAAATGTTTGCGCGCGCGCGGGAAAGGTTGGCGCGCGCAGGAAAGGTTGGCGCGCGGGAACAGTTTTGGCGCGCGCGGGAGAAACTTAGGCGCGCGCGGGAGAAACTTAGGCGCGCGCGGGAGAAACTTTGGGCGCGCGCGGGAAGGGTTTATAAATAAAGAACCCGGGAATGCGCCCTCTTGTCTCCGCTTTGCGGAGATCAAGCAACAGAGGTCGGCTAATTCCGGGCCTCATGGCTCCGGACAGGTCCCCCTTTTTTATATATAATTATGGCTAGAAGATTGTCCCTCGGGAACTGCGCCTGTCTTAGGTTGGAGTAATGCATCTCATCACTGGTACCCGTCATGGGATTAGGCAGTAGCTTATGACGGCCCTCCTGTCTTAGGTTAGTGAGAGATGATACTCTCTTACCCGTCATTGGCTGTCCAGTTCAGCGCATAGGGAAGGTGGTCATAATGGGTGTGAGTATGAACCACCGCGATCTTCTTGTTCTAGGCGATGATAATGGACCTGTATAGGCTTCGCTTGGATAGCCTCGACTTGTTGCTTAATGAATGTCATGAGCTTATTGAAAACCAAAGGTCCTACAGAGAGTAAAAGCAATAGGCAAAGCAGGGGGCCCAGGAATGGCATAAGATAGGGAAGGAGTCCATGGAACCCAGTCCAAAACGGGTTATCGGTTATTTCCTTTCGTCGTTTTTCTAGGTCTTCTTGTAGACGCCTGATTTTGTCCCTGACGATCCCGGATTTGTTGGCATAAAAACAGCACTTCTCCTGTAAAGCCAAGCAGATGCCTCCCTGTTCTGCAGTTAGTAAATCTAGGCCTCTTCTATTTTGGAGCACTACTTCTGCCAGAGAATCTACCTGATCTTGTAAATCTTGTATAGTACTCGAAATGGCCTGCATATCTGAGATCAGTTGGCGAGACAATTTGGTGTATTGAGTAACAGAAACCCCTAGGCCTGTAGCCCCAGTTGCTACGGCAGTAGTTATGCCTAATCCTGCAAGTAAGGGGATAAATTGTATTGCCCTTTTGTTTCTTCCTAAAAAGTGATCTATAGCTGGGATAGGTACAGGTTCATCTCCAGGGATAATGTCTATGTCAGGTAAAAGTGTGGCTAAGACACAGCGTCCTGTCCAGTTAGTAGGTAAATAGGTATAAGCCCTATTATTGCCACATATAAAAACCGAGCTGTTTGGGGCACACAGCGATTGGAAAATATTTACTATGGTGGAACAATTATTGAATTGATTGAATCCTACATCGAGGTCGTAAGTGTTATTAAGGGGAGGGGAGTAGATGCAAGAGGAACTAGGAAATTCTAAAGGCTGTACTTTAAGGGGAGGAATTATGGTGCAAGGGGTATTGGATGTATAATTTAAGTTATTACTGGGTATGGCAAGAGGAACGGGATCTCCTGATTGCAGACACAGCCAGCAGTCATCAGCCAGACTAGAGTTGGAATTGTTAAGCAGGTTATGAGTAGCCGTGAGGAGGGCAAAGGTCTGGGCATCAATTTTCTCTTTCCCTCGGGCTTTGGGCAAGGCCAAGGGGTGGTAGTGAATTTCCGGGTACAGGGACCTTTGCAACTCTTCAAGTTTTTTGTATACCCTAATTTCTTGGACCTTGTCTTGTGGTCCTCCTCCGTCAGAGGTATGAAGAGGGGGGTGAATATTCCAGCAGACAGGCTGTCCTACAGTTCCAGTACAGCCAGCTGATATAAGGTTATTGGTACTTCCTACAACTGTAGGGACACTATTGGCCCCTATAGTAGGGGTTCTAGATCTTGTTAGGATAGCAGTATAGTATGTTTTACCGCCAGAGGTACATTCTAAATAAGTAGTGTAGCAGGAACTATGCATAGCAGTCTCAAATGTGTCACAAGGGCAGGTTGTGGTATCCCCTCCACTAAATATTCTTGGGGTTGACACACACCTCCACTTAAGAGAGTCACTAGACAGGTATGCTGTGTAAGCGGAGCAGGACACAGCTGAGATGTACGTATTTGGAAGGGAGGTCACATATCCCCCCAAACAATCACAGGGCTTACCGTATCGTTGTCGTATATATTTACGGGCCTCATGGGGATTACCAAAGCCGGCATATACCTGGAGTGCTTGGCAAATCAGCACCATGGTCCAGAGGGGCTTGTAGTTGAAGTTCATCTCTGCAATAGAGGAAAAGAGTACTCTCAGGGAGAAAATCACTCCCTGGATTGGTTATTATTAGGTACCTGTCTTACCAGTCGCTCTGGTAGCCATCTGGCTGCATCATGAGTTTGAGAAAAAACACAAACTGAGCCTCTTCCCCAGATTAACACTGGGTCTGGACCATGCCATGTGTTGTCTAAGGGGTCTTTCCATTTAACCGTGGCAAATTGTTTTTTGGACTCGGAATGCCAAAATCGATCGGCTGCTGATCTGTTCAGGTTGTCCAAATTTAAAAAATTTAAAATAAAAAGTGTGTGATTAAGGATATTTCTAGGGGTGCCCTTAGTAGGGTACCATTCTCCCCTTTTTATTTTGTCAATGGTGGTTTTTAAGGATAGGTGTGTTCTTTTAACTATTCCTTGTCCTTGAGGGTTATAGGGAATTCCAGTAATGTGTTTTATTTGTAATTTAAGACAAAAGTCTTGAAAGGCTTTGGATGTATAACCAGGACCATTGTCTGTTTTTAGTTGTTTAGGCTTTCCAACTATGGAAAAACAGTGTAGTAAATGAGCTATGACATGTTTGGTAGCTTCGCCTGTTTGTAGGGTGGCCAGTATAAATCCACTAAATGTATCTATACATACATGGATGTATTTTAAGTTACCGAATTTTGAATAATGAGTGACATCCATTTGCCAAATCATGTTGGGAACTAGTCCTCTTGGGTTAATTCCTAAGTGAGGGACTGGCAGGTATGTTATACAGGTCTGACATTGTTTAACTATTTGTCTTGCTTGTTCTCTAGTTATTTTAAACATCAGTCTCAAAGTTTGAGCATTAAGATGGTGTAAGGCATGAATAGCCTGTGCTTGGGCTAGGTTTGTATTTGTAGCTATGGCTACCGTCTTGGTTGCCATATCAGCCAGTTGATTGCCCTGGGATAGAGGTCCTGGTAATCCTGAATGAGCTCTAATATGTCCAAGAAAGAAAGGTGTTGATCTGTCATGTATTAATTGTTGGCATTGTAAAAATAACTTGGCTGTGTCTGAGACATGTTTGATTTGTGCTACGGTCTCAAGTAAAGATATTGAGTGAGCTAAATATGCACTGTCAGTATAAATATTAAGGGCCTGATTAGGGAAGGCTGACAGTACTGCGATTAGGGCCTGCAATTCTACTAGCTGAGCTGAAGTATGGCTGGTTTTGAATTTAACAGTGGTATCTGCAAAGGTGTATGCAGCAGTTCCTGTGGATGACCCATCAGTGAATACTAATAAGGCATTGTCTAAAGGTGTTTTACTGGTAACATGAGGGAAGACAAAAGCATGCAGCTTACAAAATTGAATAAGCCTGTTTGGTGGATAATGGTTATCTAAGTTGCCAGCATAAGAGGCGCAAGCAATCCGCCACGTTTCAGTATTTTGCATCAACCAATGGATTTGTGGCTTAGAATAAGGTTGTATGATCATAGAGGGTTCAATTCCAAAATATTTTTTGCTATTGTCTCTCCCTAGAATAATTAAATCTGCTATGGCATCATAATAGGGGAGTAATACCTTTTTGGGAGATGAAGGCAAGTGGACCCACATAATAGGGTTATTTTGCCAGAATAAACCAGTAGGTGTTAGTGTTGTGTTAAATATTAAAAGGGTTAATGGCTGTGAATAGTCTATGTTAGTAACAAATTGCTCAGCAATGGCTGCCTCTACTTTATTAAGTGATAAAAGAGCTTCTTTTGATAACGACCTAAGGGACTTAGGGCTGGGGTCACCTCTCAGGGTGTCGAATAAGGGTTTTAAGTCTCCTGTGGTGAGTTTTAAGTAGGGCCGAAGCCAATTTATGTCTCCAAGGAGCTTTTGGAAATCATTGAGGGTTTGTAACTTATCTTTACGGATAACGGCCTTTTGATTTGTAATTTTAGGTCCATTTATTTGAAAACCTAAATATGTATAAGGGTCTTGTAGTTGTATTTTTTCTGGAGCTATTTGTAAACCCGCCGTGGTTAGTTCTTGCTTGAGTTGAGCAAAACACTGTAAAACTTGTTCTCCCATTTTTCCTGCTATAAGAATGTCATCCATATAGTGTATAATATACATTTGTTTCCATGTCTCTCTAACTGAGTGTATGGCCGTAGCCACATATTTTTGACACAAGGTGGGACTGTTGGCCATACCTTGAGGTAACACTTTCCATTGGTATCGTTTCATTGGTTCTTTGAAATTTACAGATGGTAAGCTAAAGGCGAATCGTTTTTGGTCAGTAGGATGAAGGGGAATTGTAAAAAAGCAATCTTTAAGGTCTATGATAATTTTAAAATATCCTTGAGGGATTGCTACCGGAGAGGGTAGCCCTGGCTGTAAGGCGCCCATAAGGACCATAGTAGCATTTACTGCTCTTAGATCTTGTAAGAGTCTCCAATTTCCAGATTTCTTTTTTATGACGAATATGGGGGTGTTCCAAGGAGAGTTGCTTTCTGTGATGTGTCCTGCCTCTAATTGTTCCTGCACTAACTGTTGGGCAGCGGCAAGCTTCTCATTGGTTAGTGGCCATTGATCAACCCAAACGGGTTCATCTGATTTCCAAGTGATTGGATCAGCAAATTTTTGGGGTGCAGGCATGTCAATGGCCACGGTTAAAAATGTCCAAGCCCCATTTTATCCAATTTTCCTATGGCTGGGATTGGCTGTAAAATGCCATCTTCTCTTTTTCCTAACCCTTTTCCAGGGTGGTAGCCCTGAGCCAACATTTGTGCAGTGACTATATCATTTGGGCTACCCATCATGACCCTCATTTGGGAGAGAAGATCTCTACCCCAAAGGTTAACAGGCAAATCAGGGATAACAAATGGCTTAATGAGACCGGAATTACTTTCTTGATCTCTCCAGGTGAGATATTTGGAACTTTGTCTAGGGTTATTACTTTGCCCGATTCCTCGTAAATTTGTTAAGGTCTCTGAAGTGGGCCAACTGGAGGGCCAATCTTGCTCTTTAATAATTGTTACATCGGCCCCTGTGTCTATCAGTCCTGTAAATAACTTTCCGTCTAGCCACAAGGTGAGAGAGGGTTTTTGATTAGTAATGGGCTGTACCCAGTAGATGTCTGAGGATCCGAATCCTCCCTTTCCCCTTAGGGGCGACTGGACTTTATTAACTGTTTTTAGCAATGGTAACAGGAGTAACTGCGCTATTCTATCCCCTTGAGGAATGATAATGATGTTGTCAATAGCCTTGGCCATGATTTTGATTTCTCCTATATAATCACTATCCACTATTCCTGGAAAGACCTGTAGGCCTTTCATGATGACGCTGCTTCTTCCCAGGATTAATCCAAACATGTTTGAGGGTAGGGGCCCATATATACCCGTACTTAGGGCCTGAGGTCCCATTTCAGGGGTTAATACTGTGTGGGAGGTGGAACAGAGGTCCAATCCTGCGCTTCCTGGGGTTGCTCTACTAAGCTGTGAAACGGATTGTTGTTGGTTGGTACAAAACTGACCGCCCCATAAGCTTGTTTCGGGGCCTGGGGCCGGCCCCTCAATCCGTTTCCCTGTTGAGGTGTTAGGGGATTTCCTTGATTGTCAATTTTAGATTTACATTCATTGGACCAATGTTTTCCTCTTTTACACCTAGGGCAGAGGCCTGGAGCTTTTGCCTCTAAGGTCTTAGCTAGCTCTCCCTTACAATCCCTAGCGAAGTGTCCCAATTTTCCACACTTGAAGCACCCCTTGCTATTCTTATTTTTACTGGCGAGGAAGTCTTTTACGGTTTGTCCACTAAAGGCAGCAGCCATAGCCAAACCCTGTTGATATGAGGGCCCTATGTCTGAACAGAGGCGGATGTAACCTGTTAAGTCTGTTTTCTTTCTATAAGGTCTGATTGCTGCCTGACAAGCCGGGTTAGCGTTTTCGTAAGCTAGCTGTTTTACATAATCCACCCCTGCCTCGGCATTTCCAAATATTCTGCTGGCTGTGGTTAAAAGTCTATGTACAAAGTCTGCAAAAGGCTCATCAGGTCCTTGTTTGACCCCCGTGAGCGAGGCTCCTGGATCCCCCTTAACAGGAAGTTTTCTCCAGGCTTTGGTAGCCGCTGCCTGGATTTGAGAAAACAGTCCAGGATCATACTGCATCTGAGCATCGGTTTCTGTGTAATTACCCGAGCCAGTTAGCATATCAAAATCCCAACCATTTCCGGCTTGTTGGTTTCTCTTGGCCGTATCTCTACAATTTTCATAAAATTCTGACTTCCAAATCAGATGGTCGCCTCCGGAAAGAACTGCTCTAACTAAGGTATTCCAATCTATGGGAGTGAGCCAATTTTCGGCCACAGATTCGACTA